>NC_090930.1:613646482-614249893 GCF_040938575.1 Ambystoma mexicanum
GTGACATTGAGAACGTGCAAGTGCATGGGAGATGGGGAGCGGAAATGTTCATGGAAGGGGGAGAAGTGGAAAGTGCAGAGCAATGGAGAAACAGATACATAATAATAAATAAATAATGCAGGCAACAAACAGTGGTAGTGCAGCTGGCAATTGGCAAGTCCTGGGTTTAAGGCAGCAGGCAGGGTAGGTCTGATAAGTGCAGGAAGAAAAAGAGGGGGACTGTATGGGTACAGATACAGACCACAGCGCAAGGGGTTGCCCGGAGGCAGTGTGGGAGGGGGGCAAGGTGAGCAGGTACCTGGGCCGAGAAGGCAGAGGGTGGACAAGTGCATAGTGCCAAGAGGGTGCATGGTGCCAAGAGAGAACAGATAAACATGGGCGAGGAGGAGCAAAGGCAGAAGCAAAAAGGAAGGTCTTGAGGTGCTTGAGGAACCAGAGATGGTTCTCCTCAAGTTTTACAGTGGCAGGGAGTCTGTTCCAGAGAGAGGCCCCAACCGAAGACAGAACTCTACCCCCAGTTTGTTTCTTCAAAAAATGACTGACCCTGAAGGAGTTAGAGGTGGAGGAGCGAAGAGCTCGAGACGGGAGGTATTTGAGGAGGGATAGCTGAAGGTATTTTGGACCAAGGTCCGAGAAAGCCTGTGGACAATGCAGAGGGTTTTGAATTTAATCCTTGCATCCACTGGGAGCCAATGGAGAGATTTCAGAGCTGAAGAGATATAATGCCAGTGCTTGAGGCCAAGGACAAGTCTCACAGTCCTGTTCTGGATTAGTTGCAGAGGGTGGAGAGTAGAGGCAGGTAGATTTAGAAAGAGGTTGTTACAATAGTCACACCTAGACAGAACCAGAGCTTGGGAGACCATGAGCTTCTGGGGGAAGGAGAGGAAAGGCAGAGTACCTCTGAGGAGGTGCAGTAGGACGTTTTAATTTTTTAGAGACATAAGAGATGTGGGCAGAGAAGGAGAATGTGGAATCAAAGATGACCCCGAGGTTCTTGGCTTCGCAGGTGGGGGTAGGAGGAGGGCCGAGGGAGGCCAGCCAGAGAGAGAGGGGAAAGGGTGGTGAAGGTGTGCCAATGAGGAGGATCTCCTTCACACCAATCTTGAATGGCAGTTAGGCAATCAGAGATGAGAGAGGGAGATGAGGTGGCCGAGGTCAGCCTGAAAATGAGTTGAGTGTCGTCAGCGTAGCATTGGAAATTTGAGCAGAAAATGGCAATTCAGTGGGCCTGAGTTGCCAAGTATTGGTTGAAAAGCCATGGCGAGAGGTTAGAGCCCTGGGGAACACCACAGGTAGAGAGGAAGATAGATGATAGGAAGGACCCAAGTTGGACCTTGAAGGTCGATCATAGAGGAAAGAGGACAGTGATACCGAGGTTATCACAGAGACGGTTTAGCAGGATGGTATTGTTGACCATGTCGAAGGCAGAAGAGAGATCGAGGAGGATGAGGACATAGGGAATGTTAAAGTCAAGGTTTGAGAGCAGATCTTCACGGATGGTCCGCAGAGCAGTTTCCGTGCTTCTGGCAGCCCTGAAACCACACTGGAGGTCATGTAGACAGCAAACAAAATTGGAATTAAGGTCAAGCTGAGAGATGGCCAGATTTGTCATGGGTTTGCCCAGAAAGGGAGTAATCGGAATTAGGTGATAGTTAGGATCAAGAAGAATCCGCTGTGAGTTTCTCGAGAAGAGGGTGCACAAGACAAGGGGGTGCTTCACAGGGGAGGGGAAGGATCCTGAGGTAAAGGAGTGGTTGCAAAAATCAGCAAGGGAAGAAGCGAGTGTGTCAATGTGGCCCTTGATGATTTTAGAGGAACGGGGATGAACCTGTTTTAACAAGGCTTTCGTAGATCGGACTTGTCTAGCGACCTCATCAGGGCAGAAAAGAGGAAAGGAAGAGAAGGAGGGTCAGCAAACACAGACACAGAGGCGAGAGGAGGGGCAGGGGTGGAGAGGGTGGACAAGATGTCCTGGATTTTTCAGATAAAATGAGAGACAAGGGTATTACAAAGAGCCTGGGAGGCGACGGGAGGGTAGAGACTGCGGCAGGGTTGGCCAGCTACTTGTAGATTTTAAAGAGTTTGGCCAAGTTGTTAGATGCAGCAGAGACATAAGCTTGAATGTGGACTCTCTTCTTGGTGAGGACAGGGAGTCGGTATTGCCTTTGGAGCAGGCGACAGGCCAGTTTGTCAGAGGATGAACACAAAGTCATCCATTTTCTCTCAGTCACCCTGCACTTATGTTTAAGTGTAGCTAGGTCAGAGTCATACCAGGAATTGCACTTGACTGTGGACTTCAAACAGATCCTCATGACAGGGGCAAGAGCATCAAGAGAATCAGGAATTGAAGAGTAGTGCAGAGACAGGGCTTTGTCAGGATGTGAGACGGCCATTTGCGGAAGGGGGGTTGCGGCGAAAGCCTCATCTGACACACGCTTTATGGGCCGGATGTCCGAGAAGGTAGGTGGCAGTGTTGGGGTAGGCTTGGCTTGGGGGGGAGAGAGGGAGAGATGAGTGGAGAGAAGGGAGTGATCGCTCTTGGAGAGAGAAGTGGCCAGAGGAATGGAGAGGGGGCGGTCAGAAGAGATCAAGACATCGAGTGTGTGCCTTGCAGATTGAGTCGGGCCAGAGGGGATGATGGATAGGGAGAGGGAGTCGCAGAGGGCACAGAAGAGTACAGAGGAGGAACAAGGAGAGTCTAAATGGATATTGGTCACTGAGGAGGAGGAGTTGAGTGGTAGAGGCCAGGAGGGAGGAGGAGAGGGTCCGCTCACTCAGAGAGAAATTAGGTGATTTGACCAGGAGGCCAGTAGATCATAGCCGCAGTAAGAGAATGGGTAGGATAGAGAAAGAGCCTACAGACAAGGCATTCAAAAGAGGAGTAGGTCTGAGTGGGAATGATAGAGGCAGGCATCCACTCAGGAAAGATCAGAGCTACCCCACACCGGACCGGGAGGATCTGGGTGCAGAGAGGATCTTGTAGCCATCAGGGAGGAGAGTATCAAAGCTTGTGACAGAGCTGGCCGTGAACCATGTCTTAGTAAGACCAAGGAAATCAAGGACTAGTTCTTCAAGGATGTCGCAGATGTCAGAAGAGTGTTTGACAGCAGAGTGAGAGTTGAGAGTGGCAATATGAAGAAGGCTGCCAACCTTAAAGACCTTCTGGGGAGGGGTACAGATCAGAGGTACACCCTGTGGAGGAGAAAGAGCCCTAGGAGGGGTAGCGGAGGAGGAGAGAGAGGGCAAGGTAGCCAAGGGGGGAGAGGAGGGGACAGCAGGAGATGAGAGGAAATTGATGAGGTGAGGGAAGTGCCTATCAAAGAGGAGGAGATTGGTCTGAGGGCCTTGGACCATGACAGTGCGATTAAGGTAGACATTAAAGATTACTTTAGAGGAGTCGAAGTAAGCCATGAGAACTTCCCACCGAGTGCCACCATTAATTGGAGAGGAGAACATAGGACAGAGCACAGAGATCATATGTAGAGTCAATAGATTTGGTGAAGGAACAACAAAGAGGATGTTGGTGAGGGTCTATCTTGAGAAAGTATTGGAGTAGGTGTCAGCGATAGGAAGACCAGGGTTAGAGGCCAAGATATCGTTTTTGAACTTCTTCCTACCAGACTTAGTGAGAACGGAAGGATAGTCAATGGAGAAGCAGTTGGAAAAGATAGAAGAAACAGAAAGCGCAATCGGGGTGGAAGCGAGGAGAGGATGGAGAAACTTGGTGGGCTAAGGCAGGTAGGTGTAGGACAAAAGAGAGTGGTGAGGTCACTGGGCTGGCAAGTTACAGAGAAGCAACAGGATACAATCAAAATACTGAGAATTTAGCAAAAACAGCAAGATTTGACTTTCAAGCAAAATGCAGATACAGCAAGATTTGACTTTCTAGCAAAAAAGCAAAAACAGCAAGATTTGACTTTCTAATGAGGGGTTCAAATGTTAGTAGAGGATTTTAAGAAGCACTGCACATCAGGATGACAACATCGCAGTAACACACAGAAAAGACAGTGATAGTCAAATGTGGTCGGAGTGAGTCCAGAAGGAGGGAACGTTCTATAGCAAATCTATTGCAATTAATTGCAAATGAGACATGATCACATCCCTGCAGTTTAAACACGAGCCAAACAGTCATATTATGTACATTTTTCAGGTGGGTTGTCAGTCAGTGATCCCAACATATGTACAGATATACAGATACAACAACATTGATGGCCAAGCACTGATGGGGAAAAAATAAATATGGGAGCAGACATTTCTGTTTTTGCATGTAAAAAAAAAATGTTATCACCGCAGACGATACATACTTGTAGGCCCAGCGTGAAATATGCATGCATAATAATCGCCAAGATTCTCACAGCTGACAACGTGATTTGAGTTTGTATTTACAACCAGTATTTTCCTTTTGCTGGGATACATATTTAGATTATATTTTCCATTGAGTATTTTTTAGATGGTAGACTGTCTCTACGTTTTTTCATGTCAACTTTCTATCCTCTGACAGTTTTGATAAAATATATGTATCCTTTGCCAGCGGCCAAGTGTACAAGTTGAAGCCAAATGTTGAAGGTCCAGAGCCCTGGTTTACACCACGTGTTATAAGAGGTTGACAAACATGTATCCACTTCTACCCATTGATACCTGTTGGTGATATAGGAGGTAATCCAGACCATTACTGCACCACCACATCTGAAGGTCTCAATTCAGTCCAACATATGTTTATTTACAGTGTCAAACACTGGTTTGCTGATACATCCGAACGGCACTGGAAACACCTTCATCTGCTTGTGCTACATGTTGGCCAGGAATGGGTATAGTAATGTATTTCCTACCTCGACCTGCCCTGACACCCAAATGGGCAGAGTGTCGTTGTTGTTCTGCTACACAAACACTCAGAGCCTGATTTACAAAAATGTTTTCAATGGGGCTTTCCCATGTTAAAACATTATTGTCAATGAGGCACTTAAGTGTTTGCCCGCCTGAAACCATGCAACTTGTTTTGCGAAGAATGTAATTTGAGAAATGGTACTGAAGTTGACAATAACTTCATGGTATAATGATGTCTTATTCCGTAATGGGCACGCCACAGCTGTTTCCAATCTTTATATATAATTCAGACATTACGTGATATGTTAAACAGTACCATGCTATCTTAATGAAATTCAGAGACACTCTATTTTGGTACTTTTGCTGAAAACATATCTTGCAAGGCCTCCAAGGATGTTGCCAAGTTAAGCAGTGATTCTAGTTTCTCTGTTGGCAGGTTCAAAACGGTGTGAAGTGCCTCAATGTTGATTGATTAGTTGCAAATGTAAATATTGCGCGAATGTTTCTAATATGTTCCAGGTCTGACCTAATCTTGGCAAACAGCTTGCCAAGTTGTGGTGTTCACATCTGTCTCACATTTTACACCCATTGTTTTTAAGAACCGTATTTAGTCAGCAGGGTTGAGATGGCCATGTAAAACACCATGTATATAGATCTCCTCATGCACATCTTGGAGATGTTAAACACACCTTAAAAGTAAGATAGGTGCAACTTGTTCCGTTTTGCTGTTCTGCTAACCTTTCTTTGTGCTCCACGTGCAAAGTGTAGAACGTACAACATGTTCAGGGGATTTGCGGGATGGAACTTGCTCTCTTTTATTGTTGCCGAAGGTGGCAGGCCCGTGAACTGTTGCTAGTCAATTGCCATGTACAGGCAATAGCGCTCATCCCTTCTCATCCGAAGAAGCATATTTAAAGTGGGGACCGTGTCCCCCTGTAGATACTAACCTGCTCTACTAACCTGCTCTACTTGAAGGCCATTATTGGCCATTATTTTGTGAATCAACCGATCTACTTTGGACTTGACTTTGTTTACTTTGTTTGCATAGCCTTCCCTTATAACTCCATTATAACTCCCACAATGCAGATGCTTCCGGTTTATCAACCATGTTTGCTTGCCTCTTTGTGACAGGCTATGTGGTGAGCATGGCGTCATATTTGTTCACAGAGAGTATTATTTACTGGGAAGCGCACTCGCGCTGCGCGTGCACAATCTTAACGTGTGTGAGCTGGAACGTTGTGCCATGGGTATAATTACTTTGTGTATTGTGAATGAATGCTGCCATCGCAGTTTCCAAATAAAGCAGAACACGTGTGTGTTCTGTGTGCCAAGTCAAGCAGGCCGTCACTCAAAAGCCATGTCTATGTTGCTTCGATTGTTCTAGTTTAGAATGTACAATCAATGTACAGGTGCTGCATAATGTAGCAATTGCAATGTCAATGGATTAGGCTCATGTGTGAACAGGCTAAATTAGGGCACAGTGTATTCAGAAAGATGGATGTAATTAACAACCCAATCTAGTGAGAAAGGTGAATTGTGAACATTTTAAATAACAATAAATGCAAAAATTCTAATGTAAAATAAACATTAATCATGTCCTAAGGCGTGCTTCATAATTGCTATGCCTTTCATCTATGGTGGTATCCATGTTGTCAACACATAATCCCCTCGGATGTTCGCTTTTCAGCAATTGGGATGCATTGCACAAAGGGGCGTTAGGGAGGAGTTACATCCATTGTGATCTATTAGTGGAGCGGAAGCGTTGCATTGTCCATACAGAAGGATTACTTATCTCTCCTCCACTAACTCATATGAGCCCCTGAACTCCAAGAGAGATTATCAACCTTCTCTTGGGATATTCCGCGGCCTCTCAAAAACAAATGTGTCGAGATCATGATCTAATTAAATACACTATTCTCATGTGCAACAGGACTGAATGCTGATTGGTTTGCTTGGCGTCAGTCCCTTAGGGTGACCTCCTTCGTGGCCTGAGCTTCTTTGTCTTGGTGAACCCCAGGGAGGCAACGGGAAGCCAAAACGTTACTACATGCTAACTGTTGTTTCCTAATTGCCTACTGCCATTCAGAACAGCTGATTCCTCTGCTCGAGTTTCCTAACCTCACCCATTGGCACTTGCACTCCCATCAGAATGTACCAAACGCTTGCTGTTCCTTTATTCAGCGTGCTTCTTTAATCCAAAGCAATGCTTTATACAAAAAAAAATGAATAAAAGGAGCAGCGATATAATTGGACGCAAAAGAAAATGAGCCCTTTAAGACGAATCTGGCAACAGGCAGATTGCTGGAATTGTCTTCAGGAAATGGAACAGCAGACAGGGACAGAGCACATTTTTCTATAAACCAGTGTGAGCGTGAAGAGATATTAGCCATATAAAAGGCAGTGGGCCTGAAATTGATTTTGGCTGTAATCGAGAAGAAGAAAGGACTGGTGCACTTTCATTTCACGTTTATTTATTTATTAATAAAGGCCACTGAAAAGTGAAAAGTTGGATTGTGTAAAGTGTTATCAATCTCAATGACAAATGTCACACGGGTTAATCGATGCATATGCGTGCACCGCTCACCAGATGCAAAATTCCTAAATTGTTTGTAATTTCATGTTAACAAAACCATGGCATTTGGTAAGACAATGAAACCGATGTTTGTGTGGTGAAATATAAAGAGAGCAAACATACGTTTTAAAAAAAAAAATGTGTATTCACAAACATTTTAATGATGACACAGCAAACCAGCATTTTAAAAATATTTTGAGTTTCATCTTAAATTGTAGTTTTAGGGAATTCAATGCATTAGAATTGTGTGCAGTTTAAAGCGTAGAAACGGTTACAAGAAGCACTACGTGTAAAAGGGAACACCATAGTTGTGTGCTTGAAGCTGACCCCGCAAATCATAGGCTCAGGGGTCAAGTCCTAAAAATAAAAGTGGGAGGACTCATCAACAAACGCAATGCGCTGTCACCAGAAATTAGCATATCAAGGTGAAATATGCACATTTCATTAATTTCGCTTTGCATAACCACCCAAATTGCACACACACAAAACCAAGAGGGGACATGTTCTTCTAATTGTGTTTTTGAAAACATTAAAAGGTGTACATGTTTTAAACTCTAAGAACCAATACAAATGTTTTCCCTGGAACATGCAGTACCAAAATGGGACATTTCACCTTTAGTTGTTTGTTGTCTTTCATCAGGTTATATAGTGCAGTGGGCATGTCCGGCCTACAGACCTGATGGTTGAGGTTCAATCCCTGAGGTCGACTATAATTAATAAATTCAAGGTAGGCTTTCAATGTTTCTTATTTTAGCTGGGGGACTGAGTCCACCCTCTGAAAAAAGTAGGTGGACTCCGTCCCGCCCCACCCACCCCCCTCGACTTTACCCCTGCATAGGCTCAATACACAAAAGGCTGCAGGAGTAGAAAGAGAGGGGGTCACTGACCTTCACCATCTGTACCTGCAGCCCCTTCCATACAAGCTGCTGAACGATGAAAGGGACTGGTCTGGCCATGTATGCCAGCCCATTGATAGTCTCTCTGCGCATATCTGCCAGGTGCGTTTCTGACAGTTAGTTATGCATTGTTCTCAGCACTTTTGCAGGTGAAAGGATGGGGTGAGCACTCAAGCCAATTAGAGCGGAAATGTAATTGGGGGTCATTCCGAGTCCGGCGTTAAGGGAAAAACGAGGCCGGTAAAGGAATAACAACTTCCTTTACCGTTACGGTCTATTCTGACCCGCCACACCGTTATTTACGCCACCGTAAACTACGATTGCGTAAATAGCGGACCAGTGTCGCGCGCCCGACACACCATCCCGTAAATAACGGGAAGGCGTAAACCATCTCCGATTCCAAGCAAAGCGAACACGGAAATAACGACCTCCACATGGGCGCAAAGTACCTTACCGCCATGGCGTTAATACCGTCATCGCGGGGAAGGTGTTAACAACCCTGATCAGTGTTTGGAAGAGGAACAGGTGCACCCAATCAGCACAGGTGGAGGCAATAGAGTCTGGCACAGCACAAAAGGAGCACACCCACACACCACACCCCCACCCCCACCAAGATGATACCAATTGTAGCAGCATTCCTGGAGCTGGAGGCCCTGCTTGCAAGGCAGCAACTACGACAACAGCAACAACAGCAACCACAGCAACCACCACAGAGGATACACAGGAGGAGAAGGAGGGTGAGACAGGGCCAGCATGCCCTACCAGTGCAGCCACCATTACCACGCCGGCAGCCCCCAATACCCAGCATCAGAGCCACCCCCCTCAACCTCACACCAGAGCAGATCCACACCCTGTACCGGCTTGACTGGGACACCATAACCACCATAGTGGCCCTGATACATACCGACATAGTGAGCCTCATAGAAATCAGCACTGCCATCCCCCCTCTACTAAAGGTAGTGTCCGTGCTCCACTTCCTTGCCACAGGCACCTACCAGCATACAGTGGGGCACATGCATGGCATTTCACAGCCAATATTTTCCCGGATACTCAACCAAGTGCTGGATGCCCTCCTCAAGCACAGAAGGGACTACATATGCCTCCCCCGGACTCCACAGGAGATATATGACACCAAAGCTGCCTTACATGCACTTGCAGGCATGCCAAATTGCATAGGTGCCCTCGACTGCACCCACGTAGAATTGGTGGTTCCCCATGCCATGGAGGTGCCGTATCGCAACCGCAAGCAATACCACTCCATCAACGTCCAGATGGTGTGCAATGCCAGTAAAGCCATCACACAATGCAATGCTCGGTACCCCGGATCAACTCATGACTCCTTGGTCCTGCGGAACTCAACACTACCACGCTACATGGGCCGACATGCCGGACAACGTACCTGGCTGCTTGGTGAGTAACCATAATGGGCCATGGCAGTGCATTGGGTCTCTGAGTAGGTTGCCAGCATACCCCGTTGCGAAAGGGGGTGGGGGAGATGCATACTCCACCCGGGAGGGAAAGGGGGGGGGTGCATACTCCACCCGGGAGGGAAAGGGGGGGATGCATACTCCACCCGGGAGGGAAAGGGGGGGGATGCATACTCCACCCGGGAGGGAAAGGGGGGGGGATGCATACTCCACCCGGGAGGGAATGACAACGCTATTGTACGTTGTGCACCTCACAGAACACTGTGCCCCATGACAAGTAGCACGCCACATTACCACCTAACCACACAGTAGTGAATACGAGCCAACACCTAATGGTACCTGACAAACAGTTACCCTGGCCTAAGACCACGACACATGCACCACACATTGGTGGACCTTACACACCGTAAGGCCATCGTGCACCATGCAGTGCAATAGCACCATGTCGCTGACTCCTGCATCTCAACACAAAGGACAGTCATCCATGGGAGTGCATAGAGGTTAGTCTGACAGGGATCCTACTGCGTGTGACTGGCTTGGCACCTCCATAGGATAGCTGCCAATCACCATGATAGGGATCAGTGCTGAATGAAGGCTATGCTACCAACTACTACCAACACACCCTTACAGCAGGTCTCATGCAAGTCATCAATTAATGCAGTCCAACACTTCTGCATGCATAAACGATGCACATGCAACAAGACATGAGTGCGCACCATGACCCATCAGGGAGAAGCTACCCCATCCATCATTCCATTGGCCAGCACACATGGCCAGACCAGTAATGGGTTGATTGCATCCAGGGACATGTGTGCATGGCCAGTCATCACCCGCTGCAATGTAAGACTAGCACAGTTCTCCACCATGAATGTACCAACACTTACCTTCATTCCACTCTCATGCAGGGGATGCTGGCTACCCTTTGAAACCGTGGCTCATGACCCCGGTCCGCAACCCCCAAAACAGGCACGAGGAGGACTATAATAGATCTCATACCCGTACACGGGTGGTCATAGAGCAGGCCTTCGGCCTTCTGAAGGCACGATTCCGTTGCCTCAGCCGGTCAGGTGGGGCCCTCATCTACAGCCACGAGAAGGTGTCCAAGATCACCATGGCATGTGTAATGCTGCACAACATGTGCATCCATCGGAACGTGCCACTGCCCCCTGACGTGGGACTGCTACCACCAGATGAGGAGGAGGAGGAGGAGGTGGAGGAAGGAATGGCAGAACAGCAACATTGTGCCGATGCACGGGAGGGACGTACCGTGCGACACGCATTGATCGAGCAATATTTCTGAATCACAAGTCAGCTAAGGGGGTGAGGATGACAGGGCATTGGGCACTGGGTGTGGGGATACATGTACTACATGCACTGTGAGACATTAAAAGACACATGCACAATAATGAATGTCCACTCTGTATTGTAGGATAGACCAAACTGTATATTGCATGATGATGTCCAAACGTGTACAACAGATCCTTCACACTCAAACCCCTCCCCCTTCCCCCCAACTCCCACACACACCCTCAACCCCCTCCCCCTCCCCCCCAACTCCCACACACACCCTCAACCCCCTCCCCCTCCCCCCAACTCCCACACACACCCTCAACCCCCTCCCCCTCCCCCCCAACTCCCACACACACCCTCAACCCCCTCCCCCTCCCCCCACAAAAACCCCACAATGTTCCCATCAGTGCAGCATTGGCCACATGTGTGTGGCTGCACGGTCAATGGGCACTGCCAGAGCCTGGGGCATCCCTTCCATTCCGGTGCATCGTGCGCAGTGACCTACGGACCGGGCTGGTCTGCGTGGAGGAGCTCTGGGAGGGTGGCTCCTCCTGCTGGGGCTGTGGTCTGGGCGGTGCTGCCTCCAGGGCATCAGCAATCCTGCCAAGCATCTCACAGATGCGGTTTGTGCTGGTACTGATGACCTCGCCCAGGGCCTGAAGGTCATTATGTAGCACCGACCCTGATTCCCGGTTGTCCCGGAGGAACTCCTCTATCATGCCCGTGAGGTGCTGGCAGCGCACTGTTTCTGCAGCCGATGTGGGCGATGTGGTTGGCAGGCTCCGTGTTGTCGTGCCTGCAGGACTTACAGGACTTCCTGCAGGGGAAGTGGGCACATGACAGACAGGTGTATCCGCTTCGCATGTGAGCCCTGGGCCGTCACTCGACCCAGGGTCGCTATGGGCAATCTGGCTGTACGAGGGAGTGTCTGGGCTCTGTACATAGACATTGGGCTCCTCCACGTTGTCGATGGTGTTTGGTGATGTGCTGCCTGGCACATCGAGGATGCACATGGCAGCATTCTCCCCTGACGCACACGATTCCTCATGGTGCAACGTGGGGCATGTGTCCCGCAGAACTGCAGGCAAGTCCAGGGCCGCGGATGTGGGTTGTGTACCCTCATGGGGGTTGCTAGGGCAGGTGGTGTGGCATGTGCCTTCTTCCTGCTTGCAGGTGTGTGCTGTCCCCTGCCTGTGCCCCGGGAGGTACTTGTCCGGGGGCCTTCCTGGTCCTCACTTTCATGACCGGTGCCTGTGGGGGGCAAGAGAGAGACAGCATGAGCAATGATCTGGGGGTCAGTATTACTTCCAGACAATGGTATTACGATGGGATAGCAGCGTTTTGGTGACATTTGGGTGCTGAGTGGGACTGTGAGCTTTGCTTGGATGGGAAAAGCATACTGTCGGCAGGGTCACTCATGTTGGCGGAGTACTGTGGTGACTGACATTGACCAGCTTTTTGTGTGGCATGCCCAATATGGGTGTCAGCCTTGCACCTGACATCATCCTGGGTCCCAGTTGTAACGGCATCATTGGGGGGGGGGGGTTTACCCATACATGATGTGACTGCTTGACCTGCCCTTGGCGATGACTTGCATTAGGGATGCATGTACTGTTTACACTCATGGCACTCACCTGCGTCAGCTGATGAAGGGTCACCGCAATCCATATCGCCAACGCCTTCGATGGCTTCTGTGCCCATCATCTCTGCACATGTTTCCTCCCAGGGCATCATTTTTATGGGTGAGCCTGGGCCTCCTCCTGTCTCTAGGGCCAGATTGCGGTTTGCTGAGAGGATGGCGCGCACCCTCAGACGGAGGTCATCCCAGCGTTTGCGGCAATGCGTCGTGCTGCGGGGGGTGTTTCCAACAGCGCTCACCCTCTGCGAGACCAGCTCCCATATCTCCTTCTTCCTGAGGATGGTGGGCCTGCGCATGTCGCTGCTGAATACAATCTCTGCATGTTCATGCAGAGTATCGACAAGTACCTGGAGCTCATCCTGGGAGAATTTCTCCTTCCTGATGCGCGCAGCACCCTTTTTTAATGCTTTTGGCATGATGCTGGTCTCTGGAGTCTATTTTGCCTATTACAATATGCCCACGAGTCCTGTATGGGGAGGATTGCAATGGATTGTGATTTTAAAGATGGCCGACATGATGCTTCCCGTTCCTGTTCGATGACGTAATTTCCGTTTGCGGTTTTTACCGGTGCCCGTAATTTACGGTCATCGTTAATTACGGGCACCGCTATTTACGCACTAGGTGGAGGGCGATGGTGTTAGTTACGTCTCGGTTGTTGTCGGTAAGGGGTTTGACGCGCCCTTTACCGGTATGGCGCTAGGGGGTTTACCGGCATGGCGGAAAGCTCGTACCCGCGAGGTCGGAATATGGTGCTATTTACGCCCTGCTACCAACGCGGATACGGTATTTCTGCCATGCCGTCAGTGATTTAACGCGAACCTCGGAATGAGGCCCATTGACTATTTTGTAGGGAGAGCTACTGTTAATGCGATTGTTAAATTTCTGCATTCCTATTAGGGCAAGACCAACACAGGCAGGGGTGTGAAGGGATATTTGTCTTCAGTGAGAATTCTCTGACACTTGGGGACTGATTTTCATACACGTTTTAACACTGGAAAGTCCCATTGAAAATATTTTGATAAAGCAGGTCCTTTGTCTCTGACAGGGGAGAGTGGACACAGCAGGAAGCGGCATAGTGATTATGGCATCTTTGACTACATCTCTGCGTGAAGCAAGGTTTTGGTTTGGGGTGTGGCTTCCATCACAGTGGGGTGATCCTTAAGAAAACATTTTGCACGTGTGTTTAACTGCATACTAATGCGATGTTGAGATATCATTTGCTTCTGAAAATCAGCACAACCACAACATTTGCTTTTTATCCCCAATGCATGCTCACTACACAGACACAGGTGAGAATAAAAACCTGTGTTAATATGGCCTCGTGATGTCTGCATGATCATTAATGGAAATACATCTTTGATCACGTGCTGGACCCAATTTACACAAGGTTTTGCACCATAAAAAGTGAACTTGTGCCAAATCCTGAAAGCAAATCCCAGATCACACTTGGCGCTGGCCCTTCACACTTTGTACCACCCCCCACACCCAAGCGTGTGTTCTATGGTGATAACACCACATTAGCTCGAAGGAAGGCCTAACACAAAATGACAGAACATGCACAACTGCAACACAATAGGGAATAATACAAGCATGGAGAGGGTGGCACAGGTCAAACAACTAAGCATACCCATGAAAGTGAAAACCATACAAAATTCCCAGAAAAGGTAGCATTCTCACACTAACATCAAAGGGCCAGAAATATACTGTCAACATGAGCAGGTGAAAACTATAAAAGCGCTGTCCAATCATAATTCATAGTAGTGACAATGTCTGGTCAAGCGTTGCTTGCACTTGTGCTTACATAAGCAAGGAGAAGTATGAGAAAGGTCAGGATATTCCACACACGCACAACTACATTTTGGTTCGCCGGAACAGGAGGTTCAGGGCACATACTGATTCCCCCAACATGTCATGTGGGACATAGTCAGGGAGTGGGAGTTTGACTTGGCATCAATATGCTCACATGCAGTACCACGCCATGTGATGGTCTTATCTGCTCCTCGGTTACTGGCCACTGGGTAATTTGAGCAGACCAGTGCCAGTGTAGCAGCATTTCCTGGCAACACAATCCGAGTAGCTTTTGGGGTACTTTCAGCCCAGGAAAAATAAACTGTAAGGACAGTTTAGGCTTTACTGTGAGATACATTGGTCTAATGGGAAAGGACAGACTGGAATATGCATGTCAGCCCGAATCTAAAGGGCCTGGTGAGTGAAAATATGCGTCTTGCTGAAATGACACAGTAAACACTGCATCCGGAAAAGATGTGTCTTGCTGAAGATGACACAAGGAGCAGTGTATCATGGAAAGTGTGTGTTGTTCTACAGTTAAAAGACAGAGTATAACCAGTTTGCAAATTGAAATGACATATTGCTGGCTGACAGATAAATGCAGCATTTTCCATCAAAATGCTGTGAACCAGGAGAAATTAAATAAGTGAGCCTTGCTTGTGAACTTCAAAACTATGTCAGCATCTCTCATTTCAGGTGACTAAGTCTACTTTTCAGCACACAAACGGACATCATATAAATAAACATGCATTTGTGCGTGACAAAACTGAACAACGGCCCTTCAATTTCAGTTTCCCCCATTGATAAACATGCTGCACGAAAGAAGAAATGAACATATTAGTAAAAACAGCACTGAGCAATGACAGAAAGGCACACATTGTTTAAATAAAAAAAGTACTGCACTGGGAAAAGGGGAAAAGAATACCACAATGCAAACAACTATTATCTTTCCTATGCAACACGTGAATCCCCTCTGAGCATAACATAACAGGCATTTATCTTGGGTTGCTAATCAGATTTTTCAAATTACTGCCCTGTTGCAGGGCTTTTGGCACCTTAAGTGGAAGGGAGGTATTTAGGACCAGCTTGGGTGGGTACACTACTCAAACAATTACAAAGTATTAGATCAACATTTTGGTCAATTTAAGATTACAGGACAAAATGGGAGATTCCAGTTTGGCCTCTTGTGGTCAGAGACCATCTGATGACAGATATAGAAACTTCTCAGTTTATCAACTCTCAAAAGAACAAAAGGCTAATGGCCTTTGCCCCAGCTTTAAACCAATATTCAGCACTAGAGATTCCAGATGCTCTGAACCACATGTTTTAAGGAAATGAGACCAAAACATAAAAACAGAACTGTTACTTATTTTTATAAATATGTGGTCATTGACTTTCATTGAAAATGTATTTGTATTCAATAACTTCGAGATCATAATAATTACAGACTTGGGACGCATCTCGTTTGAAAGCAGATGCCGAGCCCTTTGCAATGCCACAAATTACAAGATTCAGGAAGATGTTAGCCTAGTGAATGGTGTAACTGTATAAAGATTTTAGTAATGTAAATTGTTATATTTGTGCAAATTGGAAAAAAACTAATTTGCGCTTGCAATCTGGTGTGAACATGGGAGTTGTCTCATTAAGTTTGTCATCAGTAGGGGTGCATGTATATCTAGATATCGTGGCATTTATTGGTAAATTACAGCATTTTGCCATGTAGGGACTTTTTGGGTAAAAAGCTGACAGCTAAAAAAATGTGTAAATCACTGAAGGGGTGTACCTCTACATTTTACTTCATTCTGGGTAGAGAGGGGTTGGCTCTAGGGAGGAGGAAGAGAGGCTACTCCTCCAATGAGAAAGTTAGCACCAATAAACAGGCAACTTCTAATTCTAATTATTGGAGTTGTGGCATATACATTGAAAAGCAGTTGCTCTATGCAGAATTGATAAGGACAGAAGGAAAGAGAGAGAAGGGGAACACAGAGAGTTGCTAAACATCTTGGATTATTTTCTCTTAATCCACCTTGGAGTGGCCTTAAACATTGTCTGGGAGAGAGGAACTGGGGAATCCAACAGCTGACTAGGCCCTGATTCTAAAGGAGAGCCAGATGAGGAATGAAAGCTGGTGACAATCTCTGACTGAAGTGACCAGACCATGTGCTTGACAAAAAGGACCCAGCCTGTCTTCCCTGGGCACCCCAAAACAGAGATCCAATTTAAGTAGAATTGATCCATTTGAAACCAAGTGTGTGAGGGATCTGCCTGCCTTAGTATCTTCTCTTCATAGTGTGTGTGGGGGGCAAATTGTGTAGAGCCTTAGCATATTTGACTATATACTAATTTAATTAACTCTCAAATTGATTGATGCAGGGGGGGAGTTTAGAAGAGTTTGAAACTTCCACCCTTGCTCCTAGCAGGAATAATGTTATAGTCACGTAATTGGGATGCCCTAACCACAAAAAAGAAGTTTGTAATTTTCACAATTCCCAAACCTTGCCTTTCAAACAAAAAGCTGTTTGTCCCTAAAACAAAATTCCCCACTGATACCCCTTCCCAAAACCTGTATTTAAACAAAAAGGTGTTTTGCCATAAAATGAAAATGTGCCACTGTTAGGGAGAATTCTCTGTTTAGGCTGAATTTCCTAACCTAGTGAGTCCCCCAGCAGCTTTGCTGGATTTCGGGAGTTTGTTTTTTTCCATCCTGCCAAGAGTGAGACTCTTTTTTTCCCACTCTTGGACATATATGTGTGTAATTCCTTTGAATGTCAATGTGTTCTATTGGCTATGGGGTCTTTTACTCCATAGGGTCTCATATGTTTTTCTATGTGTGTTACACCGCACCCTATGTGCCGTAGCACTGGGGCTTCCTAGCGGACCCCCACCATAGACTCCATACCCGGGGACTGACTCCTGTCTCCCCGGGCATGTAAAGTCACCATTGGCTTTACTAGACCTAAATTTACTAACAGGACTAGTACCAACCATCTTATTGTGGACGTACTAGTAGGGGTAATTCGATTACTCCTGGATCTGTTACTCGAGGGGGCACTGTCCCGTCCCCCCTTGTCGAGTTTTGGCTGGTGGCAGTGGAAACTACTTGTTATGTTCGACCCCGGACATAACCTTATGGAATTCGTCCCATTGTTGGAGATTGATACTGTTTCTCGTTAATCTCTAACGTACCACCGATCTACTTATCTTAAATAGGTTTATCGGATGGTATTGTCTGCCAGAACTCGGTTTGTAAAATGGCATCTGTGTTTGTCTCTGTGACTCCTAAACCAAAGGTCGAGCCCTTTGTTCCACTTTTGGCGGGCTCTGTACAGAGACCCTCCAAAGTGGTGCCATTCTGTCTGGGTTACCACAGGGGTGTGGAAGGGTATTTAGGCACCCTGGACCGAGTTGCCTTGCCAACTCCGGTCGCACTCTGGAGTGATCGGCCCAAGTGGTGAGTCTTCCCGCTCACCACTTAGCATGTGTTGATTGACAGCTAGGCTGAATGAATGGGGGTTTTCTGCATAAAAGCAGGGCTTTTGGGACTGGATCTTCAGAAGTCGCCACAGGACCTAAGAATCCGATGAGGGTAACGCTGAGCCGACCTGCAATGACGACACCTCCGGTGGAGCCCTGCTGAGCAGACTCACCACTTCCCGACGACAGAGGAGATCTCCCTGCCGGAGAGTCTCTTCCCCTGACTGGTGGGAACAACCAGTCCCCTTTGCTTTTTATTCGCCTCAGGACGCAGTGGTCGAATTGCCCGTGCAGCGCACCCCAGCAACCGGATAGCCTCTACCCCTGTACCACGACCAAAAGGTGGTGCCTTGTGACGGAGCACTCCGCGGCTGGTCTCTTCCCTGGTGGTGCACCGGACTTCACTTTTCTTCGACGACGAGAACCTCTCTACTCTTGGCAAAGACCCGACATGCATCCACCACCAGGAACAACTGCCCCCGCCGGAGCTGCCCTCCACAACAAGGTACCATGTCCGCCTGGCTTCTCTTTCGATCGGTTCGAGTGAGGTGTCTTAATCCTCTCCTTTCTGTTGGGTCGCCTCCAAGCTTTTCTCATTTATTGTTCTGAACTGGTTCAATCTGCCGATAACAATTTGCTACAAAGACTTGAATGCATCTCCACTAGAGACTTTTTGGGACATCGCGCCTTGCCTCTCTCCGAGTGGGCCTGGCCTCTGAACTTTATGATCTATTGTGGTTCTCGCCTTCTTACCGTACATTTTGCCCGTGAAGTATTGAACTGTGTTGATTTCGTAACCTGCCTATCTTTTTCTCTCCCGTCCTAACTAATATTCGAGTGCCTTCTAGGTTGAGGTATACACCTCTGTCTGTAAATAAGTGGTGCCGGTAGAACCTAGACTTGTCAAACTATTGCTAGGGGGATTGATTGTTTCTTCTTCGTAGAGTAATTGTGTTTGATTTGTTTGCCGTGAAAGTGCCATAGTGTTTTTCATAGATGTTTCATTATAAATAAATACCGTAATACCTTTACACTAAGCCTCGTTGCGTGTTTGCTTGTCTTGCTGTGAAGGATTGCCCTATTTTGTATACTCCACATACTGCTCAACTCTTCTTGAGGGAAGTCTGACTGCTCAGCCACAGCTACCAAGTGAATCTGTGTGGTACAGACTGCTACCAAGTGGGTTCACCGCCAAACACCTGTAGTCCTAAATCTTTTGCAGTGGTCCCAGAGGGAACTGCACAGGTTTCCGCCTAACACTGGTATACAGCGGTGGGATTTGTATCGAGTATACAGTTTAGAGTGCTTTTCGACACTGTAGGATAACTAACCAAAAAACTTTGCACAAAAAGCAACTTTCAAAAAAACATGTCTACGATGGAAACTTACAGTCAAGAGTCCTTGTCAGGTGAAAATACTGAGAGTTTGCGAGCTCTCTGTAGGCAAGAGAATCTTTCTGTAAGAGGGAAGAAGTTAGAACTAATCGAGAGATTGCTGGCGAACCAAAGTCTGGGTACTGGTTCAGAGGAGCCAATTTCTCCAGCAAATGTAGATAACAGTAATGGTGTTGATCTAAGTCATAATTCTGATGATAGCGATGAAGAGGCTGACGAGGGCGGAGAGGCTAATGAAACTGTCTCCCCTGCTCCTCTACCCGCCTTACCAGCTGTGCCTACGGGGCCCATACCAGGTCCCACGAGTAACCCTGCTTATTTTGAACTTGAAAAAATGAAGCTCGAATTAGAATATAAACGGTTCTTGGCTCAATCTGAACGAAACCAAGAGCTCGAGTTCAGACGGATGAATGCCCAGGCTGAGCAGAAGCAAGCTGAGTTAAGACTCAGGGAAATAGAACTTAATCACGAGTTAGAGATGAAAAAGTTGTCTATGGAAAATGCTTCTCTCTCCTCTGGTTCCTCTAGGAGCTCCAGTCCCAAAAGACCCCGGATGCCGAAGGAATTAGTGGGTATGTATGAACCGAGATTGGATGTGTTGGATTGGTTGAAACTGTTTGAATACAATCATGGGCTCCAGGACATCACCGGGAATGCCTTACTTCCCTGGTTGTTCTCTAGGCTCCCTCCTGTTGCGACTGATGTGGTAATGGAGTTGGGGGAGGCGGATAAGACGGATTACGAAAGTGTGAAACTAGCATTAATAGCTAGATTCGGGAAGACCCCTTCCCAGTATCTTAAGAGGTTTAGAACACTCAAAAAGCATCATGGTACCCCTTGGGCTACCTGGGTGAGTGAAGGGTTGAAGAACTTAGGGGGATGGATTAAGGGTTACAAAGTGAACACTTATGAGGGTATGAGGAATCTTTTTATGTTGGAGTCTATTTATGATGCCTGTTCTCCTGAGCGCAGACAGCACTTGGCTGATTCGAGGGAATTGGATTCCCGGGCACTAGCTAAGGCTGCTGACTTGTGGGTTGCCAACAGGGCTATTCACAAGGATTCTGGGGCAACTCAGAAAAAGGATGAGGGAAAACAGCCTAAAAAAGACTCAAAAGAGAATTCTAATAACTCACATTCCAAAGAGGGCCCCAAACAAAACCAGAAGGGTAAGCCACAAGGAAAACCACCGCAGAATAGTGTGTCTTCTGGTGCCAAACCGGAAGGAGGTCAGACCAAGCCACCATTCCAGAAAGCATTCGGAAAATGATTTGTTTGTGGCTCGACTGATCACGTGAAAGGAGATCCCAGATGTAAGGGTAAACCTTCAGGGGTCCAGCTTGTCTCCTTAGCCTTCGCTCCAGAGGAGGAAGTCCAAATGGCAAGTGGAAACTTTCTACTGCTAGCTGACGAACCCATTGGAGTCTCAGCCAGCGTTTCTTTAGTATCTCTGGGGTTATGGGAACAACAGAATTTAGATGCCTATAATTCTATCCCCGATAATACTAAAGAGTATTATAAGGACAGTGTCCAGGTGAATGGTCAGGAGACTCCTGCCATTAGGGACACTGGGCCCAGCATAACTGTGGTGGATAAATCGTTTTTTCAGGCTGAGGATGTTGCTAAGGCACCCAAACGCCTCACCAAGTTAGCTGGAGGGCCTGTGCAGATGCTTCCCCAATTACCAGTTCTCATCCAGTGTAACGACATGACTGTGAAGATACCTGTAAGCATACAGAGTGAGGTACCAGGACGCGTACTGTTGGGTAACGATTTGAAAACTCTCGGAGTTGTATCGCATACTCCCAGACCTCCTAGTAAATGGTTACAGGAGCTAACCAGACCTGCAAGAGAGAGGACCATGCGCGGTACTCTCCAGGAGATGATGAAGAAAGAAATCACTCCTGCTCCACTGGAATTGTCAGCCGCTGTCTCCAAGAAATCAGAAGCGAAAGGGAAACCTAAGGCTTCTATCCCGAAACCAGCAACCAGCATTCCAGTGCAGCCCACACGGACTTCCCCGCGGTTGTCCAAAGTTACACCCGTAACTCCACCTCCAGCCGAGACTGAGAGGGAGGTACAACCCTGTGTGGTAGAATTAGACTCTGAGGAAGAGCTAATGGAAGGCCAGGAACTCATTGGAGATCTGGATCCTGTTGACCATCCTGAGCTGCAGTCTTTACTGGCAGAAGGTGGACCCAGCAGGGCAGACTTCAGTAAGGGACAGAGAGAATGTCCAACTCTGGAAGGTCTTCGCCACCAGGCAGAAGCTCAGGCTGAAGGGCAAGAGCCTGGAAAATACAGGTTGCACTGGGAAGATGGCCTCTTCTACAGTGAACCAACTGAGTCTGCACCTGGAGACTACAAACGACTTGGAGTACCCCAAGAGAACAGACCACAGTTCTTGCAGTTAGCCCACGAGATTCCTTTGGCTGGTCACTTGAGTTTCAAGGAGACTAAGGAAAGGCTCTCTCTCTACTTCTATTGGCCGAAGATGGGGGCCGAAGTAGAAAAACACTGCAGGAGCTGCCACACCTGCCAGATCTCTGGTAAGGTTGGCTCCAAGAATGTGGCACCTTTAGTGCCTCTCCCAGTTGTGGGAGTCCCATTTGAGAGAGTAGGGATTGACATTGTTGGTCCCCTTGATCCTCCAACCTCCTCAGGCAACAGGTTTATACTTGTTGTAGTAAACCATGCTACTAGGTATCCTGAGGCAATTCCTATGAGGACTGTTACAGCTCCGGCTGTGGCTAAGGCCCTCCCTGGTATTTTTACTAGGGTCTGGTTTCCTAAGGAAGTAATCTCTGACAGGGGGTCAAACTTTATGTCCAACTACATGAAAGCCATGTGGAAAACCTGTGGAGTTACTTACAAGTTCTCAACAGCTTACCACCCACAAACCAATGGATTGGTAGAACGGTTCAACCGAACAATGAAGAGCATGATAGGTGCTTTAGAGGAACCCCTTAAGCGTAAGTGGGACCTTCTACTGCCATGCCTTCTCTTTGCTTATAGGGAAGTCCCTCAGGAGGGCGTAGGTTACTCGCCCTTCGAACTACTCTATGGCCATCCCGTCAGAGGTCCATTGGCCCTGATTAAGGAGGGGTTGGAGAGTGCTCCTTCCCCCAAGCCAGTCAGAGTGACTGACTACGTGATAGGTCTCCGGAGGAGAATGTCACACATGATGACGGAAGCAAGTGATAACTTGAAAGCTGGACAAGCATTGGTCAAGCACTGGCACGATCAAAAGGCTAACATGGTTGAGTTCACTCAAGACCAGCTCGTTCTCGTTATGATCCCAACAAGGCAGAGGGCCTTGCAAGATAAGTGGATGGGACCCTTCCGAGTAGTGGGTGAACTCGGAGGGGTTAATTATCTGGTGGACTTGGGCAATCCCAAGGAGGCTCCGACAGTCTTTCACACCAACCGACTTAAAGCGTATGTCTCGCGACCTGATGTAGGAGCGTTGCTTCTAGCGTCATCCGAGGAAGAAGAAGAGAGTGAAGCTCTTCCGGATCTCCTCAGAGGCTTACCTTTAGATGGAAAAATTGAAGGAGTAAATCTCTCCTCCAATCTGACACCCGAGCAACAAGAAGAGTGCAGAACTATGTTGAATCAGTTTGCCTCTCTGTTCTCGCTTTCACCAGGCTTGACCCGTTGGGGCCAGCACGACATACTCACTGGTGACTGTCTGCCAGTCAAAAGCAGAGGATACCGCATGTCAGAAAACGTACGAACCCACATCAAAGGTGAGGTCAGCAAGATGCTGGATCTCGGGGTAATAGAGCCCTCTACTAGTCCATGGTCTAGCCCAGTTGTGTTAGTACCAAAGGCCGGATCTAAAGAACTTAGATTCTGGTGGATTATAGAGCTCTTAATGCAGTCACCAAGACTGATGCCCACCCTTTGCAAAGAACAGATGAGTTGGTGGATAAACTTGGCGCCGCCAAGTTCCTCAGCACATTTGACTTGACGTCAGGCTATTGACAAATAGCCCTGACAGACCATGCCAAGGAGAAAACTGCATTTTCTACCCCCGTTGGTTTATACCAGTTTAAGGTAATGCCTTTCGGATTGAAGAATGCACCTGCTACGTTTCAACAGATGGTAAACCAGGTTCTGAATGGGATGGAGGACTTCTGCATGGCATACTTGGATGTCATCGCAGTGTTCAGCAATTCCTGGGAAGAACATGTAACCCACCTGAGAGATGTTTTGCAGGCTCTTGGACGAGCCAATCTGACCATAAAGGCGAGCAAATGCCAAATTGGACAGAGTAAGGTTGTCTATCTTGGGCATGAGGTAGGCGGTGGAGAAATAAGGCCTTTGCTCAGTAAAATTGAAGCTGTGCAAAATTGGACAACACCGACTACTCAAACCTAGGCCTCACTGGGTATTACAGGAATTTCATAGAGAACTATGGGACCATAGCTTCTCCACTGAATGTCATCTCCTCACCCAAATTTCCTAAAAAGGTTAGATGGAACGAGGAGTGCAATCAGGCTTTTGAAAACCTGAAAAAAGGCTCTTTGCCAAGCCCCAGTACTCAGAGCCCCTGATTACCGCCAACACTTCATTGTGCAGACAGATGCTTCAAATGTAGGAATAGGTGCCGTACTCAGTCAACTGGATGGGAAAGGTAGGGAGCACCCCGTTTGCTTCATCAGCCGCAAGCTGAAGGATCCTGAAACAAGGTGGGCAACAATCGAAAGAGAGTGCTTTGCTATCATGTGGGCTCTGAAGAAGTTTAGGCCGTACTTGTATGGTTCTACTTTTGTCATTCAGACTGACCACCAACCCTTGAGATGGTTAATGCAAATGAAAGGGGAAAACCCAAAACTATTGAGATGGTCGATCTGCCTGCAAGGGTTTGATTTCACCATTGAGCACAGGTCAGGATGTCACCACCAAAATGCTGATGGTCTCTCTAGGATGTATGTCATCGACTAGAGGTATGAGATTCATCCAGTGGATTAAATCCTCCTGTCCCTTAGTCTGGGGGGGGCGAGTGTTAGGGATAATTCTCTGTTTAGGCTGAATTTCCTAACCTGGTGAGTCCCCCAGCAGCTTTGCTGGATTTCAGGAGTTTGTTTTTTTCCATCCTGCCAAGAGTGAGACTCTTTTTTTCCCACTCTTGGACATATATGTGTGTAATTCCTTTGAATGTCAATGTGTTCTATGGGCTATGGGGTCTTTTACTCCATAGGGTCTCATATGTTTTTCTATGTGTGTTACACCGCACCCTATGTGCCGTAGCACTGGGGCGTCCTAACGGACCCCAACCATAGACTGCATACCCGGGGACTGACTCCTGTCTCCCCGGGCATGTAAAGTCACCATTGGCTTTACTAGACCTAAATTTACTAACAGGACTAGTACCAACCATCTTATTGTGGACGTACTAGTAGGGGTAATTCGATTACTCCTGGATCTGTTACTCGAGGGGGCACTGTCCCGTCCCCCCTCATCGAGTTTTGGCTGGTGGCAGTGGAAACTACTTGTATGTTCGACCCCGAACATAACCCTATGGGATTCGTCCCATTGTTAGAGATTGATACTTTTTCTCGTTAATCTGTAATGTACCACCGATCTACTTATCTTAAATAGGTTTATCGGATGGTATTTTCTGCCAGAACTCAGTTTGTAAAATGGCGTCTGTGTTCGTCTCTGTGACTCCTAAACCAAAGGTCGATCCCTTTGTTCCACTTTTGGCGGGCTCTGTACAGAGACCCTCCAAAGTGGTGCCATTCTGTCTGGGTTACCACAGGGGTTTGGGAGGGGGTTTAGGCACCCTGGACCGAGTTGCCTTGCCAACTCCGGTCGCACTCTGGAGTGATCAGCCCATGTGGTGAGCCTTCCCGCTCACCTCTTAGCATGTGTTGATTGACAGCTAGGCTGAATGAATGGGGGTTTTCTGCATAAAAGCAGGGCTTTTGGGACTGGATCTTCAGAAGTCGCCACAGGACCTAAGAATCCGACGAGGGTAACGCTGAGCCGACCTGCAATGACGACACCTCCGGTGGAGCCCTGCTGAGCCGACTCACCACTTCCCGACGACAGAGGAGATCTCCCTGCCGGAGAGTCTCTTCCCCTGACTGGTGGGAACAACCAGTCCCCTTTGCTTTTTATTCACCTCAGGACGCAATGGTCGAATTGCCCGTGCAGCGCACCCCGGCAACCGGATAGCCACTACCCCTGTACCACGACCAAAAGGTGGTGCCTTGTGACGGAGCACTCCGCGGCTGGTCTCTTCCCTGGTGGTGCACCGGACTTCACTTTTCTTCGACGACGAGAACCTCTCTACTCTTGGCAAAGACCCGACGTGCATCCACCACCAGGAACAACTGCCCCCGCCAGAGCTGCCCCCCACAACAAGGTACCGTGTCTGCCTGGCTTCCCTTTCGATCGGTTCGAGTGAGGTGTCTTAATCCTCTCCTTTCCGTTGGGTCGCCTCCAAGCTTTTCTCATTTATTGTTCTGAACTGGTTCAATCTGCCGATAACAATTTGCTACAAAGACTTGAATGCATCTCCACTAGAGACTTTTTGGGACATCGCGCCTTGCCTCTCTCCGAGTGGGCCTGGCCTCTGAACTTTATGATCTATTGTGGTTCTTGCCTTCTTACCGTACATTTTGCCCGTGAAGTATTGAACTGTGTTGATTTCGTAACCTGCCTATCTTTTACTCTCCCGTCCTAACTAATATTCGAGTGCCTTCTAGGTTGAGGTATACACCTCTGTCTGTAAATAAGTGGTGCCGGTAGAACCTAGACTTGTCGAACTATTGCTAGGGGGATTGATCGTTTCTTCTTCGTAGAGTAATTGTGTTTGATTTGTTTGCCGTGAAAGTGCCATAGTGTTTTTCATAGATGTTTCATTATAAATAAATACCGTAATATCTTTACACTAAGCCTCGTTGCGTGTTTGCTTGTCTTGCTGTGAAGGATTGCCCTATTTTGTATACTCCACATACTGCTCAACTCTTCTTGAGGGAAGTCTGACTGCTCAGCCACAGCTACCAAGTGAATCTGTGTGGTACAGACTGCTACCAAGTGGGTTCACCGCCAAACACCTGTAGTCCTAAATCTTTTGCAGTGGTCCCAGAGGGAACTGCACAGGTTTCCGTCTAACAGCCACCACTCCTTAAATCTCCTCATTATGAGGTGGGCATTAATCTGCCGGTGCTACCAGTGGGTTGCTGCCGACCTTGTAACACCGTTTTGCCGCCTGATATGCCGGTACGACCGGGCCAAGTCCCAGCAGCCCGGGATGTCAGGTGGCGGAAACTGTAAATCCCCATTCCTGCGGAGTCAAGGCCTCCATGAGAATGGGGACACAGAAGCAGCGGAACTGTTGCTAGCGGTGACAGGGCTTCGTTGAAAACCATGCCTGCAGAGGCAGGTGCTCCTGGCAGGTCAGACCTGCCGATACACCTGCTCCTGCAGGAATACTTGTAATCTTGCAGTCCAGAAAGAGTGCCCGTATGTTGCTACTAGCACCCTTATTACCAGACCGCCAGATTTGTAATGAGGCTATTTAAACAAAAAGGTGCCCTTAGCCCCAAATGAAATTCCTAAACTATCGCTGCTCCCTGTACCTGTCCTTTAAACAGAGGGGTGCTGCATGTCACTGATGCCTGGGTCTTTGGTGCTGGGGGGAGAAGTGCTTTGCAAAGAGAAATGAGTGTAATTTCATTTGAACAATATACGCTCTCTCCTCAGAGTAAGTGACACTGATATCAGAACGATTTGTGCATTGCTTTTGGGTGAAAAGGAAACAGGTACTATTTGCCACATGCATTTTTACGAATCAGTGTTTTCAAAACTGCAAGCATTTAGCAAGTTTGCAATGTATCAAGCATTGTACATGTAATGTGTGATATGCTTTAAAAATCAAAATGGTGCTTTGTTGTAAATCTAAATTGTATCACATACTATTTACCTCTTTATTGTTGAAGTTGTTTTAGGTGTCACAGAGAAGGTGGTGTCAGTAACCAGTCAAGGAAATTATTAACTGAACATACATTATAAATAAATATGTATTTTGCCTACACCCCTGCCTTGTTCTTAGCTCATTGTTAGCACAGGGGGATGTATCTACGTGGCTCTGTATGAGTCATAGAGAGGTTGTGTTTAATCCTGCCAATGGTGTGTTGTGGTCTCGTTTAATTGGGGGAAGGAACTCCCTTTGTTGAGTGTGGTCTCCCAATATATCGTTACAGCCTCCATCAGGGTTTGTGCTGCATCAATGGACGCATGCATAGCCCCATACACATGCCCCGCACTCTGTGGCCATTATACCACAGACACAATGTAAATATTAGAAGCCATTTCTGCCAGAAGTCTTCCCTCTGGGGTAGTAAGAGTACATATGTCATGCTGGTGCCACACTTATTTTTGAGAACGTGACAAAGCTATTGGGAGGGGGCCTCTTCCAAGCACCATGCTTGTTTATTGTGACTTGCACATTACAGGAGGTGTAAGTGAACCGTCTATCTTATGTTCCTGATGCCTGCTCATGGCACTCTGTTCTGTTAAGCTTGGCACTCTACCAGTGCAAATGAATCAACCTCACTCCCATACAGGTCTGTAGGATTAATACAATCAATGTGTTGGGTGACCAGGCAGCTATGTGTGTCATATTGTCACCTTGCATTCATATTTTTGAATGTGTATCTAATGTCAGTGGTATCCAACGATGAACAACATTGAATTGATAATGCAATCTGAACCCACAGTGTCGGTTGTTGGCACGTCTGATAGTCACATGAAGCCTGTAGCACTAATGAGGCACAATTCATAGAAAACTGCATATTGACCCTGCAAAGTTTGCATGCCGAAAACGACTTTGTGCAAGCCTGCATGCATAAATCAATGTGCGCGCTCCACGCATTCATGGAATATTTCCCACAAAGTAACCCTATGCACAAATAGTGGCCAGTACGCCCATAACACGCACCCCCCGCAGAGCAATTCAGCCACGTATACCAACCTGTGTGCACTCCTCGTCCGCAAAGTAATGCACTCCAGCAATACAGCATGCAAACCCCCCCAACTAAGGCAGCACCCTGGCGATACTGTGTTTGGTCCCCATAAGTATTCACAGATCTCCCTCAATATGCATTTTTTGCAACTGTAGTCAGTCCCTCGTAATTCTGCACGCAAACACCCATAAACTGTGGCTGCTCCCTGATATACTGCATACACGCACCCTAACTCCAATCTGCACCCCCAACTGCTTGTACGCATCCCGTAATACCTGATTAGACCACACCTTTGCGCAGTCATTCCTATGTGATTGGGACTTTACGCATGCCTTCAGGTGGCGTGAGATCGCAAGCTTTGTGTGCTATTTCCCCAACGTGAAGTTGCGGGGTCAGACCCAGGAATATGCTTGGTTTTGTGCCAATGTGGGCTTGTGATTACCTTGCGTGGGCTGTCCCTCGACACACCCACAATTTCCCGTGTTCTTCCTCTTTCTGCATGTTCCACTCCCTATTTACATCTCTGCATAGGCCCAACCCACACTCTGTGTGGAGTCTTGCGCAACACGCTCAATTGCATGCAGAGACATGCCAAACCAGCGCAAAGTCCCCGCAGTGTACGGAAAAAACATGCAAAGTTGATTCTATGAATCAACAAAGAGGGTTTTGCACACAGAATGGCATGCAAAGTCTCTATTCACCCCACACAATAAAATCCATGAATCGGGCCCATTGTGTCTGTATAAATATAGACTGCTTATATGAAGCATTCCCTTTGCATCAACATGAATGGCTATGGTGTCACTCCAATGGTGTAACAGTGCAATGGTTGGTGTTAGAGGACACACACACACACACACAGACATGTGTGTCTCTACCCATGGGTAAAGTGACAGTAAATAGTTCTGCATACAAACTTTTCTCATCAATTACATACCCAAAAGCAAAGGTGATGTGATATGACATCAATACTGGTCAAGTGATCTATGTAGGGAGATCATTGCTACAAGACCTAGATCATTACTACAAGGTCACATCCCCTATTGAGATTAATTTGAACTTTCTTTGATCAACCATTGCCTTGTGTATGTCTGTAATCCCCAGTGGGAGGCACTAGATCCAGCCTGTCTATTGCATATCCCTTTTTCCACTGTGTCATGTAAGGGAGATGAACGGAAGCACTGCAGCAAAGAGCTTCTGTAGCTGTGTAAAACCAAATATGTATGTAATGGGATGCTAGGGGCTATGGGGAATGCAGCTCTGTGTGTGCCCATACATGTTAGGCACTGCACCATCAAGTTAGACCGCACTGCTCCCTCTTCTAACATACTTCACCCTGCTTCTGTGGGGTTGGCAAGACTGCTGATTTGTCCACTGTTAAACCATCTGCCCAAGACCTTTGTTTCTAGTACATCCGGCACACATTGGTATGTAATTATGTGCTCATACTCATCATAGTTGATCACAACAGAGTTGCACTGTTGGGGAAGCCAAGGTAAAACTTTATTGAGACCCGTGTCCCATGGACCAATGCGAATGGTTGAGACATGTCACATGAGATCTGCACACAGCCCCATAGGTGGCAAATCCCTGCTTGCATGTCTATAATACACATAATGTTTCCATGCATACTGTTTCATGTCACATATCAGCAGTCATTCTTCCTGATTCTGGAATGGCTTTAGAATCCACACGTTTGGTGTCGGGAAAGAACTGTAGAAGATATTATTAACAGATAATGCTCAATCTGCTGGTATAGTGTCTCCTCCCAGTCAGCCCCACAGGGAGCTTGTGTCTTAACAACTGTATTCAATCTTTACGTTAAACCTCTCTGTAGCCCACTGGAGTCATTTGGGGTCACGTTTACCAACTATGCTCACGACTCTCAGCTGATTCTGGAATTCGACGGGGATCATGGGAAGGACATCAAGAACCTGACCACAATTTTTGAAGTAATAGAGCATTGGCGGACAGGGAACTGGCTCTGCCTTAATGAATCTAAAACAGAACTGTTACTGGAGACATTTTGCATCAAACACTCTCTCATTACAGTGGCAGACAAAGTAAAGACCCTAGTGGTGTTCTTCAATGCAGCCATTAATACTGATGCACAGACCAGTTTATATGGTAAAAATGTGTAACTACTAACTGAAATTGATCAGGAATATTAAACCACTCATCCCAGAAGAGAACTGTGCCTCAACTGGCAGAGCATCATCCTCTTACGGATTGATTGATGTAACTCCCTGTTCATCGGGGCCAAGAAAAAATGCATTCAGTATCTGCAACTGCTCCAAAATGATCCAGTTCGGATCATTAAGGGCATCCTTAGACAGGAACATATTTCAACAGGGAGACAATCCCTTCATTGGCTGCCCATTGTGGCTGGTATTCATTTTAAAATGGCCACTCTGGTCCATTAATGCCTTTATGGCAATGCCCCAAACTATCTGAAGTGCCCCACATTTTTATGTTGCCTATCATGCCATAAGATTCGCGAGGTTTGCTTAGATGTGGAATGCACTCCCTGACCCACTTCGACTGGAAATTTGTTTTAATATTTTCTGTGCAAAATCGAAAACACTGCGGTTCAAATTAGCAAATAAGCATTAACCAGGAAAACATTGGGAAGTCCCATATGCTATACATTTTTTAACCTGTTGTAATGAAGAAGCGGAGGAACGGGGTAAGTGCAAGTACTGAGTTTATTTTCACAGGCCCGCACAGAAACCTAAACCAACACTCACGACAACCACCTCTCCTCTGCCTCGCGCCCGCAGTCACTGGAATTTAAAAATGGACGCGAGACAGACACGAGACGGAAGAGCATAACATTCCAGTTATAAAATACATGAAAACAACATCACTACAAATGTCCTCCTAGTGTTTATGTGCACCTTGATGCCTGAGGTTGCCGGTGCGATACAAGCAAATAAATAAATAGACAAATAAAAAAGTAACAAAAATTAAATACAGAATTGTACTCCACAAGTTTCAGTCTAATCTAAAAACATAATTACTAACTCCATACTCTGGAGTTGGAAGATTTCCTAATGAAGAATGCAATACCTTCACATGAGAAATCCAACTCTCAATGTGATGAATCATGATACAAAGAGTATGAAGTAACACAGGGCTTATATAACTCGCAAATGTGTGAACCCCATGCTTCTTCTGAGATTGGGTTACATAGATTGTCCATTGTTTGTTGTCACATGCTATTAATTATGTTCCGAAAACTGGAATTCTGTTTAACCAATATAGCCCGTAACATCACTTCACTGTATTCAAAGAATATGCTTGTGGCCTTTTAGCAAGTTTTTGAAATAATGTTGCAGGCTCCTGCATTTCATTTTTCTGTTGAACCGTGACATCATAAAGGTGTCATCACATTTTTATTCGATAGATTTGATGCTGAGCAAGACATTACAGTTTGTGAGTTATTAGATATACATTTTGAAAATCTTTGTGGAACCACTGTGCGCACTTTATCTTCTAGAGTTGTCCCATAGAAGAAACATGACACTTCTTCTGTGAATTGTTTTGCTTTAATGGAATTCCACTTAATTCGATTAGCTGCATAATAAGGAATTACATTTGACAGAAAATTAATGGGCCTCATTGCGAAGTTGGCGCTAAGAATCTCCCTTTACCAGCATGCCGGTAATAACATGTCTGTGTAGGCTTGATCTGCAAACAGCGGGTGATCAAGAGTGCGAATGCCGGTAACGACCATCAATCCCCCAGATAGAGGCATCATCGAATGCACACATAACACCTCCACCAACGGCAACCCCTAAATAGCAGTACCGGTATTAACATAGTGGTAAGAACGGGCCCGTCATTACTGGACCCGGAAGTAACGTCATCGCGCCAGAACGGGAAATGCATTGGAGGCCATCTTCAAAAACACAATCCATTGTCATCCTCCACATACTGGTCCTTCACAGGCAAAACCCCAAGCACACCACGGACAAAATGTCTAAGGCTACCCAGAAAGGCACTGCCCGCCTGCGGAAACCATGATTTAAGGACAAGGAGCTGAACATGCTAGCCGATACCCTAGTAGAGAATGCGGATGTGGTTTTCTGCAGTGAGCTCAGGCGTCCAGCACAGCTGAGAAAGAAGGCCATTTGGGAGTAAGTGGCAATGAAAGTAAGTGCAGTCGGCACCACCGCACGCACAGTGCGCTATTGCAAAAAGCGCTGGGATGACCTGAGACTGAGAGTGAGGAACATCTTGTCGGCCAATCGGAGCAAGGGGGTGGCAACATGTGACAGACCTCACTCACCTCTCAAATTGGCTAGACGGGAGGAAACTTGCAGCTCATTGATAGATGAAGAGTCCATTGAAGGAGTCAGTGGAGCGGAATTTGACGTGCCACCATCGGCACATGAAGGTGAGTGTCCCTGTAAACACACAACAGCTAATCTTCACAGTTGGCGTCAAATGTGATAGCGATGACAGCCAAGACATGGCCCATCATACACACCTACACATATCCATATACACATACTGGGCCCACCACTATCACATCCCACTGCATGCTGCATTATGCTCCCATACACGAATACACACCCGACACATAGATGCCCTGCACGTGTCACACACCACAAGAGTCACAACACACCTCAAGGCCCCACAGCAGACACCATGGTGAACATGTGAACACCTTCGTGATTGAAAAACACCCCCCCCCCCAACCTTGCACATACCAAGTCTGCTGCAAAGCCAGGCATGCAACTGATCACATGGCGCCAACTGCACAAAGACCAACACATGCATGATGCAAGCACCACCATCACTGATGCCCTGCCACTCACTGTCCCCCACAGGTACAGATGCAGACACCGAAGAACCTCATGGAAGTGCACAAACCACAACACCAGCCAAAATGCCCAGGGGCCAAGATGATGGCACCAGGCCATCTACATCAAGGGGACCAAGGATGGGCCAAGCGGCACGCAAGACAACAACCAGTGCCCAACCAGCCATGCTGCCACCCACACAGGACCAGCAGACACCTGCCCCTACACCCCTGGACACACAACCTACACAGGGCAAGGACACATATGCTGGTATGGAGAATGATGGCACACAGTCCGCTGCCGCAAGCTCAATAGGGGAGACAGCTGCATCAGCACAGAAAAGTGGCGATGAGGAAGGTGGGCCTGATGAATACACCAATGCAGGAGTCCTCCACTCAGAGCCTGTAGGTCAAACCCCAAGCCCGCAGGTCATCCCATAGGAGACCCCTCGCCAGGATTTGTCAGGACAGGGCAGCCATGGAGAGTGGTCTCCAACATTGCACAGCCCAGTATTGGCTGCAATAACACCACCTAACCCACCATCCACCACCAACACTGCTAAATAGGACCTTGAAAGACGTCTGTCCAGGATGGAGGGCCGGCAGGAGGAGATGACTGGCTATGTTAAACAGTACCTTGCAGAAGGTGATGCAACACATTGTGTCATCTGTGACAGCACTGCGGCCGTAATCCAGGCCATCAACTCTAACGCTCAGCAAGTCCGGGATGGATTCAATGTTTTGGGCCAGATCCTCACCAGGATTGCAGACAGCATTAAGCAGCGGCAAACTGCGGCTTTGGGGATAACAACCATCTACCTCATCTGCATCTATCACGCCAGCAAGTTCCACACAGACCAGCCCTGTGCGCATGTCCCTGTGAAGTGTGCAGCGCTCAGAGATGCAACCCCCACCTCCGAAGGGGGCTCCACAGTAGCAGGGCCACCCTGCACATTCTGTTTAGCACTGCATCCAGACAAATGTTGTGCCATTGATGACTTTGGGTGTTAGGGGGAGGGTGGAGGGTGGAAGGGGTGTAGTACTGGGGTCTGTTGGGAGTGGAGATGTGTGGGGGTGGAAGGGGTGTAGTACTGGTGGTGTGTGAGGGTGTGGGGGGTGTGTTGGGGTAGTGGTGGGTGACATACTGGGGGTGTGTGGGGGTGTGTCGGGGGAGGGGTGCTTGGGGGTGTAATGTGTTAAATGATGTTGTGCAAACCATCACTTGAATACATCCGTTGTGTACAAAACCTCACATGAGTGGACATTGCTTCTTTGGTGTGTGTCAATGTATTGCTTCATAGTGCACTGTGACCATATACCCCCACACCCAGTGCCCACAGTTCCTAATACATGGCACCCTCTGCATCCCAGTACATCAGAATGATTGGTCTATGACCGATTGGCGCACTGTCCGACCCTCAAGTATATCGTGTCCTGGCCTATGTCCAACATCTACTCCTTCCTCTCCTTCTACTTCACCAGGCGGTGACAGCTCCATGTCAGGTGGCAGGGGTATGTTCCGCCGGATGCACATGTTATGCAGAATTGCACATACCATGATGATCTTGCCCACCTTCTGAGGCTCATAAATGAGGGCGCCACCCAACCCTCTCCTCCCATGGCCCAGAGGGCATTCCCCTTGCATATGCATGTAGACCCCCGCCCCAACCCTCTCCTCCCATGGCCCATCGGGCAGACTCATCCAACAGCCAGCCACATCGTACAACGTCTCCTTCCATGTAGTGGGGTAGTGAGGAGTTCTGCAGCACCATGGCATCATGCGTGGATCCTGGGTATCTGACACAGCATTGTGTTATAATATGGCTGGCATCACACACCATCTGTACATTGATGGAGTGGTATAGCTTCAGATTGTGGTACACCACCTCCATGGCATCTGGGACTACCAACTCTATGTGGGTGCAGTTGAGGGCACAAATTACATTGGAAATGCCTGCCTGTGCATGGAATGCTATTTTGGTGGCATTCGCCTCCTGTGGTGTCCGTGGTAGGGATATGTAGGCCATTGGGTGCTTTAGTAGTGCATTCAGCACTTGGTTTAGCACAGCATAGAAGCATGATTTCGACATGCCATGCATTTGGCCCATTGTGTGTTGGTAGGTGCCTGTGGTCAGGAAGTGGAGCACAGATGCCACCTTCAGCAGAGGGGGGATGGCTGTGCGGATGTTGATCAGGCTGACTAAGTCTTCCTGTATTAATTCCACTATGGTGGTGATGGTGTTCCTGTCCAGGTGGTACAGGTTGTGGATCTGTGCTGGGGTTTAGTCAAATGGATTGGCCCTTATACGTGGAATTGATGGCTGTCTGAGGCGAAAAACTGCATGCACTGGTGGGATTTGCTGGGCTGGTCTCACCCTCCTTCTCCTCCTGCGTTTCCTCTGTGTTGCCTGTTGTACTGCTTGCTCAAGGAGTAACAGCGCAGGCTTGTCTTCCAGCCCCAGTATGGCAAGTGCAAGTGGTATCATTTTGGTGTGGGAAGGTGTGTGGTGTGTGGGTGTGCTCCTTTTGTGCTGGGCCTGACTCCATTGTCTCCACCTGTGCTGATTGTGTACACCTGTGGCAGTTGGTTACACAGCAGATTGCCGTTAATGGGTGATCCGAGATGCCGGTATTGCCGGCATCATGGTGGCCTTTCTTACCGGCATCTTGATGCCAGTAGGTGCATGCTCGTGTGACTTGTGATGTCCTCTTCCTTACGGCATGCCAGTATTACAGGCACGGCGCCCGCGCATGCAACAGCATACCAGTACGGTGGTGCATGGCCACAGCGGGTCGTTGTTGATGCCGGTAGGACCGGCATCTAGGGTCGTAATACTACGGACCGGTAATGGATGCCGGTATTATCTTACCAGGTCCGTTATTACTGGACCGCCAACCTCGTAATGAGGCCCATTATCTCTGATTCTAACTTTCACGTTTCTAATTGTAGACAGCATATCATGATCACTCAATTTCGACTCTTAGATTTTGAAGTCATTACATTCTGAAAATAATAATGATGACATACAGATGTAGTCAATACAAGATTTTTGTTGACCACTATGGCAAGTATCTTTGTTCTGTTAAGGCGATTAGCAACCTGGATTACCAAAGCGGCAAAAAAAGGGTGCTAAAAAAAAGGATTTCCCTCCCTACAATGGGATATATGTGGCGTCCCTTTGTATGAAGGATAATTCTTTACCAACATGACCGCCATGGAAAGGGAAGGCAGGGCTCCGTATGGAGCTCCTCTTCTCTTTCCATGGTGGCCGTTCTGAGCAGAGAGGAAGGTGCAGCTGTGGCGGTGAGTGCTGCCGCACTAAGGTAAGTTGAGACTGGGGGGATTAAAAATAAAAAAGGGGTCTTGGAGTTGGGGGAAGATGGCGGCGGGTGAGCCCGCCATCAGGCGACTTGGAACGCATGTTAGGCAGAATCATATGCAGTACACTTTGGGAACACCACACACAATTAAGACTACAAGTGCAAGTACAAATTCACCTTTGCTACAAGCCTGTACTACACAGTAAAGTGGTAGCGGTGGCTGAGCAGCCAGACTTATCTCAAGAGTAAAGTGAGCAGTATCAGAAGTTACACAAAGGATAGCAATTACTATGATTCAAACAAACACTGATTCACGGTTTCTGAGTTAAAAAAAAAGAATATACATTTATTTACACCATCAGTTATAAAACAGTTCACTAATATAAAGCAGCTGAAAATCACAATCTTAATACACTACACAACACCCAATCAATTCTGAACAAGTTAAGCTCAAAATGAAGTGTGAGAAAAATGGCACCCCAGCAATTTAAAAAGGGAAGAAAAGAACAAGGTTATCAAAAATCAACAACAACAACAAGTGATAGGCAGGGAAATCTTGAAAAGGCTTACTACAAACAGGATTCAAATCAATAGGCCTGGGCCAATGTTATTGGTTCAGAGTCTTTGCAGAGGATCACACAGTTCAGAGTTGTTCGCGGTTAAGTCTTTGCCAAGCGTTCAAAACAAAGTTAGTCAGAGGAAAATTTATTCAAACGAGTAGAGAAGGACAAGCCTTAGGAGAGGCAAAAGATTTCATACACTTTCACCGCTGTCGGACGGAACAAATGACTGGATTTGAACAGTACCTTAGATGAAGAAGAATGCTGTAGCTGAGGCAGTAGTTCCTGACAGTTCCTGCAGGCTCACGGTTCCTGAAGCAACTGTCAGACTGACAAGAAGGAGGAACAAAGTAGAGTCCTGCACTGCCCAGCGAAGAATCCAGAAGCAGATCAAAGCGTTGATTAAAAGGTGTGCTCCTTAAAAGCACAAATGGACGCTCTCTCACTGGCTATCTGGTTTTCTGTAGCACAGCACATTTGACCAGGCTGAAGAGGAGGTCCAAAGGCTTTGTGAGCTGGTTGGTCCCACCAGGATCAAGGGGAGAAGACTCCTTGGGGATCTCCTCTGTCGTCAAAGTTTCAGGTGATTCGGACCTGCCTCAGGGCTTCACCGGGATGTCCAGTAGTTGCAGCAGTCATCTTCCTTCAGCTCCTTGTTGGTTCTCTCGTTCCAGTGGCGACTCTGCCTTCTAAGTCCCAGAGACCTGCTTTTAAGCAGTTTTCCCCCATTCACACAGCCTGGCTGTCAATCACACAGCAGGGTGGCTGTCCTGGCAGGAAAGTCACCTAGCCAATCAAACTAGAGAGCGACTTGGGTCTCCAAGGAGACCATGTGCCGGGGGCCTCAAACCCCTCCCTCCCATCCTGTCCACCCAGACACTCAGGTGCCTAAGGAGGGCTTCTGTGCAGAAGCCCGCCAAAGTACGGCGAACAAAGGAACCAAACCTGGTTTGGCGCACAGAGTAAAATACAAGAAATACCTTTACAAAAACAAATGGGGAATAAACCCAACTGGAACCAAATAAAATTAAAAGGGGTCCAGCAGATTAAAATTCGAGGCTACCACCATAGCCTCTAACAGTAGAGAGGCTATTTTCATAGCTCGCGGTAGAATAAAAATGGTAGATACCACTGCCACCAGCCAAATCTTAGAGAAAGGGGAACAAAATAATGTTCCATGAGAAACAGACAAAAAGGGATAACTATTAACCCTTCCAGTAATCTATGGGAGATAGTTTGTAGTTGGTTTGTACATTTAAAAAAATACTATTAAAGTCAATGGCAACTTTACATGTTCTGGGAGACAGTAGTCAGTCCCAGAAAATGGAGTTTAATAGTGGGAAGTCTAAACAGGCAACCCTGTGTCGCTGCACTACAGGTGTTGTGTTACACAAAGTAAAAAGATGATGCCTATGGAGTATGTAAATCTCCATAGTCCATGAGCACAAAATGTAGAACACACAGCAAAAATACATGTAAGAGTGGGAAAAAAAGGCTCACACTCTTACCAGGTGAACAAAATAAATCCTAGAAATCCAGCAAAGCTGCTGAGGGACTCAACAGGTAAGGGAAATTAGCCTTTCTGGAGAATTCTCCCTAACAACGCAGACTTAGACCAGCGGTTCAAGCCTGTATTCCTAGCCACCTGATTGGCTCGCTCCCCCAACCGGATACTAATGTTAGATAATACCCCCTTCGTGTTGACATTCAGCATTTGTAGCCCCCAACTGCCAAACAAGTTTATCCATTTTACCCCACATTGATTCCTGGGCAGGGAGGTTGAATGTATAAATATCGAGTTTACATCTCCTGCCACCATGATAGTCCCATCCCCAGAACCAGTCATGTGTGTTTCAAGAACTGAACAAACTTTCTCTATAAATGAATGTAAGTCAGAATGTGAGGAATTTCATTACAGACTGATCAATATACGTTTTCTGATCTTGTTCCCGGTGTCAATGTGGATATACACTCCCAAAATGCCATAATCAACATTGGATAACTGTTGGGGTGAACTTAGATTATTTCGAATATCAACTATTAGTGCACCAGATGGACGACCTCCATTTGGACGAATGGTTAATTGTTGAAAGATTTGAAAGCCATTGAATACCAAGGATGTTATGAACCATAGTTTGTGAAAGAACAATTTTGAATAGTCACTCAGGAAGCTGCATAGACTGGCATTGTTAATAGGATTTTGGTGGCCTCTCAAAAAACATTCTAAGATAGAAATGATGATTTTTTTTTCTTTTGTTAATCCTAGAGTCCAGTTCTATAAAAACCTACACCCTTGTTATTTGCTGGCAGAGTTTGAGGAAGCCATCACCAATCACGATCATCCAGGTTTGATGGGGATATTGTATTACACACCTGCACTAAACGTTCATGAGCCATGTCATCATTACTTTTGATCCTTAATTTTCCGTAGGCTTACATTATTTTAGATGTTGCAATACATTAGAATCAACCTCTGCAATGTGTACATTATTCTCAAAATTAGATCTTAAATTGTAGCCCATCAACCTAAGACATTCTGCCTTATCAAGAGCATCTTGCATACTATTTTGGAAGGCACGCTTAGGATAACAATGTCTGTTTGATTTTTATCGAGAAATAGACACATTCAATATCCTTTGAGGTAATCAAGTGTAAGCATGGAATTATAGGTTGAAGAGGCTTCACAGTAGAACCATTTCCCATGTCAATGTTATCAATGTGCTCAAAAAAGGCATCTATGTTTGAGTTGATTGTGACCTTCTCATGAGATCTGTCATCGTATTTAGCACCTCCCTTGAACAGTAACTACCAGCTCCAGAAGGACACAGTAATTCTGGGGCTTATCTGTAATTACTGCACCCATTTCTTCACCTCTATTGTTTGCAGGAGCTTTAAATGACAGTGTCCACTTTGCTTTATATATCACATCCAGTGTTGCTTAAGTTTGACTTACTGCAACGTTTTTGGTGTATTCTGTTATCATTTCTTTAGGTAAGTACAGCTCATTTGTCTCGTGCATATTGTTCATATCTAAGCCTAATGAGCTGTTAGGTAAAGTAGAGCAGATTTCGGTGACTTGAACTCTTAGAGCAGGTTCTTCTGTGAGATGCAAGGCACGAAGGCATTTCCAAGAATTCCTTTTATCATTGCATTTTCTTTTTTGTTTTTCTGTTTTTTGTGCTCTCTTGAATTGTGGTATTAAGGTTATTTCTGCAGGTATCTCTTGTGTTATCAGAAATGTGTTGGTATTGCTGTCTGCTTCAACTACCACAGCTTGCTGCGCAGGTTTGTTACTATCAGTATTACATGATAGTTGAAATTGTCTAATGTTAAAATGATCTTTTGTACAATTGAATGCCTCTAGTTGCTTGTCAAATCTGGTTTCCCATGTTTCCAAAAGTAATTTAATCTCACTAAGTAGGATAGTACGGTATTTCACCTCAGTGTTTACATCTTTATGTATAAAACTGAATGTATGTATGTGTGTATGTTTTTCCGACTATACAAATCCACACGTTTCAACCCACTTCTACCAAATGTTGCACTGATTCCTCTTTTGTCTGGGGCAAGACCGTAGTCTATGTTTGGATGCAAACATCTTATATGCAAAAATAAATGTGGATGTCTGTGTGTATGTTTGTTCGACTATACAAATCCACACTGTTGAACCCACTGCTACCAAATTGTGCATGGATTCCTCATTTGTCTGGGGCAAGATTGTAATCTATGTTTGCATGCAGAAAATGCACTCCGTAGACACCCTCATTCACTGATGCTCACCCCAATTCACTACAGTAGGTACTAGAAGGAAGCACAATTTGGAAAGGTGTCTGAAGCAAAATGTTTGATGTGTTGGTTATTCCTTTGAAATGTATTACCACTGTATACAGTTTGAACATGGTCATTAAAGCTTTTATAAAGGGAATTAAAGAAAGAATAATCATTTTTATCACACCACTCCAAATATGGGAAATGGTAAGGTTACAGTTTACTTAAGCTCATTCACGAGAAAAAAGCAGAATTAATCAATATTTCTTGGACATTTTCTCAAATGTGCTGAAGCCATTGAGTGACTAAAACATGGCGCACAAAAAACGAACATCACTTGGAAAAGCTCCATCTGATGCAGAGCGACAATCAACATCAAGAGCTTCTAAATCACAACAACAAACAACGGCATGACTTGCCGATCAGAGGACAAGAGCAACTTTCTCCATGGCAAATCAGATTCCAGAGCAAACTGAAGCAAGACTTGCTGACATGAGGACAAGAGCAACATCCCCCAGGACACAGGAGACACCAGAGAAAACTGAAGCAAGACTTGCTGACAAGAGGACAAGAGCAACATCCTCTAGGGTACATGAGACACCAATCGATCATACCAGCTAGTTGTTGGATACATTCATAAAAGAGCTCAGAACAATTTTTAACATGGTTATTGTAGGAGCACTTAAATTGATTTTATCATCGAAATCTCACAAGTATGATGTATGTTTGGAGGAGATGACAAGTGACTTGAGATAGAGTTAAAATATGAATCGGTGGAACCTACATTTATCCGTTTGTCCATTGAATTCTGTTCCATGTTAAACGAGGTAGCAGTGTTTGAATCCCCTGGTAAGTATGTTTCTAATCCTCTTTTTATACTAACCAGGGATGTAGGGTTTTCCTTCTCCATTTGTAAAGTCATCATATGAGCATCAGAGTTTGAGATGTTTAATTCCAAGAGGCTTAGATTGATACTTTCCAACAACCCATTCCTAGAGACAGTGAGGGTCTTGACAGCTGCTGTAGTATGTCTCAAATTTGTACTAGTGCCTGCTGAAGAAAAAGTGTCTGTAATATTTTGCGTGGGAGTAGCCATATTGAGGGAATTCAACTGATTGTTTCCCTTTTGTTTTTAACTCCCTTTTAGAAGAGATAGAAAGAGGGAGTGAAGAGGAGAGATGTGGTAGAGAAAGAATGAGGGAAGGTTCAAGCAGGGCAGCACAAATATCTTTCTGAGGGTCACCCACTAGTTCTTCTAAGGAGGCCATTTCCGACATAGTCACACATTTATTTATTTATTGAATGTATTTATGTATATCGCGCCGAATCCCGCAGTCATCAGGGCGCACAAAGAGACAAAGTACAAAACAAGAAGCACAAGACAAGTGCTTTTAATGTCATTGTGGTCTGCGTCATAGTACTGGTGGAGGATTGATTAGTGTTTGTGGAAGATAAACAATCTTCTTTAGTTCGATTACTCATTAAGTCTGTAAGGAAGGAATGGTATCAACAGTAAAACAGACGCAAGTGACCACAGTTCAAGGGTGTTTATTGAACTTCAACAGTGTGATAAACACCTATCTAATCCTAAATCTACAGATGGGAGCAAACTACGACCATCAAATAATAACAATGCAGTCCTAGTGGAGTCTCATCAAAATAAAAGGAACAACACTAAAATAAAATTATTGCCAATCTTTACTGCTAAATATATATGGGGTAGTGTTCATGAAAAAAAATTGAAGTGTTCACAAAATTATATGTCAAGATGTCCGGGTCGTTGACCTCCCATACCAATGTTTTCAGCACAGGACAAGGCGGTTGACTCGAGCAAAGCATACACTCTGGGTTCTTCGGTCCGAGGATACAGTTCCATTATCAGCATTAGGGCTTTCTGTAGTGCAATTCTCTTTACTTCTCAAAAGTCTCCTGATTCACAGGGCCTGATGTATAAATAACAAAGTCCCTTCCTCTTATAAGGATTCAATTCAGGTGACTCACCCTGGATCCCCGTCAGCCGGGCTCAGATCCCTTTTATAGCATGGTCGTTAGTATGTATCCCCCTCTTCGAGGCTCAGATCCCCCTTTTTACAATCTTCAGAAAATATACTTACTCAGGTGACTCACGGGTCACACCAGATCCCCCTCAGCCAGGCTCAGATCCTTCCTCCTATAAAATGTGTTTCCCTCAGCTGAGCTTGGACCAATTGCAGTTTGCATTAAACTATCAGAGACTTTTGAATGTGCACAGGATTTAGCTTAGCCCATTGCAGGACCACTTCGATATTAAAATTCTGTTTTCAACAGTTGCCAATCAGTTGGATACCTAATAGAGACCTTCGAATGAGCACCAATGTGGTGCCGGACCACGCTGACTACGGAATCTTGCTTGGCCTCCAAGAGTTCAATTACTCCTATAGTGTTCAATTATATTTGCGTTGCTCATCACATATGTTTTACACACTGTTCTCTTTAGATTTCCTCATACAATGTTGCCGCTTGCAACCTTGCTTCTAACACAGGCTAGTTTGGTATCAGTCTCTCCGACTCACCGGCTGTGCTGTCTTTATTGGTGTTTCTTTTTTGTAGGAGCCAAGGACAGTTCCACGGTGGCAAACGCTCCTCCATGCCTTGGTTATCGATGTGAGATAGCCCTGGGTACATACGACACACAATGCAGGTTTCCTCAGCTTTATTTCCCAGTTTTAGGTTTCTTAATTTCCAAGGTTCACGAAAGTTACAGTCTGAAAAGGTCAAGGGCACTTCCCTCCTTGCAACCCTCTCTGGTCTCATCGTCTTTCTCCTCGTATTAAACTTCCATATTGGAACTACTGTTTCCTTGTGTCGTTTGCCTTGCACAGAGTGTGCTTTTATGTTCCACCTTTTATCCAAGAGGGGAAGTGTGATGGAAGTCAAGTGTGTGTAATGTTCAGTAATTGCATGACCTTGCCTAACCATTGTATCTGGACATGTCGGGTATAAGGCTCTGGTGTTATTTCATTTCTGCTCGCGGTGAGCAAGTGAGAAAGTGTTCATGTCGGGAAAGTGGGGAGTTGAGTTAGTTTTTAGGTATCCTACCTGGTAGGATGGGGAAAAGGTGTTACAGGGAAGGGGATACTGTGTCTCACCATCCAGTGTCCCACTTTCTCTCCCCAAAGACCCCTCATCCAGGTGATCCTTCAGCACTGGCACACCCCCAGGAACTGAATCCAAAAGCAATGGCCATGTCCTGGCCATCTGGATGACAGATCCCCGGGAACTAGTGCGTGAGACACCTTCTGGTTTCACACAAGTCATACATATTAAAGTATTGAGATGTGAGAAACTCAGCTACCTCTCTGTCTCCCCCAGACACCAACTGCCAGTAACTGCAAACACTTGTGCTTGCGCTCCATGCAGAGAGAAGCCTTATCTTAAGCCATGTTGTAGGGTCTGTCAAGAAACAATGGCTCCAAGGCAAAGGAGGACCGCCTCACTGCCAGTAACTACACAAACACATGCACCCATTACCTACATGCACGGACATGTGGGTTCCTGTTCTATCACATGCAGAAGTGAATGTGTGTTTCCATGCACTAATGTGGTGGTGTGTTCTCATTTAAATAAAGCCAAGTGAGGGTTTGCTGTAGTCCCTTCATGGTGCAATGCAGGTTGCTCTGGGTCAAGGTCATTGATTCATGGGTGGAGCCAGTGAATTCGACACACATCTGTGTGCCTGCAACACATACCATCTTTACTTTAAATTACTTGTTGAACATGATTATGGGAAGGTGTTCAGGAAAAGAGAAATGCTGGTAAGAGTTGTTATGCTCCTCTCCTGTTATGATATACAAGAGAGTTGGAGAGGGCAAGAGAGGATTCAAAGAAAGTAGAAGTAATGGGCATCCCTGTTATATAACAACTGTGTTTTGTAGGCTGAGATTGCAGAAGTTTGGAAATCTAGAATCTTTATTTTCCTCTAGAATTGCTTTGAGGTAGCCCACCACTACTGTTCTTGACTACATTCCTACTGAACATTCAGGCACAACACCCTGAATGCACTCATGTGTTCTGTTTTTGTAATGAGATACATAACATATGAAATACGGCTGCAGGAGAGGAGCATTAGACCTGCCTTATCTTTTCAGACATGTTGTTAACCAACTCTTACTGTTTGACACTAACTTGAACTATTTCCATTTCCAGATTGTTCAGATTATTTTGATCATGCCAGGGAATTATAATGGTCATGACCAATGATGGCATCTTTATTTATTAGCAGTCAATGTAGTCTTGGATTCATGGAATAATCTGTTTTTGGGATAATCTACTAATGCCACCATTGTGGCCAACAATGTATGAAATAGACTAGACCACCTTATTTCATTAGCTGCCATCTGTCACTTGCACGTTATTGATTAATGAAATTATATTTAGTACAGAAATGGATAGAGCTGTATAGACTGAGAATAAAGGCGAGCTGAGCCAGGCAGCCCCATAGAGTGCATACCTTCTAAGCAAATGTACAGAACATGAACTTATCCCGCTATATAATATCATACTCAGGAGGAACCATGTGTCGAGATGGCAAGTAGAGAGAGTTTGATTAGCAAAGAGAGTTATTCATGTGTGTGACTATTTTTTCTGATTCTTTAATTATTAACTTCTTCCAAACATGTTAAATAGATTTTTCAAAGTCAATGTAAAATCTGTAAACATGTTTTGAGTGTAGATTGTACCTCTACAACACCAACCTTCAATAATAAAGCCCCTACATAAATGAGAGGTCAAGTATTGTGTGGTGTGCAGTATGTCATATGGAATGTATCTGCGGGTATGTTTATCAAACACAAGTGTCTGTACAATTAATGAGTACATTTTGTATATGAGGAAACATTAAAAGTAAACCCTGGTGAGAGATTCTTAATTATAAGCTTTGGACCCTCCAGGGGATCCAAATTTGGATGAGTGAAGAACATATCTGCAGTAGCTTCTTTGAAATGTATAATCATTGACACTGAAAGATTGTATTTAAAGTGAACTATTGGGGCAGGATTGGTGTTGTATAATGGTTTTGCAAGAAGGGAAACTACAAGATCACTCATGTTACTTGCCCACAATGGTGACATTCTGCAGCATAATGAAAGCAATGCTGAGCAATTAAGATAACTTAAACTTTCATAGAGGACGATAGGGATAAGTTCAAAGTGGTCTTATTTTTAGCAGAATTTATAGAGTACTCAACATTATATGGTACTTCAGAAGAGCTATGCCGGGAGAGAGAGAATGAAGCAAATCAATTTCATATGTTAACCATGAGATCCTGGTTTTTGCTTCTGGTCGGTCATATTCATGTCTAATGTCAGTAAGTTTATGATATGGTCAGGGCAAGACACCTGAGATGGGGAGGAACACTCTGTAATATTAACCACACTAACCTTAAAATTAGTTTTTTGCATGTAAATATAATCCATGTGAAACATCGTGTTTACAAATACTTCTTTTTATCAGTACCACAAACCACAGGACAACCAGATTGATCGTTCTGTTATTCGTTTCCCTCTCGTATGCCTTCTAATGCACTGCCTGTGCCACTCTAAGTCCACATGTTGAGAACCAGCTATCCCACCAGGCCCTCTGTCAACTCTGGGCCAATATCCAATGAAGAGAGAGATTGATAGAGACAACATTGCTTCAACATTAATATTTCTTAGGAATGTTCAATAGCAACTTTTTCTGTTTCTTATTTGTTTATGTCTTTACAGCTATGACCTTAATCACCCAAACTGGTGAAACTACCTTGGGCCTATTCATTATGCAAGGCAAAGAGTGGAACTGATTCATCAGTCCTCATCCTTGCACATCATTCCTGAGGGGATAGATTATGTTTTGATATCAGGTAACACACCTGATCCATACCTTAATCAATGACCAGGCCTACCCTGACCTATGATTCAAACACAGGCTAATTGCATTATGTTCTAACCCAGCAGTTGTATTATTTCACAGCGATTACACACTTGAGTGGAACATTCCAATCTTCCTGGCCTGAAGGTGCCAGTTATCAGTGAACTTGTCTCATATTGTAAGACGCACACACATCTCTTCATTTCATTTTTTAATGTGCTTGAATTGTTATGATTGAGATTTTAAGTTAAGGTTTTGAACTTCACTGATTTTTGTTAATGGGGCTTATACAAATGATAGACTTCCTAAGGAGAATGATTCAAAAGTGCTAGACTTACAGTTTGAATTAGTTATATGCCCCCAATAAGTGGCACTTTTCCTTGTCAATCATTTTGGACCAAGAGATTCCAGGATTATACATTTCTCATCATAATGTACCATACAAGAATAACCATTCCAAGTCAGAGAATTACTTTGGGATCTGATGTTATGAAATTCCAAGTATAATTGTATATATCATAGAAAGAGATGTCCAACTTCTGCCACCTTCACTCATCTTACAGATCTATTTTACACGACAACTAATCGGATGTATCTGTTGCATATTGCAATACTGTTTTAATATCTGAAACCAAAGAAAAAAAGTCTGCCATTAGCACATAATTCATGTAAGGATATTGTATTATTATGTCAGAACCATCATTACATTCAACCATATTCGAAAAAGGGGGTCCTTTTCTACTAAAGTGGAGCGTAAAAGCAAAGCGTAAATGCTGTTTAAGCTTTATTTTTATGCGCCACTTCATTTTACAGCTATCCTGAGGCGTCGCAGGACAGCAAAGTGGAGATACCTCCGTCTCAGGAGAACGCTTATTTTAACGCATGCATGAGATTTCATGCAAATATAAAACGAATGGTTTCCAATGAAATACGCATCACATTTAGCACCTGCTAATGAGCAGGGGAATTCCATTGAAATCCATTTTAAACACCTTCTACAAGGCATATTTGCAGGCAATGTTGTATTTATTTCAAAGCAGAGAGTAATGGTGAAGTAACAATAATAGTGAAGAGTAAAGACGATTTATCCATGCGTTACTTTCCAGTTTCCACTTCACTTTGAGAGTTTTGATAATTGCAATCAGGTGACCAGCAACACATAAGTGCAAGTGTCCCCTGCATGCAATTACCATTTAATGCACAAAAACTTCAGCGTGGCATCCAGAGCAGTATTAGAAATCAATTGATGAAAAACATGCTGCATAATAGACCTTTGATTTTCCTTACTGACCAAGCTATGAATTCAGACTTGCTTGCCACATTTGCATTCTCTTAATGCCAAACATTGTAAAGTCTATATTGAGTGTAGCCTTGGGTTCAAGACAATCGAGGGCAAACAGGAAGCACAAGGAGACACAGGTTGTCTTCTGTCATTCATTGTGCTATTTATCATTTATTCTGATTATGGATTGAATTTTAATATTTGTTTTGATCAAAGGATATCGCAGGTTGTAGATATTCGGTACCCTAGAACATGCTTATTATGAAGCAGCAAGTCGCATAGCATCGTGAGTTAGACGTGTTGTATGTAATTCACTAATGTAGCATGACTAGCATTTCTCCAACTCTATCTCCAAAGATGGCTCTTTAATTTTAAAGTATGCCAAGTATATCACACAGGCTTCAACAAAGGGAAATATGGCTCTGGTTCTTAAATATACAAGTTCATTTTGTTTGCATTACATAGGCTGAATTAGTCTGATAATACATTTTGATTATGGCATTGTTCTGAGTTTTTGCATTGCAATCTCACAGTCTAATGCGTGGGGATTTAAATTGACAAGGTCTATAAATACATTTTATAACTGTATCCTGATTCCTGGGTGAGATCTTTCATTAAGTCGAAAAGTAGCAAAATGGTGAGCTGATTGCTGTGGGAAATATATGTGTTTATGCCATGTGTTTGTCCAAAGTATGATCACAAACGCACATGTCTTAGTTATATTGTTGTACTCGTCGAACCTGTGCTGGATGTACACACTAAAAATGAACAAGGAACACTGTGATATGTAACACTGCCTCCAATCACTGTGAGGAACCGAACTGAACTATTTTTTATATTTTAAATTAGAGAATTTTATCTCATTTGTGTGGATACTGGTGACTCCTTTGCTGACCGAGAACTCGCTGCTAACCTGTGTTTTACATTGGTGGAATTTAAAATATATATACATTTTTTTAAAAATACTTTTTTAAAGGGACGTTATGGTTAAGTTGCGCTACTAAAAACCTATGAAATTCAGTAAAAAATCGTTGTTAAAATGACGTTATGGTTCCTAGTAAAACCAAAAAAAACCTGAAATTCACTAGTTATGGCGCCACCACCGTGTACTGCTAAGACTAACACCCAGGACAACAAAGATGACATCACAAATGTATGGCTCCCCCTTTTTTCCTTTACTGACAAACCTAGGCCACATGATTTTCTTCAGTAACAGTCAGGAACTACAAATTGAAAAGGTACCATATCAACCGCAGTCAAGTTGAAACTGTTCTAAGAACACACACAGGGTCTGGGATGTACATAAATAAACAAAATAGGGGTGTCCTGAGGACACTACACCTGTCCATAATGTCCGTAGTCAAGTTGAAACTGTTCTAAGAACACACGCGGTGTCCGGGATGTCCGTAAATAAACAAAATAGGGGTGTCCTGAGGACACTATGCCTGTCCGTGTTGTCCGCAGGCAAGTTGGGACTGTTCTAAGAATGCACATGGTGTCCGGGGATATCCATAACTAAACAAAATGGTGGTGTCCTAAGGACACTATACCTGTCCATGTTGTCCGCAGTCAAGTTGAAACTGTTCTAAGAACACACGCGGTGTCCGGGGATGTCTGTAATCAAAGAAAATGTGGGTTTCCTGAGTACACTATACCTGTCCGTGCTGCCTGAAGAACTCTACGCACATGCGCACCACACCCATAAGTTCTATGATCATAGTGCCTGTGTGTAAATGTTCGTCTCACTTGTGTCGACCTTTTAATTAGTTTCAGGACCCGAACACTGTCCGTAGAATATCTACGCACATGCGCACCACACCCATAAGTCCTACAAACATCTGTAATGGTCCGTCTCGCTTGTGTCGCACTTTTAATTAGTTTCAGGACCAGAACACTGTTTGTAGAACACCCGGGCACATGCGCACAACCATTCCAGTGCATTCGGTGTCCTGTGGAAACCCGTTCCCTTTGCAGACATGTTCGCGACGCCATCATGTGACCGCACCCATGCTGAGCGTGTGTCCTGAATGGCAGACACTGTCTGGGTCCCCGAACATTATAAAAGTACCTTTTCAGGGTATCCACAGTATTTTATAGTAAAAATTCACCATAGCACATGTCCCAGACAATGACCCTGACTTTCTACATACTTTTTGGAACATTTTGAAGCCTTTTTTGGGTGTTTGATCTGTCCGCGGACAGCGCAGGTGTCCACGAAGCACGCACACTCACTCCTATAAAAGGCCACACCCCAGAGCTCATCCTCATTGTGCTTTTTGCTATTTGACAAAGCATTGTCTACTTTGGCTGGTATTTTGCTGCTCTTGCTGCTGCTTTCCATCAGACCTGATGGCATCAATGCTTGCTGCTCCAGCTGGTGCTACATCTGTCTCAGCATTACCCCCACCCCCTCCACCACCACCACCTCCCCATGGGCCTGAAGAGGGGAACAGGCGTGAGGATGTATAGGAGGATGATGAAGAGGATGATGAGGATGAGGTAGTGGAAGTCCCTACTACCAGCACTCGCCGTGAATCTTGGGTGTGGCGGTTATTTACCATTCATGGTAACATACCCAAGGCGCATGCGAACAAGGTCACCTTCAACCAGTGCAATATGGTGCAGAGTCACGGGAGGTCTGTTTCCTACAGCTTTGGTACAACAACTATGAAGCGACACCTAAGGTCGTTCCACGGTGGGGCCGTTCGCAAGGTTGTACCTTGTTAGGAAAGTAGTAGGTTGAGTTATTCTACTACATCCTCCGTTTCTGCTCCTCTCACCACCAGAGACACTCCTGTGGGAGAGCCCATCCCTCCAGCTGCCTCACAGGCCATTCACAATGCTGATGACCCTTACCTTTCGAGGGTCACAGTTTTGTGCATGAACTGAGACGCAGTACTCTGTAGGGGGAAAGACTTCGAAGTGCTTTCGAGACTGCGGACTCAGAGCACAAGAAGACCTGCCCACTACCTAAATAAGGCCCACCCTAATCTTCCTTTCTCCACCTGCCCTTTCTGATCCCGGTGGTTGGTGTCCCCCCTTACCCTCCTTTCCCCTCTCCTAGTGTGTTGTGTGTAAAAAACCAAAAAAATATAAAACAAAAATCCAAAAAAAGGCTCTTTTCACAGTCTAAAAATAGAAGTGACAAATAAATGGAGCTGGGCCCTGTGCATTTTTTAGAAGTCCACGGACAGTCCGCGGACATCTAAAACTTTGGGGTGCCATCTTCACTACACTCAGTCTCTTTCAACACAAATCTACAACCTCAAAATCTGATTGGTTGATCCCTACAGTCCCCTTTCCATGCTGTATTTGCTGGAAAACCCTGGATGTGGCACCCCCTGTCCGCGGACAGCCGTGGTGTTCGTGGACCGCGTAACTCTTAGGCAGCCCTTCTACCCTTTTCACATCACTTTCTGTGCCATTCCCTCAATGGATACAGCTAAGCAGTCACACAACCATCCAACAATCACATCCAAGACCTCTACATCTAACTCAACCATCAGAGGTCAGCACTTCAAATGTACTGTTGATCACTATGAGTACAAGTCTCATTTCATTGGAAAGCACCTGCTACAAAAACTAATCTACAAGTCTCCAAGATTTCTACTTGCAGCTGCATGTATATCCACATGCATGAATACAAATGAATACAAATTACAGGTATGCATATTATCTGCACAGTACAAATACAACTCTTAAAAATGCATATAAACAAAATAACTGCCACTCAACCTGTATAACCTATAAAATGCTATAATCAACTGTCACTTCCAAACCTGTCTGCTATCTATTTTCTTTTTTTTACACACTTACCTATCTAAAAAATTATAATATTAGAAGATGGAAGAAATAACAATATAATTGTGGAAAAACACTTAGTAGTGTATCATAAAATAACACACAGCCAGTAAAATGGCATGCATCTTAATACACTCACACACATAGACACTTTCATTGAAATGCTCCCAGCTGCAAGAACACCTCTACCTGTAAATCACATTCTTCTACTATATTACCCACAGCTTCACAAATACATATATTCCATGTTTTTTCTATACAGTTTCTGCCATTTACCTAATATAAATTGCAAAATAAATGTAATATTATTTCTTCTTTCTCCTAACATTCTATAACACAGCTTTAAAAAAACAAGTTAATTTCATACAATTAATATTCTACTCATTTACAAAGCACGTTGAACTAACATAATATAAATAAAATATAAAGGCTGCACATAGTCAAATTAAACTGCATGCATACATTATGTTCAGAAATCAAACAAGAATACTACTACAAAGACATATAAATGAACCTCTTAATTAACATCACTGCTATAAACACACACAATTACTAACTTCTTTCTTGTACAATTGCAGTGAAGATCACTCTCCTGGAAAACAGCAACATCTGAACTACAAACACCAACTACAAAGAAACCTGCTCATTCCAAAAAAAAGAGTAAGTACTTTAGTTTCTCTACCTAGTCTTTAAATCACTCCACAATCTTGCTCCCCCTTTTCTCTCCTCTCTCCTCTCTTTCTACACTCCCTCCCACTCCCTTCACTCTGCTGACCACTTTCTTCTCACTGTTCCTCCTTCCCCTTGTGCCACATCCCGTTTCCACTCCTTCCATCTCCTAGCCCCTCCCCCCGCACTGGAACTCCTTACATCTCTCACTCTGCTCTATTTATTTTTTTTCCTCATTGTGCACTTTCCTCAAATCTCTCCTTTTCCATTCCCTACCATGAAACCCCTCCCACCTTCTTGCCCCTCCCCACTTGCCTTATCTCCTTAATCATCTCCCTCCTCTTTCCTCTACGCCCATTCTCACCCTTAACCCCATCTGTTTCCCTTCTCCGCCTCTTCCCCACCCCTCCCTATCTCTCACTCATACTGCACCACTCTCCTTCTCCCCTTCAGTTTAAATGCTCTACTTACCGTTTTCTTGGTCTGATTCTCAATTTGAAATTTCTTCCACTGTTATTGTTATAATGTAAATTGTTATATGTATCCTATTGTTGTTAAAATATGTTACTCAAACACACTGTGCAGATGATTCATGTAATTTGTGCACCAACAAAATGAAGATTTGTGCACCATTCTGCCCATAAATCACCATTTATTAAAAGGGGATTAGCACGCAGAATGGCACACAAATCCCTGTTTTTCGTAGCACAAATAACATAACTCAGCCCCTAGAATATTAGTATTACAAAACAAAGAATTGTTTTAATTTTATACTATTTGATTTACTATTATTGCTTATCCTCACCACTAGCTCACTTTCTACTGTCATCTGAACCGCAGTATAGTAACACACAAATAGAAGAATAGCCTTCCCAACTAATTGTAGCTGCCCAATGAACAATCACACACCACCAGATACATCTTTACCATCATACTCAGATACTCATGCATACAGCACACATACATTGCACAACAGCCCAACACATACCTTCTTTTTTTTGTTTCAACAGACCCCACAGAATGCCTACCAGAAAGAAAGTCTGTAGAAAGCAATGCAGAAATAGAGTAAATGAAAATGAAGATATCTAAAATAAGCATCGATCTCTAGCAGAGTTTGTACAAAAAAGTTCAAACAAAACAGCTAATACAGTAATTTAGCAAAACAAAACAATCTTCCAGTACAGAAACTTTGCCTCCTTTATCAAAATGTAAAAGAAAACAGAAAATGATTAACAGAAATACAGCTACCACTACTGCTACAACTGCTCCTAAAAACTTGATATAGTAGGAAGTAACCATACCAAAAACAGTATATTAGCAAAAATGTTCCGCCACAGAGTCCTTCAGAATCTTATAAAAACAGGAGCCAAATCATGCACAACCCTTAAAAACTACCGTAGAAAATTAATCTTAGAAGCTTTGATAAACAGTGCAATCCTTCTCAAAAGAAAGTTATTTATTTTAGCATTAAACAAAACCACTAACAAAACTAAGTACTAAATTACAAAAAAGGCTTCTCACACCACAAGCACAGAACCATATTTCAATGAAGAAGCATACAAACAAAATCAAACAAACACAATTGGCATCCATTGGAGTGGACGAGGTTATGAAAAACGTAATAATATGATAATGGAACAAGAAATACTGCTTACAAAATTATCCCCAGAAAACTCAGCATCAATTCTCCATTCGACTGAACCAGAACGTCTACTATACAAATGGCCATGCACGTCAATGAGTAAAATTGCCAAAAAATCTTTCAAATCTTTATGCCAGTTTCTCAATATGTGAAAGGCAAAGACAAAATCAAAATAAAACTGCTGCAAAATATGGATACCTGTCCAGTGCGCAAATACACAGGACTGCAAGGACATTCATTGGCCTACATTTCAGGACCTATTTGCAAAAGCAGCTTCCATCATATCAAAATGATATCAACACATCATTGAACTATAAGAAATCTAGTCTATAAACTGTACTATGCTAAACATCCTGCTTTAGAACTAGCCAGTTTAAATAACAATCTTTTACATGGTACAGCCAAAGACCTACTCGAAGAAATCAACCATATCCAGAGGAAATATTTTGGAAGTGAAAACCACTTACAAAATGCAATAGCTTTACAAGTGACTAGCACCAGTTCTGCACATGGCAACCTTCTACTACACACATATAAAAAAGAAATACTAAAATTCAAAAGTACATCAACTGAAGTACCAAACCATGTGTGTGTGTGTTGCCGCAGAACTTTTTATGAAAGTAACACAAAAACTATAGACAGAACATACAAAATAGAAGACAATGAATATTCCAAATGGTTTGAATTAGCTCTCTACCTTATAGCAGAAAGCAAATACAAACTAACTGACCCCTTAACACTTTGCAGTTACTGCACTACAAAACTTGACAACAATCAACCTCCTTTACATGCTATCACAAATAATTTGGAATTATTCCCGCCACCAAAACCCCTGCAAATACTCACTTTATATGAGAGCATCATAATTCAAACAGTGCACCCATTTCAAGCAATACTATGCCTTCAACCAAAAACAGCAAAATTACCTCCCTCTGAATTGGTGAAAGGCATTTGTGGCAAAGTAGTATATTTACAATTAGATCTAAAAGAAAATGTGCATACTCTGGGAGTGCAACGTCCAATAGAGCAATCTTTAATTGTCTTAGTAAATGGTGTACCTACAAAATACAAAGACATTTGGCAACAACTGGTAGACTTACACACATTTAGACAAGCCTTGCAATATCTAAAAGACAATAATGAATACTACAAAGAAATAAACATTGAAGAAAACTTAAGGGAAAAAACTGAAATAATTCAAGAGTCACCAGAAACGGATCAATTTGAACTTCTAGATCCTGCTACAGTATCCAATATTTTAGACCATTATACAATTCATCCATTACATACCAAATGCGACAAACGAAAGGATCCCCAATCAGCATATGTGAACAAATTATAGAAGCAAATGCTTTTCCTCTTCTCTTTCCTACTGCAAATTGAGGAAGGTACGATAATAGACCTATTCAAATAACAGCATCAGAATACCGCTCGTTACGGATGTATTCTGAAGATCCCAGATTTAGACAAAATGTGGAATACATATACCACCTACTCTTTGAAAGTGAACTAGCAACTCTATGTTACTGAGTTGCACACAGATTAAAATCAGGAACCCACTTTCAGAATATGTCAGCTATGCAATTACTACAAAAAGTGCAAGAAAAAGATGAGGTTTTACAATCAAGCATTACAAATCTGTTAGCAAACATGCGTGGTACGAAAGAATACTGATTCCGACGTCACGGGGATGTGCGTTGTATGATAAGAAACCTTGGCCCACCCACTTGGTTTGTTACATTAAGTTGTGCAGAATATGCATGGGAAGATCTACATGATTTTCTACGCATATCAAACAAAAACAAAACAACCATCGATATACTAGCGTGGGGAGAACTTTGCTCTCTAGATCATGCTAATGTTTCAAGATATTGCCATCATCACTTCATTGCTATGCTACACTTTCTTTGAAATAAAACTGTTCATCCCCTCGGAGAAGTGCAACACTTCTTATGGAGAAAAGAATACCAAGCAAGAGGAGCACCACATATCCACATGCTTTTATGGATTAAAGATGCTCCTAAATTTGGTGAAGACAGTGATGCCACTGTGTTACAGTTTATTGAAAAATATGTCACTTGTGAAATCCCTTCACAAATGAGACATAGTGACCTTCATGCACAAATTGTACAATTTCAAAGACACAAATGTGGCAAATATTATCGTCGCAAATACAAAAACAATACTGTACAATACAATACAAATGCCACTTTGGTTTCCCTAGACCGGTTACAGAAACAGGTGAAGTGAACAACTTCATGGGCCTCATTAAGACCCAGGCGGTAAGGGGTTTACGGCGGCGTAAACAGCGCCGACCCTTACCGCCTGATTCCGAGGTCCCTTAGCGCCATGGAGGTTTTAACACCTGCTTTTAGCAGGTGTTAAAATCCATGGCGCTAAGGGACCTTGTTGTTAATTATGCCACCGTAATTTACGGTGGCGTAATTAACGCCTTCCCCACTCCCATTATGCCCTATGGGGCAAAAATGGGAATGGGGAAGGGTAAATGGGTTAATGGGGACTTACCGCCCCACTCACCTCGGAATGGGGCGGTAAGTCCGCCAACCACCATGGCGTAAACGTAGTTTACGCCATGGTGGTAAAGGTACGACCCAGGCGGTAACTTACCACCTGGGTCGTAATGAGGCCCCATGTCTTGAATTAGACATAGTGTTAAAGGTAAATCACCTAAAATACATATTAAACAATTCCACTGCAGCTGCATGATATGTTAAAGCTTACTTAACCAAAGCAGAAAATACAGAGCTTCAAAACCTCTGGAATGACCTGTCATCAGACAAAACACTGTCTCAGAAATTGTACAGCTTGGGCATAAAAATGCTCTCCCATAGAGAATGTGGCTGCTATGAAGCTGCATATCATTTAACTGGTACTGCTTTGTATGGAAAATCTGAAAATATAGTATGGTGAAGTCTTGGTCCTGCTAAATCTAGAAAAATAGTTCTCAAATCATACGACGACATAGAAACAATAGCCAAAAATGATCCCAACAGCCAAGACATTTTGAAAAACAATTTACTGGACACATACTACCCAAACAGAAGTACCACTTTGGAAACCATGTGTCTATACCACATAGCCCAAAACTTCACATACAAAATTTATATACAACCCGATGAAAAAAAAGGTAGGCACAGAGTGACAAATTGTGAAGGCAGCTTAGTAAAACTTACCAAACCAAGTTTAATTAATCATATCATATTGTCATTAACTCCTCAATATAACAAACTATATTACATGTCCCTGCTACAACTCTTTAAACCATGGAGAAAAGAAGAAGAAATACTAGATAACTATGACTCCTATGAAGATGTTTTCAAAGCAAATGAAAGCACTATCACCGATGTAAACTTTACACTGTACAAAACAATGTTGCACAATGAACAGCAACAGGAAGAAGAACTCCAGGCCCATCTAGATAAAGACACTCCCGACAGTAGTCAACATTCTGTAACAGGAAGTCAAGAACCATTGGGACAGCCACTAATAGCAAATGAGGCAGAATTAGCTATGACAGAAGTAGAGAACAACATGTGTCACTATGAAGAAGATACATAAGACTTAACTGTACTACAATTAAAACTGAACAAAGAGCAGCGTACCATTTTTCAAAAAGTAACAAAAGAAATTGCACGTGGTGTACAACATGAAAATAAAGAATGTACCTGCCAAAATTACAAAACTATACTACTATATGTCAGTGTTGAAGCTGGTTCAGGCAAACAATTCTTAATCAAAATCATCAGGAAGTTACTTCAACAATTGACAAACAACAAACTGTCAGCTGTTGTAACTGCCCCCACAGGTTCAGCTGCCTACAACATAGGCGGTGTCACTTTACACCGATTACTACTTGAGCCAGTAGAACACCAAAACAAATTAGAATATTACAAACTTTCTACTGAAGCTGCAATGGAACTACGCAGAGTGTTAAAACAAATGAAAATGCTACTAATAGATGAAGTGAGCATGGTCTCCAACCTAATGTTGGCTTTGATTCACCTCAGATTACAAGAAGTACTTAAAACAAACTACGAAGAGCTCTTTAGAGGAAAACACAATATTGTTTACGTAGATCTTCAATTGTCACCAGTGAAAGGTGAACCTATTTTTAAAACCTTAGGACACAAACTGCCGTAAAACTGTTGGCAGCATAGGAAATGTCAACCTTTTGCAACATTTCCAATACAAGGAATTAACAGAAAACATGCAAAAGTCTGCAGACCTCACCTACGCCAACATTTTAAAAAGTATTAAAGTTGGTGTACTATCTCAAGAAGCACAAGCAATATTAAAATCCCGGCACATCCGTGCACTTTATGGTCATAACTCATGTGCTACTGATGTTATGGAACAATTAGCACACAAAAATGTCAATTGTATGTCCTTAATGCCAACTCTTGCAAGCTGTTCCAAATTCAATGAAACAATGTTGAAAAAAGAAATCCAACCAATAATTGAAATTTGCTCCACTGGATGTACATGGTATGACACTACCCATGTGTCAACAAGCCACAACTAGACTAAATAACTGCTGGTTTGGAGACAATTTTAAAATTATCCATAAACTGTAATGCTTAAGCATAACCTTCACGTGGAGCAAGGACTAGTTAATGGACCACTGGGTACAGTTGTTTGCTTTCAAACATAACCACATGACAACAACTTTCAGTTTGTCAATATTCTCTTTGACAAACTTTCAGAAGTAAAAAGCACAGGGCGCTCAACAGCTCGATTCCTTCTCTTCAAAGACATGTATGTACTCAGAGAACAATTTTCTCTAACTTAGCATACGCAGTCACCATTCATAAATCACAAGGTCTTACCCTAGACAAAGCATTGATAGATATTGGTAACACAGTCTTTAAAGAAGGGATGAGCTACGTAGCACTATCACGCTTACGTACACTTGACGGTCTATTTCGAATCCACTTTGATGCAAGTAAAGTAAACTCTCATATTCCTTGCATTTTAGAATACAATAGACTACGTTCACTATACATCCCCCATCTAAAAACATTTCCTGTTCCCCAAAAAGGAAAACTTTGTAAAAGAAAACTAATTCAAACAGAAATGCAACAGGATCTGACTGCAAATCCTCCAAAGAGAAGAAAAGAAGCAAATACTTCATCAATTACCACAACTAAAGAAGAACCTATTTCTCAAAGTAACTCAGGTACTTCTTCAAAGAAGCAACACACACTCCGAAAGAATGACTTCGACACAGACCTTACTGGTCCATTCAAATTTCCAAATATAACTGGTGTAAGTTGCTATGCAAATGTAGCAATGAATATTCTATTTCAATTGCTACCAATTGTTGACAACATTTACTTACACAGTACAGACCAATTGTGTTTGCAAATGTTAGTCCTTCATAGAAATGCAAACAACAATCCTGACAACACGTATAGTGTTCATGGAATAAGACAAGAATTGGACTACTGTGCTGGAACAGTGAAATTCACTATAAACTCACAAGAAGATCCACAAGAATTTCTAATGTACTTACCACAAGTACTGGAAAACAAAAACGTACCTATAAATGAAATCTTCCAGATTTCATACATGTGGAAACCTACATGCACTCTCTGCAACAATGTGACACAGGAACAAATCCCTAATGAGCGCTTTGTGTATGTATCCATACCTAATTGTGAATCCATTCCATTTCAGAAACTTGGACAAAATGCAAACCATGGTAGATTATGTACTACATGCAATTCAGATAATCGCTCCACCTTACTAATACAAACACATAGTAAATACGTAATACTAATGCTTCTACGTTACAATGCAGATGGTACCAAAAACAACTGCAAGCTGACTGGATTCACACATGGTCAAGTATCACTTGGTAAGAAAACCTTCACAACAATAGGTATAATCTACCACGCAGGAGCCACAACCAATGCAGGTCACTACACTGCATATATTAAAAAGAAATGTGGATGGTTTGAATGTTATGATAGTACCATTACGCTAAAGCAGAGATTAAAAGCAAATCTTACAAACGCTTATTTAATCTTCTTAAAACCAAAATTGAATAACTAATCTGTACTTAAACATTAACAAAACTTCAATTAAAAAACTATAAACTATTAGAATACACCAACAGGTATCTAACTGCCCCAAGATTTTGCAACAACCAAACAGATCAATCAATACCACTAAATTATAACAAAGAATAGACAGTTAGAATATGCCAACAGGTCTCTAACTGCTCCAAAAATCTGTAACAAGCCAACAGATATTACATTAGCCAGAAACAACAAATGAACACTGAAAACAAACAAAGAAATAGACTGTAGCATAACAAAAAAAGGTTGTTTTTTTAAATCCGACATGGATTTATTTTTCCCACAGACCCAATGATTTGAAAAACAAACACAGAAACTGAGCAAATTGCAGAGTACACTGGTTTGTAATCTACTAAATATGAGGATCGAAATGAATAAAGAATGGCTATTATTCAATGTTATAAGTCCTTAAAAACTACCAATACTAACATAATCTTTTCTTTTATCACAGAAATTGACAAAGAATATATGTGCTCCAGTTACCAAACCAAGCAGTAAGTATGTTACAATAAGTACAACTCATAAATACTGCTCCATAACACAACCATTGAAGCAAACAGTGCATATAACTTTGGTCTTCGGCCATGCACCCAAGACTCTAGGCCCTGGCCACAACCACCGCAGCATATCATACCCATAGATCACACCCATAGAATCAAACATTTTAACTATGCCATATGGGCATTTTTATGTCTGCAGACACCGCAAGTATTCTTCGAACAGATTCAACTTGCCTGCGGGCAGCACGGGCAGGTATTGTGTCCTTAGAACACCCCCATTTTGCCTTATTACGGACATCCCGTGCACTGCATGTGTTCTTAGAACAGTTCCAACTTGCCTGCGGACAGCACAAACAGGTATCATGTCCTTAGGACACCCCCATTTTGACTGATTACGGACATCCTTGACACTGTGTCTGTCCTTAGAACAGTTTCAACTTGCCTGTGGACAGTACGGACAGGTATAGTGTCCTTAGAACACCCACATTTTTGTTTAATTACGGACATCCCAGACACTGCACATTTTCTTAGAACAGTTCCAACTTGCCTGCGGACAACACGAACAGGTATGTAAAATGTTTACTTCCATGGATATGTTATATTGCAGTGCTTGTTACCAAACTCTGCAATCTTAAAGGCATGATGTAGCCAAAACTTCACATACAAACTAAAGAAATCAATCACTGCATAAACTGTCGATTTGCAAATATTTCATACATATTTGATTCTATGGGTGTGATCTATGGGTGTGATATGCTGCGGTTTTTGTGGCCATGGCCTACAGTCTTGGGTGCATGGCCTATGGCCTACGGCACCCAAGACTCTATGCCCTGGCCACAACCACTGCAGCATATCACAACCATATATCACACCCATTTTAACTATGCCATATGGGCAATTTTTATGTCCGTGGACACCGTGTGTGTCCTTAGAACAGTTTCAACTTGCCTGCATCGAGGTGCATGTACACCACCACTCGGTGTTGTCATCTTTGATGTTCTGAGTGTTAGTCTTAGCAGGGCACGGTGGTTGCTTAGCTTACCATAAATGCGAATTTCAGGGGTTTTCCGGTTTTACTTGGAACCATAACGTCCCCTTAACAACTTTTTTTCACTGAATTTCATAGGTTTTTAGTAGCACAACTTAACCATAACGTCCCCTTAACAAGGTTTTGTCAATGAATATATATATATATATATATATTACATGGACGCACTAGCGTCCATGTAGTTATGGTTAAATTGGTGTTTCCATAGGAACAGCATTTTTTGGGTGGCTTATAACTTCGCTCCCTCTGGACGAATCCTCACCAAACTTTGCAAAAATAGTATATGGCCCACTCTGAATTCTTTTTGCAAAGTTTGGAGAGGTTTGGTCTAGGGGTGGGCAAAGTTATAAGGGGGGTCCCAAAACTTTTGTTTTTCCCTATCAACATAATGGGAAAAAAATTTGCACACGGCCACAGGCCAAACAGCTGGACGGATTTACACCAAATTTGCGGCAGGAGCGGGGGCTTGGTCCCGAAAGCGTGCTTTTGCAAATTTGGTGTAAATCCGTCCACTAGTTTTTTATAAAATGACCAAAACGTAAGGCAAAAAAATGAGTGATATATGTGTTCGCTTCGCGGACGAACTTCCCTGTTCGCTCCGCGGACAGCACCCCGATTGGCCCATGGGCTTGCGTCATGTCCGCGGACATGTGACGTGTTCGCTGATTGGACGGCGAGGGGCGTGGAGCGCGTCAGATTTTCTGTGGCGCCCGCCATCTTGTATTCGCCGTCGACCGCATACAGCACGGTGAAACGTGGATAAAAAATTGTATTTAGTGCCGTGTGTTGGTGTGTAAGAGTGTTTGGGGAGGGTGGGGGAGTATGAGATAGCTTCAATGTTTTGTTTTTTTATGTGCTAGACGTTTTTGTTACGTTCGATTTGTCCGTGGAGAACACGGCTGTTCTGACATTTTGTAAATAAACTAAATGGTGGGGTGTTTAGAGGACGGAGTATGTGTCATTTTTGTTCGCAAAGGAAGGTAAAAATGAGCTATGAACACTCGCGGTGTACTTAATTGTTCGTAAATACACAAACTGGGGGTGTCCTCTGGACGCTGTCCATATTGTAATCTGTCTAGTTGAATGTGTTCTAAGAACACTCGCGGTGTCCCGAAATGGTTGCAATTACACAAAATGGGGGTGTTCTGAGAACGTTGTTTGTATTGTTCGTTGTCAGGGTGAAAGTGTTTTAAGACCACTCCTTTTGTCCGCTAATAGTACAGTTTCCTATGGGCGTCAACCGACTTTTTGTCCACTAAAGAAACGATAAATCTGGCTGGTGTGCGCCGACATTATGTGATAATCCTATGACTGGTGCTATTGACCTGGCTGACTTGCTTTTGCGACACTAAATCATATCTCCAGCCCCTAAGCCTGATATTATCAAAGTATTCATATTCCCCGCCTCTCTCCATGACGTTACAGGGTGCGTCATCAAACGCGCCCAGTTCTCTGCAGTCCTAAGTGACTTTACACAGAACCCGGAAGACAACACATATTATGTCACAACACAGCGCGCCACAATTCGGAATATGAAACAGTGATTTAAAAGCAAACAGCAAGATTGTAAATTTTGTAAAGTACATTTATTTGACATCAAATGTTTAGAGAATATTCAGCAATTTGCATTTGTCTTTGTTGTCGATACGCAAAAGTTCATGTTGAGGCACGCGATGTTCCTTTGCGGTACAGAGGGTGTTAGATCAGCTTACAACTCAGTGCGCCACAATTCGGAATATGAAACTGTGGTTTAAAAGTAAACAGCAGGATTGTACATTTGGTAAAGTACATTTATTTCACATGAAATGTTTAGTGAATATTCAGCGATTTGCTATTGTCTCTGCTGTCGATCAGCAAAAGTTTATTTTGAGCCACGCGTTGTTCCTTTGCGGTAGATAGGCTGTTGGTTTATGATAAAAGCAGTAAATGGTCGCTCTGATAATCGGAAGGTTGCTCCAACAACGAGCCATTAGACCACCCTATTGGTTGGTATGTTGTTTGTAGCCGCTACTACTGCGTAAGGGCATATTCGTCCTTGGCGATTGTCCCATAAAATGGTGAGGGTCATGAAGTTGCATATTTGGACCTGCACCTGGCAGTTGAAGACCCCATTCGCTGGAGTCTGTAAATCGTGACATAGGCAAAATGGGGCCACGTACTTTAAAAAACATAAATTAGTCTCACCAGCCGATCTTCATTAAAAATCATCATTTTATTTATTAGGGCGTTAAACTATTTGCTATCGAAGATAGTGCAACGGAGTATGTTAATAATAAAATAATAATATTTTCCCATTCATATAGCGCTAAGAACCGTGAGGTATCTAAGCGGTGCTTATTATTAACCACGGTGTGTGGTGCTCATTTTACGACCACGGAAGGATGAAAGGCTGAGTTTGGCCTTGCCGGGATTCAAACTTGTGTTAGCAAGCTGTGCACAGATGTGAAAACGAGCGTTGTACTCGCTGTGCCACTTGACAGGCTACAGTGAAGTGGCACAGCGAGTAGAGCGCTTGACCGCCTATAGACCGGTTAAATTATTTCTATTAACCCACCCTGTGTCGTCTGCCTTTTTCAGAGCCCCCTAAACGACAGGGGATCAATTTGGCGGTGATAGTGCGCGGTAGAAAACATTATGCCACTTTCAACAAACAAGTTCAACTTGAGCGGTCTTTAATGCTACGCTATTGTAATTATATTTGGTATAAAATAATCTAAAGGGTTACTTACAGTACAATTGCAATTTCCATTGTCTACGAGTAAGCAGTCCCAAAATACGACTCTGTGTGTGCGAACGATCTTTCGCATAGTGATATAATATATAAAAGTGGTTTCGTTTCAGAAATGTCATCCTTATCTTCTCTTACGTTTTAGCAACACTCCTTCAAGAGAAGTCTTTCATCACAATCTCTGTCTGTCAAGGTCAAAACACAATACAACCTTATAGTCCGCTTCGTGAGCCTCTCCGGGGCCCGAGAAAAACATGGAAGCAGCTGACCTTCACTGTGAACGAGCATAAATTCTTACTTTGCAACATTCTGTGTAAAGCCATCTGTAGAAGTTGGTTTTTGCACGCCATGTTTGTATATTGTTTGTGTGATATTAAAAAAAGTCTGTTTAAGGGACGTTATGGTTCTAAGTACAGCCGAAAGACCCCTGAAAATCGCAAGTTATGATAAGCTATGAAAAATAACTCGCGCCACCACCGTTTGTGATGTCATCTTTGATGTCCTGGGTGGGTGTTAGTGTTAGCAGTGCACGGTGGCGCGAGTTATGGTTGCTTATGTTACCATAACTGCCGAATTCCAGGGGTTTTTCGGGTTTACTTTGAACCATAACGTCCCTTTAACAAAGTTTTTTCACTGAATATATATATATATATATATAGAGGCCTTTGCAAAGGACTTGAGGACAGGATACTCAGGTTCAGGGTCTGCTCTTCTGGCACAAAATAACTGTTGCAGAATGGTTGATCCTGGTCCACAGTACTTGTCACTCTATATGTTCCCTGGGAGTGGTTAGGGGACGGGTCTTCCTTCTGTCTTGTACGGCTACTTCTTCACCTCTGGCAGAAATCTTTGGAAAGTGTGACTGTCCCAAAGGAAGTCCAGGTGAGAATTTTCAGGACTTCTCTTCAATTAAAAGATCATTGAGAACTGAGGGAATTATGCTGAAGAGGTGCAAATTTCCATCTTGTAAAGACGCAAGTCCTCAGGTGATTGCAATAAAGCTACACTGCTTTAGGGGACCAAACCTTGCTACTGGCTGGAGTGGACATTGCCCTGTGGATCTTGCACCCAAAGAGTTTTACATCAGAGGACAGCAAAGAGACAGGGAAGGTAAAAAGGCACAGTGATAAACAAGATGGTGGAATTCTTCTTCCACTATACAGAGCACGCCTGCCAATCCTACTCCCATCCCCTTCCTTCCTACTGACAACAAATACCGTTTGATATGCAGCACTCCGGTATGAGGCTACTCCTTTGGAATGGGTGTGTCCTCTGATACCTGGGCCCAGGGCAGCTTCCTGCTGTGCAGCTGTATCTGAACAGGGGGTTAACAGCCCTCCCAAAGAGAAGGAAAGAGAAGCTCTGGGTTTCTGTCCTGCCATGTGGTAGTATCAGTCCGACTGACCCAACAACAGATCTCTTCCACAGCAGAGCTGACTCACAGGAGCAGACACATATGCAATATCAATTTGGATGAGTTGGCCATGATCATAATTATCGCCAAGGAAAAATGCCGAAATGCAGGTATAACTTATTCTTAGAGATTCCCCTGCCACCAGCATGGGGTACTCATGATCAGCGTAGTTTAGGTAAGGGGTCATATCGTAAATGCTGCCCCTGTACTGCAGTGACTTTGCTGTTGCTGCAGTGATCGAGTGGGTATCTTCTGTACTTTGAACCTGCTCTGCATCATGAGCAGAGCGGCTGCTGCCAATCAGTCTACTGTTGCAGCAGGGCACTAATGTGCTATGCTTTTGCGACAAAGGTGGACCTGGTTAGCAGATTACCCAATTTGGAGAAGGAATCAATTGAATCATTGTATATACTAGTGAAGATAAAAAACACCAGGGTTTTGCACCCTTGCTAGAAGGCTATTTCTCACATGCCTCCTAGAGAAACAGGTTGAGACTCACTCATCTCAGGGTCTGGCTCATCCTCCTGGTGAAAGTACCTACTAAGGCCATCTGCATTTGGTCGCTGCACCCCTGGGTTTGTGTTGGACATCCATGTCAAATCCATACAGTAACTTGGGTCTCTCTCCCTGCATGGCCCTAAGCTACCTCAGAGGTCTATAGTCGGTTTGGATGGTCAAATGAGATGCACAATTGTAGAACTTCAGCTTGCATACTGTCCATACTACAACAAACCCTTCTTTCTCAATGGTGGCACAGTGGTGCTTTCTCTTTGTCAAGTGGCTACTTATGTACGCACAAGGTTGTTCTACCCCTTCAGAATTCACTGCACCAATACCAAATTTGCTAGCCTCTATCTAGATGATAAACTATTTGCTGAAATCTGGGATCTTCAGAATGGGGACCTGGCACAAGCCATTCTTCACGCTCTGGAAGGATGACTGATAGGCATTGGTCCAAGTAACCTTTTTTGGCAGCTTATTTAAAGTTAAATCATTCAGGGGAAGGGAAAAATTCCCGTACCCTTTAATGAAAGTCTGATAATAACCCAGGAAAGGCCGTTACTTGAGTCTGGGTGGTGGGGACATCCCAGTCCATCACCTCCTGGACTGGGGGCTAGAGCAGCTGTTTCTTACCATCACTGACAGGGGGTCCTAGGTAAGTCTAAGTACGCTGTGCTAGCTGGCATTTGGATGCCTTGATAATCAATCCAGCCTTACACATTGCCTGAAGCAGCTATTTCAGGTCAGATAGATGGTCTTCGCAGGTGTTGCTGAATGGAACACTGAAGACCTCCAGCCCTGTTAGTGTCTGGTTTACCATGATCTGGAAGGTGGCAGGGGCCTTCTTTAGTCAGAATAGCATAACAGGGAACTGATAATGCCTGTCTGGTGTGCAGAATGCAGACCTCTCTTTTGCATGATCTGTCAGACCGATTTTCCAGTACCTAGCCATGAGGTTGAAGGTACTCATGAACTGGGCAGCACTTAAGCGATCAATCCGTGTATCTGACTGAGAGATGGAGTGTGCATATTTCTACGTGACAGAGTTGAGACCCAGATAGTCACTGCAGAAGCAGACTGCTGTGTTCCTGATAGTGAACTATATAGGCACCAGTACCACCAGGCTAGCCCAGCAGCTGTAGAAAGACCCATTAACCCCCAAGGCTGATATATTGGAGACCTCCTCCTTAATGGTATCTTTGACGTTGTCTGATACCCAGTGAATCCTACATTTCACCAGAATACTGGCCCCAATGTTGAAGACATGCACACCCCATGCAATCTCTCAGGAGTCAGGGAGAATAAGCCTGCATACTGATCCAGCAACTGCCTGCAGTCTCACCTCTGCTGTTCAGCGAGGTCTGGAGAGAGTTGAACTCCATTGAGAGACTCATCAGTGCGGAGGGGATCCTTCTCCTCCATCTCTTCATCTGTGTCCAGAGCCATCACCAAGTCATCTGTGCCATAATGGGGTTTTAGCCGGTTGACGTGAAAGACGTGGTGCATCCTTCTCTGGATCTTTGTGGCTATGAGGTAGTTAGCCTCACTGACCATTTCTAGTACTATGTTGGGTCCAGTGCACTTGTCGTGTAAAGCACTTAGCTTCACCACTTCCATGATCCAGACCATCTGGGCTGGTGTGTACTCCATTGTGGTCACCTTCGGGTCATGCCAGTTAGGTTCTGGGTGCTCTGTTCCCTGTACATGGCCATCTAAGATCATAACCCAAGACATAGCGCCCTGTGTTGTGGGAAGGAGTTCTGAGATTTCCCACCCATTCTTCCTGCACCAGGCTTAGTAGACCCATAACAGGATGGCCGAACAGGAGCTCAAAGGGACTGAACTCGACACCACTCTGTGGCACCTCCCGGTAGGAGAACAGGAGACATACAGGAGATTATCCCACTGTCTCCTGAGCGGCTCTTCCAGGCCACCTATGAATCCAATAAGGGCTTTGTTAAACCACTCAACAAGCCTGTTGGTTTGTGGGTGAAAGGCTGTGGAGAATTTCTAGGTAACTCCAGACTCATCCCACATTGCCATTATATGCGCAGATATGAAGTTGGTACACTATCAGAAATACCTTCCTTAGGGAATCCCACACAAGACAATATCCCAATGAGAGGCTTCATGACCATGGGGGCCTTGATGCTCCTCAGTGGGTAAGCCTCTGGGTACTGGGTTGCATGATCGACCAGGATATACCATTCCGGAGGAAGTTTGAGGATACAAAGGACCCATAATGTTAATACCTATTCTCTCGAAAGCCACCAAACCATGGATTTTCAAATTAGGAGGGCCTTGGTGGCGTTGCCCTGATTAATATGATATGATATGGCATTTATAACACGCCTCTAGACAAGTGTTTAAAGGCGCTACAAATCAAGGGAGGGGAACACAGGGAGGACAAAAAACAACTATCTTACTAGTCCTACTGACATTGAGATTCTGCAAGTGCAGGGGAAGGGGGAGGGGAGAAGTTCCAGTGGAGGGGGTGTGGGAGGATGGACACGTGCAGGACAAGGAATCAACATAGCAAGTAGTGCAGCCAACAGGTGGCAAATGCGAGTGTTAGAAGTGCAGACAACAGGTGTCTAATAAGTGCTGGAAAAGGGACTGTAGGATTACAGATACATAATTTTGTGGAACTCTCCTGTCCCCTGCACACCCAAAGAATATTGGTCAACAAGTAGAGATCATCCTAAATCTTATAAAAATGCATGGTCATAAGACCTGCTACATGCTGAATATAATTACCTTTGAATGTGGTATCATCAAGTACACTTATTCCCAATGCATCAAGGTGGGGACCAAGGTTTTGGGAAATAGCACCAACAAGAGTTACCCAGTTTCAACACGTGATGATATTCATATGTCAATGCGTTGGACATTACGTCATATCTAGGAATAAAAGGTAATGAATATAGATTGCAACCTGCAATGCCAGGAACGCAAAAAAATGCCACTAGTACATGCTCCATCCTAATGGTTAAAATTCTTACCCAGTTTATAGATTGGGGTTAGTGAAAGGGTCTCTGGTGTAGTCCGTTCGCTGTGTTAGTGTCCACTGTACTTTGCAGTTGGCCTGTACAGATATAAATTGAAGACTATTTTAATTAATTATCTAGAAGCCTCTTCATAAGGGCTAATCTTAATATAGGGAACCACTCGCAGGCAATAAATAAAATTTGAATATTGTTACCTGAATTAGAATATAATTTCCGGAATTCCAATTGCCGAATCCGAAAAACGTTACAAAGCAAAAAATGGCCGTCAAATAAAGTGTGATGTCATCACGCAGTAGAGTGATAACTTCACAATATTGTTACGTGTGGCGTATTAACATCACGTCATGGCGTATTAACGTCACATTGTAGTTTAGTTTCCTTCTACCTTCCTAATTGCAAACCTGCTGAGTGGACAGCTGTCACATATCCTTAAAGGTTAACCATGGTGTATACATGGTGGTTAGTGTAAACATCCGATGACCTCCAATGATGATATAAATGCATATCAAATTCCATTTAATTAGCAGGAACTATTTCTGATGTCCTGTACCTAGTAGCTGTATTTAGTCAATAGTATATATAATATCATCTTTATTGTGTCGTAATCACGCAATCGTGTGATGACGTCACCAAGTTGTTACTTATGGCATATAGATGTCTCATGATGTTGATAATTGTTAGTCTCCTCCTCTCTCAATATAGATCATGGTTTAAGGAAATCAATCCATAAATTATAAATATTTATTAACCATAGTGAAAAGATGATGATCAAGACTAAAGTAGAATACTAATGTACCTATAAATAGCCTGTCAGTTTATGTTAAAAAGTAAGCATGAGCTGACTGTGAATCTATGTTAAATGTAGGTCCAGACCATACTAACTGATCATGGTTAAAAATAAATGTGTTATCTTAATCAATCACTATTAGTCCATCCAGATGCTTATTGGATTTAGATCATGCTCCCATTCTTCCAGTAGTCTAGAAAGTAATTTGTAAACATCCTACTAGTAGTATTAATGCAATTGTTGTGTATCATGAATGCATTCACAAAACAGTTCAGTAAACCTTTGAGAAAATACTACATAGATCTTGTACATATCTTTTCTTTCCATAGATTATTACTGTCCAACAATTGTATGTTTACTTATAGTGATAGTATAATGTATGGTAGAGTGTTGTGCATATTGTCCATAGGCTTATGTATTGCACCACCTATGACTTAACTAATGGTACGTCAGACATCTCTTATGATCTCAAGAGTATATTCTGATTTTATAAGAAAGAGCTTGGACCCTGATAGTTTATTCTGATTTTATAAGAAAGAGTTTAGACTAAACTCTTCTTTCATTCCTGTGGGCGTTAAACTGGTCACCCTCTCTACCCAATAAATCTCCCTTCGGTCAATGTGTCTGGCATGATCGCCTCCTCTTGGGGATTTCTTCACTATTTCCAGTATCACCACTTTCAATTGAGCAATATTGTGTTTCTCTTGAGCAAAATGTCTTGCTACTGGTGATCGGACATAATGAGTTCTAATGTTGATTTTGTGCTCATTCCAGCGTTCTTTCGCCTTTCTCTTGGTTTGTCCAACATAAAAAATACCACAAGGGCAGCTCAGCCCATAGATCACTGATTTAGAATCACACATGGCATAATCCTTTAACGGAATCTTGTTTCCATAGTGCGGGTGTCTTACATACCCACCCTTCATGCTGTTGTTACAGTTGCAACAGCTCAAGCAGGCAAATGTGCCTGTTTTCCTCTTGGTCAGTGTTAAGTGTTTGTCCCGCAATAGTCTTTCTGCTTTTACCAGTAGACCCTTGAAGTTGCGTCCCCTCTTCTAGGCTATGATAGGTGGTTTAGGGAAAAGTCTCTTCAATTGTGGATTGTGGCTCCATGTCGATGATACTCCAGTTTTTCTTTATCATCCTGGTTATGTGGTGACTGTGCTGAATATCTTAAAGCTTATACAAATGGAATCTCCTTGGATTTGTTCTTAATGATTAGGAGATCTTCTCTCTCCAGTACTTCTGTTTTATCTTTAGCTTTCATAATGATGTGTTCTGGATATCCTCTCTTTCTGTATTTCTCAGTCAGCATCATACTTTCTTCTTTTAATTAGCAGGAACTATTTCTGATGTCCTGTACCTATTAGCTGTATTTAGTCAATAGTATATATAATATCATCTTTATTGTGTCGTAATCACGCAATCGTGTGATGACGTCACCAAGTTGTTACTTATGGCATATAGATGTCTCATGATGTTGATAATTGTTAGTCTCCTCCTCTCTCAATATAGATCATGGTTTAAGGAAAACAATCCATAAATTATAAATATTTATTAACCATAGTGAAAAGATGATGATCAAGACTAAAGTAGAATACTAATGTACCTATAAATAGCCTGTCAGTTTATGTTAAAAAGTAAGCATGAGCTGACTGTGAATCTATGTTAAATGTAGGTCCAGACCATACTAACTGATCATGGTTAAGAAATAAATGTGTTATCTTAATCAATCACTATTAGTCCATCCAGATGCTTATTGGATTTAGATCATGCTCCCATTCTTCCAGTAGTTTAGAAAGTAATTTGTAAACATCCTACTAGTAGTATTAATGCAATTGTTGTGTATCATGAATGCATTCACAAAACATTTCAGTAAACCTTTGAGAAAATACTACATAGATCTTGTACATATCTTTTCTTTCCATAGATTATTACTGTCCAACAATTGTATGTTTACTTATAGTGATAGTATAATGTATGGTAGAGTGTTGTGCATATTGTCCATAGGCTTATGTATTGCACCACCTATGACTTAACTAATGGTACGTCAGACATCTCTTATGATCTCAAGAGTATATTCTGATTTTATAAGAAAGAGCTTGGACCCTGATAGTTTATTCTGATTTTATAAGAAAGAGTTTAGACTAAACTCTTCTTTCATTCCTGTGGGCGTTAAACTGGTCACCCTCTCTACCCAATAAATCTCCCTTCGGTCAATGTGTCTGGCATGATCGCCTCCTCTTGGGGATTTCTTCACTATTTCCAGTATCACCACTTTCAATTGAGCAATATTGTGTTTCTCTTGAGCAAAATGTCTCGCTACTGGTGATCGGACATAATGAGTTCTAATGTTGATTTTGTGCTCATTCCAGCGTTCTTTCGCCTTTCTCTTGGTTTGTCCAACATAAAAAATACCACAAGGGCAGCTCAGCCCATAGATCACTGATTTAGAATCACACATGGCATAATCCTTTAACGGAATCTTGTTTCCATAGTGCGAGTGTCTTACATACCCACCCTTCATGTTGTTGTTACAGTTGCAACAGCTCAAGCAGGCAAATGTGCCTGTTTTCCTCTTGGTCAGTGTTAAGTGTTTGTCCCGCAATAGTCTTTCTGCTTTACCAGTAGACCCTTGAAGTTGCGTCCCCTCTTCTAGGCTATGATAGGTGGTTTAGGGAAAAGTCTCTTCAATTGTGGATTGTGGCTCCATGTCGATGATACTCCAGTTTTTCTTTTTCATCCTGGTTATGTGGTGACTGTGCTGAATATCTTAAAGCTTATACAAATGGAATCTCCTTGGATTTGTTCTTAATGATTAGGAGATCTTCTCTCTCCAGTACTTCTGTTTTATCTTTAGCTTTCATAATGATGTGTTCTGGATATCCTCTCTTTCTGTATTTCTCAGTCAGCATCATACTTTCTTCTTTTAATGTCTCCAAAGATGATATTATTCTTTTAAGACATAGAAATTGGCTATAGGGTAGATTATTCTTGAGGTGTTCTGGGTGATGGCTTAAGTAATGTAAGGAATTATTTACATCAGTTGGTTTGTGATAAATATTGGTGATAATTCCCTTTGGCGCAATTTCCAATTCTACATCTAGAAAGTTAGTTTTGGGGTGCCCACTTCCATTGTAAATACAATCCTGTCTTGTACGGAATTAATTTATTATTTAAAAAAAATCTCAAGATCTATCCAAGTTCCTCTCCATATAACAAAAACATTGTCAATAAATCTCTTCCAAGTAACTAGATGTTGTCTTCATCTGGGCTCTGTTAGTATCCATGTGCTTTCCAGGTAATACATGAAAACATTGGCATAGGCAGGTGCCATGGAGGAGCCCATCGACGTGCCTGCTGCTTGCAGAACAAATTGTGCTTTGTTCCTAAAGTAATTATTTACTAATATGATTTTACTCAATTCCAAGATAAAGGTTTTGTTCGCCTCACAATTATTATGAAGTAGTGGCCATTCCAACGCCTCTAATCCATCATGGTGGGGAATAGATGTGTACAAGCTATGTACATCAAACGAAACAAGGAGGTCTCCTTCTTTGATTGTTGCTGTCTTTAGAATAGGTGAACGTGCTTTGTACCAATGGTTGCAATGCCTTGTCAACATATATGGCCAGGGGGTTGAAGATACTATTTGTTCCTGCCACTATAGGTCTTAGCAGTGGTGCTCTTAAATGTGTATGAATTTTTGGCAATCCATATAAAAAATAGGTGTAATGGGGTGTTCATTTGTCAAGTATTGTTTCGTCTTCTCTGATATCCATCCTGTGTCTGTCGCTTTGGTCAATGTGGTATTAATTAACTCTGCTATCTGTTTCACTGGATCTTGATCAACCTTGCTATAGGTGTTTTCATCACCTAGTAATTCATCAATGTTTTGGTCATATTATCTGGTGTCCATTATAACAATGGCACCCCCCGACCCCCTTGTCAGCTGGTTTCAGTGTGAGATGTCTGTCATCCGCCAGGTCTCTAATTATCACATTTTGTCTTCTCCTGATATTGTAGTTTTTAGTTTTGGAAAAATGGACTCTCTTAAGATCTTTTATCATTTGGTCTTCAAACATCTTGATGGCTATGTTGTTAATTTGTGTGTCAAAATGACTTTTAGGTTTGATTTCCATGTGCCTCCTGTTGTGTTTCTAATTCGACCTGGGTGTCAAAGAAAACCTTCAACCTCATCTTCCTAGCTAATCTGTGTAAATTGATTTTTCTTCCAGTAAATTCGAGTTTTGTGTAGGTATGACAGATAATCCCATATTCGGGGTATCTGTCTGGTATTTAGATAGCGGTTTTGATGAAATATTGACCACTAATTGTTCTGTTTGTTTCGCAGCCAAAGACTTCTTGTTACATTGGGCCTCATTACACGGAAGGCGGTAATGGTTAACGGCCACCGTTAATGGTAACGGTGACCGTTAACCATTACCGCCTTACTACGAGGTCCCTTAGCGGGTTGGTGCTTTAACGCCTGCTTTTTGCAGGCGTTAAAAACCAACCCGCTAAGGGACCTCGGAGCTAATTACGGCACCGCAAAATTGCGGTGCCGTAATTAGCGCCTTCCCCATTCCCATAGAGCCCTATGGGGCAGAAATGGGAATGGGGAAGGGCAATGGCGGAAGGGGGATTTACCGCCCCTCCAACCTTGGAATGGGGCAGTAAATCCCCTTTCCGCCAAGGCGGTACCGGTATTTTACCGGCATGAGCCATGGCGCTAATAGCGCCATGGCTCACCGCCTTCCGTGTAATGAGGCCCATTGTCTCGTTATTTTCTTTCTAAAAAAAAGTGTTTGTTCGTTAGGTGTAGCTTCCTGTGAGTTGTGTAGTGTAGGAGGTTTTGAAATATTGCTCGCTGTGTCGGTTTCCTCTTCTCCACTTGTGGGGACTTCACTACTTGGATCACTTGTTTCTTGTCCTGGTGTTTTTGAATTTGGAAAGGGATGTTTGTTGAAGGTTGGTCTATTTTGAGCGTAATGCTCCTGCCAAGTATCTACTATATCTTGGGACTAGTCTAATGTGTCTCGTCTGATTTGCACACTTTGCGCTGTTCAATATCTTTCTTATAGTCATCAAGTGTCTTGTTCACCTCTTCTATAATTATTTCCAATTCTTCTCTACTTTTAAATGTAGTAAGTTGTTCAGTTAGTTCTTCAATTTCCTTATCTAATGTATTGTCTGACTTGGCAGGTTCTTCTACAGTAAGAAGGATTAGTTCTAAAGAGCATTTGTTCAGGATGTGCTCCCACCTTTTGTCAAAATCTGGATTGTCTTTACAAAAAGTTGGTCTCTGTAAGGATATTTGGCGTGTTACAGTACAGAGTACAGCAATACTGCACAAGTAGCAACATTTTTTTTGCAGCACCACCACCACAAGGGTGCGGTGCATTGCTATATGGGTTAGCAGATTAACAAGGAAAGACAGACTATTCAGTCAAAAACGATTTTAACATATAAGATGCAAATCTATTTTTACAGTTAAAAGCACACGTGTTCATTTAAAAATGCACACTATTTTTCACCTGAAATGCCTATATTGCTAGAGACACATTTGAAAATTAACAGCTAACCTATTAACCATTAACCTGACTAATAAAACCTTATTTTAATATAACCCACTAATAAAATGTGTTCTCCACTGCAGAATTAGGCATACTCTGAAAACCATTTAAATGTGTGTGCAGATTTTTCTCTTCTCTTCTCTGCCTGATTCTCCGTGTTTTTGTGCACAGTAACTGCAGGAAGGAGGAAGTCAGATTTGCAACAATTGCAAATGTATAAGCAAAGCTATTGTTGAAGAGTAGGAGGATGAGAGATGATGGATTTCATTGGGACACGTCATACAGAGGGCTGAGAGGAAAGTTTTAGTGGGCAGTATCAGAAAAAAAGACAGGCAGACATCTTTCTGCACTACTGGGGAGAAGACCTGGCTGTGGGGTCCTGACTGAATGCAGATTCCGGTGTCCTGCTGCAGTCGAGAGTGAAGAGAGCTGAAAGAAAAACCTTTCCACTGGCTGAGGCATTCCTATCTGAAAAAGCTGAGAATTCCAGGCAATGACCCCGGCTTGAGAAGGCAAGCGTTCCTTTTTGCTGGAGTTAATCCAAGAGAGCCACATTCACAAAGAGAACAACTGAAGAACACTCAGATAAGGTAATTACCTAAGCGTGGGAGCCGGGTGTGTGCACGAAAATATGCAGTCAGTGTAGGATTCCTGTGCGTGTCTTAATCAAATACCAATGTTGCAATTTGAGTTCTGTTCTCCACCACGCTCTTTGCAGTGTGACATAGAAAATGCTTTTACTGTACCATTTTATTTATTTCTGTAAAGAATGAGGTCATGTCTAAATGCAACTTTTATAATACAGAAAATATTTGAAAACAGACGGGTGGTTTATTTTCTATTTACCATTACAATGCCAATGATGTGGGGAGATTTTTAAACAGTGCAATGGTCATTTTAAGACAGATGTGTGCATGTCAGAATTAGTATGAATAATTGTGAGTAACTGTAGCATAACTTGTTGGAGGTACATGAGCCAACGGGAAGAGAGACTCTCTGAACATAGCTCCCTACCGTATATAAGGTAGTGGAAATTACCACAAGACTACCACATATAGCTCTCTGTCGTAAATAAGTCAGTGAGTTCGCCCATGGTGGCACACCAACACTATCACTGGAAATGTGGTATTCCTAGAATGCAGGTCTGAGGTCTCTCTAGTGATCACACGAAAAATCTAAGCAAAGATAAGGGATTCTGGACATTGGGGCCGCAAATAAAACAAGGGAAGTATGCTCACCAAAATACCACCAACCACGTATACCAAATATGCAGGTCTGGGTGCTGAAATAATGCATGTCCATTGTATTATTGTTGCACATGGCCAAATCTGAATACAAAGAGTGATTATTGCTAAGTTATTTTTTTCGGCGGTAATAAAATACCGTCAGGCCCCAAATCTCCACAAAATACCCTACATATTTATGGTGCGTTGCAGGCCGGGAAAGTGATCATAGAGTACCTACTGGGCGTGGCAAGCGTGTCTCACACTGCCATTTGCACATTAAAGGGAACCCATTTTATAATAGCAGTGTGCCACTAAAAACGAATTTCAGAATGTCACAAAGGGAAACCACATTCTCAGATCTAGTGCAATATTTAGAGGCAAAGTTATTTGCACATGGGAATTGGTCTTCGAATAGCACGTTAGACTGGAGTAACCGCATTCAGGGTGAGGTGCAGAAAGAAAAACTAGACAATATTTTTGCAGAAAGCAGCATAATTCAGGTCTGCCTTACAAGATTATTGAATGCAGCCGATAAAAGTGCAGAGAAAGACTGTTTAATACGGCTATGCGGCAAAATATGGTTTATTTTAAACAAGTCCCTGCGAATGCAAGAGAATGATACTCAGCTAATTAACAGGTTAAAGACTGAATTAGATGGGGCAAGTAAAAATCAGGAAATGTTGAGAGCAGAATTGGATGTATGCCAAAAAGACATGCAATTAAAATGCAGAGACTTTGATACTCAGTTATCCAAAAGCAAGAAACAATTTGAAGATAGTGAGCAAGAATTGACACACTTAAAAGCCTTAGTGGATCACATTAGGCAGGATAAAGATGAGGTTGTTTCAGAAATGCAGATTTTACAAAAAGAACATTGCGAAAAAGAAGGTGATCTCCAGAGTGCAGAACAAGAAATGATTAAAATGATCCAAGAAAGAGACAAAAGAAATAAAGAGTTCAATGAATGCCAAATGCAAATGTGCGATATGCAGGAGGCGATTAATAAAATGAGCGATGAAAATAATTATTTGCAGAATGAAGCAACCAGACTCCTTAAAAAGTGTAAGGACTTAGAACAGCAAATGTGCATTCCCAGGTCCCAAGAGAGGCGGCAGGGTACCACATTCAATGGAGTGGAGGTGAATTCTAGCTCTGCCCAAAGAGCTAGTGCCCCAGTGACAGGGCCGGTGACTGAACTTGGTTGCAGCGCCCTTGGGGGATTTGATACTCCCATTGGGGGCAGCCACCAATCTCATACACCTGAAAACAGGATTGAATCACAAAATAGTGCAATTCCATGCATTGCAACAAGTAGCCCCATAAAAATAATGAAATCCATTAAAACCCTGATCAAACCATTTAAAAAGGGAGGTGAATGCTGCATTGAGGATCACTTAGAAGCGGTACATGACATTTTTAAAGCGCTCCAGATACCTAAGGAACAGTACAGACAATATTTTCATTTAACTTTAGATGCCCCGACGGCCAGCATCATAAGGGGATTAAATGAACAGCAGAATATGACATGGCTGGAGTTTGAAAAATAAATTAGGCGTCATTTTTCTCCTTTTCAGTCATTGCAGGAGGCAAAGAAAGTCGCGTACACTATTACTGCTGGACCTAATACATCCCCTCGCCAATTTTTACAAGACTTAAAAAGAGCATTCTCTCGCTTTGATGTATCTTTTGACTCAAATTCCAATGAGTTTAAAACCGCATACTTCTATGGGCTACAGAAAGACATCATATCCCAATTGGTCCGTGAATTTGACCGTGACAAGTCCCTTGAATGGATTGTACATCAAAGCACTAAGCTATATGAGGTACTCTATTGTCAGGGTAGAGAAAGTGATAAAATGAAAGATACTAGGCCTAAATCTAAAGAACCCTCAGCCACAGTAATGGAAATCAGGTCAGCCAAAATGTCCCTTGAGTCTGCTCAAAGCCAAGGTAAAAATAATGTGACACCTGAACAAAGGGGTAATCAACAAAGATCGCCATTTCCTGTACCAATGTTCCAAACACATGATCCTAGTAATAGAGAGAGCTACATCAGCCCTAGATATTTAGGGGATAGACCCCGGGTAAGATATCGGCCTGATATGGCAGGTATGAACAATAACCAGAGACAAAATCATGATCAAAGAAATGATGGTCCCTACCAGTCATTGGGGACACAGAGTAGGTTTGATCCCAACACCATGATATATGGTAATCAGGATAGGCCCCGATATGTGGATCGATTTACTGATAATGGAAATCAACATAGGGGCCAGTACCCACAATCTGAGAGACAGGACATGAGGCAAAACGTGAACTACAGTCCACGCCAGTACAATGATTCCCCACCAGGGGACTATAATCAAAGGATGGGTGCAACCCGCTCCCCTCCACAAATGAATCAAGAGTTCAGAAACCATCCCAACCGGTATCAATCACCTGAGAGGTATCAGAATAGATCCAATCAGGGGGAAAACAACCAATATCGACCTAGGCCACAGAAAGAGGATCCTAGAGAGATGGAAAGGTTCCAGTGCCTTGAGGCCCAAGTGAAAATGTTAGCTGAGCAAATAGGAAAGCTCTATACAGCGCAAAAACAACCTTCCAAAGAGGGGGCTGATGGCCATAGCAATGACCGGGGGGCTTCCGAAAAGTGACTAAGTACTCATGATAATCGCAGTGCCAAAATGACAGATTGCTCTGATATAATTTTGCATAACGACTCTGAGATGTCTAATGGATTAAAAATGAAAGTACCAGTAAATGAAATTGTGACAGAAAGTGCAAATACTTCTAAAAAAGAGGTACGGTTTAACTTAGAGCTAAATAAAACAGTAAAGATTTGCACAAATGAAAAAGAAACATTAGGAATTCCAAAAGAACAAAGGGACAGATTTAAGAAAAATGACTCATGCATGGGGAATACCAGTGAACAGGGAGTAAGTGGGGATGCCATAGCTCCTTCCCTGGGCAAGCAAAACAATGACCAAACACAGACAGAAAAAGGAAATACTCACAAGGAGGGTACAAGTCAATCACCTGAAGAATTCTTTGAGCCACATATTTTTGAAGAGGCTGAAAGGGCTGGTATTACACTAAATGATCACAAATGCACAGAATTAAAAAATGACAAATTGCTGAATGATGTTGTTACACATGTTCAGTTGGGAGGTTGTAATGTGGTCTCTGATGTTACCCAGATGGATGGGCGAACGGTGGCCACACTCCAAAAAACCTCTGAACATGGAGAAATGAATAAAATATCTCGCACAGAAATGGGTAAAAAGGAGGGAAAAATGTCTTTTCATTTACCAATGTGCTTAGCCAAAAGTGAAAAAGACCTGAGAAAGGTGAGCCCTGAAATCAGTAAGAATTCACATTTCTTATGTGTATTAGAGGAAGTTGAGGACAGATATTATGCACCCATCACTGTAGAAGAAAAATGCCACACCTTCGCTATGATTGACACTGGCGCACAGGCCACAATTATGTCCAAGGAGCTGGTAAAGAGTATCAATGAAGGGAGGCCTCCACAGAGTCAGATCACAGTGAAGGCAAATCAAGGCCCAGTGCATAACTTTAATGGGGAGGAGGTGCCCATCATAGGTGTAACTGAGGTTGACATAAAAATAGGAAAGCACAGAATGAAACAAGAGGTATTGATCACATCTATTTGTGAAATTCCATTTCTGATGGGGACAGATTGCCTGAAAAGATTGTCTCCTCTCATAGATGGGGTGAATGGAGTGCTGTGGTCCTTAACCAAAAAACCATTGAGGCCTAAGAAACTAAAATCACAAAACAGCAATATAAATGAATGTCACACCGTTGCCAAAACAAATGATGCTGTGGAGGTATATCTCCAGAATAGCTGCATACCTAGTGTCACTGTTATATTAATGTGTCAAGACAAAGATCAGAGCGACAATGAAAAACTACCTGTACAAATATACTTGGACCCAAGGAAAGATTGGCAGACTGCCATAGACGAACACACATTACGTTTCTATTTAAAAGAGAAAACATGCAAACAGAATATTGTTCCTAAAACAGATTCAGAAAAACACATTACCACTCTGGCAGAAATACACATGGAAGATGAGCAACCATGGGTTCACGTTGGTATAAATGATTATCTTAAAACAATAAAAGCCACTTTAGCGCTTGAACATGAAAGGAGTTTCATTAATGAGAAATTGTTGCAAAAAATTATGGAGAGGGAAGAAATCCCGAAATTTAGGATTAAAAACCAATATGTTTCTGGGTTGGACAGTCCAGATTTTGAAAACCGAATTGCAGGCAGATGCATGCTTAAAATTAGCATTGGGCAGAAAATAATTTACCATAATGTATGGATAGTGAGTGGAGCACAAAATGAATTTTACATGGGCAATGACATCATGCACAGAATGTGTATGGTGTTAGATTTCCTTAATCAAAAAATATGGTCACGCCTAGGTGGTCCGGCACCTGAATTTGAAGACAAAAGAAGGGCTTATTATTGTGCACAACTAGTTCCTTATGCAGTCGAATTACAAATGAGGAAAAATACTATTGTTCCTGCATTTACAAAACAGTTTGCAATAACACTGAAATGCAAAAATGGACAGCAGATGAAAGGCTCTGATGCATTTGTATGCCTGAATGAATCCATAAAACAGCAAGGCCTGGATTATGAATACATTCCATTGGTAGACATTGGTGAGGGATCTGTAAAAATCATGGTAAATAATAAAGGTTGTCAGGATATTCATTTAGAGGAAAACTCCCCATTAGGAATGGCCATACAAAAATCACATTATACGGCAGATTTAAATAACATGGTGATTGGGAATATTCCTGAAAAATATGTAGATGCCAAGGGCGAGTTGCCAGAACACCTGGACTCTCAGCCCAAAGGAATATTTAAAATTCATTCTGTGTATCCTTATGATTCAAATGAGACAGTGTGCTGCCATCAAGAGGATTGCATAATATTTAATTTAAATGAAAATGAAACAGGAAATCAGCCCATTGAAGTGGAAGCTGATATGCCAAAATGTTTGAAAGTGGCAGCTCTACAAAAAGACACAGCCACACAGTTAGAGGAAAGCGCTGAGATTCCTTTACCAGAAGAGTTTCCAGAATTTTCCAAAATGGTAGAAGAGCAGATCTCCTTAGCGGATGCATGTGACAGCGATGGGGATCGAAACGACCTGAGGGAAATATTTATGGAGTTTAAGGATGTATTTGCAAAAGATGCTTATGATTGTGGTTTAACTGATTTACATGTGGCCACACTACCAGAAGGTTGTAGCAGAAATCCAGTGTTTGTACGCCAGTATAGACTACCGCTGGCGTGTTTAGAATCATTGGCAGAGATTATTAAAAATTTGGAATCACGGGGAATAATTAGGCCCATTCATAGCACATCCAATACGCCTATTTTAGGTGTGTTAAAGCCAAATGGTCAATGGCGGCTGTGTGCAGACTTAAGAGAGTTAAATAAAAGAGTACCAGTATCTAGATGGCCACTACCATTCATTGATCAGGGCCTAGCTCAGATACATGGTTCAAATGTATTTACCACATTAGATCTCACATCTGGATATTGGTGTGTGCCATTGGCAGAGGAGATACAACACCTATTTTCCTTTACATTTGACAGGACACAATATGCCTGGCTTAGAGCTCCGTTCGGGTACATCAATAGTGGGAGTGAATTTGGCATATTTTTGAGAAAGGCCATGCCGGATGCAGCGGAAAGAGGAACAATAGTTTATGTGGATGATGTCCTGATAAAAAATGAAAGCCTTAAAAGCCATTTTGATGAAATAAGACATATACTTGGCCAATTGCAGAAAGCAGGCGCCAAAGTATCTTTGCAAAAAGCACAATGGTGCAAGAAAAAAGTGAACTTTCTAGGGCATGAAGTGACTGAACATGGGCTAAATCCACAAAGGAAGAAAATAGAGGCCATTCAAAGATTAAAAGATCCTAAAAATGTGAAAGGAGTAAAAAGTTTATTAGGGATGACAGGCTATAACAGAAAGTTCATTGAGAATTATGCAGAAATCACTCAACCATTGACTAAACTGCTTAAACTAAATACTCCCTGGAGATGGGAAAGAGAGCAGTCTGATGCAGTGGCTAGATTGAAGGAATGTCTTGTAAAGGCACCATGTTTAGCATACCCCATAAAGGACAGGGATTTCTTTATAGAAATAGGCTTTTCTGAACATTGTATGTCAGCAGTGTTATCACAAAAACACGATTTGAATCACAAAACCATTGCATATGCAAGTAAGGCATTTTCCCAAGTTGAAATGAAATTTAATGAATGTGAAAAGGCCCTATTAACCACTGTGTGGGCGCTACAACATTTTCGCCCCATTGTTCAGGGAGAAAAGGTGATTATTGAAACAAATCATCAACCTTTGCAATTTTTAAAGAGTAAAAGAAATAGATCAGGCAATCTAGCGCAATCCAGAATCACTTCATGGACGCTGGCATTACAAGGTTTTCCCGTAGAAGTAAGATATGGACAAAATAAAAAGAGCCCAATTGCTCAAGGGTTAGCTGACTTACATGACTGTGCAGCTGAACAAATAACAAATGAAATGGATGTGGAAGCTAGTTTACAGGAATTTGAACAATCACCACACAAAGCTTTTGATGAAAAAACATGCAAGGATTTGCCAACTGTATATGTGGACGGTTGTGCTTTTCACATTGAAAATGACAATAATAAACAATTAGTGGCAGGAATAGGAAATGTCTGGTTGAAATGTGAAGGCGTTCCTAGTATAGGGATGAGGATTGGAGATAGGAGCAGTCAGGTGGCGGAATTGGCAGCCATCTATAAAGCAATTGCTACTGCAGTTGATAAAAAGTTCAGTGAAATTGTCCTGGTGACTGATTCTGACTATGCACGGAATAGCTTTGTGGAGTATTTGCCTGGTTGGAAAGCAAGAGGCATGGTTACATACAACAAAAAGCCACTTAAACATGGAAAAATGATACAAGCCATAGACAAATTGGTGTCAGAAAATAATTTAACAATATACTGGAGAATAATTCGTGGGCATTTAAAAACACCAGGAGAGGATAAGGAGGGAAATGATAAGGCAGACCATCTGGCTAAGATTGGGGCTGTGATGGGAGAATTGCTACCTATTGATTATTTAATGGGTGAAATACAAATTGATGCAGTCACACGTTCTAAAGCACCAAAGGAGGTAGATCAACCGGTGGTGCAGTGGAGTCATGACACGCCAGACCAAGACTTGATTGAGGCACAAAAGGATGATCAAATTTTGGGAATCTATTATAATCATTTGATAGATCCTGAACAAAATCCTGTAACAGAAAAAGATTGTATGGGAAAAGAAGAGTTGAGGGTGTTATTAAAGAACAAAACACGAATTAGATTACAGGATGGACTCATGATTAGAGAGTCCATAACAGGGCAAATACAGTGGGTAGTACCCCTTTCATTCAGGGGACTAATGCTACACCATGCACACGATGCCATAACTGCAGGCCATAGAGGTTCACAAAAAACATTAGAAATACTAAAAGATTATGCTTACTGGCCTCATATGTCCCAAGATGTGGAATTATATACTAGAGGATGTCTAGTATGCGCCCAATTTAAACCTGCTTCACCAATGCATAGAGCACCATTGATGAAAAGAGGCCTAACCCTCCCATGGTCAGATTTGCAAATAGACTATGTAGGTCCTTTAAAAAGGTCGAGCAGGGGACACCGTTATATTTTGAGTGTGGTATGTTTGATGTCAAAGTGGATTGAGTGCATTCCTGCACCAGATTGTAGTGCGCAAACAGCAGCCACATTACTGGTGAACCATGTGTTCTCAAGGTTTGGGTTGCCGCAAAGAATTGAGTCAGACAGAGGAAGTCATTTCACAAGTACTCTAATGAGCAAGGTATGGCAAATACTAGGTGTGAAAAGGAAACTACATATCGCATATCGGGCGGCGTCTTCAGGTACAGTTGAAAGAAGCAATAGGTCTGTTGTGGATATTTTAAAGAAATTTGTGGCAGAAGCAGGTTCCAGCTGGGATTTGCGTTTACCATTGGTTTTGATGGCAATCAGGTCGACTCCTGCCAAAGCAACAGGTGTTAGCCCCCATGAGGTCTTAACAGGTAGGAAAATGGTGTTACCACGACACCTACTATACAGAACACATGAGCAAACTCTAGTGAGTGCATCCACGGTTCATAAATATATTGATGAACTGAGGAGGCATTTGCAACATGCATGTGCTTTTGTGCAGAGAAATCTGGAAAGAGCTGCTGACAGTGCAAAGTCATATTATGATAAAAAGACATCAGTAAAGGAATACAGTGTAGGGGATCAGGTGTACAAGTTTCATTTTGGAAAAAGTAAACAGAAAAATTCTAAATTTCTAGCAGCCTGGCAGGGGCCATTTCGAATTATAGATAAAGTCTCTCCTGTAGTGTATAAAATTTTGAAAAATGAAGGTGAAACAGCAATAGAGCAGTTTGTCCATGTAAATCAAATCAAACCATGCCATCCCAGACATGAGATCAGGCAGCTTGAGCATGTGGAAACGGATAGAGTCCCTTGAGAAAATAAATGGGTGTAATCAGGAGGCAGTGACAAAGAAGTTAAAAAAAGTTGATTGATATGATGGCACATAAACACTGTAATATATGTAAAAATATATAATATAAATAAATAAATAAATAAATAAATAAATAAATAAATATATGCACATATAACGGAAGCTCGTGGTTGGTGTGCAGAGAGAAAGTGTATTAAATATTGAATGCTGTTTTATATGTATTTGTTTTCTTTTAACTTGTGTTTAATTTCAGAAAAAAAAAAAAGAAAAGAAATATTTTTACCAAGCATGTTTTATTTTTGGCAAAAGGATGAAGTTAGTATTGTGCTATGTACTTAATCTGTTTATTTTCTATTTTGATTTAGACAATTAACATTATTTGGTCGGAGGTTCCGGGATCAGAGGCCACGGGAGACGATGGAGTCCTGGAGTCCCCTGGATGAAGACCAAAAGATGCCTGCCTCCAGGTGGAGGTGAAGACAAAATAACCGGAATGCCAAAAGAGATGACTACTGTGGATTCAAGATTGCCAAGATGAAAGAGTACTCGAAGGAACCGAATAACATCGCTGGTCGGGACATACCAAAAGAGACAAAACAAAAGTTCCGGCATATGAAGTTCCACGTATTTATTATTTTAATTATTTATTTTAACTTGTTATATTACTTATTTGTTTTAGTTAGTTGTTTTATTTCATTGTTTTTAATTGACTTGGAAAATTTAAACTTAAAGTAATGCCACTTCCACTGAGAAGGCAAATGTGGAACATTTTATGAACTGATGGACTCAGATGAAATGTTGATTGCAAATTTTCATTGATGCACATGAATATTCATTTTGTTGGATTGCTATATTGTAAAAAAAATAGAACAAGTTGTTTTTAGGAATTGGCTTGGATTATAGCCAAGTTCTAAAAACAAAAGGAGGGTATATGTAAGGATATTTGGCGTGTTACAGTACAGAGTACAGCAATACTGCACAAGTAGCAACATTTTTTTTGCAGCACCACCACCACAAGGGTGCGGTGCATTGCTATATGGGTTAGCAGATTAACAAGGAAAGACAGACTATTCAGTCAAAAACGATTTTAACATATAAGATGCAAATCTATTTTTACAGTTAAAAGCACATGTGTTCATTTAAAAATGCACACTATTTTTCACCTGAAATGCCTATATTGCTAGAGACACATTTGAAAATTAACAGCTAACCTATTAACCATTAACCTGACTAATAAAACCTTATTTTAATATAACCCACTAATAAAATGTGTTCTCCACTGCAGAATTAGGCATACTCTGAAAACCATTTAAATGTGTGTGCAGATTTTTCTCTTCTCTTCTCTGCCTGATTCTCCGTGTTTTTGTGCACAGTAACTGCAGGAAGGAGGAAGTCAGATTTGCAACAATTGCAAATGTATAAGCGAAGCTATTGTTGAAGAGTAGGAGGATGAGAGATGATGGATTTCATTGGGACACGTCATACAGAGGGCTGAGAGGAAAGTTTTAGTGGGCAGTATCAGAAAAAAAGACAGGCAGACATCTTTCTGCACTACTGGGGAGAAGACCTGGCTGTGGGGTCCTGACTGAATGCAGATTCCGGTGTCCTGCTGCAGTCGAGACTGAAGAGAGCTGAAAGAAAAACCTTTCCACTGGCTGAGGCATTCCTATCTGAAAAAGCTGAGAATTCCAGGCAATGACCCCGGCTTGAGAAGGCAAGCGTTCCTTTTTGCTGGAGTTAATCCAAGAGAGCCACATTCACAAAGAGAACAACTGAAGAACACTCAGATAAGGTAATTACCTAAGCGTGGGAGCCGGGTGTGTGCACGAAAATATGCAGTCAGTGTAGGATTCCTGTGCGTGTCTTAATCAAATACCAATGTTGCAATTTGAGTTCTGTTCTCCGCCACGCTCTTTGCAGTGTGACATAGAAAATGCTTTTACTGTACCATTTTATTTATTTCTGTAAAGAATGAGGTCATGTCTAAATGCAACTTTTATAATACAGAAAATATTTGAAAACAGACGGGTGGTTTATTTTCTATTTACCATTACAATGCCAATGATGTGGGGAGATTTTTAAACAGTGCAATGGTCATTTTAAGACAGATGTGTGCATGTCAGAATCAGTATGAATAATTGTGAGTAACTGTAGCATAACTTGTTGGAGGTACATGAGCCAACGGGAAGAGAGACTCTCTGAACATAGCTCCCTACCGTATATAAGGTAGTGGAAATTACCACAAGACTACCACATATAGCTCTCTGTCGTAAATAAGTCAGTGAGTTCGCCCATGGTGGCACACCAACACTATCACTGGAAATGTGGTATTCCTAGAATGCAGGTCTGAGGTCTCTCTAGTGATCACACGAAAAATCTAAGCAAAGATAAGGGATTCTGGACATTGGGGCCGCAAATAAAACAAGGGAAGTATGCTCACCAAAATACCACCAACCACGTATACCAAATATGCAGGTCTGGGTGCTGAAATAATGCATGTCCATTGTATTATTGTTGCACATGGCCAAATCTGAATACAAAGAGTGATTATTGCTAAGTTATTTTTCGGCGGTAATAAAATACCGTCAGGCCCCAAATCTCCACAAAATACCCTACATCTCAGATAGACCCTTAGTCCTCTAGGAATATGTGGGGCCTGATGATATTGGGGTAGTGTTGTGGCATGTAATTTTTGCGATATCTCGCATCTTACCACTCTCTCTAGTTGAGATATTAGTTTCTCTGGACTGGTGGTTGATGGTGTAGTATTTTCAATCTCCATTATAAGTCCTAAGATACAATTAGCTTCGTCCTCATCAAACGCTAGGGTAGTAGCATGTTTTTCTGTAATAGTATTGATTTTGGAAAAAGACATCTCTTGGCACTACTTATATTGGTGGGTGTGCTACTTACGGCTGTTGTGTCACACCCTGCGATGAGGGATATAACCAAAAACCTGTACCCTTCTGAGCCAAGAGCACACCTTTCAGGAATATTGTTTGCAGAAGTAAAAATTACTTTGTATACACTTTGTGTAAAATATCTTTATTGAAAACTATATAAGAGTGAAATATTGGTTGTTTATACAATACTCTTTGGGTGTGCAGGGGACGGGAGAGTTCCACAAAATTGTGTACATCTTCTATTTCACATTTGTATGTACAACCTAGTGTCAGGGTTGGTTTTCTGCCTGGCAGCCCACCAATTATCTTTAATTTACAGACCAATACTCTAAAATACAGGTGTGCTCTTGGCTCAGTAGGGTACAGGTTTTTGGGTTACAGATACATACCACAATTGCAGGGGGTGCCAAGAGGTATTGCAGGTATGAAGCTGGACAGGCAGGGACCTGGGCCTGAATTCAGAGGGTAGCCAGGTGACCAGTGCAAGTGTTAGAAAGGAGATCGGCAAGGGAGGGGAAGAGAGAAGGCAGAAGCAAAGAGGAAGGTCCCGAGGTGCTTTCGGAACCAGAGATGGTTCGGCTCAAGTTTCAGAGAGGTAGGGAGGCTGTTCCAGAGGGAGGAACCAGTCGAATAAAGAGATCTGCCCCCAACTCGATGCTTGTAGAAGTGACTGATCCTCAATGAGTTGGAGGTAGAGAAGCAAAGAGCTTTAGTAGGAAGATATTTTCTGTGAAAGAGTTGAAAGTATTGTGGTCTGAGGCCCCAGAAAGCCTTGTGGACCATGCAGAGGGTCTTGAACTTGATCCTTTCCACCACTGGGAGCCAATGAAGAGATTTCAGAGCTCCAGAAATACAATCCCTGGGGTTGAGGCCAAGGACAAGTCTTGCAGTCCTGTTCTGGGTGAGTTGTAGATGACAGAGTGTAGAGGCAGGTAGATTTAGAAAGAGGTTGTTGCAGTTATCCAGCCTAGGGAGATCCAGAGCTCTAGAGACAATGAGCATCTGGGGGAAAGTGAGGAAAGGAAGAATATCTCTGAGGAGGTGCAGCTGGTAGTTTGAGTTCTTAGAGACATCAGAGATATGAGGAGAGAAGGAGATTGTGTAGTTGAAGATAACCCCCGGGTTCTTAGCCTGACAGGCAGGAAGAGGGCCTAAAGTGGGCAGCCAGAGAGTGACCGGAAAGGAAGGTTCAGGTGAGCCGATGAGGAGGATCTCTGTCTTACTGGAATTAAGGCAGAGTTCATTGGTGACACACCACTCCTGTTTACCAGATGCTTGGCAAGTGTGGCAGGAAAAGACACATGCTTATAACTTCAACTGCATCTGGTGTCAGTAGAAATGGGCAGACAACCGCTCTGTTGTTTCTTTCATCCCAAGGTGAACTGCCATGGAATGTTGTGAGTCAAGTCCAACAGGAACCTTCTGTGGCAGTGTGAAAGCACCAAACGCTGGCTAGCCCCTGCCTCAGAAGTCTAGGGCTCACTGTACAGGAGTTTGTTCTCTCAGTACACCTTGAACATCCCGTGAGGTTCCCTCTGGGCTTGCTTCTCTGCCTGTTCACACAAATATGCCAAAGTGTGACAGTCCCACTGGACTTGCAAATGTCACTTCACTCTGGGAGACCCTGTAGTCTGAGGCTACCATGTTCTTCACCTCAGGATCGGGTTCTGCACCTGTATGCAATCCTCAGGTCAAGCAGCAGCAGGCACTTCAGTGGCTACTTGACCCTCTCTGGCAGGAGTAGTACTGACAGAGCCAGTCTTATGCCATCATCAGCAGGAAGGGCTCCTGGACTCAAGGTCACCAGGGCTTCTACTCAAACTCTTCCTTGCCTTCTATCATGTGTCTGTCGCAATCATTTCAGCATCCGGTCTATTGTTTTCTAACAGACAATCTACTGGAAGGGCATCTTTTACAGCGATGCAGAGCTGAGAGGTTCCCCCTTCAACTGAACTCCACGAATGCCATTGGGCATCAGATGAGACCATCAAATACCCTGACTAATCTGGGAGAACCAGGGATGATCTGGCCCTCACGCCCCCACTGTCGTCAGACAGCAGCAATGCTTGCAGCAGTATCAGAAAGTGCAGTGGCTTTGCACCCATCAATGAACATGTGGTCCAAAAAGATCTCTGTGTTCAAGGGATCTGGGGCCTCAATTGGAGACCCAGTGCATTTCACATTCAGGGCTGCAAGGGTACATTTGGCATACCCCAGGCTTCGAGGGAATTAATTGTCTAAGATGCTCACATTTTCTTCTTCTTCTTCTTCTTCTTCTTCTTCTTCTTCTTCTTCTTCTTCTTCTTCTTCTTCTTCTTCTTCTTCTTCTTCTTCTTCTTCTTCTTCTTCTTCTTCTTCTTCTTCTTCGCCTTATCCTTCTTCTTCTTGTTTTTCTTCTTCTTCTTCCATGAGTGAAGCGCTAACTACTGCCCGCTTGGGTCTACCCTTGCCCATGGCACCCCCCTTCCCATGTTTATGATATCTATGGTAAAGAAGCCTTGATGGGCTGTAAGTGTGGATTCCCCAGTGTTAGGGGTTCCCTTAATTCTGCTTTCTTTCGGAGCATACGATGTAGCTGTCAGGGTTCTCCCCTCAGACTTTTGCAGCCCTTTCTTAGCAAGAGGGTGCACACCTTTGTCCTTACCATCTTTGGATGTACTGTCATCTGGCTTGGATACACTTACCACAGCCTTTTTCCGGATGTGAGTAGCGATGAACCGCTTGGCAAGCTGCCAAAGGTCTGTGATAGTCGTGTACATTAAATGCTGGTGTAACTGCATCTCACATTGTTTTAGCATACTCTAACATGCAATCAGATTACTTGGTTACCTCTGACCCATCCACTCTGATATTTTAGGGATTGATGCATAAATGCTTCAAGCGTTTGACTACCCTCCTTGTGAGCTCTCTAAAGCTCTTGAGGGACTGTTCTGGGATTTTGCAGAACTTCCAGAGGGCTGTGGCCTTTATATTGGAATAGATAGGCCACTCTTCTGGAGTGAAATGAATAATGACATCAGTTCCAACCGTCGTAGACAACTAATAAGGGCTGTGCCCCACAACTCTCCTTTTCCACCTCTTAGAGGCAAAAAGCTTACTCCAGCTTTTCAAACCAGTCAAAGGTATCCTTCCCCTCCTCATACGGTTGGACTTGGGGAGGTGATGCTGAGGCTTTCCATGGGAGCCACCACTGGAGATACGTCCTTCTCTGCTGGAAGTATTTTTTGCCTCTTAATGTGCCTCAAGCTACAGCTTTTGCAACATCACATAGTCATGTTGCTTCTGTTCCTCTCGGGCCATCCGTCTCTTCTCCAGAAGGTAGAGCCTGTCCATGTCAAGTGCTGTGACATTCTCTTGTGGCCTGACTGAAGCGTGGGTTCTGACTGATGAGTGCCACCTGCAGGAGGCTTTCAACCCGTGGTAAACCACTTAACCTGCACAGAATGCTGCGAAACACTATTGCTGATGCTCTCCTGAGCAGTTTTCGTGCCCCTACAGGTGCATGGGCAATAGGGCTAGGGAATCCAGTGTGCTGCTGGTCCTGGTGTAGCCCTCCATCCCTCTAGCTTCCTCGAAGGCTTGGAGACATTTCAACAGTTTGGCTTTCTTAACCTTACTGCTATGATGAAGACTCCTCTCTCGGCAAAGGTCGCTCAAGACACTTGCTTCCAAGGACTGCACCATGCTCATGTTGAGTTCTATGGTCGTAAAAATAACTTGGCAGTAGAAATTAACATTAACTGCACACACTTTTTTCTGGCTGTTTGAGCTGTAGGAATAACCTGTATCAAATCCCACCACTGCCCCTGTGTGATGAATTGGATTCTACCTTAGAGGAGTTCAAGGATGAGTATGGGTAAAATGGCCCACTCAGCCTTCTCACTTTTACAAACCAAAACACAAGACAATCATGGAGGTAAAACAGGCACAATCAAGAGATATAACTCTTTTACCTTTTGTGGTAATGTGGGCCAAGGGAAGGCTACATTCTCAAGAGGGGTAGGAAGGTGAACCAGCAGTGACCCAAACAACACTGTATCACAGCACAAAATGAAGGGAATGCCCAATCAATGTTCTATAAAAATGCAAACACTTTAATAAAACACACCATTTGCAAGTAGACCTAAAAGAGATTAATATATAAAACCCACCCAAAGGAAAGAACAGAGAAGATGCAACTGACTGGAGAAAGTAATAGTAGAATGTAGTTGCAGGGTGGTGGGTAAGGTGCTACCATAAAAAGGATATTGGGTTGGAAACAGTGATCATGACCTAACCAGTCTCTGGGGACCAAATGAACCATGGGTGCAGTTCAGTGTCACCCTACCTAGATTTAGTTCTTGGTAGGAGTTTGAATGTTGATGAGAGCTGATCAGGCTCAGTCGGCACATAAGACCGTGGGGGCCTGGGCAGAAAGCAACATTGAGTAGCTTTGAATGTTGGTGCTCTGTGCGATCACACAGTGGCTGATCAATGACCCTGATCAGAGCGTGCTAAGAACACTTCACAGTTGGCCAGGCCAAGTCATGCTCTGGCTGCTGGAAGAGGTCGGCAAGTGATGCTCCAGCAGTTGAAGTCTGCGGGCAACAGTTGTTGAACTGGTGATTGAGGGTGTGTTGATGTGCAGTCAATGAGGCAAAGGTTTTTGGGCAAGCAGAGTCAAGCCTTGGTTGTAAACCCTGGTTAGAGTCAGCGATTGACCCCTCCCCCTCAGAGATTCTGTCCAGGTTCCGGTATTTGAGCAGGCGCTTCAGGCCTAACAAGTGATGTTTGCTAGGACACAATGCTGTGCCAAGCTGATTTAGATGCAGTTCAACAAATCGGCACAAGCACCTTCCCTATTGTTCAGGATGTAGGGAAAACAGAGTGACTGGTTCAGTGTGGGAGAAAAGTTTGACTGGTCTGGCCCTCTGTTTGCTGTGAGGCTTTTGCAAAGGACTTGAGGACATAATATTCCAGTTCAAGGTCTGTTCTTCTTGCAGAGAAGATCTCTAGCAGAATTGTTGGTCATGGTCCACAGCAGTGGTCACTCCCAATGTTCCCTGGGTGTGGTTAGGATACTGATCTTCCTACTGTCTTGTAATGCTTCTTCTTCACCTCAGATGGATGGCTTTGGGTGGTGAAACGGATTCAAAGGAAGCCCAGGTGAGAATGTTCAGAACGTCTCTTCGAACTTAAAGGATCTATGAGGAACTGAGGGAATTCTGCTGAAGAGTGCAAGACTCACGGCCTCATTACAGCCCAGGCAGCCACGTAATGAACGGTACTGGTAAGGGACCGGCACCGTTCATTACGGGCTGCCCTATTATGAGGACTGCTGTAGGTCCCACTATGGAACACCTGGTCAGACCAGGCGTCCTTAGTGGAACCCGCTAGCAGTCCAGGATGCTCAAAACGGGCCCGTCATTAACAGGCCCGTTGTTAGCATCCTCCCCATTTCCATGGGGGCTCAAATGGAAATGGGGATGTTCCGGGTCCCGCGAAAGGGATTTAATGGGCCCTCCAAGGTCGGAATGGCCCGCTTAGTGCCCTTTCTCGGGACCCGGACTTGGAAACCGGTATGGAGGCCGCCATGCCGCTTTTAGCAGCATGGCTGCCTCCATACTCGTAATGAGGCCCTGAGTCTTTTAAAGGCAAAATTCGTCAGGTGATTGCTCTACAGCTGGTCTATTTTACGGGACCAATCCCTGCTCCTGGCTGGAGTGGACTTTGTACTGTGTATCTTTCACCCAAAGTACTTTATTCCAGAGGAAGTGGAGGAGACAGGAAGGTGAGAGGGAGACAGTGAGAAACAAGAGGATTGAAGGTGTCCTCCAGTGTCGAGAGCACTCCTGCCAATCCTATTGTCACAACATTTCCTCCTACTGACAACAAATACCTTTGTATGTACAGCAGGCTACTCCTGCTGAATATGTGTTCTTCTCTGATATATATCTGGGCCCAAGACATCTTCCTGCTGTTTGGCTGTATCTGAGGGACGGGCTTTACCAGACTCCTAAAGAGAATCAAAGAGAGACTGGGTCCTCTATGTTTCTATCCTGCAGTGTGGCAGTATCAGCCTTCTGATTAGCCTGCCACGAGCATGGGCACTCATGATTATCGTAGTTTGGGTACAATGAATATATCTTAAATGTCAGCCCTGCAGTGACTTTGCTGTCCAATGCATGGGTTGTTTGATGTATGTGAATGCCTGTTATGTTGGGTGCATGTTTGTGTGTTTTGTGTATAGATTGGCTGATATTTAAGGTTGTGGTTGTATTCATTGACTTGTTGTATCTGTAGGGGTAAGGTCCAGTGTCGGGGATTGTTTGTTGTATGCAATTGTTAATTTTGTTGGGTGTGTGTTTGTGGGTAGTTTGACTAGCCCATAACACATGTATAGTACTTGGGAGGTGTGGTGGAGGTTAGCATGAGCGGTGCGGCTAGTACATTGGGTACTGTCAAAGTTCTTCTAGGTAGCTAATCATCACAATTCTATTCAATGTGAGGTGTGGTTTGGCTTCATAATTCTATCTAAATGAGACACATGGCTATTCTTCACAGATATATCTACATGTGAGGCATTTTTAATGTTAACAAATCTATCTAAATGTGACACACAGCTAATCTTCACAATTCTATCTAAAAGAGATGCATGGTTAACCTTCACAAATATATCTAATTATGACACATTGGTAATCTTCACAATTCTATCTCAGTGTGATGCATGGCTAATTTTCACAAATCTATCTAAATGTGATGCATGGGTAATCTTCAGAATTCTATCTAGAGATAAGCATGGAGTTGCCAGAAATGGGGAGCTGGTTAGCAGCTTACCCATTTGGAGTAGAAGCCTGGGCCTTGTCACAGTATATTGGACGGTCACACTCAACTCAGGGGGCCCCTACCCCATCAAGGTGTTGCACGACAAAGCACTTGACATATTTGAATTTGGTTAGGCTTCCAACCATTCAGCAAATACCCTCTGTATCACCAATAAGCTAGGAACCAGGCCAGTGTATAGAAATAATAGTGTATATGTATTTAAAGTTCTAGAGCAAATAATAAACAAATCACAATAGCACCAGCCACCAACTCTGTGGCACAGTATAATAATCACAAATGCAGATTATTTGCATTAATTGACTGACATGTATTTCTTAATAAACTTTCAGTTGCCACAACAAACACAGGTTGTATTTTAAGTCAAAACACACATCGTATTTCTTTGCACATTAACAGATAGGAAAGTTTAAAAACACATAGTGATTGCTTGGTTTATCACAATGCCCTTTTCTCCCAGCAACCCACGTCCCCCAGGTATCAGTTATATATGACCCCGTTGGTTTGAAGGCAAGGTACAGGGAGTGGGAATATAATGGGAATTTTGTTTAGGCTATTAATTTGAAAGGCAAGGTTTGGGAAATTAACACAATGGTAAAAATGTTTGGGGAACACACATTAAAATGAAATGCAGGGCTTTGGGATTATTTTTTGGAATGTAAGAGAAACATTGTTTTGCCCACACTACAATCACTTGAAAGGCAGAGTTTGAGGGATTCTTATTTTGGGATTAAGGACACCCCTCTTTTGTAAGGAATTCAGGGGTTACAGGAAAATATGGACATCCAATTACTTTATTGACTATAATGGCTGTAACCTAATGGGCATGACATCTGTTAGTATTGAATCTTAAGAAAAATCATCCCGTCATCTTTTCTATAAGGGAATTAATTGAATTAACTTTAATTATTTATGCTATGGCTCTACACAGTTTCACCCCCTCACCCACAATTAAATGGAAAGGATTAAGGAAGGTAGTTCCCAACACAATGGATCCCTTTGAGGATATATTTACTTACATAGGAGGTTTCTATTCTCAGCTCAGGAGGTCAGCCAGATTTCAGAAAGACCCTCTTTTGGGAATAGGTAGGCAGCTCACGTCTATGGTCTCTATTCACAGCAAGGTCCCTCGAGCCACTGGTCTCTCTCAGATAGGGCTCCCAGCTTCCAGGCAGAAGTCCCCAGCAAGTGTCCCAGGTCTCCTGTCTATCTGCTCCCCTGTGTGTTAGCCTTCCTTATTGTCGCTCTCTGTTGTTGTCAGTCTTCGCTTATCTGTCTGCTCTACCGAGTGTCATTGTGCTCTCTTCTTTTGACCTTCTGTCCCTCTTTAGATTGAAAATTGATGTTATATAGTGTTGATGACACTTACATATTATGAATATGCCCACACTATGGACTGGACACCTCTCTTACTCTCCCTCCCAGCAATCCGCCCACCACAAGCTGATAGGGCAAGGAGTTTAGGAGGTCTGCATTATGGACAATAAGGGGAGAAGAAAAAATGTATTTTTGGTTTTGACACAATGTCACTACATGGCAACTATCTGTATTTTTCAGATAACTTTATAAACATTTATATGTTTGAATTCTACATTTTATGGCAAATTGGGGAATAGTAATTTTATTGTGGCACAACCTTCCTGGGAGGGCGGCACAACCTTCCTGGGAGGAGCTATCATTTTTTGTGGTGTATTCATGAAATAATTATAAATATCAAACTTCACAAAACACACACACATTTTTCTTTCTATCAGCTCACCAACCTTCAAGTTTCTCTGAATTATGAGAAGGCCATGACCATGGTTTTCTTCCTAACTCAAATTCTATACATCACATAAAATTAAGAGATGCCTTAGAACTGTCAGGCTTCTTATGACCTTTGAAATGAACCCATCACGATGTACAGGTCTGCTGTTATGAATAAAACAGCATCCCAAGATATTTCAATGGCAATACATTCATATGGAAAATCGTAGTTTCGTATTCCAAGCAAATCCCCACAGTTCTGTTTTCCTCAGAAACACATGACCTGAACATTTGCTTATCAGTAGTGTCTGTTTCTACACAGTGTTTGACGATCCATTAGTGGCTATGAGAGTCAATTTATTGGGGTAAAACAGCCTTGGAAGGTAATTTCAGTTGGCTGCCTTATCTGAACCTTCCATAATGTTGATCTAACTCTTTGTACTTCTTTGTTTTTTAACCTCAAAACGAGACCTGTTTTCTTGGTGGGCCATGCCCAAAGGTCTTGATGTCAAAGTTTCAGAGGCACAGACCTTTCAGTTCAGTGGGGAAAACAAGCTGCATCCATAATTCTGAATCAATAGCATTTTAAATCGACAGAGCCATGTAACATTTTGCCATGAATACAGTTGTTCTTTATTACAATAGTTGAAAAGATATGAGTCTCACTTTTAGAATTATTCACACATAGGCCACAGTTAACATAGAAAACCAGTGTTCACTTCTACAAAAAGTAGCCTTCTCCTTTTAAATTATGTCCTTTTAAATGTTGAAAAGTAAGTGTTTTATTTGGTAAAAATGCAAAGTGTTTGGCTTCACTTTTAGATTTCTCGTTCACAGTGTTGTACTGCATTGAAGTCAATGAAACATGCTGATATCTGTCTCTTTAAGTGAAATTGTAGCTTGAAGCAACACATGTCTTTTGCAATGCATTGGGCACATCCAGCAGGTTTAAGTTTTCAGGCACATTTTCCTTCAGTTGAGCACCTGTCCATTTTGGTAAAGTTGAAAGAGGCCCATTTTTGTTCATTCACTAGGCCTTATGTTGGAAAACAATGTTTTGAACTGTCCTGCATATTCAAATGGGTTGCACCATCAGTCAGCTTCATTCTCACAATAGGCTCTTTCATGGTCTCTCAGTCTCAGTCACTCTGGAGCTGTATTTTCACCCCACTGCTTTTCACCCATGCCAGCTGGCTATTCCTCAAGGGCATTTCTCCTTTTTTTTAGGGTTTATGGTATGGCTTAGAAAAACACATGTTGTAACTTACTTTGGAAATGCTCCAGAAATAATCTGGGATAAGTATCCAAAACAGTTTCATGGATGGGACAACACAAAGTGGGGCTGCCTAGGTGCTCCCCGCACTTCAGTAAGATGACATCTCCTATAAACAAGTCCTTTAGTTTCCAGGATAACACTAGGATAATGCACATATTTGCAAACAAACGTGTTCATAAACCTGACAGTTCTGCTCTCTTCATGGCATCTTCTTCTTTTTCTTAACTCGCTCTCGGGCATCCCCACAGCGTATTGCTCACATTTTCTCTCAAAACATGCAATTCTCATATCTCTCTTGCTTTTGCCTTTTTATCTACAGGTTCTTCTCTCAGGTACTGGCGCAGCTTTTTGTCCAAATTTTCTCTCAACCGATAATACATTACGATCTCTAAAGGTCTCTTTTCTTCTCCAGTTATTTTAAGACTTTTCAAAAGCCATGGATCTCAGCACAATTGGCATAGGTCCTTCCACGGCCTCTCATTCTCAGCACAATTATGTGATCCCTATCTATGACCTAAAGTTTTCAGCACATCTCTTTTCATATGTACCTGTGCTCTCAATACAACTCTCTTAGGACTCTTTGTAACCTCTGCTTCTAAATTCCACTCCCTGAAGTATCTTCATGACTTGTGGTTATCCGTTAAACTCAGTTACATCTTGTTATGATCATTGGTTCCCAATTGAACTCTTATAGGTTTATTTTCTACCTCTGGGCCTCAGAACAACTCTTTTAATAGTCACAAGGAGTTGTCCCCCCTCCTTTGGGGTATTTTTCAGGCAGACACTATGTTGCCCTCCTGCCAGGGATTCTTCTCTTTTAAAGCCTTTCGTTAGTGTCAGTCTTCAATTGTAAAAGCTAACTCTGAGTCTCACCCAAAAGGCAAAGATATTCCTGGTGTCATGGTCTCTGTCATACATCTGCCATACCATCTGTTGCACTGCTGACAACAGGTAGTATACATCTTATGAGGTGCTAGATCCACTGCGTGTCCAGAGAGCAGTTCGTTACACATCTGCTTTTTACAAACTGTTGTCCCCACTTTGATTTTCCCCAGCAGCCATTTTTGGATCTTTTGATTGCTTTTGTCTTCTTTCTAGAGGTGTTTTGAGGAAGAGCCTGAGGGGGCTGTAGCCCTGGGTCTTTTTGTTTTAGCCTTGGGTAGAAGCTCCAGAGCTACAACCAAAAGGCTAGCAAACCCAGAATCCCAACAGTCCTGATGTTCGTGTAGCCCCAGATTTTTTCCAGACCAAGCAACACCCTTGCTCCTATCTGGTTTCTATTGGCGGGTTTCTATATTGTTGTTATTTGACACTGTGTGAACACAGAATATGACCAATGGACATGCTATCATCCATTAAAGATGCACTACTGAATTAAAAGTCTTTGGAGGAACCAAAGAATCAACATTAGTTATTGGATAAAGGAACTAAGGCTACGCTATTATTTGTGAATTTTTGTTATAATTACTCTTACTAACCCCACCATGGCCTGATGAAGAGCTAAGAGCTTGAAACAGAAGAGGTGTCAGTAATTAGTTTCCTATTTTTGATATACTATAACCTTGTTGGTTAGGCACTGTTACCAATAAGATTCATTGTCCTCAAATATTACACAATGCATTAAGAAGCTTCTGTAAACATTTACCATGAGTAGTTTTGATTACAAGTAATAATCCTTTGACACAAATACATATAACAGGGCATGGTTTTGCTGTTCCATAAAATGTGTTTTCTTACAATCAACTACAAATTGAATTGGGCCTCGTTACAAGTCTGGTGGTATTTCAGTGCAGGAAAAGTGGTGGTAACGGAATGACCACCACTTTTATCCCACACCTCCAATCTTCTAATGAGACCAGTTCTCTTTAATATTCTAGTGACTGGAAATGCCTTTCTTACTTTATGTAAAATCAACGGATCTATGAACATTTTCTACCACAGCAATCATTAAATTTGTGTATTCATTACCATCAGAAGTACAGATAAATGTCAGTGCTTTTGTGGAGGCATTTCAGCATGCACATGTATGGCTTAGCATACGTGCACAGCCCTGACATACCTACAGAAGTCTTCCAACTAGAGAAGATGTTCTCTGCTGTACAAAGTGGGGGTGTAGCATGCATATGCAGATCTAACTTATCATGTAGATTTTATTTGCTATCTAAAATGACTGTACGATGTAAGTGGAACAAGGTAATGTGTTTGTTATCTACATAGGAATCATAGAAATGCATGTGCTTCTATAATTCCTTTTCTTTTTAAAGAGACCAAGGGACCTTCATCCCGTATTCATAATGCAATCCGTTGTGAAGACAACTGTCCGTTGTCTTTAGCCTTTGTTTACATCTAGATCTCTTTTGAAGACATTGTTTTGCTGTTCATGGAACTGTCTTAAATACTATCAAGGGGTGAATCATCCGCCATGTGACAGGCAAATAGATTTGGCGTATGCAATTGTTTATTGCAGTTGCCATTTATAAGTAAGAATGCTGTAAATATTTGGGCTCTAATTATACAGCAATTCTAAACATGCCATCAAGTTACTGGTTTCAGACACATGACATTAGGCATACTAGAACTTATTCTTGTCAATGACATGTACCTGCACGCACCAATGTGTTTTTGTTATGGCTATTACTAATGTTATGTGCCAGTGAATATTAGCTTGCAGATATGTATGGAACTTTGAAAGTAAGCATGGTAACTTCAGTGATGAGCTAGGGTTGTGGTGGCAGAGATCAGCTATGGTGGGAGAGAGCTACGGTTTATTTATTTATTTATGTATTCATTTATTTATTTCATGTGTTACTTGCCCAGACCCTTAGGTATCACAGCGAGGTTACAGACAACTTGAAAAATGCATACATTTAGTAAGCCACCTATGTGGCACAGTTACACTGGCAAAGGTACAAAGTGCAGAGATGGAGGCATGCAATAAGATATATCATAGCAGAATATACAGAGAAAAAGCAAATAATACAAGTAATACATATTTACAGGGTGTTGAGCTGGTTGTGTAATTGATCTTGTTTAAATAACCAGGTAGGTTTTCAGCAGTTTTTTAAAACCCGAAAGGGTTTCCTGATTTTTTATGGCGAGTGGAAGTGAGTTCCAATGTTTAGGGGCTAGATTTTGGAAACTAGTGCCCCCTGTTCTCAACTTCTTAAATCACGGTAAGACCAGAAGTGACTGGTTATTGGATCTTCAGATTCTGGTATTGTTTTTTTTGTTGTTGAATTACCTGATTTAGGTAGATGGGCAGTTTTTCATGGAGGCATTTGAATGTAATGCATAGAGTTTTAAAGATAACTCTAGCTTTGATGGGTAACCAATGGTGCTCTCTATGGATTTTGGATATGTGATCCGATTTTCTTATTCCGAGTGCAGTCCTCAAGGCTTTATTTTATATCAGCTGCAATTTGTTGAGGTTGGTGGTCGTGGCACCTAGGAAAAGTACATTGCAATAATCGAGTCTTGATTGAATCAGGGCCCTGGCCAATGTAATGCAGTTAGTCAGTGACAGGGATTGGCGGTTGAGGGAGATATGTTTTGAGGTGTAGGATGAGGAGGATGCGAGAATGCTAATATGTTTTGTTAGTGTGAGGTTTGAGTCCAGGTAGACTCTGAGGGTTTTAACATGTTTAAGTATTGGGATGATGGTGCCGTCTATGTTGATGGTAGCATAGTCAGAGTGAAGAGCGTTTATTTTGGGTTGAGAGCCCACGATGATAATCTCTGTCTTGTCTTTGTTAAGGTAAAAACTGTTTAAGGCCATCCAGTTTTGGATTATGGAATATATTTTGTTTATGGTTAGTGTGTCCTGGAGGTAGTTCCCTGATAAGGGCATTAGGATCTGGGTGTCATCTGCAAAGTTAGTGTAGATGACATCCATCTTATCCAATGCTGCAAACAGAGGTTTGGTATAGGTGTTGTAGAGTGTGGGTGATAGACAGGACCCTTGTGGTACGTCTATAGGGACTGGTATGGTGTCAGCAGCTTCTTTGCCTATGGACACTTTAGAGGTCTGTTCTGCCAGGAAGGATTTGATCCATGTAGTGGCATTCTTAGAAAAGTTGAAATCTTTGACTAAAGTTGCACAGAGTTTATTGTGGTTCACTCAGATAGTGTCCATTTGGATTTTGAGATCCAGTAGGGCTCTTTCCGTACTGTGATTGGGCCGGAAGCCCGATTGTCTTGTACCAAGGAGTTTGTTCTATTCCAAGTGTGATTGGACTTGGTTGTACGATATTTTATCAAGGATTTTCAAAAGGAGTGAGACCGTAGTTATGGGTCTATAATTGGTAGGCACAGTGGGGCCAAGGCTGGGTTTTTTTGCAGTGGGGTAACCCAGGCTTCCTTGATGCTGGCTGGCACCATGTTTGTATCAAAGGAGGCATTTATAAATTTGGTTATGATAGGTGTCAGTGTATGTGAACAGGATTTGACAACTTTAGCAGGGACAGAGTATCCCTTGCAAATAGAGGCTTTAAGCTTGGATATAGTATTGAATACTATTTCTTGTGAGACTGGAGTGAACTGGAAAGCAGGTTTGGTGTTTTCATTGATGGTGGGTAGGTGGTTATTTGTGTCATGTTTGTCCTATAGAAGTTGTTTTTTAGCCAGGATTTTGTTTTGAAGGTTTATCTTAGCAGCGAGAGCATCTTGGATGGTGTTACACCACTCTTTGCTGAAGTTGGTATAGTTAGTGAATGGTATTGGGTTTTCCAATTCTTTAAGAATTGAGAAAAGTTCTTTGGAGTCGGACGCAGCATTACTGATCCGAGCGTTAAATGCATTAGCTTTATGGGTAATTATGGCTTTTTTCTAGGTTCTATTTGTTTCCTGGTAAGCTGTTTCGGTTTCAGTTGAGGGGTGTTTCCTATGGGTATGTTCACAAGCAGGTTTAATTCTCCTGAGTGCGACAATGTTCTCATTAAACCAGAAGCATGAGCGTTTTTCTGAGCGTTTAGTTTTTGTAGTGAGTGGGGCTACTGCATTGATGGTGGTCGTGAGACAGTGGTGGTAGGCGTCCGCTAGTGTGTTGGGATTATTGTCATTGGTAGGTACCGTATTTAGTGCCTCAGATAGCAGCACTCTAGGTTTTCTGGTGGGTGTTTGCGATGGTTTCTAGTTTCGTAGGAGTTGGCGATTTTGGGAGTGGATGATGGGGGTCCAACGGTGTGAATGGTGAATATGATACTATGATGGTCTGACCATTCAAGTGGGTTTATGGAATCAATGGATACCTCTGTGTTGAGTGAGAGGACCCAGTCAAGAATTCGACCTTTGATGTGGGTGGGGGAGTTTACTAACTGAGTAAAGCTCATGTCCTTCAAGGCAGAGTGAAGAGCTTCTGCTTTGTGGTCATGGATGTCATTGAATCCTGCATTCAGGTCTCCCAGAATAATGCACTTTGTATTGGGTTTAATGTAGGGAGTTAGTAGTAATGGTACATCAATCTCTGTTTGGTTGCTGTAGTTAGGGGCTCAGTAAATGATTAATAGCTTAATGGTTGTTTTGCTATTTATGGGGACTTTAGCTAGCAATATTCATGTCCTGGTAGACTTTCAATTTGGCATGATCTTAGTTGGAGTGTGTCATTTGGGATGATAGCCACGCCACCTCCATGTGCATGTGTCCTGTCTGTTCTAAGGATTTTGTAGTTGGGTGGGATGGTTATGGTAAGGAGAGGGCTAGATGCTTGGTGGAGCCACGATTCAGTTACTAATAGGATGTCGAGATGGGATTCTGTGATGAGGTCATGAATTTCAATGGCATGGGCTCCTAGGGACTGTGCGTTTATAAGGGCACATTGGACGGTGGAGGGAAGTTTAGTTGTCGAATTATCTACTGTTTTCATAGTCACTGGTATGGTGTTGGTACTGGGTTCGGGGTTAGTTATGGTGGTGATTTGGTAAACCCTTAGTGATGATTTGGTGTGTGCATCAGGAGGTTGAGTGTGGTAGTTCACCTGGTGCTGAGTACATGCTATTAGGCACCGCTGCCTATCTTTACCTAGGATGGGTGTAGATTGCTTCTTATCAGGGTTGCTATGGATCCCAGTGATTTTCAACGATTGTGTTGTGGAGGCGTCATAAGTGGGGGTCTGTAGATTGACCTTAGATTTAGTAGTAGTACTGTCATCGGAGGTTGCTGGGAATGGTGCTGTGGAAGGCAGGGATGGGGTGGGGCAGGGAATGGGATGGTGTCTTAGGCAGACAGGTTTGGAGAGGCCTGAACCATTATTATGTATAAGGTATTGGCTTCAGGAGCAGGGAGTAAAGGGAGAGATGAGGCAAAAAGGGAACATGATGATAGTTAGCCATGCTAGCATGATATTGGTGAGGCCTTGGGCACAAAATAAAATGGTTTGGTCCACCCTGCAAAGAGGAAGGGGTGTGAACTAAACAATGCACTGTGCACCATGACTTAGATGATTACGCCCTAAGCAAGTCTATCAAATCTATCTATACTCTACTCTGACTATGGCACTTTGTGGTCTGATTCGCCATAGGGCGACTGGACAGGCTGCAGGTGGCTGGACAGGCAGGGCAAATAGGCACTGTGGCAATATGGACTGTGTAACCCTATCAGGGTACAGACTGATAAAACAGGTGCGTAGGGAGTCTCAGCTTTTCATCCCAGTGAGCACAACGCTAATATGAGCTCATTCAAATTGAAAAATATCACTAGAAGGCACAAACGTAAGGTAGGCTGGTTCGATTTTCCAAGGTAAGGTCAATAGATGTTATTCTAGGAAGGCTATTACAACTATTCAGTTTACGACCAATAGACACACATGTAATACAAAGAACACTACATATACAGTGCGTAGGATGTAGTGCAAAAGACTATCATTTTGTTGTGGGGCAAGTATGAACTATGGTGGCAGGGAGAAGGGTGGGAGAAGTAGGCAGTGGTGAGCATGGAATGCAAGTGTGAACTTGAGGGAGGCAACAGTGAGAGGTGAGGTCGGGTGGATGAAGGGATAGTGAGGGGTGAGCTCAGATTGGTGATGGAGATGGGTGAGGTTGGGGTGTGTGTGGTCTAGAGAGAGTGGGAGGTAAGGTGGGTGGTGTGGAGGGAGGGGGGATGTAGAATGAGTGGGTGTGGAAGAGAAATAATGGTTAGGGTGGGGTAGAGAGGGCTGAGGGTAGGTGGGTATTGTAGAGAGACAGGGTAGGGTGAGTGTTCTAGAGAGGGGGCAGGGTGGGTGTTTGGGGTCGAGATGGGGGTGGGATGGGGGAGATGTAACAGGTAGGGATCTTTTACCAGTCTTACAAACAAAAAGGTAATGCAAGGGTCTCATACAATCCATCAGGATGTGGTTGGTCCACAGACAGTTGGAAATCCATGTGCTGGTGAAGGGGTTGGCAGAACAAAATATGTTAAGACTGGCTCCAATAAAGATAGAAGAAGTGCACCCATCGGCCACCTGCTTCCAGATGCGAAAGAACACATGGCAATTGAAATTGTTTAAATACATTTTACTCTAGTGTTTGCATTTGTGGGGAGGAGGATAATGTGTGCATTTGATTTCTCTGAAGCAGAGAGGTGATGGAAGCCTTTCTTGACTCTAGACGTTTTTACACTTTACTGTGTTGGTGCAATTCCATTTTTGTGTTTAAGCAAAGCAAAATGTTAACGCTGCTAATTAAAAAAAAAGGCTTCCATTGCTAGCGCTCTCTTTAATCTTGATTACGGGGATGTGACTAGAAGAACGCCCCGCCCCAGAGCTCGCATTTGGGAATAAGGCAAATCTCTGCTCATCTGGGAGCTGCAAAGTCTGGCGCCTGGCTTGCTTCTCACAAAGCTCTTGATTGGAGGTAATACTGTCAAAGAAATTGTCGTTGGGTATTAAAGTGGAGTACAGTGGAAAAAATAAATGCAAGTGGTTTGGCCATGTCATCCTTGCCCTAAGGTTGCAACCAGAGATTATATGTTCAGCACCACTTCTCCCTCTTCCTTAACTGTAACCATGGTTTACGCATTATGGGGCAATCACCAGCACAATTAGCCAAAAGAAAAAGTGATTGTCACGTGGTCCACCTGTGTGTACCCTCGATTTGATCCCTGGACTACAACGATTTCTGTTTGTGCCTACACGTAAACTGTAGTTGCATGGTGATTCACATGGACTACCTGGCAAACACGGAACAATGAGCAGCTCGCTCACATTACTGGTGTAAGTGCAGCCTGAGTCACAATGAGAACATGTGCCTGACCCAGTCCCTGGCGGGGAACTTGCACATGCGCAGGAAAACAATGAAAAAGGTCCCATTCGAATAATGCAACTATACAAGCCCTGCAGCTCCTACTACACGGTTCTGACTCGCTCCCGGTTTACCTATACACACAAAGAAGTCAAGTGACTTGTAGAAAAGACGTTTTTTTTTTGCATCGGGCAGTAATTTTATATCCATTTGGGTTAATTTGTCAAACAATATTTTACAGGACTATGATTTGGTTGTTTCTATGGTACATTTGTGGTAGAGCAGTCTGCCCAATTCCTACCTGGCAACAGTTTCACAAGTACATGAATCGTCTTTCCCCACATGCAATTATTATCCATTTCTACATGTGATGTAAAATGTGTCATGCCATGTATTTAATTATGCATTACAACATGACATTAAGAACACATGCATCCCTGTTCATGTATAGGCTCTGCAATGCATTCCTGTTAAACTGCTTAGCTTAATTTCTCTAGCCACACATAACACAACTTTGTCATTTGCCTTTCATTTTACTATTTCGTGTTTTCGTTTTGCATGGGTTTTTCTGTCAATTGCTTTGAGGAAAAACGACTTCACGTGCAAAGAAAAACATAAAACGCGCGGTTGGTCTCGGAACTAATTATTTTCTTACACAAACACGACTGATTGGTCCGGTTTTACCTGCTACTACATTCAGCAGTGTGCTCAGCTGTCGCCTTTTGAAAGCCCGCACCTGCACACAGCCAGGGATGTATATGATGTCAACAGGCGCTGTTTAAACGGCGTCTGCCATTACTTAATGCCTTGTCAACTATGCAAATGAAGACTGACAGAGTATTAGGGTCTGAGGTTATGAACATGCGATGTGCACTGCTGACGGCCTCGTGCGTCAGGTTGCATCGCCACAGTTCACTGAGCCATTTTACAATATGTAATTATTATACAGACGTTAACATGGCGCCAACACCAAATTATGAAATTGCGGGTCATTTAAAATAATGGCCTGCAATCAGGAACAAATGCTAATGTGCCCATATTAGATTGCAATAATGTAGCAAACAGCAGGAGCCTGCACTGCCCGAGGTGCCAGAAGATTAACCTCGACGTATTAAGCTTTTTTTCGTACCTTTGCAAAGCCCATGGGTGCGCAAGACGAAAATAAAAACATGTTTATGACAAAGACAGGATACAGCAGGGGACACCTGTCATTTGCTCTGGGATCTTGTTTCTGCGACTGGCAAATCCCATATTGCCAGGAATAAAAACAGAAATGGAGCCCAGGGGGATATTCGACTGAAGATCGGCCAGACTGTCCAATGCGTTTTCGCGCGCTTTGTTGTAGCAGCATTATCTCATGCTAAGATTTCCAATGATGTTTGTTTCCATCAGAGAGACACGCTCGCGGAGGCGCTTCTCTCCAATGTGTAAACGCTTCGGGACAAACCATGGGATGTTACTCAACGAGGCGGTTTGACGGGGCGTAATACGCATAATCAATGTCAGTTTGGAAGGGAAATCAGCAGTAGTCAGCATAATTATGCCCAAATCAGGGAAGAAAAACAGAGCAGGCTACTTCACGCGCTAATTACCATAATTTACAAGGGCTGATTTCGGTTTAATGTGATTGCCCACTTTTCAGTTCTAAAACATCAAACAATGGCAATGCATACGGGAGTCTGCGCGGCTGCACAACAGAAACACGATATACGAAAGGCACTTGTAATAGACTCTCGATTTCACTTAACTAAAAACATGGCTATATTTGTATGCACACTATGTGTAGTACAGTGTGTCCTTTTGCATCTGTACAACAATGAACCACATTCGTGCTGTTTCTATCCTCTCAAGTCGGTGGACTATCCTGCATGACAGAATAGGGCATTGAGATATGGAAAAAGCTCCGATTTGTGGGTTGTGTGGGGATTGGTCTGGTTCCCTCAGTGTGTGGTAAAAGAATGAGGGAGACCCAATCAGCCATCTTCCTGAGCTCAAAGAAAGTCATGAGTTTAGTCTAAAGACAATGAGCCTTATTTACAAAAGCATTTTACAATGTGCAATCACATTGAATATCTTTCTGTAAATCAGGCCCAATATATGCCAGTATTGACACTGTAAAATAGTTTCATCACCTTTGTGCCTTTCAGCACATCATATTATAGAAAAAAAGGACATCTGCCTAGAAATCATTCATAATGCAACCCTGCCGCATATTGTCATACTCAATCGATATACTATGGATGGCTTAACTGATGATCTTATGATAAAGAGTTCTGATTCGCTTCACTGGCAGTTGGGATGAGGGTCACAGGTCTGTGCCTGCACTAGAGAGTGCACAGGCCCTGGACTGCCACTGTCATGGTGGTGCTGAGCTGCACACACATGCTCCTCCGTCTGCTGCCTGCACGGGGATAGACTGGGCAGGATATTATTGCTTATTGGGGAAGGGGGAGTTCCCAGAAACGTGTAATGCTCAACCTTGATTAAGAGGGAAAAGGAGGTGGCGTGGAGTCAGACTGTGAACATGATTGTTATTGTGTGTTAGCTGTTTTGAGGTGCACTTTATTTTATGTTATTTTTAGGTTGATCTATTTGAACTCACCTGAACCGAACACGACATTCCAGCTCTGCCACACCGTATGCTCACTGCAAAACAATCACATCATGAGATTTGTCACAATATTCATCAGTGTTGTCCTCTTTTCATGCGGGCTACTGCAATAGCAGCTCATGACGCCCACCTCAAAAGGATACACCAGCACTTCCCCCCTACATCACATCTTCCTGAGGATAGTGTTTAAAAGTTCACGCCATCATTCCCACTTTAGAGCACATTTGCAATGTGCTAGTCCTCATTTAAATGAAGCCTTTCTTATAAATATATTCCTGCACTGGTCCCATTCTTGCTAGCTACGCCCAGGGGAAATTATGGTGTCTGTCTCACCAAAATATGACCCTCTTTACTACTGATAGTTCTCAAATCAAATCCTGTTTGGTAGTTCAATAGTACATCCCTGCGTTGCCCCTCTTGAATATCTCTCATGCTCAAGGTAAACAATAGACTGTCAACAATATATCTCCGTGTTACCCCCAGTTCTGCTTTATGTTTCTTTGTACACACTGGCACAAAATCCCACTTCCAACCACACTCACACATTCTTGCCAACACTTTTTTTAATGCACAGTTTTTCTTTTCTTTTTCTCAAAAGTTTGGAGCCTAGCTGCCATTCTTCTGCTCATACTGAGATACAATACTGACAACCACATGACCTGCTAAGCACCACAAAGTGCATTCGGCGCTGAACCTTGAGGGCAAGGAATACACTTCACTGAGTGACAGCTCGTTCCACTAGCTCTACTGCAATACAGAGCAGCCTAAGCTCCGTACTGGTCCATATAGCGCGGGTTTCCTAGCCTTTCTCTGGATCTCTGCGGATAGTGAGAGATCATCTGAGATTTCGGGTGTGCTGTGCAAGTCTGCAAATTAAGTTCCCCCTGACCTCCTCGCTCGTCACTGAACCAAACCCACAGAGTCTTCCCCTATAATCGTATAACAATTCAACCTGAGCAGAAAATCCTGCATTTTCACACTCTCTTTCTTACCAAAATTGCCTCTCCAACGGGTAACAGTTTTGTTTTACTGCTGCTGGAACAACATAGGGGTGGCCCTCTGAAAAGTTCCAGACCCTATTATAGCTGATTGACGTGTACACATTGTGAAAATTAGCATTTATTTATTTTGTTTAGTAATTTTTGCAATTATAAAGTGCACTAAACCTGCGGACATCAACGCTTTGTTACAAACATATTACTCGCAGTGCTTATCGTTTAGACAAGATACATTCACAGCACAGGCCTGAAATAGGCAATACAAGTGTGTGGGATGTTTTTACCCATGCATCCGAGCCCTACCACAAACCATGTGCAGTACTGGCATGGAAAACATCATGATGGCCAGAACTTCCCAGAAAATGCACAGGGAAATGCATGAAGAATAGGCTGCCACCCATTTTTGCCTATGTTGTGAGCACAGAAGGGCACAGAGCCTAAAACCATTGTAAAAGGGGCAATGCTGATTGTCAAAAGCAACCCATAACTGGTGGGAGTTCGTTTTCTTCAGGTCAAACATGGCTAATTTATGGGCACAAAATTATTTTACTGCAGAACTACACCAATGCCATTTGTTGAACCTGGACAATATACTTCCATGTAATATCTCTTGTTTGAAATGCTTGAATTCAAGACTGATCCAAAAAAATTGCATGCAGTACCCACTTTTGACTGAGGGTGGCGCTAGCGGTCTAAACTCTGACAGGGAAACTGCATGTCAGGAGTTGCAGGAGAGGCCTTTACATCAAAGGCTGGGAGTTAATTAAAATCTTCACCACATGCTGTTCCCAGAAGACAATCTGATTTAATTAACAGGCCAAAGGCTGGGAAACCTCTCACCTCCAGAGATTCACACCAGGAGTTAGAATCTCACATGACCTCTTGATTGATAGAAGGCAGACTGGCTGGGAGCCTCCTGGAGATCACACAATAGGCTCTGGCACTTGAATAGAATATGTTGATTTTGACTGTTTCCTGTTGACAAAGGCCTGCCTACCAGAAGACACATGTGATCACTGACCCACCCAAGTTTTGGAGGCGGACTCCAACACTCTGAGAACTGAATTGAAAGCAAAATATATAGTTTACAGAAACACTGATAACTCTTTGTAATCAAATGACAGGAATGTATAACTTTGAGAGCCTTCATTTAAAAAATGTACCTTCGATTCAAGCCCAAACTCCAATTTGTGTGATGTTCTGGGGCAAAACCCTGCTATTTATGTATACTACAGACTCTGTGTTTAAGCTAGAGACATGGGAATTTACTGGAGTATGTATGGACAGGCCGTGTATATGTGTATAATTTTTAATGAAAAACCAATATTGCAAAACCAGTTAAAAAACGCAAAATGTTGCCGTTTCTGAATGCAAGCTCTTAGAAACATCAGAGTTTGAACAGAGTATACCTCATGTGATACGTGATGGGTGCATGTAATTTCAAACCACTGTGTATCTATGAAATATGTCTTTAGGTCAAATATAGATTTGTGGGCAAACTGAACATGGGAGGATCCTCTGACCCATAAGACCTACAGCATCACCATGACACACATTTCCTTCCCCCAATCAAAGCAGTGCGGAAAGCTTGACTAATGGGCAGTTGAGAGAGGGGCTGGCTAGTGATGCTGCACACACACCCACTTTCAAAACCCATAAAAAGAGACTGCTGGGACAGGTAGAGACATTCAATTCCATTTGCTGCGGAGCATGCTGACCGACGACTTCACATCCAGAGATCCAGACTCCAAATCCATCAATCTCCAGAACCTGTAGCAGTACCCAGAAAGCAGAGCAGTATCCAGAATCCAGAGAGGCTAGACCAGCAGAGCAGAGCTGACCCAGATCACTGTGAAGTGCCGAGACCAGAACCGGAGTCCAGTCCAAAACCTGACCAGATCCGTGGGGAGGCCTATTTCAAAATATATTGTGAGTACCTAGCAGAACTGTGCAGAACCAATCTCTTAGTTAAAATAATATAATTCAATCTATTTTAAATCTAAACAGAACTGCCTCCTAACTGTCACCTGTCATTTGCAAAGCTGTCACCTGTCATTTTCTAGCTGCAAGCTGTAACCTGTCGCTTTGAACTTTTAAAATTTCAAGTCCAAAAAACAACCTTCACAAAATCGTTCATAACTCCGTAACCGTTTGGGCTAGGAACTTGGTTTAACTTTCCTCTGAAAGCTTAGAATCTTACCTTTCCAACAAGCCTAGAAGCGACGTCCTACTCCTTATACTTTCTCCGCAATCACGATTCTCGCACTCGCGAATTTTGCCGCGATTTGCGATTTGGCCCGATTTCTTTACTTGTAAAAAGATAGCTGCTTTTGCCTGAACTGCTAAATTTCGTTTGCCTTTTAAGAACCATCCCTGAATCATTGCTAGAGTGAGCCTGAACTCATATTAACTAGATACCACTCACCCTGAAGCTCCTGAAGGGAATTAAAAGCATTTTCAGCATATTTCTCACTGGATTGTCACCATATTCAAAGCATTTTACCTGTGTTTCAAAACTCCTATCTGTTGTATAAGCTGCTGCGGGGGAATTGAACTGAATTCTATTTGATTGCATTCATAAGAACTGTGTCATCTTCATCTCCTTACATTGCATAAAAGGGGGGTGAATTGTCCAAGAAAGTGATTACATTGTCTTTTGCTGAAAACCTATCAAGTTTTTTTTCTGTACTGCATTTTAATTCCACCTTGCATCCATTTGAAACCATAAAAGTATTGTTGCTATCTTATCCATCCTATAACCACTCATCATTGATTATAAAGAAGTGTGCTAGTGCCAGACTATCCATTATTGATTACTGCTCAGATTAAGTGTGAAATTCAAATATTAATTTATTATAAAGTGTGATATATATATATATATTGTTTAAATTCTCAAATAAACCTTTTAACTTGCAAAACAGAACTACTTCTTGGCTCAGTGGGGTCAGGGGGATTCCAAGAGAGGGGTGTTATATAGGGGTAGTCATCCAGAACTCATGAACTGGACATAAAGATATATCAATAAGGGTTTCCATTCAGTATCCCAGACTAGGCATTGACTTAGCGGTAGTGCTGGATTGAATCCTCTTACAAGTGAGATGCAGGCAAAGCTGTACACAGCACAAGGCTGGCATGGTCTATTAAAGTGAGTTGCAGGCATACGCTATACACAGCAGAAGGCTGGAAAAGTCAATTTAGGTGAATTACAGGCATAAATTATACACAGCCCAGGCTTGAATATTCAAATTCAGGGGAGGTACAGGCATACGTTATACACAGCCCAAGGCTGGAATAGTCCATTCAGGTGAGTTGCAGGCATAAGTTGTGGATAGCATAATGCTGGTGAGTTACAGGGATAAGTTATACACAGCACATGCTGGAGTAGTCAATTAAGGTGAGTTGGAGGCATAGGTTATACATAGCACAGGGCTGGAGTAGAATATTCTTTTGAGTTGCAGGCATAAGAAACATGGACAATAAAGGCATGCCTTTGTTAAATAGTAACTGCAATCAGATGTACTTATCACATAAACTCATCTGGACAATGCTTTACATGCTAGTAGGACATATGCATCGTTTACAGAGATCTCAGTTTCTCCATTGCAAGTGGCAACACATCTCCCATTCTTAGATTTAAAGTTAATGTAATGTTACATCCTGGAACTTAGAGTCCAGCATTTACTATGTGTGCAAGGAATGGGCCACAGTGGAGCCAGGTTGTCCTCTTTTTTCAGGGGCTGTGTGGACGAGGACGTCTATATACATCACAAAGAAACAAATGCCACAAAAACAGCTACCTTTTCCTAACACGCTTAGGTGTGAATTATCCACATCATGCAGATTGGAGACCTGTCATATTATATTTAGACAGAAGTACAACAAGGTTTTAAAACAATATACATATTTTAATATTTACATATACACAATAGAAATCAATTAACACACTAAAACACATAAAACATGAAAATTAATCAGTCTTGGTCAAGAAATAACAGTACTACCTCCGAAATATTTATAGAGTTATAGAAATATAAGTGATGTTAATCAGAAAAAGGTGTGTCTACACTAAAATGTGTTTCTGGATCCATCAACTTCTGGATCAAGTTATTTGCTATACTTTAGTTTCTTTAGGGCCCATTAGCCATGGGCTTTGGCCATGGCTGTGGTCACTTTCCATGCTGTAACAATGATTTTTAAAGAGAGAGAAGGCTATCTGCCCTTTGACCTTTGCTAGTGGCTCACTAGCCAATAGCCTCCGTCCTTTCCCATTTTCCATGTTGCCTGACTGTTTTCAAAACACAGAGGGATTTACTGCTTAGCAGTTCTGACCACACCACCGTGTGGGATTAAAAAGACTATTGCCAACTCCCAAGGTAATACAGAGCATGTTGATGCCCGTGGTAACATAAAGGTTTCTGATTCACATGGTTAACGGGAAAACGCTCTAAAATTAAACTGTCTTCCCCCTTCTTTGTGACACTCATCATGTATCCCCCTCCTCTTTTCTTGGTCCCGGCACTCCCCTCCCTTGTTTATTAACACCCTGACCCTCACCCATTACCCCTTATCACTCAATGTTTCCTATGACACATTTTCTTTTTCCAAAATGCCTTGGACCATTACTGCAGAAAAGACAGATTCCTGCAGGATATCCCCAATAAGTCAAGCATTTTCTCCCCAAAACGAGCTCACCAGCCCATCCCAAACTCCCCAACTGAACATGCAGTCCTCATTCCCTCTGTTCCCCACCATCCATATAGCCTGCTATGAATACCCTCGTTTCCTCCTCCAAATATCACTTTGAGAATTTTTAATTGTTGAGTTACTTCAGTATTATCAAAATAATCGCTTGCATTGAGCAAAAATATTGTACCTTTTCATTTCCACTGTAAAGCACCATGGGCGATATCTAACCATTTTTGGGGAGCAGGGGCACAACCTTCACTGTTGAATATTTTAAAAACTACTAGATGGATTTACCCGAAACAACAAAAAGGCACTCCCGTTATACATTGTGTCCAAGATGTTTCTTATCTGGTACAAAGTCACCCAGATTCTGTTTTACTGTAACAGTAGTCAATTAAAGCACTTTTGCTCTATAGAAAAATAAATGAGACTATGCTATTTGTTTTCTTAACAACTTTTCCACCACCTTTTAAAGAACCTTTCCCGGAATCTAATTTAGAAGGACCCTGGACATAATTACTTTGGGAAAAAGGTCATCCATGGTCACCCAGCGAGTCAAAAGTTATTAGCATTCACATTTTGGGAAAAGTCTATGTAAACAGGTTTCACCTTACCCATGGCGTGGCAATGAATGACAAATTTGCTCTTTATTTTTCATAATAAAAAATTAAAAAGGACCCCACTGACAGACATTAGTTTTGTTTAATAATTAGACCACCTTCTATTTGATGGAAAAAATACAGCAGTTAGATTTAGAACGAACAGTGAGATAGGATAATTAACCCATGATAACACATTTTATTTAAATTGTGAAACTGGGATTTTAGACCTGCCGGTATTTAGGGACTTGAACACATATCTTCTTAGCTCTAGTTCCTAGAAATGTTCTAATCTTTGTATAAATAAACCATTAAGAAGTATATTAAGCAAAATAAGTACAATTGGAACTTTTTCCCCCAATCTTAATTGGAAGGCTACAACAATGTCTTATGGGTAACATGTTTATTGCAATAACAGACATCCACTGAACACTGTCCTTTTGGGCATTTGAAGGCTGTGAGCTTCAAGCGATTATACAGAATCCCATATGAAAGCTCTGCAGAACAATCCCACCACCCACCCTCACGGCTTCTTCCATGATCAAGACACCTTCTATTATCTGTAAGGCTATCCACCTGCTGCAAAGCAGAAGCTGGCCATAAACGACCCAGTAACTGTCCCTAAAATCCTGTTTCCAACCCTGTAAAGCTTATGTGGGGCCCAGCTTCCCCTCCTACACCCCAGGTTTCTATGCTACTATCTCAAAGGGCGTCCCACCTCTAAAGCAGGATATAATCTTGCTTTATTATTTTAGTTAATTTGAGGCTAACTCAATTTATTTTCAAATATTGCAGTGCATTTGTCAAATAAGCTGACCTGTCATTAACCAAATGGTTTTGATACGTATATATGTATCTGTTGTATAACTCAAAGAATCATGTAGACTTTCTGCATCATACAAGATTGGTTATCGGAACTGAGATGGGTGGTGGTGCCAGAAGACTACAAAGAGTTCTGCCACACCAGATCAATAGAGGCTGGTACATTTTGGTCTTGTATATTTTTGTCAGTGGCACCATTTCCTCTTTTTACAGAGAAGGTAAAAAGAGGCCCCCTTGTCCCGCCTAATCTCTACCCGATTTCTACCTTTTTCTCTGACTTTCACTGTTATGTGGATGACACGCACCTCTCTTTAAGTCTACCCCCAGCCTCCTCCTTGCTCATCCATGACTGTCTCTCCACTATTCAGGCATGGTGCTCTATCTAATGATCTGTCCCTTAATGCCAGTAAGAGAGACTTCTGCTGCTTTTCCCGTCTCACTCTGGCCGGCATCCCTTGGCCTTGTTCGCTCACCCTCTTGAGGGCAAAAATCCTTGGGGTCATCTTAGACTCCACTCTCTCCTTCTCTCATCACAGGACTTGCCAAAAAGTCAAATTTCTAAATTGCACCTCCTCAGAGGTATTCTACCTTTTCTCACCTTCCTCTCAAAAGCTCACTGTATCCAGAGCCCTGGTTTTCGCTAGGCTAGACTGCTACAACAGCCTCTTTCTCAATCAACCCAACTCTACCCTTCACCCTCTTCCACTCATCCAGAACAGGACTGCAAGATTATTCTCTGCATCATCCACAAGGCTTTCTGGGGACAGGGCCCCTACTATCTCCACCGCTCTCTTCCTAAGTACCTTCCTACCAGAGCCAGCACTTGTCTACTCCCAATTCTCAAAACAGAGACTGGGTGGTAGATCTCTTTCCTCTGCAGGTCTCTCCCTCTGGAATGGCCTCTTTGCCACACTTTGCTTGTAGCCGGATCTCCTTAAGTTCCGGAAACTCCTCAAGAGTTTCCTTTTCTTCTCTTCCTTCTCTCTGCCTCGCCTCTGCTAACCGTTCCCTCATTCTGCACAGTTATGCTGAGTGGCTGTATGGTGCTCCTCTAATTCATACAGGACACCAGCCCCGTCCAGTCCCTTGCTCTTGGCTCCTGGCCTTTTTGCACTGCCGCCTGGCCGTCCATGCACTACCTGGTTATGAGGTGGATCTCCTTAAGTTTCAGAAGCTCCTCAAGACCTTCCTTTTCTCCTCTTTCTTCTCTCTGCCTCTCATCTGCTAACCTTTTCCCTCCTCCTTTCTCTCTGCCCTACCTCTGCTAACTGTCTCCTCCTCCTACACAGTTATGCTAACTGGCTGCCTGGTGCTCCTTTGACTTATACAGAGCACAAGCCCCCAACCCCCCATCCAACTTCTCCCCTCCCCCTTGCGCTTCTTGCTGCGCACTTGCACGATCTAAATGGTACTAGGCCTTGTAAGATTGTTTTCTTTCTCGCCACCCTTGCCTGGTTGCATCTTGAAACACTTGTGTAGAGGCGCATTATAAATAACGAATCAATCAATCAATCAATCAAATCAATCAAGGGTGGCAGATGCAACTGTGCTTACAAAGGTTTTCTGAACAGAGGGTAATGCCAACATGAACAGTCTTGTCTGAAACCCGTTCTTCAAGGAAGACAAGCATGATAGGACTTACCAAAATAGATTCAAGCATTTTCGTAGTTGCAAATTCAAAGCACTTTTAATTTGGTGCGCCTCTTTCTCATGTTTAAATCCAGGCTGGGCAATCAATTTATCAGTGAATGATTAGGGTCTCATTTATTTGTTCCAACGCATAAGCACTAAAAGACAACTTTTGGCAACCTCAGAGCATTATGAAACATACTAAGATTATGTATGGAGCGTCGCCTATCCCATTTTCATCAATTTGTATTTTATACTTCTCGCTCCAACTGGTTCTGTCGAAAGCCCACATAATCGTGATCAACGAGCCTGACATCTACTACATCTGCCTGCATCCATGGGGGAGGAGGCGGGTAACGTCAGAGGATCCTTGGTGGATCTTGCTGTGCCATACCTTTGACCACTGCATGCAATGATTGTGTACTGACCTCTGCAATGAGTGCATGTGCAAATCAGAGATCTGCAATGGCGAGTTTCATGAGAAAACATGATCAAGGATATTGAGGCATACCTGGCATGTCAGTGACATTTGTTCACATATCTCTTTGTTATCAAGTGAATTAACGCAGCCAGCCTCTAGCTTCCTCATAGAGGAAGCCGGCCTGATCTACAACACTCAGAAGACCTCCCTTAGTAAAGCTCCATGCTCTCTGTGTAGAGTAAGTCGGGCTCCATTCAGAACGTACAAAATGTTTTCCTAAAGTAGAACGCACCCTTCTCGGCTGCACACTTCAGACACCAAAAACAGCCCCTGCCTGCCCAGGCCATCAAACATCTGAATACATTTGCAGTTCCTTTAAACAGACTGTGTAGCTTTCCTAGCTCTGAAAATACGGTGGGCTTCGTTTAAGGAGCTTCTGCAGCCTTGCACTGTACGGCTGTCACACAGTTAAATTATATTGAATTAATGTGAACAGATTGTGTCACAAACGCATTGTGTTTAATAAACCTGTGCATACATGGTACCCTTTCTGTGAGAGCACATGCACCATATGTCTTCGTTTTTGATTGTCTACATTTCATTGTTCAATGAATTCCCTTAAAATGTGCATGCGTTTATCCCCCAAACAAAGCCGAATCTATTTATCATTGTCTTCTGTTTGAAACTGTAGCAAATGCATCTAGGCTAGACTGGAGCATTTCTACACCAAAACTGAAATGTGTGTGTTGTTACATTCATGGCTTTCGCCTTATTTTCACGTTTTATGCCTCACAACTTCCGCACTTGCCTCTTCGAGCATACTAAACGCTCCCCATGGAAACGTCTTAACATTGATATGAACATCTGTCAACTTCTCTGTTCTTTCAAACTCCTTCCAGAGAGACTTTACACAAAGACGAGTCTTGAGCAATGTCTTTCTCCTAAATACACACACATGCTTTAATTTCATGTTTGTATAATACTCAGGCCCTACTCTACAGAAATGCAACTGACTTTTGAAATGTCGGAGAACACCAGAGGAAAGCATTGGTTGAAGCTAGTGACGCTGATCAGCTGAGCAAATGAGTGTTTACGACTTTTGACAATTTCAAAAACTGCGCACTCCATTCAGAGAAATCGTTGCAGAGGATTAAAAATGGTTAAAACGTGGTGCGGTTATCTCGGAAACCCCCATAGAATGAGTCACAAAAATAGGTGGCCAGCCTTAACTAAAATATTGGGCCTCATTACACGGTAGGCGGTGGACCAAGGTGCTATTAGCACCTTGGTCCATGCCGGTAAAATACCGGCACCGCCTTGGTGGAAAGGGGAATTACCGCCCTATTCCAAGGATGGCGGGGCGGTAATTCCCCCTTCCACCATTGCCCTTCCCCATTCCCATGTTTGCCCCATAGGGCATAATGGGAATGGGGAAGGTGCTAATTACGGTACCGCAAATTTGCAGTGCCGTAATTAGCACCAAGGTCCATTAGCGGGTTGGTTTTTAACGCCTGCTAAAAGCAGGCGTTAAAGTACCAACCCGCTAAGGGACCTCGTAGCAAGGCGGTAAGGGTTAACGGTCACCGGTACCATTACCGGTGACCGTTAACCCTTACCGCCTACCGTGTAATGAGGCCCATTGTCTTTCAGAATGTATAGTAACATACGTTATAATAATTCATACGCACCTATGTGCCTGTCAGTCCGTGTAAAACTCTGATGATCAGTGTCAGCAACATACAAGGGACACTTGCTCTCACAGGCCTTCAGTGAAGATGACAAGTTGTGATGTGTGAACGGTATCACTGGCATGACATCATTCCCACAAACCTTTTTTTGGCTTTTGGGCAGCATTGTTTATGAATGCGCACTTGCAATATTGACATTTGCTGTAATGGTTCAACTATTTAGATTCCAACCATGTTTTACTGATAACCTATAATAGGAAAGTTGCGGGAAGCTTAAAACTGTACGAGCAGAGGTTTCAAACAAAGATGAGATCAAAAAATAAGAATACAAAAGGTTCAAACTCCATCAGAATGGTTAGTTTGTGATACCTATTATTTAGAGAGCAATACAGTTTAGAGTTAAACAGCACAACAAAAAAAGAAGCCATTATGTAAATATAATGTATTCATCTAATTACAACAATCAACAATCCATTTTAAGAATTAAAATTAAGGGAACTAGGATATAGACAGACGTAATCATTATTTCATTAGTCAGTGGGTCATGTAGGTATAAGGAAATCAACAACAAAAAGTCTAAACATGATTTACAATGGTTGAGGTTCCAGAGATTAGTAAAATGTGAAGAGGCCAGGCTGAAATGAAATAGCTCCTAAAATCCGGAAAGGAATGTGAACGTTTGAAATAAAAGAAATTCAAGAAATGGCAGTGACAATTGAGCATTTTTGACTGTCGAGAGGAGCTCTGAGCCTCGAAATATTCACTGAGAATTCTCAGTCAAAGAATACTGAATAGCATAATAATAATAATAATAATAATAATAATAATAATAATAATAATAATAATAATACCCCAAATATAGAAAGTGCCCCTGCAGGCTAAAGGATGACGAAAGTCAGGTTTAGAATTAAATGGAATGACATTCTGGTGCTTCATCGATTGTTTTTTTCTGTGTGCTTATTCCAGAGCTCATGACGCCTCAGCGGGCAGCGGTCTCAGGTCCACTCTCTTTTGAGTGACATGCTATTGGATTAGCCATGCAAGTGCACACAAGGAAGAGCTATGTGGAAAACATGCTACGAGGCTATGAGCATTAGGCATTTAGAGCTCTGCAGCAGAATCAGGGAAGATGAACTTGAGCAAGAGGCCTTTAAAACAGTAGATCAGGACAGCAAAATATCAGACTGATAAGTCTTTGCAGTTTTGGGACACTTAGAAGTAGCAGGAGCTGCCAGAAATGTAGAAATGTGAGACTTTGGCAGCATTTCTTTGGGCTCAGTTGTATATAGATTGCACTCCATCTCTCCGCACAAGGCAAATGGTAAGAAACAGCAACTAGTCAGGTACCAAAGTTTTCTGCTGGCAGCACATGTATATTGACCAAACCTGGCAATCTACAATACCTTTGGGACTGCTTTGGTTTCAGGCAACCAGATCATTCTCACAGGCAGAAATAAGAAATGTATCCATTCAGTTGTCTTGAAAGGCAAGCCATGTAGATTGTTCTGTCAATGCCATCAGTAAATCTTCTGTGTTGGTTGGATATTGCTATTGCCCCATGCCTCCCTCAGTACCAACTAATACACACTGCTCTCCTCTCTTAGAATATTGGAGCCTCTGTTTGACAGTCCAGAATCTCAATATCAGTCACTGCACCATTTGTGTCCACTTAGCTTGTTCTGCTCCTTGTCACTTGTCCACAGCCCTTATATGTATTCCATCTAGCTTCCTCTTATCGATGGGTGCTTCTATCCCTGGGAACATCCAAGCATGCACTCAAGAACCCCACCCTCAGTTCCCCTCCTTGTAGTGATGTAAGTGATTTCAATCCGGGATACACCTAAGTCAACGCCTAGCATGTAGTGCACAACTGAAATCCTTATTTTTTTGTCTAAATGTTCTTTATTCTGAATGATATACCACTCATATCACGCCCTTCTCCTAGAACCCACCCCCCTGGTCACACTGAACCAGGAATCAGGCTGGTTTGCAAAAGTTAATATTTATTTATGTATTTAAAATGTTATAACAATATGTCTTAATAGGTACACAACAATCACCAATTGGGTGATGTAACACGGAATGATCTCTTTAATACACAAGGAGTAGCAGTGAGCAAAACAATTCAGCACAGAAAATAATACTTGTGTGTGGTTTCAGATCGGATAGCACTGTGGTTAAAGGTTCCCCCTGCACACCCTTCAGCCCTCCAATAGGCAATGTAAAGAGATAGGAGGAGATAGCAGGTATTCAGGAATGGTAAAAATCAGACAGAATATCAATCCCACTTCGCCCTTTCAAACACAAGAGAAAACGGAATTGACTGTAAAGCTGTCAGAATGGCTTTTAAAGTTATCTTAGAATGAACTGGGCAAAAACACCAAGTATGGTTTAAATTACTGAAATTGTTATAAATTCTTATGGGAGCCGCTTTGCACAGTTGCACACAAACAAAAGCAATGATTTAATACCAAGAAACAATTTGAAATCTTACAATTCAAGTCGGGAGCAATCAGAAGCTGTTTTACACATGTAAGAATTTCCCAAAAGGAAAATTTGCGGCAAACTTTTCACTGCACGATATTCGCGATAACGGGAGAACTGTATTGATTTTGAATGCAGTTTTAGATGCAATTTAAAGCTGTGGATGTTAGACAAGCAGAAGTTGAAATTTTGTTTCTGGCACAAAAACTGAGGGAGTTATAGACGTTTTAGCAGAGGTCGTTTTTTCGAGATAGGCGCAAGAATGGAAAACAGGAAGGCACTTTTAAAATGACAAAAGGGTTTCTACACTAGAGGATGACTATGAACAAAACAAATACCACACAGGAGCACAGTCACTTGATCAGAATGACTGCCTGCGGAGGAAATTTGCCTTCTTCAGATTAGACAAGATCAGCGCAAAGATAGTTTTAGCAGTACTAGTTGTAGAAGATAGGATGGCTTGGATAGAGAGTTCAGACAATTCAAAAATACTCCTAACAACACAGGTTCTGAATATGAACTAGGATGGGTTTAAGATAGGGATAGACAATGCAAAGTACATATGCCAGTGACACAATTCTTTCTATAGATACTCACTGTATATGTTTTTAAATGGAACCGTCAGGATTCTGGTCAGGGGATTCTGGTCTAGGACAGATGGCTGGGCACATCGGACTGGTTTTGGATCGGCAAGGCGCACTGGTCACAGCATGGCACAGGACTGGATTGGATCTGCAAGGCCCTCTGGTCACAGCACGGCACAGGACTGGATTGGATCTGCCCTTCTTGGTTATGATGATATTTATTTTCAGCAGACAAGCAGTACAGCGCAGCCCGGCTGTCTTTTGATGCTTCCCCTTAGGTTTGTGGGGTTCTGGTTCTGGAATTTGAGGCCTAGCAGAAAATGGTTCAGCTATGCAATGGTTTTCTGCTTTGTCAAGTTTCTGGAGTCTGGAGCAAGGAAGATGTAGAGCTCAGCAGCAGGGTGCTAAGCCAGCATCGGGATAGTGAGTGAATCTGTCCTTTTCAGTGGTGAGCTGTCTCTATTTATGCTATGATAAAGTGAGGGTGTGGCCCGGTTTAGCGTAAGCTTGCCCCTTTTGGCAGGTGATTGGGTCAGAGTCTACTCTCTGCCTTGATAGGAGGAAAGAAACAGAGTGTCACCTTTATGGTGTGATTTTATGAGGCTGAGAATCCTCCCCTAGAACACAAAATCTACTTTTGGCACAATCCATATTTACACATGTGCAACCTCCACAACAATCACGTATACAGATTACATATTTTCCATAACAGCTACTTCTCAAAACCCCATAGCTGTGGGATCTTGTCTCCGCTTTTCACAGAATTTTGCCATTTTCACTATTAACACAATGTCCTATACTTAAGCAAATTTCTACAAGTGTGCATGTTTCACATGGGCATAAGTGTATACATAAAATCAAATTTCTTGCCGTTTCTTTCCAGAACATGTCACACAATTTTGCCGCCTCTTGAAACGTGCAGCCAAAATTTAGATTCACAAATCTGTTACTTTTATATTTTTCACAATTTGGACTGGCAAGTTATAAACCTTTTAAAAAAGTGTTCTTTGTTAATGTTCAGCCACAGGTGGTTGTTTGGGTCCGCCTCTTTTTGTCTCCCTGCATTCCCGGAGCCGTCTCCTCAATGTTTGCTCCTGGCAGAGGCCATTTACGACTGTCTTCACACCTCGCATTTCCTTAGTTTCAGCTGCTCATTGTTCCTCATGCCTCTGTAGACCAGGTTCTTTCCCAACCCCATAATTAGAGCTTTTGTGTGATGTCCTGCTGGGGGGAAAGACCTTCCTTCTGTGAGAAATCCTGTTATTCCAGTTTGGTAGCTTCAGCCAGGTTTAATTTAACTGTTAATTCTGTTGAATTTACCCTTAGCATAAAACCAACTTGTATGAAATCACAGCTAGAATACTTATTCAAGATTTATAACCATGGGATCAAAACAATTACAATATGGGTTACTCTCAGTAACAGGCCTCTTAGATTGCAAACATTTGATTTCAGTTTATACATGTTTAAAGTTTAATCAGGCAGGCTCCTGACAGCTGTCATTCAGGCAGCCAAGGGTAGTGCACCCAGATTTTGACAGATCCACAGACAGGCCACCTTTGCTGTGGAAATCTCTTTATGCTTTCAGCTTTTCAGGACCTTGCTGTTACGCTCACCTGGTATCCACAGGGACGTCACCCAGCTGGGTTACTCGCTGGTATGCTTCTCAGCTTTGTCCTGATATGGTCTGCGGGGAAGGTGCTGCCTTGTGGTAGAATTAGGCGTGCTCTCCGTCCTGCCTTATTTGCAGGGGTGTGTTGTCTTTCATGGGCGAGCGCGGTCCAGTTACTTCACTGACGCCGGCCCGTTTGATATTGTTCAGGTAGGTCTTATTGCTGGTCTTTAGTTTTGTTGCTATCCTGCATGCTTTTCTTTGTTTAAAATGTCTCTTTTTTCTCTGTTAGGTCAGCGCGGCGAACTGGCTTGGTTGAGCCCTGCTGGTAAATGATGGCGCATTAAGAGCACTAGGATGCGGTAAGTAAGCGATATGTGCAGCGCTGCAAAGTCTTGCCTTTGCTAACCTGTGTTTTCTTTCCTTGTAGGTCGCAGTGTTCTTCAGCGTGAGTGGAATGTCCGGAGTGGTGCCAGCCGGGCGGCGACCAGCCTTTTGAGCAGTTCGTAATTTGTAAATGTCTCTACAGCCTTCTTTAATGTTGCCTCTATCTTCCTCTTTCAGGTCGTTCTGTCCGGGAGGCGTGCAGATTCGAGGAAGCTGTTCTCAGTAGCTGCGAGTGTTTAAAGATGAAGACTGCAGGTAAGATGTTGCTGCTAGTGATGTTCCTTTTTCCTCCTTGCAGGTTCTGCTTCTCCGAGGTTCGAGGGAATAGCTGGACACGGTGAGCGTCACGTTGCAAGCTGTAAAGTAACACGAAGCATGTTCTGCAGTCAGGGTGTGGTTTATATATCCCAGCTAAAGTAGTACCAGGGAAAGTAGTTCCAGGCCTGCCACACCCAAAACACTAGACCGCATAGCTTGGTTCTTAGGAACCAAGCTATGTGGATGCCTCCATGTTGGCTGACAATACAATAAAGTAGTTCCCAAGCACATAGTTGTTCGTGGTGTATGAGCCTGGCACCATAGGCACCAGGACTGGCCCCATGAGGGCTTTTGAAGAGGATGCCAGGCTCTAGAGGCCCGAGTCCAGACTCCACCTGGCTAATGGGTTTGCCATAGGGGGTTTTGGGCGAGGTTCGTGACACTGGCAAGTTCACAATGATTTCTTAAACTAAGTGAATTGCAGCACCCAGTAAGAATTTTGGATGTTTGAGGGTGTTCTGTACCGCCATTTTGCAGTTTCAGCAACAAAGAAAAAGGGATTTAAAGCAACACTTGGGTTTCCTTTAGCAAAGCACTGCTTTTTAATTCTGTACTTCATTTTCAATTGTTATGGAGCCCAGTCACATATTTCAGGAGTGAGATCTCTGTTCCACCACTAACAACAGGCATGGCAGATTGGACAGCCATCATTTTGTGCGTTGCAAAGTGCAATTTTCAGAGATGTTGGCACGCACAAGGGTTTTCTGGCCATTTTGCTGTTTTCTGGCACCATCATAACACAGTGATGCAGCATAGCAGCGCAAAAGTGGGTCAAGACATCCCACAGTGACTGCTTTGATCTAATGACTATCCTATTAATAACCCCCACCCACCTAACATATTTGCTGATTCCTCTACCACCCATGCATGATCCCCTGAACATTGCTTTAATTGACATTTCCACTTGTTAGTAATGTAACCATTTCCTCTCCTGTAAACAAAATCTTCTATATCAGGGAGCAGCAAAGTTCTGCTGCACCTCAACATATCCTTCTTTCCTTCTCCTCTTGCCCACACTGGTGTTCTCGTCCTGGGTTTATTGTCAGTTTCTAAGCTGCATCACCCTTCCCACTTGTAGCTCCATTGGCCAGTTGTATCATTAAGTTTATCTTTCTTCTCACTCAATACTTCTTAATCCCTTCCTTTGTCATTTTTTCTACATCATGCTCATATTGTCCTTTTTTCCTTTTCCTTTATTCCCTCTATCTATATTATATGCATGTTGATGTGCAAGGTGGAGAAACCATCATTGATGCTGCTCTAATTTGCAATCTCAACATCTCTCCATCTTTTCTACATGAAAACTACCTGGCCTGTCATCAACTATTCCATCATAGATGCTTACTTTATTACCAACACTGGCACCCTTATTTATTGTTCAATTCTGCTGCAAACAATCTGGTTTCACAACAAGAACATCTCTTTCTGCAGCCGTAATTGTGATCCATGATACCTACCCTATCCCCTCTGACCCAGAGATCAGATGTCCATGTGAGACCTAACATCTCCTAAACACTGATGACTGTTCTTCCAGCACAGCCAAATGCAAAATGGCTGCATTAATCTCACCATGTTGCTCATTCACCTCAACCTCCTGATATATCAGCTAGGAATATCGAAGCTTAATACCACCAAAAATGTAATCTGCCAGTCACGAAGTCAAAGTTATGTATATAACTTTATTCTGTACAGATTCAAATATCAAAGCAGATTGCTATCTGGCTCCCAAGTGCCTCACAGTGTGTACCAGCAGATACTGTGAGGTGAGTGAGTACTGGTCATCACAAAGCATGCAGTATTTATACACAGTCCTTGTCATAGCCCAGCCCTTCTCCAAACTAATAAGTTACACATTTGGGTTTGTGCCCAGTTCACATAACAAATATAACAATGTTAGTATACACTTTTGACATGTTGTCCTATCCTTAAAGATTCCATTGTGATGTTGGTTCTCCAGCTTAGGTTGATCCTAGTTCCAAGAAACAATTCAATAGTTTATTGCTAAGGCACACAGTTTTAGTTTGTCTACCATTCAATTCTGATGTTTGTATATGGCTGATGCTATTGATGCAGACAACACTTTGAATTGACATACTGGCAAACTTTGTTGTATTCAGCTGTGTAGATCTTTCGTTGTTTCTTGAGCTTTAGGATAAGTCCTGTTCCAAGAAATACACAAAGGATTTATTCCAAAACTCACAGAATTCGTTACTTTGCATTGTGTGTCACTGTTTGAGGGAGGATGAGTCTGTAGACATAGATAACACTTTGAATGGGAGTTCATTTTGACTACAAGGTATCTTTGCACAGAACACATAGTCTGATCTTGGAAGCTCTAGTGTTGACATAAGCTCAAAGTTCAGTCTGCTCAGGTAGCTGAACATGTGGTTAATCATTTCTGAACAGAGAGCAAGAGTCAGAATCAAAATGGTAAATGTTTTCCAAAATGACGGCAAAGTCAGTTCTGTCTAGATCTAGTTAAACATACGTTTTTAATACAAACACAAAATGGCTTAGTCCAATGTTTGTAATCAGGCAGTATTTATGCGAATATGGTTTAACAAAACCTCCTTTTGGCCTAAGCTAAGAGCATAATTCAAATATTCTGACCATAGGAGGACCATGTATCATAAGCAGAACACTCTGAGTTGCTGGATTAGAAAACATCAATTGTCATTAACTCTTTCATAGTTATTTCCTGCATTACTAAGGCATTGGTTGCTTTTCAGTCATTTGTACCTTAGGTCCTAGTGTACCTGCTGCTTGTGCACAACATCCTCCTATCATGGAACATATGACAGAGAGGCATTGTGCACAGCAGCAACAGAACAGGAGACTACCAAGAATCACCATTAAGACTGCAAATATCTTCCAACCCCATGATCGTAACAAGCCTCAGAACCAAGTACTAAGATTCCAGTTTCCCTCTGGGACTTCAGTACTCCAGGTATGTAGATTTTAAATTGCCTTGAATATGATAGGGGAGGAGTTGGGTACAAAACACAACATGCAGATCCTACCATTTTGCATACCCCACCATGCTCAGCTAGAATGACGTCTAACACCATTCTATTTTGAAGGGTTACCAACCTAATCACCTTTTGCTCTCTTGTCATGTTGTACAAAATATCAGTGGTCCTATTGATGGTTTTCTCCAGTGCCCTTGCTAGTCTTCTAATATCCTCAGAATTCATTATTTGTCCCCAAAATGGCACAAAGGATTTTGCTACATCACCCAAGACTTGTGAAGGAGTATCTCCATTCTCATTCCGCCTTGGACAAGCTCTAGAGACTTCAGAGTTGCTAGCCACATATACCCCTGGTAACAAGATACCCAAATAACAAGTACTCTGACAATCTCTAGGTAACCAAGGATAATCATCATTGCCACAGACAAAGTAAACAGGGGCCCCAACGTACAAAGGTCTGTTCTCACAGGTTATATTTGCGATGTTGGTACAACCCTCGAATGTACCCATTGGCTGATAACCATCCCTTTGTATGCAGAAGGAAACAGAGTTGGGGCTATGATTAATAGTATAGGAAGGAGGCATGGCATCTCGGATGCCTACGGGAGCCATCTTGAAAGAAATCAGTGATTGAAAAGGTCTAGAGAGTCTATCAGAAGGCCTAATAGAACCAACATGGAGTTTGCTCCTATTTGCAAGTGGGAACATCCCAAAGGTGTTGAGACTCGTTTCTCTAACTCATTCAGATTAGTCTCATCAAAGTTCCCTGAAAATAATGTAATTCCAACAACCAAAGAATAGTGCCCTTAGTGAGGCGTAGCAAGCAGTAGTTAAAGGAAGAGGATGAATATACCAGCCCAACCCCTTTCCCCGTGTTGTGGCAAATGTGAACACACCCATCAATTTGTTCTGTTTCGAATCGCATGGGTCACATTCATAATCAATAAAAGAGTGTTATGATAACCCTATCTATGTTGGGAGTCTCTAGGAGGAAGAGTGTGCAGATGCACGAAAGGTGGAGACATAGTGGAGATAATTGCAGTAGGTAACAAAGTCTCAAGTGGACGCACCGCTTCAATGTACCATAACCCGAGGGCAATTATAATTATAAAAAGGGACTAGTACTGTGATCAAAAAACAATGGGTCCTCAGGGACCATGATCTCTGATGAACAGATTCTCTGTCAGCCACAAGACCGGTAGCTTGTTCCGCACGAGTAGATTTAGGAAAGGACATTGTTTCTCAGAGTCCGTTTAGAAGGCTCTTTTAGTTCATCTGTTGGTGGCCCCTGACCACGTGACCTATCTTGCTTGAAGGTAGCTTTGCCGGTCCATGCTCTTATTTATGTTTCAGTGGAAGAGTGACAAGGAACTGGCTCAACAATGATTCCTTGTGGACACAGCCAATGCTGTGCTGTAAGTCTGGTGCCTCCATCGCAGATCGTACCTCAAGACTCCAAGTACGACGTGATCTGCCAACAGAGTGTTGTCGCTTCCTGGAGGAAGTGATGACGTAGAAGCAAAATTGCTCACCAGTGCAGAAAGATCCAAAGAAGAACTTGAAGGCAAAGCGGCAGTCTCTCCAGGCCCCACGGGCTCAGGAAGGATTTCCAGGACACCCTCTGTGTCGGTTAGAACAGATTTGTGATGCAGAACAGAGTGAACAATTTCCTTCTCATCTCCTTTGTCGCGTGGCAGAGGAAAAGGTATCTTCTTGATGTGGGTTGCGTGAATCCAGTGTCGTTTTCCGTCTAATTGTACAATAGGACTTGGAACGGTCCTTTCCAGCGAGGTACGAGACAGGATGCTCTTTCAAATGACTTAGTGAGCACCCAGTCGCTGGGTCAAAGTCGATGACCCGGGCCCTTGTATTTTACTGGGAGGGCTTCTCGCACCTGTTGAAATATCAAATACAAGTTTTGAGTTAACTGGTCACAGTACTCAAAAAGGAGCAAATGCTGTATGTCTTTCAACTGTTTGGGTGTGGGTTTGGGTACATTCCAAATATTGGCTGATCTCCCCATGAGTATCTCATAGGGAGAGAGCCCAGTTTTTGTTTATGGGGTCATCCACATGGACAATAGAGCTATTGGCAAGGCATCTGGCCATTTCAAATTTCTACTAGTGCAAATGTATGACAATTTGTTCTTCGGTATACCATTATGATGTTCTACAAGTCCAGAACTCTGAGCGTGTCTGGCCGAATGGAACCGTTTATCGATCTGTAATCCCACACATACTTGCTGGATGACAGCAGCGATAAAATGTGGACCTTTGTCTGACCAAATGACCCTCGGCAAACCAAACCTAGGAAAATATTCCTTCAGCATGGTTTTCACCGTCGTTATTGCTGTGTGTGCTGGTGTGTCTGGTGTGCTGTGGTATCTTTTAAAAGGAAGGCTTTGACCCATTTGCTGAAAGTGCAGATAACTACCAGAACATATTTCTTATTCTGACAACGCTCCATCTAAATAAAATCGAAATGTATAACATCAAAAGGCACTGAGGGGGGACCAAAACTACCCCTCGGTGTCGATGTATCCTTCCCCACATTATGTTGTAAGCATACCATGCAATTTTGGATCAAACGCTCAGCAGTTTTTGGGATATTATCATTAACCCAGACAGGTTCTAATAGTTTGTAAATCTTTCTAGCACATATATGAGTTGGATCATGAGCCATCGTAACCATAGCGGTGACATAAGAATCGGGTAGCATCCATCTTCGTTGTGAATTATCTATCCAACAACCTTCCTTGTTTAAACTTGCTAAACTCTCAGCCCATTTCTTAAGCTCTTCTGGAGTGGCATCAGCCTGAATTTCTTTTATACAATCAATTTCTTTGTCTGTTATACAAGTGTTAGTGACGTCTCTCGTTATATACATTTCAGAATACAAAACAGTGGCAGTCTGTTTGGCTATCCTGTCAGCAAAAGCGTTTCCTCTCCCCACATCATCTGTTACTTTGTGGTGTGCTGCACACTTCATTATTGCTAGCTGAGTAGGAAGTGCAAGTCCTGAGAGTAGCCGAACTATCAAAGTGCCATGTTGTATCTTCCATGTGAGGTCAAGAAGCCTCTTTCTGCCCATAATCTACTGAAGTTGTGAACCACCCCAAAGACTTACTGACTGTCTGTAAATATAGTTACACTAAGCCCTTCAGAAAGTTCACAAGCTTGAGTCAATGGAATAATCTCTGCGGCCTGCACAGAGTTATGTGGAATACTTTTGGTTTCCACAATAGTTCTTAATGTAGTGATGGCATAATAAGCAGTGGTTGTACCATCTGGAAGTTTGAAGCAGGAGCCATTGCAAAACAGCTCCCGTGTGGATATTTTGATGGTGTATCATTTAAATCAATTCTGCCTTCCGTCTCTTGTTCTGTGGTATAGAGGCAGTCATGTGACATCTTGTCACTACAAGCAATTTCTTGCAGAAGAGGCAATAGTGTGGCTGATTTAATACGCAACATCTCTTAATTTGTATATGCAGTGCAAATAGAATCAGCTAGTATCTTGTTAATCGTGCTGATGTGAGATGTTGTGTTTGCGTTCTGTTTAATAAAATGTCTACAGAGTGAGGTACCATCACGGTTAGGGGTGACCCAGAACCATACCCTCACTTTGCTTTACAGATGCAGCGGCAGCAGCAACATCTCTCAAACATCTTGGCAAAGTGCATCAACAGGTTCAAGCATGGAGGAAAAAATACTGCACGGTCTATTCTTCCCTCCATGCTCCTGAGTCAACACAGCAAAAGCACACCCATCACATTCATGCACATACAACACGAAGGAAGGCCTTTTCATAATTTGGTGTGCCCAAAACCGGTGCTGAACACAACACAGCCTTGAGCAGATCAAAAGCTTTCTGGCAATCCAAGTTGGTAAATGCAAAGAAATGCCCTTCTTTGTCAATGCTAACATTGGTTTTATCATTAAGAAGAAAGTAGGGATCCACTGTCTACATTACAAAGCCATGCCTATCAAAGCTCTGACTTCCTTCTGTGTATTTGGGACAAACATGCTAGAGATACTTTGTATCCGATCAGGTGTCAGTCTTCTCTCCTTCGACAGGAGGTAGCCTAAATAGGCGACCTCCTGTTGACAAAATTGAAACATTTTTAGTGAAGCTTTATGCCCATGTTCTGCTAGATGGGTAAGCAGCAACACAGTGTCCTCCTTGCAAGCAACTTTAGATTCTGCAGCTAAAAGTAGATCATCCACATACTGTAACAACGTGCAAGTAGAAGGTACCTCAAGTGTATTAAGCTTTTCCTTCAATGCTCTACTATAGATGCTTGGACTCTCAATGTACCCTTATGGCACACAAGTAAATGTAAACGAGTGTCCCCCTAGGGTGAACGCAAACACATATCTTCTGTCAACATGTACAGGAATACTAAAGAAAGCACTCTTTAGATCCATAACACTAAAATGAGTAGCTGAAGCTGGAATCATTGTCAATATTATAGTTACATCAGGTACAATTCGAATTGTGGGGTAACCACCTTGTTGATGGCCCGCAAGTCAATAATAACACAAAAAGGAATCAAATTATCCCCTTTCTTATACACAGGCAAAATTGGACTATTACACACACTCACTGCAATTTTCTCAGTCACACCAATGTGTACAAGATCAGAGACAATACTCTTCAAAGCCTGCTTACCTTCAACTGAAATCTTATATTGCGGAATACGTGGTAGCTTAACACCGGGTTTCAACACAATTTTAACTGGTTCAATTTTCAAAATGCCAACGTCATTGTCATTAACTACCCATAGACATGTCGGAACCTTATCTTATTCAGATGGTAACGATCTAGACAAAAACTGTGAGACAGAAGTTTGTTGAGGCGAAATAATTAAATGCACTCCATCCGGTGAACAGTAAATTACGGCATTCAATTATTTCAACAAATGTAAACTCAACAAATTTTGACCACAATCTGTTGTCAAAAGAAATGGACACAAATCAGTAAATGGCCCCAGTGCAATAGGTACCGGCTGAGAGACTGGACTAACCATTGGTGTACCAGAAAACCCTACAGAAATGTTGTTCTGCCTTGACAGAGGAATATCCGAAACCCGTGAATGATCTATGGAACACTTCTGTGCTCCTGTAACTATCAAAAATAGATGTTTCCTATTCCCCACCTGCATCTCAACGTAGGGCCCTTTCTGATCGACGGGAATAGGTACTCGTTCCAGACTCTGCTTCGGGCTGGCCTAACGGAACGGTATGTCATCAAATGTGAGCTCCTGAGAGAAATAAACAGTTGAAGGATTATCAAACATTTTTTTCCCACTATTGACACCATGTTGCTGAATATCCTGTGAAGATGACTGTTGGTTCTGAGTGAACTGACTTCTGCCAGGACCCCCTATACCAGGACGGCCCCTGGATCGTCTACCCATGGCACCATATGTGCTATTTGACCTCTGCCGAAGAATCGTGCATTGTGCTCGCAATGACCTCCCTGTCTACAACATGCACATTGGTTCATGTGTACAGGACCCAGTTGTGCATTACTCTGTGGTGTGATTTGACCTCTAAACTGTGTATTCCAACCTCTGGCCCCTCTAACAATCTGTTGCAGTAGTACTTTAGTTTTCAAGTCTCCCTTCTTCTTTTCTATCATCTATTTTTCAGTATTGACTCTATTTTCATAATACTGAGCCATGTGCAATACTTCAGACTGCGATTTGGCTTGCCAGTTGCTTTCAGAAGTCATAATTTGTGATTGGACATCTGGCAACTATCCACACACACATTTTTCTACAAACAGCCTTTTTAATGACTCAGTACTTAAGTCCTGACCACTAAAATCTGAAAACACTTGTTCGAATCGATTCAAAAATTTGGTAGCTCCCTCAGATAACCCCTGAATTCAAGCTGTAAGCTTGTCCCAAACTATTCTTTTCTCTGAAACCAAAGTTTTCAAATTAGTTACTATTGTGTCTGGCAGTGTCAATATCACCTGTGGCGGTTTCTCACCGGCCTTCCTTTCTCCATCTATCTGTATCAAGTTAACCCATATATCACCCATCCATGCCTGATCATCTACAGTTCTAATCTGTTTCCATAAATCAGCAGGTAGGATCACAGGGAACATTAAATCTATATCGTCCAGTGTGAAAACTGATGAATGCAAGACAGATTCAATTTCTTTATAAAATCCTGTTGGATTCTTCCTAATATCTGGAATTATTTGTCTAATGGAATTCACTTCCTGTCTAGAAAATGGTACATGCACAAACTGTGAGACATAGTGTGCTTCAATAGTAGTGGCTGGTGTGACTGCCAAGGCATCAGCTGGAATTTCTAATTTGGGAACACATGTCGGAGGAACCTCCCTCATCGGCAATTGTAAAGTAGGCAATTCTGCATGTTTATTAAGCAATAAAGCTAAATCTAGCGACAAAGTATTCAAAGCAGTATCGGGTGAAAATGCTCTCTTGTAAATGACCATCAAATCTGTGGGACAACAAACCTTTTTCTTCATAAACTCATCTTGTAGCTACTCTACCATCACCTGTAACTCTTTCCTTTGCATAGCCGAAGCATACTGACTAAACGTGTCATGCACTTCAATGGGAGAAATTGAAACATCTGAAATCCATCTAAGAGTGTCTCTTCTGCAAATGTGCATTTCTTCACTCACTAGTTTCAATGAAGGAAGAAACTGCTTCTGTGCATATGAGGCTTCCAATCTATTACTATCCAATTCATCTTTCTGTAACCCATCTAGCTCCCTTTTAAACTCAAATACCTTCTCAACATGCTCATGTACTTTCTCCACAGTGTCTCTTGAGTGGGCAAGGACATTCAAATCCTGCAACACCTGTGGGACATTCATGTCCGTCAAATCACTCCAAATATTAGCTAAATGCATTCCCATCCCCTCTATCAAAATAGCCTTCTCGGGAATACTTTCTTGAACAGAATTCTCAACTAAAACAGCTGATTCTTCACCTTCCTCTATATATTTCTTAGCCCATGCATGCAATTATCTTTTTCTAGCTTTGGATACTGCGCTACGAGTCACTATACTTGAATCGCTCCTTCAATCACTGCAGTTGGATCAGAACCACTTGGAAAAGGAAATTCAGGCAAATCCTGTTCAATAGGTAGTGGAGATACTACCGCTGGAAGTGGAGATGGAATTAAGGGAATGGTAACTATTGGTAAAGGTGGAGGTGCAGAACGGGGGACGACTGGAGGAGGAGCTACAACAGGAGGAACAGGAATAACAGGAATAACAACGGGAGGAGGTGCAACAACCGAAAGAGGTAAAAGAACAGGGAGAGTCACACAGGGAGGTGGTGCAGTAGCAACAGTCCTAAGCTCATTTAAAAGCCTATTGATTAGTTCATCTGTGATGGATACATTTTCTGTACACCACGTTGAAAAGCCCTATCCATACTTCTAATAGATTTCGACTGTTTCTGTTGGTCATACAATAATGTGGAATACAGAATATAGAGCTAGATCATCCTCTTTATTATAGGGGGCTGTGTGGAGGAGGACAAATGATACAAATGTGTACAAAGAAATCCACAATAACAGCTTCCCACCATCACACGTGTCCAACCTATGTCATTGAATATATTTAGAAAGAGCAGTAAAGATTCACATATTTTAATCTGAGTATACAAAACATACAAATATTTAAAAAACATCACATAAAAAACATTATGAAATCGACCTTATGGGACTAGCATCAGCAGGCCCCTAGTTGACAGGCCCCTAATTAGGCCAAGACAGTCTCCTTAGCACAAAGTAATTGTGTGGTTAGTAGGGACGTCAGGCAAACATTCCAATCAATTCATGCATCCTCATGTTGTTGTATGGTTGTTCTTGACTGCGTCAACACTAAGCAATGTGTTTCTAGGTCCTAGCTATATATGAAAGTCTATAGCCGACTTGATCTACTTAACGATGTCCACTGGACCCGTCTGCAGGACACTGTGTAATAACACAAGTTATTTAAAGATGGCCCATAGTATGGGAACTTCACTTTCGACAATCTTTTAATTTCTTTAATGGCGTGTAAGGCTTAATCTACAATAGAGTTGATGATATTTCTTATTGAACCGGTGTCTTAATGCTCAAAATCATGTAGCTTTAAGCCGAGCTGGCAAGTAAATGCACTCCTGTTTGTTGTTAGGGCTGACCGTGTGTTATCAAGTACCGCCAAAACAGGGATGTTGCTCAATTTTATTAGTGCAAGACGTCTGTTGTGTTTACGTTCTGATTTATAGTACCTTTTTAAATTTTAATATTGTGACTGTCAGTGAACAAAACCACCTGGCCTATATATGTCAGTGAAAAAAAACAAGTGTTCCAGATATATGATGTCATCAGTGATGTCATCAATGACATTTGTGATGTCATCTTTGATATCCTGGGTGTTAGTCTTAGCAGTGCAGGGTGGTGGCGCGGGTTATGGTTGCTTATTTTACCATAACTGGTGAATTTCAGGGGTTTTTCTGTTTTACTTTTTTCATTGAATTTCATAGGTTTTTATTAGTGCAACTTAACCATAAAGTCCCTTTAACAAAGTTTTTTCATTGAATTTCATGGGTTTTTACCAGTGTGTGCTATTTTCCTACAACTTACTAATAACATACTTACCCAATATAGCAATATTTGTGTCCAATTTACAAAGTGTCACCTTACAACTCTGCCATTTTCCACCTTCTAGAATTATTTTTAACACTTCTATACACTTTTTGCAACTATTTCAACTAGTTTTGCATCCGTGGACGTCTACGAACATTTGACTCCATTGCGGACCTTCCGGAGAGCACCAGATGACCATACGCTGGCACATGGCTTGATGACATGTCCGAGAACCTGTCCGCACTTCACAATAAGATCCATGCTTCGCGGACAGTTCGGAACTGCATTTTCTACTGATCTAGGAACTTTCAACTTCAAAATTTCCCTTGCACAGCTCCAACACGTATTCCTACTCATTATCCATTCAAAATCTATTACACAGAAAATACTTTTAGCAAAACTGCTATTTATCTTAAAATGGCATCAGCTAATGCCATCCCTCCTCCCCAAGAGCCACCACCACTGCTGTAATCAAGGAGCATGAGAAACACTTCCCCCTACCTTAGAAATAACACACGCGCAACATTTTCCCCTGTCCACCCTTCCCCTCCATATTAGTGTTTGGTGCCTCTTCCCTCATTTCCTCCTCACATTTCGTTCTTAGCTCTCCTGGCAAAAAAAAAAAAAAAATACATCCAAAAACAACAAAAGAAATGTTCCTTTAGGAACCACCTTTCATAGTTAAAAAATAGAACTAACAAAAAAAAAACTTATAGACTCCTTTCTGCTTTATATTTCTCAGTAAAGAACATAGACTCAAAATAAGATTTTCCCACATTTCCCTTTGCATTTTGTGTTATGCTAATGGGAATATTGTGGTGCTCCTATTCCGTTCCAGGGACTGGAACAGTGGATACCGGCCCGGCAGCCCAAGTTATCAGCCCAAGCGAAGCGAGGGTGGATAACGAGGTTCTGGACCATTATCGCCCCATTCCAGCCCCTGTAATGGGGGATATAGGCCATTAGAACCCCAGGTTCCCAAAGCGGGTGCTGAAAAAAATGATTTTTCTTCCTACACCGGGACGGGAATACGTTTCAGCGGACGCATGGGACAGGAGCTGCAGGAAATTTGCAGGATCTAACCCCTTTATGACTTACCTGATAAGCATCACGTTAACTTTTTGCTCAAAGATTTGCTGTATTCACCCTGATTTGATAAACGCTCAGACGAGCCGAAACATGTGTAATCATGGAGAGGGTGTTTTGATTAAGAATGATCACTACAATAAAACACTTACACCAAATGGTGCAGAGTTGTGGAGTACCTTCCTCTCTTTTCAAAAAAGTCATGACGGTTTGGCCTTTTTTTACCATCATACTCCAGAGACCTGCGACACTAAATCCAATTTTGTGCAAGATAACCAAATCCAAACAAACTAATCAGGGATGGTAAGGAGTCGCCTGGCAGAGCAACCTTTCAACAAAGGCCCCCTTCTTTTTTGAAAGATATATTATCAGTTTGCCAAATTAAGTGTAGATTTGACAAATGGCACCTCATTTATAAGCCTTTACACAATTTTGGGACCCCCTCTAGTTTTTCCCCTTTTAGACAGAATCCCACCAAACTTTGCAAATTTATTCAGGATCAGGTCAGGAATATAATTCGGAAATCTCATGCATTTTCATTAAGTAGCGCCAAAGTTATAAGACATCCAATAACTGCCCCAAAACACATGAAGTGTCACATCCGAACTGTTAGAGGACTTTCACAGCGAAAAAACACACGTTTTTTTGTTTGCTTCTTGCAGCCATATGCCATCTCATCCTTATCACCCCTCACCTCCCCAGAGATTATTTCATACGTTTGACAAGTGCAATATTGTGTTTTTTAATGTTTTTACCGCAATGTCTGCGGACACCGGCCGCTGTCCACAAATCCAAGATGGCGGCGTTTCCAAAAATCTGACGCACCTCACGCTTCATTACAGCCAATCAGCAAACACGTTGCATATCCGCGGACATGACGCAAGCCGATTAACCAATCGGTGTCCTGTTCGCAGAGCAAACAAAGAAGTGTTTCTGCGGAGCGGACATAGATATCACTAATTCTTTTTACTCAAATTTTGGTTGTTTTAAAAATAAAATGCTGGATCGATTTGAAGCCGCTGCTCCTGAAGCAGATTTGGTGAAAATCCGTCCAGGGGTTTGGGCTGTAGCCGTGAGCAAAGTTTTTTCCCATTATGTCTATGGAAAAAAAAGAAAATAAGGGACCCTACCTGTAACTTTGCCCCCTTTGGATGAAATCTCACCAAACTTAATTCAAAGCAAAATAATTCAGAGCAGGCCTGTTAGGGAGAATTATAATTTATGGCTAATTTCCCTCACTGAGTGAGTCCCCCGGTCGGGTTTATTCACCATTTCTTTTTGTTTAAGTCCTTCTTGTGTCTTACTTTGCGTGGCAAACCAGGTTTGCCTTATTTGTTCACCGTCTTTTGGCGGGCTTCTGCTCAGAAGCCCTCCTCCAGGCACCTGGGTGTCTAGGTGGGCTGAATGTGAGAGAGGGGTGTAGTCACCCCCTGCACAGGGTATCCTAGGAAACCCAAGTCGCACTTTGCCACGATTGGCTGAGGTGGTTGTCTGGGCTGGACAACTCCCCTGCTGTGTGATTGACAGCCAGGCTGTGTGAAAGGGTTTTTTTTCGCATAAAAGGCAGGTCTCTTGGGCTAGAAGTCAGAGAGTCGCCACTGGAACTACAAGGAACCGACGAGAAGCGGAGAAGAAGTCGGCTGCTGCAACTATCCCGTCCCGGTGAGGCCCTGCTGCAGTCATGAGCTATCTACCCTTCGACGACCAGAGAAGATCCAGTTTGGAGCCTTCTTCCCTTGAGCTTGGTGGGGATAACCAGCTCATCTCTACAGCCAGAGGATCCTCTCCTTGGACGAAATCGCTGCACACTGCTGTAGTGGTCCGGATAGCCATCTGAAGAGCCTCTCCTGTTTTTAAGGAGTGCACCTTTTATTCATCGTCGCTGCTGCCGTCTTCATCCCTTTGTGGTTCAGACCCCTTCAGACGTCCTCCTTCACATCGAAGCTCCAGGAACCACGGGTCTGCGGGAAACCAACTGGAACAACTGCCCGGGCACCAGCTTCTCCATTGAATAAGGTACTGTGTTCTACTTGAGGAATTAGGGTGAATCCCTTTTCTTCATCTCCAAGGCTTGTCCTTGTCTTCCCTCCTACTTATAACTTTTGCTTCCGAACATTGACAATATCAAAGTACTCTTGGCTATGTTGAATCGTGAACTGTCCGACTGTGTGATCCTCGACAAATGCACGCGGTGTCACTTGACCCTGGCTCCTGCCCTTTGACTCTTGAATTCCTGTCTATGAGTGTTCTTCGATTCTGTCTGCCTAACTATAACATTGCCTACGATTTTTGCCTCCAACTCCCTCTGGGTAACCTCAGGTGCTAAGTGTGTTTTTGCCCCGGTAGCATTTCTTGTCATGGATATGCATTTATTTAGTAGACCGAAGTGTCAAAAAGTGATTGCAATCGTATTCACGGTAACGTGTCTAGTTTCATAACACCGGTCCATTCAAACACAGGATACTTACCTTGAGTCATACTGTACAAAGTGAATTGGTTAGTTGTAGTATAGTTTACGTGTGGTTTTAAATTTAATAGAAGTGTTGTGTTTATAAAAAATGGCTTATAAAATAAATGTACTTATATTTTTCTACCTGAAACCTTGAGTCAGTGTTTGCTTTAGTCTCAGTAATTGTGGTCCCTTTGTGTAATCTCTGCTACTGCTCATATACTCTTGAGATAAGCCTGGCTGATCCGCTACTGCTACCACTTTAACATAGTAGTACAGGCTTGTACCAAAGGTAAAACTTGTATTTCCATATTGTATAGCAGTGCACCAAGCCCTCAGGCATCTAGGAGCTTGTTACAGTACAGATGTGATATAGTACAAGTGCGATAGCATAGCCCCCAAGTGCAGGGCCATGCATGAAGGTTACAACATACGGGTAGGTTGCAAAAGTACTGTGTTGTAAAGCCTCACCTCATGTTACGGTGTCTATGTCAGTTGTGCAAGTATGCAATAAAGTAATATTTGTGTGGGTGCAAAGTCTGGTAAAGCCTCACCTCATGGTACATGGGCTACGTCATGTGCATGTAGGCAATAAAAGCAACGTTGTGTGGGTCACAGTCTGGTAAAGCCGCTGCGTGCAACATAATCAAACGGGGCATTTACCGGCCACGTCAGAGCGACCGGGAAGCCCGAACCGAGAGGACGTGTCGTAGTGAGTCCTTTGGGGTCTGGGGCTTACGGGAGGCGCCGGGGGTCGCAAGCAACCCCCAACAGTGGCGACGAGTGGGGAAACGATGCCTGGGCCCGGCGGTGAATTATCCGGCAATTTTTTTCTTGATGCAGCAAGGTCGTCTTGAGACTTTGCTCTGGCCCGCAGGCCGTGCGTTACCCACGCGGCTGGCGCCCATTTTGCGGATCAGGCCGTGAAACTTCTCTGAGCTCCGCTTTGAGCAGAGAGGTGAATCCAGGCCTAATTTTTGGCAATCCTGTCAGCAGGCAGTCATACCTGCACGTGATTATGCCCACTTTGTGATTTTTTATTTTCCTGGGTCTCCTACGTCGAGCGCAAGCAAGGAGGAGGGCTACAATGGCTGGGCCTGCATACCCCACATTTCTTTCTTGTCCTAATGTTTGGAGCAGTTGGAAGCTTAGGTTTCTCTTCATCATCTTCATCATCAGACTGGTGATCTTCATCCTCTTCATCATCACAGAGGTGTGTTGCAGCAGCTGTTTCTTCAATGGTGCATGCTGGAGTCATTTGGACTTGGTGTTTGAGTTGCGGCCCCTGTCTTCCACGCTGGGGTGCCTATGCGCTCGAATTGATGAGTGATACTGAGGACCAGGACGGAGCGGCGGTGCAGCAGCCTCCACGTGCGCCAGCAGCACTTCAAGGATTGCTGCCTCCAGTACAGCCGGCACAGCAGCCTCCAGTTGGTCAGGCAGGTCTTCCGGGTCCTCTACTTCCAGCACAGCCCGCGGCAGTACCTGTTGTTCAGCAGATCCCCCCCGCCATGGCTCAGGTACGTGCACAGGTGGCTCTGCAGCCCATCCCGGAGTTTGATGTATCGGGCCCGCCTTCCAGTTTGGGGCCCAGATGGAGGAGGTGGGTGGACCGCCTGGACATGTACTTTCGGGCTGCCCAGGTGGTTGATGATGACACCAGGCTGGCAACCACGCTGTACTCGGCAGGTCCCTCTGTCCAAGAGACTTTTGAATCACTTCCGCCGTAGGATGGATCCTATGATCAGGCGAAGGCCGCACTGCAGGCTTACTTTCTGCCTCTCGCCAATGCGGATAATGAGCGTTTTGTAATGCTCTCTGCCAAACAGAAAGACGATGAGACTCTGGACACTTTATATGGGCGCCTGAGGCATCTCTCGCTGGCCTGTGCTTGGGGTGATGCAGAGGACATGATCAGGACTATGCTTATCCAGGCGTGTTCATCAGGCAAGCTCAGGCGCCAGGTATTAAGGGAGCCCGGAATCACGCTTCAGCGCATCCTTGAACTGGGAAGGTGCCATGAGGTGTCGGAGGCGGGAGCAGCTAGAATGGAGGCCGGGTTGCCCCCCATCAAGACAGAAGAGGTATGTGCGATGTGGCGAGGTGGCAGGGGCACCAAAAGACCTGGCTGCGGTCCCCGGGATCGAGCCGGGAGGGCAGGAGAAATCTGCCAAAAATGTGGGTATGACCTGCCCCACCCAGCAGAATGCCCTGCAGCTGGAAAGACCTGTGGACGGTGTGGGCTACTGGATCATTTCTCGAGGATATGCAAGGCGGCAATGCTGGTGTTGGTGCCGAGGAGCCTCGGGCGGTCCAGTTTCACTCGCCAGGGTCGACCATCCAACGTCGCTCAGGTGGATCAGACTGAGGAGGATGCCTAGGTGGAGGAAGCGGAAGAAGAGGAGGAAGAGAACATCTTCTTTGTCTCAAGTGTGGGGATCCTGAAAAGTAAGAGCAGGAGACAGTCAAGGTGCGTGGTCGAGGTGTATCGATCTCCAGTCCCGGTCCTCGTTGATACAGGGGCGTCGGTGAATGTAATGGCCCATGGACAGTATGATGCTATGGACCAGCCCCCCCAAGCTGGCTGCATCCAAGGCCTGCATCTTTGCCTTTGGTGGTGTTGACCCTATCCCTCTGGACGGTGTGTTTGTGGCAAAGGTAGAACACGAGGGCTCCCAAATCACAGCACGATTCTACGTGACACCGGTGAGCACCAATACTTTATTAAGTTGTGCTGCAGCAGAGGCCCTCGGAATTGTCAGCTTCACATACTCTGTCTATTTAGAGGACATTAATGACTTGCTCGAGAAGTATGCCGCACTGCTCAAGGGGATTGGGCAGATGGACGGTGACCTAATGAGGCTGCACATTGATGAATCGGTGCAGCCCATTGCCCTGAAACATCGAAGGGTACCGTTTCACCTCCGTGAACATGTCGACAAGGAGCTGGACAATTTGGTCAATCTTGACATTAAAGAAAAGGTTGAGGGCCCGACTCCCTGGTTGTCCCCGATAGTGGTTGCACGGAAGCCTAAACAACCTGATGCTGTTAGAATCTGGGTCGACATCAGGCTCCCGAACAAGGCCATTAAGAGAGAGAGAGACACCTCACCCCGACGATTGATGACATAATTGCGGTGGTACAAGGTGCTTGCTTCTTTTCGAAACTGGACCTCCGGGCAAGCTATCACCAGGTTGTCCTCCACCCCGAGTCGAGGTATATTACCACCTTTACTACACACCGAGGGCTATACCGCTATAAGAGATTGAGTTTTAGTGTGTCCTCGGCAGCGGAGGTGTTCCAGAACATTATTCGGGGTGCCCCGGCTGATCTACAGGGCGTTTTGAACATAAGCAACGACATCCTGGTGTTTGCAAGAATGGAGGTAGACCATCTGAGGCGGTTGGCGAAGACGTTCGGAAGACTACAATCCTTGGGCCTCACCCTCCAAAAAGAGAAGTGTGAATTCATGCGACCATCAATAGAATTCTTTGGCTTTGTATTCAAGGAGGGGGGAGTGTCTCCTGATCCCAGGAAGGTGCAGGACATAAAGAAGGCGCAGCCTCCGGAGTCCGTGTCTGAGGTGCGAAGTTTCCGCGGCATGGTTACATACTGTGGACGATTCATAAAAAATCTTGCCTCCGGGTTGGAACCGCTCAGGGCACTGACAAGGAAGGATGCCATCTGGAACTGGGGCCCGCTTGAACAGCCGGCTTTTGATGACATCAAAGGTGCCCTGGCAGCTGAGGATACCATGTCATTTTTCGATCCTGCGTTACCATCAGAAATCATCGTCGACGCCAGCCCATTCGGCCTGGGCGCCGAGCTAACGCAGATTGACTTTGATGGGGGTGTCTGCCCGGTGGCGTATGCCAGCAAAGCCCTGTCTGAGCCAGAGCAACGGTACTCGCAGATCGAACGTGAGGCGCTGGCAGTACTTTGGGGATGCCCGCACTTCTGGCTCTACGTCCTTGGACGCCCAGTGACTGTGGTTACAGACCACAAGCCACTGCTTCCCATCCTAGCAGGGTCGTCATCCAAGCCACCAGCATGCATTGAGAGTTGGATGCTCGCCCTTTTGGAATATGGAGTCACCTTGGTGTACCGGCCAGGGGCGAACAACTCGGCAGACTATCTCTCCAGACACCCTGGGGCGTCCAGAGGGCAAGACCATGACGCCTGTGCAGAGGAGTCAGAGGAGCACGTCCATGTGATGGTGGAGGCGGCCACGCCGAATGCCACGCCTCTTCAGGAGCTGGAGGCAGCTGCAGCGGATGATGAGTGCTTCAAAATCCTGAGACACTCTATGCAACAGGGCTCCTGGAAGTCGGTGCTAGAGGCTCTGGCGGGGCACACTCAGGAGGCCAGGACCGGACTTGAGCAGCTATGGAAGGTCCGAAGGAGTTATCATTTTCAGCATCCGGCCTTCTACTCCGCGGAGATCAGACTGAGGTGGCCCAATCGAAGGTGGACGAGGTGATCGCCCTGGCACACTGTGGTCACCAGGGTGCCACCAAGACCAAGGCACGCCTACGGCTGAAGGTGTGGTTCCCTGAGCTGGAACGCAAGGTGGATGACTTTGTGGAGGCTTGTGTTTGGTGCCAGGTGGCATCTCCCTTGCAGCGTGAGCCTGCCATAGAGACGATGCCTAGGGGGACGCGCCCTTGGGAAATTGTTCATGCGGACTTTGGGTCCACCATGATGGGCACCCACTTCCTGGTTCTGGTCGACGAGTACTCTAGGTATCCCGAGGTGGAGTTTGTGGAGTCTGTGGCATTTGAGCACATCGCTGTGGCCGTGGAGAAGGTGTTTGCGGCCCATGGGTTCCCACGCACGCTGTGCTCAGACAACGGGGCGCCCTTCAAGAGCGAACGCTTCTCAGAGCTGATGGAGAGCTATGGGGTGGTGCACAGGAAGATCATGGCTCTCTGGCCCTGGGCCAATGGTGAAGCAGAACGGCTGATGAAGACTCTAAATAAGACCTTTAGAATTGCTCAGGGGCAGGGGCAGTCCCTCCAGAGAACCCTGTACCAGTTTCTGAGGGTGTACCGCACCACGCCACATGCATCCGGCATAGGCATTTTTTGAAGCAGTGCCCTCGAGGTTTGCTGCCGTAGGTAGGAGAGAAAGAACCTGGGGTGATCAATGACCAACAAGTCGAGATGGACCGGCGAATAAGAATCGAGCAAGAGAACGTTCGGAGAGGGCTTTGCCCGCAGCAGCTGGAGCCAGGCGATGAGGTCCTCATTCGAAATAGGCATCCCCATGGAAAGCTCTCCCTACCATATGAGCCGGAACCGCTTGATGTCGTCGCAGTCCGGGGATCCATGGTGACTGCATCGGACGGCCGGTCTGCGGTAACTCGCAACGTGAGTTTCTTCAAGAAGCTGCGGGATCCAAGAACTGATCCACCTACTGATCCAGACCCAGGAGAGGTCCCTGAGGATGAAGGGGAAACACCTTGTCTGCCTGAGTCCCCGGCCCGGGGCATGCCTATGGACAGATCACCCGTGCCGGAGGCGAGAAGGAGGTACCCCCAGAGGGCTGGGGGAGGGAAACCTGCTCACCTCAGCGACTACGTGTTGGGTCATCTGGCTGATTGTCCTAATGATGAGAACTGTTAAGTAAGGGGACCCGGGTGGATGTTAATAAAGGGGTGTTTCGAACATGGGGCATTGTGAGATGCTATGCATATATTTTGGTTTGGTTTGCATTGTCTAGTATTAATATTGTTTATTGTTCTCCCGAAAAAGTGAGGAGTGTGGCGCTGCCCGATGACAGGGCGCGCACGCTGCGGTGTGGGATGTTTTTACCCATGCATCCAAGCCCTACAATAAAACTGTGCAGTACTGGCATGGAAAACATCATGATGGCCAGAACTCCCCAGAGAGTGCACAGGGAAAACATGAAGAATAGGCTGCCACCCATTTTTGCCTATGGTGTGAGCACAGGAGGGCACTGCCTAAAACCACCATTGGGCTACACACACATTAGCCTGAAACCATTGGGAATGGCAATGCTGATTGCAAAAAAAAAGCAACCCAAACTGTGGGGAATTCATTTTCTTAATCCCAAAAATGGTTGCATTACCAGTACTCACCACTATCAGAAAGCCGGCGTTTTAAAACCACCAGACGTTTGTGTAAAACTGAACAAATGAAACAAAACCAGACCAAGGAAAGACTTGCTAAGAGGTGGATACAATGTAAAACTATATTCTGAAATGACTTGAAGGAAGTAATTATTTAATGTATAGGTAAAAATTGTCATGAATGTAGAAAACTGGGAACAAAAAGTGACATTTAGCTGAAACTGGCTTAATGAAACTGAATTCTGCCTGACAACTACCCCCGACAGGAGTTGAAACTGGATGCTCAGCCACTCTGCCCCTGGCCAAAAGGAGTTAACACCTCTCTGATTAGATTAGGGGTGGAGCAGCTGGGGACTACAGGGAGTTGAACAAAGGCCTGTCCTGGACTCAGGCAAATGTTATATTGGGGGCGTCGTAAAATAGCTTCCTCTTGGGAGAAACTGGGGGGCAGCTGTGCCTCTGCTAGCAGCTGAGCTTGGGGGAAGTGGATAAACCAGTTAGTCCAACCTGTGATGTGGGAAGCCACACCCCTTTTTGACCAGGGCATAATTTTAAAAAGATAGATAACTCATAGTGTGGACTTGTCAGAATTATATAAGTAATATCATTATTTTTGTGATTTTTCTGTGAACATTTTGAGAGGCGTTAGGACCCTGTGGTGTATTCTGGGGGGTTGCTAGCGGAAAATAGGGTCTCACTCCAAATGTCTGCATGTTAAAAATCTGACACTTCATCAATTAATGTCCATACTCCTTGCGCACATGTGTGTAATTTTGGGTAAATGTCCGATATTGCAAAACCAGTTAAAAAGCGCAAAATGTTGTCATTTTTGAATGCAAACCCCCAGGAAGATCAGAGGCGGACAAGCATGGACCATAAGGAATATATAATGTGCACATGTAATTTCAACAAATTGTATATCTGGGAAAGATGTATTTGAATCAAATATAGATTTGTGGGCAAACTGACCAGGGGAGGATCCTCTGACCCATAAACAGACCTCATCATGATGAAAATCCATCTCCTTCCCCCATTCATGGGAGAGGGGAGAATTGGGCCAATGACAAGTAGAGAGGGGCAGGCTTAGCTAGGCCCAGGCACACACCCATTTTCAAAACACATAAAAAGAGATTGCTGGGACAGGTAGAGACATTCAATTCCATTTGCTGCGGAGTATGCTGACCGACGACTTCACATCCAGAGATCCAACACTTAGACTTCCAAGCTAAACAGAGACTACAGAACTTTGAACCAAGAAGGCCCACTGCAAGCAAAAGTATTTGTCAGCAGGCCTCAAAATCATTTGCAAACTATTCCACAGCCGGGCGAGCTGTCTGAATTCTTTTGCCAAGAACTCTTGCCAGTACCCAGAAAGCAGTGTTACATCCAGAATCCACTTGATCCGGACCGGAAAGCAGAGCAGTATCCAGAACCAGAGGCCGCTGAATCCAGAGAGGCTAGACCAGCAGAGCAGAGCTGACCCAGATCGCTGTGAGCAGAACCGGTGCCTGATTGACCCGCCGAGCAGACAGAACCGCAGCCGGACGTGTTGACCAGATCCGTGACGAGGCCTAGTTCAAATTATATTGTGAGTACCTAGCAGAACTGTGCAGAACCATCTCTTACTTAAAATAATCTAATCCAAACTATTTTAACCTAAGTAGAACAGCCTCCTAGAAATCGTGTCATCTGTCATTTCTAAAGCTGCACAAGTCACCTGTCAATTCTGAAGCTGCAAGCTGTAACCTGTCATTTTGAGTTTTACTTTAAAACCGAAAATCTACCTTTATTTAACCGTCCGTATCTCTGGAACCGTTAGGAATCTAAGCTTTCCAACAAACCTAAAACGGACTTGCTACTCCTTATACTTTTGCAGTAATCACGATTCACGCACTCACGAATTTTGCCGCGATTTGCGATTTGGTCTGATTTCTTTAGCTGTAAAAAGATAGCAGCTTTTTGCTTTCCTGTGCTAAAAATTTGTTTGTCTCTTAATAACCATCCCTGAATCATTGCTAAAGTGAGCCTGAGCTCATCCCAAGTATCTCTCACTCACCCTGAACCTCCTAAAGGGAATTAAAAGCATTTTCAGCATATTTCTCACTTCACTGCCACCACATTCAAAGCACTTGGGCCTGTGTTTTAAAACTCATACCGGTTTTCTCTAAGCTTGCTGGGGTGGGAATTGAATTTCGTATTGTATTTGATTGCATTCCTGAGAACTGTGTGCTCCTCTTTCCATCTCCTTCCAATTCCTATATTGCATAGGGGGGGAGTGAATTGTCAAAAGAAAAAGTGATCATATTACCTTTTGCTAAAATCATAACAAGTTATTTCTGTACTGCATTTTATTCCACCTTGCGTTTCCTTGAACCATATAAAGCATTCTTTCCCACCTTGTTCTTCTGTTCCTATTCATAGTTACCTCTTGCTGATTACTGCTCATATTCACAAGTGTAATATCCATTAGCAATTTATAAAGTGTGATATATATATATCTATATATATATACATATATATATAGATATATATATATATATATTGTTTAAATTCTCAAATAAACCTTTTAATTTGCAAAACAAACCTACTTCTTGGCTCAGTGGGGTCAGGGGGATTCTAAGAGGGGGTGTTATACAAGGGTGGTCATCCAGAGTACTGAACTAGACATAAAAATACATTAATAAGGGTTTTCCTCAGCATCCCAGACTAGGCATTGACTTGGCTGTAGTGTTGTTTGAATATCGCTTACAAAAGTGGGGACTCGTCCGGGATATTCTGGGTTAGATTTATCACTTGTGCAGATTAATACAGTGTGCCAACTGACCAGATACACATATCCGGTTAGATCACCACACTGTTTTACACTGTGAAAGCATCCCTCAAAGGAACGCTCTAAGGAAACGGTCTGTTTTGCAAAATAAAATACAAACTTCTGTAAGTCAGGAAAGAACTCAAATTCCAGAATGACAAAATTGGTAGATATGAAAATAGCCAGAGAGCACTTCTTACATAAGCTATTTGTGAGAGGTGAGTGGACTCATCAGGACCAACGGTCTGGTTGCAGGCAATCGCGCAACAGGTCACTGAAACAGGGTCAGATATATGGGGAGGTCAGGGTCCCCTACATGTGGCCCTGAGTGAACTATATATGGCCCCTAAAGCCAAAGATGAACATAATAAGATTGCCAGGATAGTGGCATATTTGTATCTATATATGGGAGCCATGCAGGACAAATGTGCTGAAGGCCAAGATCTGGCGAATAGGCAACAGATGGCATTAGAGAAGGCCCAATCTGATCTGGACTCTTCTGAGCAGAGGCTGCTCAGGAGCCAGGAGTCAGAAAAGGACAGCAGACAGTACATCACTAAAATAAAGGAGGATATGGATGTGCTGCAACAGGAAAAGGCGGACCAGGATACCAGATTTCTGGCCTTGCAGAAGGAGTACCAAGAAGGTTTGGACTCCCTACTGCAGAGCCAGAAAAAGCTGGAGCAACAATTAGATTTCAATAGGGCATGTGCCGAGCAGGTAGTCACCCTGCAAAGCCACCTAGATAGGGAGAAGGCAGAGAGCAATAAACTGATTTTGAAAGACCTGGAGACCCAGGCAGAGTTTGACCAGGAGCGCCAGAAAGCTGGTGCCTTCCAAAGGCAAAGGGACGACCTGGCGGCACAGATGCAGGCTCTTAGTCAGGAAAGGGATACCTTAGGCCAAGAAGTCTGCCACTTAAAAAGGAAAATGGAAGAAAATCACCTGGCCCTCCAGGGACTGGGTAACCTCCAAAAAGAGCACCAGAACTTGTTAGAGCACACCAGGAGGGTATGATATGATATGATATGATATGATATGATATGGTATTTGTAACGCGCCTATACACAAGTGTTTCAAGGCGCGACGAGGCAGGGAGGGGAGGACAAGGGGAGACAGACAACGATCCTACTAGGCCAGGTGTCATTCAGATCGCGCAAGTGCAGGGGTAGGGGAGTGGGAAAAAGTGCAGGGGGAAGGGGAGGGGGAAAAGTGCAGTACAAGGTAAGTGGCGTACGTAATAAATAAATAAATAGGACCAGCTGGTGGCAAGTGTGAGGTAAGTGCAGAACAAGTGCTGGGGGAGGGGGTGGCTGTAGGGATACAGAGACAGTCCCGCAGTGCAAAGGGGTTCCAGGGCATCAGTGCAAGTGGAGAGTGGCAGGGCCCAGGACCGAGGCCGTTTAGAGTGGTCCAGTTGCAGGATCAGTGCAGTTTCAGTGAAAATTAATTAGCAGTTCAGCAGGGGAGAGGGAGAGGGAAAGCAGAAGCAAAGAGGAAGGTTTTAAGGTGCTTCCGGAACCGGAGATGGTTCTCCTCAAGTTTCAGGGAGGCAGGAAGGCTGTTCCAGAGGGAGGCCCCTGCCGCGGAGAGAGATCTACCCCCAGCTCGTTGCTTCGAGAAGCGGCTAACCCTGAGGGAGTTGGAGGCGGATGAGCGAAGGGCTCGGGAAGGAAGATATTTGGGAAGAGAGAGTTGAAGGTATTTAGGACCCAGGCCCCAGAAGGCCTTGTGGACAATGCAGAGGGTTTTGAACTTTATCCTCGCAGCCACTGGGAGCCAGTGTAGAGATTTCAGTCCTGGAGAGATACGGTCCCCGGGCTTGAGGCCAAGGACAAGTCTCGCAGTTCTGTTCTGGATGAGTTGCAGAGGGCGGAGAGTGGAGGCAGGCAGATTAAGATAGAGGCTGTTACAGTAGTCCAGCTTCGAGAGAACCAGGGCTCGGGAGACAGTGAGCTTCTGGGGGAAGGAGAGGAAGGGAAGAATACCTCTGAGGAGGTGCAGCTGGTAGTGTGACCTCTTGGCGACGTCAGAAATATGAGGAGAGAAGGAGAGTGTGGAGTCGAAGATGACCCCAAGGTTTTTTGCCTTGCAGGTAGGAGCAGGGAGGGGGCCAAGGGAGGCAGGCCAGAGAGCTACAGGGAAGGAGGGAGTGGGAGTACCGATGAGTAGAATCTCAGTCTTACTGCCATTAAGGCAGAGGTCATTGGCGGCACACCATTCTTGGATAGCAGACAGACAGTCAGAGATGAGGGAAGGAGAGGGGGAGGCTGAGGGTAGCCTGAAAATGAGCTGGGTATCGTCCGCATAGCACTGGAAATTAGGGCAGAGAGCGGCGATGCGGTGGGCAAGGAGTGCCAGATACTGGTTGAACAGCCAGGGAGAGAGATTAGATCCCTGGGGGACACCACAGGTGGAGAAAAAGATGTCGGAGAGGAAGGACCCCAGTTGGACCTGGGAGGGTCGATTTGAAAGGAAAGAGGTCAACCATGCCAGAGCCTGACCAGTGATACCCAGGTTTTCCCGGAGACGGTTGAGCAGGATGGCATGGTTGACAGTGTCAAAGGCAGAGGAGAGGGTGGCGGATGCTCTGGCAAGAAAGGAGCAGGCCAATAGGGACACAGCTCAGGAGGTAACCCTCCTGCAGAAGAGACTGGCCCAGTACTCCAGGACAATCAGGAGGCACAGAGAGAAAATGAGGCTCTCTGTCAGCACAATGATAGGCTCCAGCAACAGGTAGCCATGCAGGAGAGACTGATAGAGTCTAGTAAGGCCTTAACTGAGGAACTGAAAGCGCTGGCTCTTGCATTTCAACAGGAAGCAGGGGCGGATAGAGATGAGGTTCGCTGGGAAAGAGAAACTCCTGAGCATAACCTCAGGAGCCCTAGTACTGGAGGCCTTCATCTCTCCCAGTCCCTGGACTCTGCCACCCCCATGTTCCCTCGCGCACATGAGCCCAGGGCCACGGGGATGGCAGATTACTATCCAGCTAGAAGTATGGGGCTCATAGGCCAGTACCTCCCAGGAATGGATGGGCGGGCATCCGGGTATGGGCACCCAAGCACAGTGCAATTTAGTGGGGAACCCCAGGAGAGTAGGCCCATTAAGGGCATCCTGAAAACCTCTGCCCAGTTAGGTCAGTGGGGGCGGTACCCATCAAATCCTGGCAGCAAGGAGGGGTCTGAAGACTCCTCTGAGCATTACAGGACACAGGAGACCAGGTCCCCACATTCTGCCAGCCATTCCCAGGCTTGCAGAATCCGGGAAAACCTGGAAGATCAGACGGGCACCTCTGGGAGCAGCGCTTCTGAGTCGGAGGATGAATGGACCAGGGTTACCCGAACCAAAAAGGCCAATAAGGCAAAAAGGGCCTTGCTTAAGGACCCATTGAAACAAATAAAGGCAATAAGGAGTGTCATCACGCCTTATCATAAGAACGCCAAGTATTCTGTTTGGGAACACTTGGAGCTCTATGAGCAAATGATGGAGACTTTCCATTGGAAGGACAGCAGTAACTGCATCCAGTACGTCAAATGGACATTCTCCCCAGAATACTCCAGTTTCTTTGCGGGGCTGGAGGACCAAAATCATTTAAGATGGTCCACCTACAAGGTGGCCATCTTGAAAAAAATGTCTGTTCACAGAAATCCTCAAGAGGCTCGCAAGGCAGCCTACCATTTGCAATGTGGTGAGGATCAGGCCCCACAAGAGTTTGTGCAAGAATTAAAGCGTGCTTTTGCGCAGACCACCAGAAGGGTGCGCACGTATCAATACGTTTTTCCATGCCTTACCCAAATACATAATGACCCAGCTCGTGAGAGATTTTCATGAGAAAAGATTTTTAGACTGGGTCATTGAACAGGCTACCCGGATCTATGAGGTGCAGAAGCCTATCGAAAATATAAATAACGCGCCGAAAAACCCCAAAACCAACAGCACCCCTGCTGCTGCCAAGGTGGCAGAGGTAAAGGTTGCCCCCGTTTTAGATTTGGAGATGGGGGGCCTAAAACCCTGCCTGCACCAAATAATTCACAGCCCAGAAGGCCCTCGGGCCAGTCACAGACAGGGAGTCGAGGAGGTAGTCCCACAAATGGGGTCCCCCGCTCCCCTGACTATGTAAGTCCCCGCTACAAGGGAAACCGGGGGATCCAGCCAAGCACCTAACCCAGGGAACTTCCCTCCCAGCTTCCCAGGCAGAAATTCTCCAAATCCTGGGCAGAACTTTTTCCCCAGGTATCCACCCAATTTCCAGCCCCAAAATCATCCATCCTTCTTTCCCCAATTCCCTGAGCCCAGACAACCTAATCCGGGAGAGGGGAGGCCAAGGGTGGGGGGGTGCCAAAATCTTCCCAACCAGGGGTACTACCAGAGAAGGGATAGCTACCCTTCCCGTGATCAGCCCAGGGGAGAAAATAGAGCCCCATATCAGCCTGAGCGGGTTTCACAACTTGAGCGCCTCGTCCAAAATATGGCACGAGATCTGGGTCACATACTGAGGGCTCAACAGAACCCTCAGATGAGCATGCCACCGCAGAATGCTCCAAACTCTGGACCTGGTACTCCAGAACAATGACGGGGGCAGCACCCCGATAACCCACCGGTTCCCAGGGAGGAGGCACAAGGGGAAGGGGGGTGTAAAGCCTTGGAGGAAGCTTCCTTCCCAACTTGTAAACAGCCCCTGGAAAACCAGGAACCGGAAACAAAATCTCCTACCCCTGAAAGTCTGCCACCCAAGGAGCAGAGAGGAGGTAGGAGAAACAAAGGACCCAAACAGACCCACTTTGTGGAGGAGGTACAGGTCTTCCAATTTGAGGGAGAGGGATACTCAAGGATCCTGGGGAAAGGATCTTCTCCTTTAGAGATGGGGGAACTCCTCCCAAGGAAAAATGGGTCCCAAGGGATGTCAGTTCAGACTGGGGAGATGTGGAGACTGAGCTAACGCCGCCCATCATCTCATCCCAGAACCGACAATACCAAAATCCCATGGGTCAAACCCATCCTTATGACTGCCTCCAAAAAGGGGGGGTGGCCCAGAACCGGAACCAGGGTTAACCCACAATGGCTCTGATCTCCAGTTGCCAACTTTTTCTTTCAGATCCCCAAGGCTCTCCACAGAATTCTGCCCAAATCTCTTCGCTAGCAATATCCAAAACCAGAAAGTTAGCCCACCAGTTGTCCAAAAATGTGCATTATCTGTGCCCCCTTGAGGAGAAGGAGGGAAGATACTATGCCCCGGTACAAGTACAGGGGCAGGGTACAATTTTGGCACTGGTGGAAACTGGATCCCAAGCTACCCTTCTGTCCAAAAGGGCCTTTGATGAACTAAATGCAGGAAGGGGGGAGAATTACCGAATTCCTCTCACCTCTCTTCCTGGACAACTGCAGAACTTTGACGGGAAGGAAATTCCCATTGAGGGGACTGCAGACTTGGACATTAAAATTGGGCGACACAAGGTGAAACACCCGGTCATAGTAGTGACTCCAGAGGGCACCCCTTGTTTACTAGGGAATGACCTCCTGAGAAGCTTGTCACCCCTAATAGATTCTGTAAACAAGGTCCTCTGGACCCAGACTAGCCGACCAATAAAATTAAAACAGAGTGTCAACTATGTTAGTTTAAACGGTACCTGCCACATGGTTGAACAAAAATCTGACCAAGTAGAATTTCACTTCCAGAACAACCAAACTCCAGACGTGACAGTAATAGCAGTAGGACAACAGACTGGTGATGGCGGGTCCTCTCTATTTCTGAAAATCAACCTTCCTTCCAGTTTAAGGTGGTATTCCACACTGGAAGGAAACACCCTGAAATTCTTTACTAATCCACAATCAGAAACTCCCACTCCTATAGTCCAGAAAGATGTGAAATCAGCTCAGAGCCTGGCTGATATTCAGCAAATTGGAGAGCAGTTGTTCATCCCTGTTCAGTTAAATGATGGGAAGGACTCTGTTCTCGCTCGAGTGTGTGTGAACAACGGTAAGAGCTTCATCAGCGAAGCCATGTTCCGCCAACTCCCAAAAGATCCAGCCATTCCCACCTTCAAACTGATAGACAAATGGGAAATGGACCTGGAAGCACCTAATTCCAAACATCTCCTGCCAAGCAGGTGTATGCTCAAAATCTCCATTGGCAACAAGAGCATAGTCCATAATTGTTGGGTCGTGCGAGACGTCACTGCCGCCTTTTACTTAGGCAGTGACATTCTCAATCGCTTTGCCATTAGTTTGGACCTAATAAACTTCAAAGCTTGGTCCCGATTAGCGGATAATCCCATGGGCTTTGATGATCCAGAAAAAGCATTTAGGTCAGCTCAATTTACCTTATGCAGTTGAAATTCAGATTAAAGAGGAAGTCACCATCCCAGAAAGGACCCGACAATTCTCCCTGGGACTGAAAGTTAGAAGAGGACAAAAATTGAAAAACCCTGATGCTTATATACATCTAAATGCTTCTCTCCAACAGCAAGGGTTAGGGGTAAACCCAACACCATTAGTCAACATAGAACATGACACCATTCCAATAGAGGTGGATAACAGCGACTTAAAGAGTATTACTCTAGCCGCAGGCACCATTATCGGAATGGCGGTTGATGACCGACATTTTCCATTAATTTAGGGAATGAACTGTTAGGACCGATCCCCAAGGACTGTTTTGACAGTGACAGTGAGGACAATACAACACCAGACAGGATTTTCACCCGGCATGGGGGGAACTTCCTGATGTACACTTCTTGCCCTAATGGTAAGGAAGATGTGCCTTGTGACTTCAGGAGGGATGAGGTGATTTTCCAGGTCCATGAGGGCTGCCTTTCCCACCTGAAGCCCCCAGCCCAAATCAGCACTCTGACCAGGGACTTCTCCACCCAGTTGGAGGAGGCTGCTGAGATAGCCAAACCAGAAGTCTTTCCAGGCTTCAGGCAGATGGTGGAAGAGAGAGTCAACCTAGCTGATGCCTGTGTGACTCTGGAACAGAAGCAAAAGTTGAAACAAGTTTTCTTGGATTTTCAAGATCTCTTTGCGGTCGACTCATATGACTGTGGTCGCACCGACATCCACACCACAACTATTCCAACGGACCCTGGAATGACTCCAGTGTTTGTGAAGCAATATCGTTTGCCTCTCGCATCCATGGAGTCCCTTACTGAAATAATTAAGAACCTTGAGTCCCGGGGAATAATCCGTCCAGTACACAGCACCTTCAATAATCCGGTGCTGGGAATATTGAAGCCAAACGGCCAGTGGAGACTCTGCGCCGACCTTAGGGAGCTCAACAAACAGGTCCATACTTCCCGATGGCCTCTTCCCTACATTGACCAAGGGCTGGCCCAGATCCAGGAGTCACAATTATTCACTGCAATAGACCTGACCAATAGATACTGGACTGTGCCTGTCAGTAGGGAGGACCAATACAAACTGGCTTTTACCTTTGGGGGCCAGCAGTAAACATGGACCCGGACTCCCTTCGGATACCTCAACTCCGGCAATGAATTCAACATTTTCCTACATAAGGCCATGCCCGACCTGGGTGCGAGGGGTAACCTGACTTATGTAGATGATGTCCTCATCAAAAGTTCATCTGTGGAGGAACACATAGCAGAGATCCGTTATGTTCTGACACAGTTGAGGGCCGCCGGAGCAAAACTTTCCTTTCAGAAAGCACAGTGGTGTAGAACCTGTGTTAATTTCTTGGGGCATGAGATTACTCCTCAGGGTCTCTGCCCCCAGGAAAAGAAAGTGGAAGCACTTCAGAAACTGAAAGACCCCACAACTCTGCGGGAACTAAGGAGCCTCCTTGGACTGACTAATTACAGCAGAAAGTTCATTGAAGGCTACGCAGAGATCACTAGACCCCTGATTCATCTCTTGAACGGGGGGTCAAGTGGGAATGGGGTCCAGAACAATCCGAGGCAGTAAGACAACTCAAAAGAAGCCTCTCACAAGCGCCTTGCCTAGCTTACCCTGTCAGAAACAAAGAGTTCTTCCTGAAGACAGGGTTCTCTAACACGTGCTTCACGGCAGTTTTATCCCAAAAGCATGAAAAGGTCAATAAAGTAATCTCCTATGCAAGCAAAACTTTATCCTCTGTGGAGGAAAAATTCAACGATTGTGAGAAGGCACTCCTGGCAACGGTGTGGGCATTGAAGAATTACCGCCCGTTTATCTAGGGGGAACACATCATAGTGGAGACTCCACACCAGCCTCTGCAATATCTCCAAAGTGACAGAATCCGGGCCGGAAATGTGAGTAATTCCCGAATTACTTCCTGGATTCTGTCAATGCAAGGCTTTCCTGTGGAGGTCAGATATGGCCAAAACAAGAAGAGTCCTCTCGCGCAAGGTCTGGCTGACTTGCATGATTGTGCCAGAGAAAACTGTCTCGAGGACGAAAGTCTAAAAATCAAGAACAACATGGAGGCATACCTTAATTCCCCACACAAAGTCTTTGAAGAAGACAAGTGTGAGGGAATGCCCACTGTCTATGTGGATGGATGCTCGTACCATGTTGATGACAACGGGGAGAAAGAACTGGTGGCCGGCGTAGGGAATGCATGGGTGAATGAGTCACCCGAACCCTCCGCTGGATACAAAATTGGTCCCCGAAGTAGTCAGGTGGCAGAATTGATGGCTGTGCATCAGGCCATCCTCACTGCTATCCAACATCAACTCCACGAACTGGTCATAATCACCGATTCGGATTATGTACGGAACGGGTTCGTGGAGCACCTGGTTAATTGGAAAACCAGAGGCATGTTATGTGCTAATAACAAACCCCTGAAATATGGGAAGTTAATCCAAAACATTGATGATCTGGTCACCTCGAATGGGATGACCATCTACTGGAAAAAGATCAAGGGTCATTCCAAAGTAGAGGGACCAGACAAAACTGGAAATGACTTAGCTGATCAGCTGGCCAAAACCGGGGCCATCCAAGGGGATCTAATAGAAATAGAGTCCCTGTTAGGGGAAATCCAGGTCACTGCCATCACTAGGTCCCAGACCAATGCTCACAATGATGTTTGAACTGCACAATGGAGTAAGGAGACCCCTGATGCTGATTTGATTACAGCTCAGAAGGGGGATCCAATAATTGGTAAGTTTTACCAACACATTGAGGACCCTGAGAACTTTCCCCTAACGGATACCGATTACATTGGGAAAGAGGACCTAAGAGTGAAATGAAATGTCCAAAAAGGTTCTGAATCCAAGACGGTTTGCTGGTAAGGAAATCCAAAGCTGGCCACGATCAGTGGGTGGTTCCTACCTCATTCCGAAGCCTGATGTTAAGTCACGCCCATGATGCGGCCACCGCCGGTCATATGGGGTTTCACACAACACTGGAAATCTTAAGAGAGGTTGCATACTGGCCACACATGGGGCAGGACCTCGACCAATACTTGAAGGGGTGTCTTGTGTGTGCACAATTTCAGCCATCATCCCTCGCACACCGTGCGCCTCTCCAAAAGAGGGGGATGACACTGCCATGGTCAGATTTGCAAATCGACTTTGTAGGCCCTGTGATTCGCTTGTCTAGAGGAAACAAGTACATGTTGACCGTTACATGCTTGATTACCAAGTGGGTGGAATGTCTCCCGGCCCCAAATTGCAAGACAGAAACAACAGCTGCCCTGATGATTAACCACATCTTTTCCCGTTTTGGTCTACCTCAAAGGATTGAGTCAGACAAAGGTAGCCACTTCACCAGTGAAGTAATGACAAAGATGTGGGAGATACTGGGGGTCAAAAGAAAGCTACATATTGCTTACCGGCCAGCTTCTTCTGGGGCAGTAGAGAGATACAACTGAACCATTGTGAGCATCTTAAAAAAGTTTGTGGCAGATTCTGGGCCAAGTTGGGATATCCGACTACCTCTGGTCCTAATGGCCATCAGATCTACCCCTTCATCTGCAACTAAAATGTCACCATTTGAGTTGATGACTGGACGCAAGATGGTGCTTCCCCAGCATTTGCTCTACAGAACCCAAGAGCAAACGTTGATAACTCATGAGCATGTGGAGAATTTAAGGAAACACCTTCAGCATGCTTTTGCCTATGCTCAGCGGAATCTAGCAAGATCAGCCGAGAGCATGAAGACCCACTATGATTTAAAAACTACCCAAAAGGAATATAAGGTGGGTGATATGGTCTATCTATACAATTTCCAAAGGAACCAGGCCAAACAGCGAAAATTCTTGCCTACATGGAAGGGACCCTTTGAAATTATAGACAAAATCTCCCCTGTTGCATACAAGATCCGCATCCCCAAAGGCAGTTTGGCGGAAGGGGAAGACAAGTGGGCACATATAAATCAGCTAAAGTGTTGCCATCCCAGGCACACTCTGCAACAACTGGAGGAATCCACTGGAATCCCAGAGGGGGCCGCTCCAGAGTAATTCAGTTCCAACCCTAAAATATTTCACATATAGCATATAAAATTCTGTGATCCTTGTATATATATATATGTTCTTGTCTCCTAATTTAAAAAAGAAAATGTGTATGTTCATATCTTCTGATTCATAAAATGTATATGTTCGCCACACCATTAATAGTGGTGATGAAATGTCTACGAATAGGTATGGCCGCTTTCCTTTGTCGTCCTAGGAGAAAGAAAACCTGGAGACTGGCCAAGGAGGACGACCGGGGCCCAGGAGCAGAGACCCGAGGGGCCCGGGGTACCGCCCAATCCTCCCATCAGGACCAGCAAGGAGAACTGATTGATCGACTGGAGGGAGGAAAAGATGCTGAACTGTGCCATCCATGGAATTGGAAGAAGAGGAGGCGAACATCCTAGATCTTGCGAGTTCCATCAGCGAAAGGACAGAATGGCCATCGCAAGAGGGGGGGCTTGTGGGATGTTTTTACCCATTCATCCAAGCCCTACAATAAAACTGTGCAGTACTGGCATGGAAAACATCATGATGGCCAGAACTCCCCAGAGAGTGCACAGGGAAAACATGAAGAATAGGCTGCCACCCATTTTTGCCTATGTTGTGAGCACAGGAGGGCACTGCCTAAAATCACCATTGGGCTACACACACAGTACCCTGAAACCATTGGGAATGGCAATGCTGATTGCAAAAAAAAAGCAACCCAGAATTGTGGGGAATTCATTTTCTTAATCCCAAAAATGGTTGCATTACCAGTACTCACCACTATCAGAAAGCCGGTGTTTTAAAACCACCAGAATTTTGTGTAAAACTGAACAAATGAAACAAAACCAGACCAAGGAAAGACTTGCTAAGAGGTCGATACAATGTAAAACTATATTCTAAAATGACTTGAAGGAAGTAATTATTTAATGTATAGGTACACATTGTCAGTTTGATTTGAATGTAGAAAACTGGGAACAAAAAGTGACATTTAGCTGAAACCTGGCTTAATGAAACTGAATTCTGCCTGACAACTACCCCTGACAGGAGTTGAAACTGGATGCTCAGCCACTCTGCCCCTGGCCAAAAGGAGTTAACACCTCTCTGATTAGATTAGGGGTGGAGCAGCTGGGGACTACAGGGAGTTGAACAAAGGCCTGTCCTGGACTCAGGCGAATGTTATATTGGGGGCGTCGTAAAATAGCTTCCTCTTGGGAGAAACTGGGGGGCAGCTGTGCCTCTGCTAGCAGCTGAGCTTGGGGGAAGTGGATAAACCAGTTATTCCACCCTGTGATGTGGGAAGCCACACCCCTTTTTGACCAGGGCATAATTTTAAAAAGATAGATAACTCATAGTGTGGACTTGTCAGAATTATATAAGTAATATCATTATTTTTGTGATTTTTCTGTGAACATTTTGAGAGGCGTTAGGACCCTGTGGTGTATTCTGGGGGGTTGCTAGCGGAAAATAGGGTCTCACTCCAAATGTCTGCATGTTAAAAATCTGACACTTCATCAATTAATGTCCATACTCCTTGCGCACATGTGTGTAATTTTGGGTAAATATCCGATATTGCAAAACCAGTTAAAAAGCGCAAAATGTTGTCATTTTTGAATGCAAGCCCCCAGGAAGATCAGAGGCGGACAAGCATGGACCATAAGGGATATATAATGTGCACATGTAATTTCAACAAATTGTATATCTGGGAAAGATGTATTTGAATCAAATATAGATTTGTGGGCAAACTGACCAGGGGAGGATCCTCTGACCCATAAACAGACCTTGTCATGATGACAATCCATTTCCTTCCCCCAATCATGGGAGAGGGGAGAATTGGGCCAATGACAAGTAGAGATGGGCAGGCTTAGCTAGGCCCAGGCACACACCCATTTTCAAAACACATAAAAAGAGACTGCTGGGACAGGTAGAGACATTGAATTCCATTTGCTGCGGAGCATGCTGACCGACGACTTCACATCCAGAGATCCAACACTTAGACGTCCAAGCTAAACAGAGACTACAGAACTTTGAACCAAGAAGGCCCACTGCAAGCAAAAGTATTTGTCAGCAGGCCTCAAAATCATTTGCAAACTATTCCACAGCCGGGCGAGCTGTCTGAATTCTTTTGCCAAGAACTCTTGCCAGTACCCAGAAAGCAGTGTTACATCCAGAATCCACTTGATCCGGACCGGAAAGCAGAGCAATATCCAGAACCAGAGGCCGCTGAATCCAGAGAGACTAGACCAGCAGAGCAGAGCTGACCCAGATCACTGTGAGCAGAACCGGTGCCTGATTGACCCGCCGAGCAGACAGAACCGCAGCCGGACGTGTTGACCAGATCCGTGACGAGGCCTATTTCAAATTATATTGTGAGTACCTAGCAGAACTGTGCAGAACCAATCTCTTAGTTAAAATAATCTAATCCAAACTATTTTAACCTAAGTAGAAAAGCCTCCTAGAAATCGTGTCATCTGTCATTTGTAAAGCTGCACAACTGTCACCTGTCAATTCTGAAGCTGCAAGCTGTCACCTGTCATTTTGAGTTTTACTTTAAATCCGAAAATCTACCTTTATTTAATTGTCCGTATCTCTTGGACCGTTTGGGCTAGGAACGAAATTCAACTTTCATCTGAAAGCTTAGAATCTAAGCTTTCCAACCAACCTAAAACCGACTCCTTATACTTTTGCCGTGAATTTTGCCGCGATTTGCGATTTGGCCTGATTTCTTTACCTGTAAAAAAATAGCAGCTTTTTGCTTTCCTGTGCTAAAAATTCGTTTGTCTCTTAATAACCATCCCTGAATCATTGCTAAAGTGAGCCTGAGCTCATCCCAAGTATCTCTCACACACCCTAAACCTCCTAAAGGGAATTAAAAGCATTTTCAGCATATTTCTCACTTCACTGCCACCACATTCAAAGCACTTGGGCCTGTGTTTTAAAACTCATACCGGTTTTCTCTAAGCTTGCTGGGGTGGGAATTGAATTTCGTATTGTATTTGATTGCATTCCTGAGAACTGTGTGCTCCTCTTTCCATCTCCTTCCATTTCTTATATTGCATAGGGGGGGAGTGAATTGTCAAAAGAAAAATTGATCATATTACCTTTTGCTAAAATCATAACAAGTTATTTCTGTACTGCATTTTATTCCACCTTGCGTTTCCTTGAACCATATAAAGCATTCTTTCCCACCTTGTTCTTCTGTTCCTATTCATAGTTACCTCTTGCTGATTACTCCTCATATTCACAAGTGTAATATCCATTATCATTTTATAAAGTGTGATATATATATCTTGTTTAAATTCTCAAATAAACCTTTTAATTTGCAAAACAAACCTACTTCTTGGCTCAGTGCGATCAGGGGGATTCTAAGAGGGGGTGTTATACAAGGGTGGTCATCCAGAGTACTGAACTAGAAATAAAAATACATTAATAAGGGTTTTCCTCAGCATCCCAGACTAGGCATGTGAAAACAAAGAAATTGATATGAGGCTGGGAAGCCCAAAGGAAACACACCAACACAGGTTACAAAGGACATACAAAGTGCTTTATTTAAAAGCTACAACAGTTACCAAAAAGTCAATTGACAAACGGATAGCTATTCGGCTCTCAGAGTAACATAACAAACTTCAACGAGAGTTCACTGCGTTAGTGAGAGAGACCGTACATTGGAATATTTGTGCTTTCATACTCTTTATCCAGCTCTAGCCAACCCCCTTGCGGGTTAACCATTCTTAAGACCAGGCCTAGGGTTCCTTGCCAGGTTAATCCTATAATTTATGCATTTTGATCAGTTTTGCTGATATAGTTGTACATTTACACATAGGTCAGGGATAGGACATGGTCTCAGTTCGCGACCACGACAAGTGGCCTGCAGGCATATTACTTATTCATGTGTGCGGAGGTCACAACGGCCATAATCTCACTCAGAATGTCATTCGGCCTCCATTTTGATGTTCAGGGTGACTTCCACATTACAAGAGAACCTAAAATGGCGGCTAAATCCAAGATGGTGACTTACACAGTTTTCGTTAAGGTCAAGACCTTGCCGCGGAATCTATTTACACAATATTTTAGACGTGCAACATAAATAAACGGTGCCTTTCCCGGCTGCGTCAGAGCGACCGGAAAGCCCGAACTGAGAGGACGTGTCGGAGTGAGTCCTTCGGGGTCTGGGGCTTACGGGAGGCGCCGGGGGTCGCAAGCAACCCCCAACAATGTAGGCAATACAGCAACATTTGCGTGAGTGCACAGTCTGGTAAAGCCTCACCTCATTGTACAGGCGCTAGGTCAGTGGTGTCAATACGAATTAAAACATCATTTGAATTGTAAGTGAATCTAGTTACAGATGCAGGCCATGTTACAATATAGACCTGGCAAATCGCGCTGGAGTTGTACATTCAGACAAGCTATCACATGCTCGAACAGTTAGCATGCATGATTACATCGGATTGCAGATGTTGTGCAAGAGGAACATTCAAGCGTTGGCAGATGCTATGTTGATAAAGTGTGAGAAATAGAAAATCATGTGGTGCAGGGGCCGCAACGACAAGCACTGGCAAAGCACCAGCCAGAGTGAATAGGGGCTACACCAACTGTCCATGTGGTTGTCAGCAGAAAGTTAGTCAGGAATAATGTTTCCATATCGACGCAAAGTCAATTTTGTATCCACCGCAGATCCATTAAAAAGCAGAGATCTATTGTGGGCACTGGTCACATACACAAACAGGAGGAAGCTAAGGGGAGTAGGGTGTGGAGTGGGGTAGTGTTCAGGCTTAAAAAAGGCTGTTGTGAGGAATAAGGCGGCTGGATATACCTGCCAATAGAGATGCTGGCGGCGGCATTGCTGTGATCGTGGCATAATTTGAGCTCTGGTGGTCAGGTAGGAGGGCAGTGGCATTGTCGCAGCAGAGAGGAGGGTTTAAGGGACATTTACAGCCAATGAGAGACGTGGCTGTGGTGCGAGGCATTAATGCAGTTTTGTGTTGCCATTAATTGACTCAACTTGGACTGATTTCTAAATTTGCTTTCCATCAGAATGTCAAAACTGATATTCGATTAAGGAAAGCTACTGTGTTAAATAATGTCTTGCTCTGTATTAAAGATCACTAAAGTATGAACAAGATCACGTTTTTACACATCATATAACTGATATTCCTCTCGTCCTATAAATTCGGATTTTCAAAACAATGGTTGTGAAAATGCTTCTTTAATTTCAACCTTCTGGTACATTAGTGATACTAAGAGCTCCTGTAAGTGCCTTTGTTTCTGATGTAGTTAATAGTCTGAGGGATAAGTTGTGGATGAATGCCTGGTCTTCCTGAACACTAGTCTTTCGAACGTCTTGTTCCCGGACCGAATCATAATCGCTCTGTCTTTTGTTTGTTCTTTGGCATGTCATTCTCTTGGTGACATCTTATTTTGTCTCTGGCGACTTTATTGATCTTGATTGCCCTTGTAGACTAATTAACTTGCCAACGAGGTTTACTACCCTTCGTTTGCAGGAAGCAGAACATTTTATATAGAAATTATAGTAACATGTAGTCCCAAGTTTGATTGACAATTGCATTACAAAAGCAGGACATTCACTCACTTCTTCACCTCCATGCTTCACATCGGTTTTGATTTAGCATAAAAGTGACACATTAAAGTGTGTCTGCCTCTTTTGTAGAAGCTAAGAAAGGACTTGGCTCATGGTAGCAACCGGATGCAGTATCCATAGACATCAACAGAGGCACATGCCGCAAACACTCCCTTATTTTCATATTGAATTGGATCTTGGCAAATCTTTCACTTGTACAGGACCTTAATAACTCCTGTACCATGTGCTTGCCAAAAATGGGACTCAGACAATGATTTCGGATTTGAAAATGGAGTAGTGCTGCTATTGCCGCTATCATCATCTGCTGTGGTTCCATGTGACAATTGCAATGGAATATGATCAAATTTTAAGAAAGATGCTAGATGACAGTTTCAGTAGCAGGTGAATTCAATTTGACAAGGGCAGCACCAGAAGCCCGGGATCCCTGTGCCAAGTATAGAATATGCCCGCTATAGCCACCGGAAATTGAACTGGTTCCTGCAAGTTGGCACACACATTTCTGCAGGGATTTGTTGGCTAAGCAGCCTATCACTTTACATTTAGATGCATATGTATTGCATTTTGCTTATTGTATAGGATATGTTGCCACATTTCTCTTACAACCCCCTCATTTCTTGAGGCTCGTTCGAATTAGCACACACTTTGGGGCAAGCAAAATGCATTGAAAATCAATATGGATAAAACCATGCTTTAACTGCGACTCTCAGCAACTAAAGGTTGTATTGACAAATTGCAGCACCACATGCCAATTTCATCAACAAATCTCGCCGCAGACACATGGGTTATTTGCATGTTACATTATCTGCAAGAAGAAGACATGGGAACCAAGCAATAGCTTTTAACAATAGAACGCATTCTGGGCAATAGTAGCTCCATGAGTATATCTAATAAAATATGCATCCTGCTTAAAGATCACTTCACGTTATTATGGTACTAAAACAGTTTTCAAATAACATAGATGAGGCACTTTTATCACATCAAACCCTATCACTTTACCTACCTCAAAGGAAAGCAAACATGTTCAGTTTAGACTCATTCATTCTGCACAGATTGTCTCACATGTGGATAACACATTAACAATATCATGGAGCCCACTTAAACACATACCCATTTCCCTGTCCTGCTTGTCTATAAGCTAAGGTACCCCACAGTGCGATTACAACTCCCAAAGGATACAATTCTCGGTGTCAAAATTCATACAAATGAATGGTTTATCGAGAGATGGTGGTGTGAAGCACAGTTCAGTAGCTGATTTGTTTTGAGAAAATAATTGGTGAGCACACGATTATTACACATGTCCCCTCTGCACTTCAAAGCAATAATGGCGACATGGAATACTGTAGTGAAACGGTAATTGACTACAGTTAGAACGCATGCCCCATACTCCGTTGTTCTCCACACAGGAACCATCAAAATTCAATGTTTACCATATACTACCAAAACTCAGTGTTAACCTTCCCATTTACTACATTAGGGACTACAGCTGGGACATGTCCAATAGGCCATACAAGGGTGGGTGTATGTTACTTCCCTAGGCCTGCATGGCCCTCGTAGTTATGGGCATGCTGACTGGGCTTCTGCATCAATAGTCGTTCCTGTGTATCTCCATACATATGAGAGTTGCCCGAGTATCAAATGCAGAGCACCAACGGGGAGCAGGACTCAGGAAGAAGTATTGATTTGCAGCTCCTCTGCATCCTACTTCCTGTCTGAGCAGGTCCACATGGAAAGCTGAAAGCACATGGAATCATGAGATGGACAGGCTAAGTGTAAACAAATTCTTTGTGTATCTGTGTGTGTGTGTGTGTGTATTTGAATATGTGCATCTATGTGAGGGTGGGTGTGTGTTACTGTGTGTACATATATGTGTGTGCGTGTTCGTGCGCATGTCTAAATGTGTGTATATGTTGAATATGTGTTATATTAATGGAGTGTATCTCTGTGCAATGAGCAAAGGTGCAGAAATGATTTCACAAAGGGGTGGAGTGGTGGTGGAAAGGTCAATCACATATCAGGTTTGTGCACCAGTAATCAAGCGTGTGTTAGTCATCCCAGCATATTTCAGTCAGTGGCCGCAAGCAGAGAATTATGGAGCAATTGTGGAATGTATTGCCAAATAAAATATTGTTGTTCAGTGACAACACTGCCATTAATAAGAACACTGAAACATGGATGTGTCTTTAAAGTGGGAATACAGGCATGACTGTGCATCACCATATTGAGTGTGTTTATGTTGTGTCAATAGGGGCATACATTGGCAAAGCTAGCATGAACTATCTTACAGTGAGCATTATGGCATTGTTAGACACTGCTAACAAAAGTGACAATGGTGGCATGGTTAGGCATATCAAGTGTGTGTTTACAGTTGCTATACCCGAACAAATTAAAACAGCCAGCATTGCAGCATCATCTTAAAGTGGCAATATTGGCATCATTAGGTACAGCCAACATGAGTATGGCTTTAAAATGGAAATACTTGCATTGTTGGGCATAACCAAACAGAGTGTGTTCTTACAGTGATATTGCTGGAATGCATATAACGCCATAGCCAGCATTAACATGATATGAAATGATATGGCATTTATATCGATTTGACACAGGTGTTTCAAGGCGCGACACGTGCTCATACGGTAGCATAATACCCGGACAATCGGTTTTACTTTGGTAGTGCATGCATATACTGTGGACAAAGGCATCGTGAGCCGCTGATGGGCAGTTCTGATACAGCCAGAATGAAGATTCCATATAACAATGACACAATGCTTGCATATATATTAGGTACACTTCGTATGAAGTGTATTTCACAAATGACATGTTGGCAAATATTTGGAGCAAGGGAATCGTTACACTGTGTTGAAAACATTTTCTGCGTACTGTTTGTGAGCCAGCATATATTGGATTTTTGTCATGTGTTAGCCTACACAACTGAATATCCACTATATGTTTTTAAACGGTGCTAACAAAAGATGTGCTGCAAAATGCACTATTTAAATGCAAAACAAAATAGGTTCAGCAGGCAAATCTTGACCCTCCCCGTCTGCCCCTGCCCACCCCCGCCTCCCATCAGAAAGTCCCGTTGGTTTGTTTAGGAAAGTCACCCTACTTGGTGGCTTGAACTCAAGATGACAACCCAGTTACAACAACAGAACAAATCGATAGTTGGCAGTGAGTTTTACCTATTCTAATGATACTGAGATAAGCATCCAGTGTCCGCAACTCCTCAGCAGTGTTTTCTGAGCTACTAGAATAAACAGCGATTGATCCTGAACTTTTAAAGCAACTTCATGTCGTTCTGTATCTGGGCTCTATTGCAGTTATACAAGCCATGCACGTGTTATTGCCCAGGGCGTTCCTTTGCTAAACTCAATCTGCGCATTCAATTATACGCGGGACTCGGAGCGGCTAAACATACGTCTTCTTTATTCTTCACACTAAAGGAACTGCCCATACCTGGCCTTCCCACGTCACTTCCTCCCTCCCAGCTACCCGCCTCCCTGCCCCCCAGAGCAGGTCAACGTGACATCAAGCACCCCTAAATACCATATTTGAATTACAGAAGCTGCACAGAACAATGAAACACACATAGGTAATCGTATATGCAAGTCCTATACATCTCATTTTAAAAGCAATAACTGTTCATGATACCAAGGTTGAGTTTTAGAAGTACGACAAGCACATATATATCAATTTACATGCAAGACAAAGAATAACTAGCAAGGGCAATTTGAACAGCTGGATTATTACATACTCATTTACAAAGCGCTGAGAAGTGCCTAGAAGCTCATAGGTGACTTAATTGTTGACTGCATGTAAACAAACTGGTGCTGAATGTGGCATGGACTGTTGAGGCACATGTAGTGGTTAGAAGCAAATTGAAAGTATAAGAAGTCAATACATATTGGAATAGATTGCGAATGAAAAAGGCCTACGTTTCCAGTAAATAACACATTTGGAAATGCTTTCAGCTAGCAGCAGCTCAGAGGAGTAAAGCCACAGCTAGTTGAAAAAAACAAAACAAACTCTGTGTCAAAACACCACAGACATAGATAGGCCTTGCAACACATAACAGAGAAGGCCATAGAAAGGTTGAAGATGCACATACTGCATTGCTTATGTTAATAAGATAAAAGACCCATGCAGCATGAAAAGGTCAGCATGCCAAAACGTACCTATGGAAAGCAAACAATGCCCACTTTGAACCAAGCAAGGTTCAACTTTCTTTTATTTTTCATAACATAGGTTCCCAAATCGCCAAAGATAAGTGAATAATAACCTTTCCAGCAACAAACAGTAACTTGGATAAGATGTGTATTTGTGTTTGGTAGATTAATAACACACCACGGGCAGAATAAACTGTATCAAGTTGTGAGCCATGTACATTGTCCTTTGCAGAGCTAGAAGCCTAAATAATTAATGAATAAAGACAGTATTTAATGGCTTTATGGAATTCCAGGACATTATCTATAGAACGGATTTACAAAGGAAGAGCAATGCAACTTCTGGTGTCTACAACAGACAACATACGATCTAGTCTGTGAGCAAAATGCTTCTGTGGCTCAGTGGACAAATGCATCCACTAAAGGGGCCTGTGTTGGACCTCATGGTCACAGGGTCATATCCCGGGAGATCCACTCAGCCCTTCGTCCATTGGACGAGGTTGATAAAGTTAGTATAAAGAAGTTGGGTAACAATAAACATCTGTTATCTTTCAATAGCACCAAGATGCACCTCTGGGGTGCGCCCTACAAATACACCTGTTATGCTAAAATTGGATTTAGAGATTACAAGATGACACTGGTCTTTGGAGTGCAGACGTTTAGTTGGACTCTGACATTGGATTTTCGTATCCTGATGGAGGACAAGAGAGTGTAGCCATTTAAAAGTGAGTCATACACTTTAAAAGAGATCAATGCTCTTATAGGAAGTCAGTGCAGGGATTTACGAAACATCATAACAGGGTCACTTCATGAGAAATGGAATCTGAAATGTATCTCTGAATTTTGAACTTTCTGAATATGTTAATTTTGGTGAAGAGGAGTGCCCAGGTATAATACGTTATAGCAGGCAATCTTGAGTTGAATAAAGATCTAACCACTATAGGAAGTTCAACAAAAAAATAGAAGCACAAAGATGCAGTGTATGAAAAGACAATTTCAGTAGATCTATTTGAGCATCTAAATTATGGCAATTATTCCAATAAGAGTCACAAATATTCACTTTATTTGCAAAACATATTGGTATGTCAAATATAGTCATCAAGACATAATCAAATTGTTGATGGTGGAATTAGGGCCATGCGCTTTCCAATAGACTTGAATACCCTCTCCATAGTGAGGATTTACAAAAATATATATTAAAATTAAACAGGGGCAATGGTGATCCCATTGACATATCCAACATGACACTGGCAAAGCCAGGGACAGAAATCGACCTAATTTTACCTGCTGTGTCCTTTCTTCTAAGAAAGATGAACACCATTTTGATGCATGGGTAGAGATATGAGCACACTGCACCAGACTTTGAAATAAGATGTCATAATTGATTTTGTCATAAGCAGCCGAAAATTCGAGCATGATTACAAGGACATTACCCCTATGTCTGCTTGCTAGAGAATGTCATTCTAGAAAGTTAGTAAGCAGTCTCAGTGCCGTGTCTAGGGTGAAAGCCAGATTGAAAGCAGTTGAGTAGAACATTTGATTATGCATAACTGGAGTTCAGGTGAGGCCACCTGTTCCAAAAGTATAGGTAGCGAAGCAAGTCCTGCTATTTGTCAATTATTAATATGGACTAATGGATCCATACTCGTTTTTTTTTTTCAGAAGAGGAGATATTATGTCTGTTTATAGTTGTGTGGGCGCAACAGCTTCTGTGAATGATTTATTGACAAATGAAGTAATACGACCTGCAATGGAATCTGTAAATAAGTTAGCTGTGAGTTTAGGTAAAGAATATTTCAAGAAAATTGTTGGCTGAAGTTGTCTAAGAAGATAAGAAATTGCATCAACTGCAACCTTTTGAAAAGCAAACTGATTCATAATTTCAGGCTTACCCGATTTAGGATAGGCCTGCAGGACTTCCATTCATTCAACTTTCCAAAATATGTGCAAAGCAATAGCAGTGTAGCTATTGGAAATCTTTCAAGAAATGTAATCATACAAGCCATAGAGTGTTCATTGTGACATTGGAATACAATTGTGGGATTTCATTTTCTATAATAGTTTCCTAGGAGCATTATCAGCCTTCTTAATTTGCTTCTTGAAAACATAATTCTGTTTGTCAAAAAATGCTCGTTCATGTTTCTTACAAATATTTTTTGCCCAAATCAGAAGATTTTCTGAATATTGTTTTCTTTCCATAGGCACTTTAATTTGAGAAATGTTTTTTGGTAATCCTCTTTTAGGTTAGATGTAAACCAATGAGCCATTTTTCTTCTATTATGGCCATTGCAAGTTGACACTTGAAGAGAGAATTGCTTTTTGCATAGATCATGAAAAGAGCAAAGCAATTGGTCTGTGAATTCCTTACATGAGAGAGGTGGGGTGGTCTACCTCAAAAAAGATCAAGCCCATTCTTTAATTGAGATGAGTTTAATTAGTGTTTTTTCATTAAAAAAAATATAGATTTAGTTTGGGAGATTGTTGAGGCTACTGGTGGGTAGACGGTCCTAAAAAACCTGATATAGTAATCTGACCAAGATACCTGTAGTATTTTTTCTGGGATAACAGTAAGGGTCGGAGAAAGACTAGGGGCCTCATTACAAGTACTCCGGTCTGGACTTAATGCTGCCGGTATAACCATACAGGCACCGTTTCCGCGATCGCCGAATCATGACCTGCGGACCCGGAAATAGCACCACCATAAACCGCCATCGCGGAGTTAAAGCACCCGTAAACCTCGCCTACATGGAAACCCCTCCGTTACCGGCAATACTAAACACTGCGAGCATCACAAGTAGCATGGATATGGAAACACTGCCATATGATGGTAAAACTGTGACCACGGTGGCGGTATCTCCGCCACCCCATACATGACGTTAAACAGTGCCTGGTGACCTGAATCAGGCCACAGGTCCACCAAATAAGCCCAGCCGGACCCAGCAGGCCACTGGCAGCCTACAAAAGGGCCACACCCAGGCCAACTACAAACGAAACCATGCAGGCAGCAGCTCTAGTAGCATTGGGACTGGGCCTACTCAACCAACAGGCAGCACTGCACATGATGGCAGTAATGGTGCAGAGGAGGAGGCGGAGGCGTACGAGGTGCAGGCGGCAACTAGCTAACCCTGTACCCATGGCAAACCCCAATGTCCAGCCGGCACCACCCCGCAGGCAGCCTGCAATACCATGCATAAGGGCTTCAACCGGGAACCTTACTCCAGGACAGATCCACACACTATACCGGCTGGACCGTCCAACAATCCTGTACATCACCTCAATGATAGAGGACGACATCAGCAGCCACATTGACATCCCCACCGCTATCCCCCCCTACTAAAGGTTATGTCTGTACTGCATTTTCTTGGCACCAGAACCAATCAACACACAGTTGGTGAGCTGCACGGGTAATCACAACTCTGTTTCTCTAAAATCTTGGAACAGGTACTGTCGGAATTGAAACAATATTATGCCTCCTATCGTAACAATTATATGTGTATTGGCCTACGCCAAGTTGTCTAAACATCATACGCAAACAAACTCCACGACAAGGTCTTGACCTTAGAGAAAGTAATGTAAGTCGCCATCTTGGATTAAGCCGCCATTTTAGGTTCTCTTGTAATATGGAAGTCACCCTGAACATCAAAATGGAGGCCGAATGACATTCTGAGTAAGATTCTGGCCGTTGTGACCTCCGTACACATGAATAATTAATATGCCTGCAGGCCACTTGTCGGGGTCGCGAACTGAGACCATGTCCTACCGTTGACCTATATGTAAATGTACAACCATATCAGCGAAACTAATTGAAATGCATATATTACAGGATTGACCTGGCAAGGAACCCATAGGCACGGCTCATAGAGGGTTGGCCAAGGGCTGGACAAAATCGTATAAAGAGCCCTAGTATCCCAATGTGCGGTCTCTCTCACTAACACATCGAAACCTCGTTGGAGTTCGTAATGTTACTCTGAGAGCCGAATAGCTATCCGTTTGTCAATTGACTTGGTAACTGTTGTAGCTTTTAAATAAAGCACTTGTATGTTCTTTGTAACCTGTGTTCGTGTGTTCTTTCTGGGCTTCCCGGCCTCATATTATTTCTCTGTTTCCACAGTTGGCGCCCGAGCAGGGACCCTCAAGATTGATGCCGGATCATTGAAGGTTGACGCAGACTATCGAACCGGGATCGGACGGTGTGATACTGCGGGCCCGACCGAACGAGACGCGATACCTCGGCAGCGCTGCACGATCCGATGCTTGGACGGTAGTCGTGTGGTCTGACACGACATCTTGACGAGGGTCCATTTTTGAGGCGGGCAGATTTGTCGAAACCACCAAACACAAGGTAAAATTCGTTAGGTAAGTTCTTTGGTAAACCGTACGGTCCTGCTTAGGTTTGGTCAGGTGTAGTCGTGACCCGACTCTTAATTTAACCCTGACAATTTGAATTTGGCGTATTGTATCTGCAGACACAATTATTGACCAGGTAACACCAATTTTTTGTGAAATGCCTGGGAAATTGTCTAGCTGCTTTAGGGCTCTGTTCCGCAGAGATCGACAATCTTTGGAATTTAGCCACCCGGCACCACAGGAGGGGTCGCCAGCATGTACTATGTACTGTAAGTATGGCATTGGAAGTATAGTATTTAATGATATTTGGCACAGACAAACCAGACATGCCTCCGAATTTCAGTGGCCAATCAATGGTAGTTTCGAGATCCCCCGTATTGAATACCTAGAATCGGTCTTGCTAAAAAAGAAGGCCAGCCCTGCAGCATTTGATGTTTTGCAGAATTGGAAAAAGGAAGCGTTGCAGCAGCTTAAAAGTAGGGATAAACATGCACGCCGTCATAAAACAAATGCCGAAAAGGCATTGTTATATGATAAGGAAAAACATTCCGAGTCAGTCAAAAATATGGATAGGGCTTTCTCACTCGGTATCCAGAAAATCTATCCCTCTAAAGATTTCCATGTTTCTGAAGAATTTATCAAAAAATTGTTAAACGAACGCAGGCCTGGTGCCTCTGCGCCACCTCCGTATGATCCTCTCCCTGGTGCTCTGCCCATTCCTGCTGTCATTCCTAATGTTATTCCTGTTCCCCCTGTACAACCTACTGTTCCTATTCCTCCAGTTGTTGTTCTTCCACCTATCCTACCACCCCTTCCTCTTGCGCCGATAGTTGTACCCTCATTGAATTTGCCCACACCACTGCTCCCGAGTGGTTCTGTATTGACTGAAGTTGATCGGGGTGCGGGGTCAAAGATTGTCACTCGAAATACTGTTTCTGCAGACAGGAAACGGGAATTATTTGCATGGGCTAAGCACTGTATGGAGAGAGGTGATCAAGCTAATGTTTTTTCCACATTATCAAATGTGGGCAATTTTCCCGAGAAAAATGTTTTTATCGAAGGTTTGGGGACTCATTTATGTGTAATGTGGGGTAGATTACATAATACGGATCTCCCACAAGGGGTGAGGGATCTAAATACTTTAGCGCTTTCAAGGGACACAGAGGAGAAAGTACATGGTCATGTTGAGAGATTGTTTGAGTATAGGAGGGACTTTGAAAAATTACAGGATGAGGATGGTGAAGACGACAGTATGTATGTACAGAAACGGTTCCTTCCGTGTCGTAGATCGGCATCTGAGGAAGTACGAATTTGTATCAAAGATGCGATTCGATGGATCGCGGATTCATCGACACCGCCGGATGAAGTATATGACACGTATAGTCAGTATACAGTAGAAATGCAGAGGAAGGTGATTCAGGTTATGGTACAGTACCTGCAGGATGAATGTGTACGGAAGAAGGTTAGTTGTCCTATAGAGTTATTGGGTATCTGTAAAAGGGCTTTTTCGCCCAACACTTCTTCAGCTGCATTAGCGCTCGACCTGGCTCTGTTGCTCAGTAAGCAGTCAGAGTTACCTATATCTCAGTTGCCTATGAGAGAGGTTCCTCCGACATTTGTCCCAAAGGTTGAGATTCCCGCTAACGCTGGGACTGGTGCACCCGCTGTGGACATCCCTGCACATTATGTATCGCAATTTGTTCACGTCCCGTTTTCACGACAGGAAGTGAACACTATTAGACAATCAATTCCCGATATTAGGAAAAATCCGACAGGAAAGAGATAGAATCCGTTTTGCAGTCCTCTGTGTTCACCTTAAGCGATATTGACTTGCTATTCCCTGTACTCCTGCCCGTAGATTTATGGAAGCAGGTTCAAACAATAGACGATGTGCCAGGGTTGGGAGATACGTGGGCTAACATGACTAGGTTTGATGGGGAAAGACCAGCCGATGAGAAACCACCTCAGGTAATACTTACTTTGCCTGATAGAATTGTCGCAAAATTGAAAACCATAATTCCTGAGAAATAATTATTTGGGACAAGCTTACGGCCTGTGTTCAAGGAAAAACTGAAGGTGCCACCGAGTTCCCTAATAGATTCGAACAGGTATTCTCTGACTTCAGTGGACAGGACTTGGGCACAGAGTCTGGGAAAAGGTTGTTTGTGGACAAATTTGTACGTGGATTGTTGCCCGACATCCAGTCACAGATTATATCCTCTAAAAGCGCTTGGCAGGCGAAATCCCAATCTGAAGTTTTGCACATGGCTCAGTATTATGAGAACCATGTTAATAATGAAAAAGAGAAAATAGAGAAGAGGAAAGGAGATTTGAAGACTAAAGTATTGTTACAACAAATCGTTAGAAATCCCAGAGGAGGTACTTCACAGACCAGAGGTCAGTATGTCCCAAAAGGAAACGCTCCTTTGGGTCCTGTGAATGTTAATCAATGTGCCTATTGCCGCCAGGAAGGTCATTGGCGAGCACAGTGCCCCGTCCTTCGACAAAGGTCAAACAATGCATTTGGGAGTATGGGTAGACGACCTAGAGGTCACCCCGGAGCGGGGGGCCCTGATAGAGGTCATTTCTCGCAACCTTTTTCACAGGAAAATCAGACTTCGAGTGTGGATACGAGAAACATATTTGATCACCCTTCTGCTGCCTACCTTTCTGAAGAGCTTCCTTCTGACGACATTTTATTTCCTTAGGACTGCCCGAAGCAGGGTTTGGAACCTTCACCTATTCCCGTTTATCAGAAAGGTCCCTACGTTGAATTGTTAGTGGGGAATAGGAAACATCAGTTTTTGATAGACACTGGAGCACAGAAGTGCTCCATTGATCATTCCCGGGTTCCAAACATTCCACTGTCAGGGCAAACAAATGTTTCTGTAGGGTTTTCTGGCATACCAATTGCCTACCCGGTTTCTTCGCCGGTGTCTGTTTCTTTGGGTCCCTTCACGGACCATTGTCCCTTCCTCCTGACTTCGAACTGTGGAGAGAATTTGCTGGGGTTAAATTTGTTGAAGAAACTGAATGCAGTAATTCATTGTTCCTCTGACGGAGTTCGACTGACGATTTCACCACAGCAACTTCCCAATTCTCAGTTTTTGACTCGACCATTGCCTCCTGAGTTTAGCGTTGTTCCGGAATATTTGTGGGCGGTCGACGACAATGATGTCGGGGTGCTACAGATTGAGCCCGTTAAAATAGTTTTGAAACATGGAGTCAAACTACCACGCATTCCGCAATATAAAATATCAATTGAGAGCGAGCGTGCTTTGAGGTGCATTGTCTCCGATTTTGTGCATCGAGGAGTGATTGAAGAGATTGCAGGTAGCTTATGTAACAGCCCGATTTTACCCGTATACAAGAAAGGTGACAATGCAATCCCATACCGTTTAATAATTGATCTACGTGCAATTAACAAAGTTGTCGCCCCACATTTTCCAATTGTGCCTGATGTGACAACAATACTGACAATGATCCCTGCTACAGCTATGCACTTTAGTGTTGTGGATCTGAAGAATGCTTTCTTCAGTATTCCTATACATAAGGAGAGTAGATATTTGTTCGCGTTCACCTTGGAGGGACGCTCGTTCACATTTACTCGTGCACCTCAAGTCCAAGCATTTATAGTAGGACTCTGAAAGAGCAGCTTGACACCCTTGAATTGCCATCTACTTGTACACTGCTTCAGTATGTCGATGACTTGCTGTTAGCTGCAGATTCTGAAAGTGCTTGTAAAGAAGGCACTGTATTGTTTCTTATTCATCTGGCTGAAAACGGTCATAAAGCTTCGCTCAAAAAATTTCAATATTGTTGTCAGGAGGTTGCCTATTTAGGCTACCTCCTGTCAAAGGAGGGGAGAAGATTGACACCTGAAAGAATAAAACGCATTTCTGGCATGTCTGTTCCAAATACACAGAAGGAAGTCAGAGCCTTAATAGGTGAGGCTTCTTACTGTAGGTTGTGGATCCCGAATTTCTCACTATTGATAAAACTGATGTTGGCTTTGACAAAGAAGGGCATTTCTTTGCCGCTGCCATGGAAATCGGAACATCAACGATCATTTGAGCTTCTCAAAACTGCGTTATGCTCTGCACCGGTTCTGGGTACTCCAAATTATGACAAGGCCTTTGTGTTGTTTGTGCATGAATGTGATGGATGTGCTTTGGCTGTGTTAACACAGGATCACAGAGGGAAGAATAGGCTGTGCGGCTACTACTCTTCCGCCCTTGATCCTGTCGCATGCGCTTTGCCAAGATGTTTGCGAGCTGTCGCTGCTGCTGCCCCGTCTGTAAAACAGAGTGAGGGAATGGTCCTAGGCCATGATTTAGTTTTGATGGTACCTCACTCTGTAGAAGTCCTATTGAATAAAACCCAAACGCAACACCTCACCTCTGCACGGCTGACAAGCTATGAATTAATTCTGTTTTCCCCTCACATTCAAATTAAGAGGTGTTGTGTTCTTAATCCGGCTGAACTCCTACCTTTCCCGCAAAATACTGTCTGCGGTGACGAAGAATCACATGACTGCCTGTATACTACTGAACAGAAAACAAAGGGCAGGATAGACCTTATAGATACTCCTTTGGGCAATGCGGAAGGGGAGCTGTTTTGTGATGGCTCCTGCTTCAAACTCCCCGATGGTACATCTACAGCTGCTTACGCAGTTACTACATTGAGTACGGTTGTTGAAGCTAAGAGAATTCCGCATAACTCCGCGCAGGCCGCAGAGATGTAGCATTGACCCGAGCTTGTGAACTCTCCGAAGGGCATACAGTAAACATATATACTGATAGCCAGTACGCCTTTGGGGTGGCTCACAACTTTGGGAGGCTCTGGTCAGAAAGAGGGTTCCTAACCTCACATGGGACCAAGATTCAGCATGGTCCCCTGATATTGCGATTGCTCTCGGCACTCTCGCTCCCTAGTCAGTTAGCGATCATGAAATGTGCGGCACATTGTAAGGTCATAGACGATGTGGGAAAGGGGAACGCTTTTGCTGACCAGATAGCCAGGCAAACGGCCACAGAACTTAGCGTAGACATGTATGCTCTAAGAGAAACAAAAGATGCCTATGTAATGGATGAGGGTATCGGGTCTGTGCGAGATATCCAAACTGATGCCACAATAGAAGAATCTAAAAGGTGGGTCGAAGGGATGGGGAAACTGGATGACGATGGGTGTTGGGTGGATACATCTGAAGGGAAATGGTTGCTCCCTGATTCATATGTGCTGGCAATGGTTACGATGGCACACGGTCCAACGCATGTGTGTGCTCAACAGATCACGAAAATATTAGAACAAGTCTGGGTGAATGATAAAATTTTGAAGATTGCACAGCGACATGTTCAGAATTGTATGATTTGCTTACAGCACAATGTGGGGAAGGGGACAGTAAATCCAAGGGGTAGCTTTGGGCCCCCTTCGGTTCCCTTCGAGGTCATCCACTTTGATTTTATTGAGATGGAACGGTGTAACAATCTAAAATATGTTCTTGTGATTATTTGTGCCTTTAGTAAATGGATTGAGGCTTTCCCCGTTAAGGATGCTAATGCCATGACCACTGCAAAGACTATGGTAAAGGAATTCTTTCCACGATTTGGGCTACCTAGGGTAATTTGGTCGGACAACGGTCCCCATTTCGTTGCAGCAGTAATTTTGCAGATATGCACAGCGTTACACATTGAAAAACGGTTTCACTCGGCTGGACATCCTCAAAGTGCTGGGTTGGTAGAGAGACATAACAGTGTCTTAAAGAACAAGCTTGCCAAAACATTTGCCGGCACCAAACTGAAATGGCCAGATGCCTTGCCTATTGTATTGTTAGCCATGCGTACCACACCTCAAACTAAGACTGGGCTCTCTCCATTTGAGGTAGTGATGGGGAGACCTGCTAACATTTGGGGCCTTCCGAAGCCCAAAACCCTGAGGGAGGTCGAAAATGTATTGCTTGTAGACTATTGTAACCAGTTCACTAAAAATCTGTATCTCATTTATCATCAGGTCCAATCAGCTTTACCTGTACGGTTTACGGGCCCAGGACACAACATTCAGCCTGGAAGTTGGGCCCTAGTGAAGGCCTACGAAAGGTCTTCCTGTCTCGCGCCTCGCTGGCGGGTAACCCTATCAGGTGCTGTTGGTCACCCAGACAGCAGTGCGGGTGGCTGGAAAGAAGCATTGGATCCACGCGACGCATGTCAAGAAACCTCCTCACCCGACGCCACACGTTACAGAAGAAGCAGAACCCCTCGCTGATGCTACAATCTCTGATCCTGGAGTAGCAAACAGCGCTGTGAGTGTGTCGGAGAATTTCTCTGAGCCCGTGGAGCTCGGGGAACAGTCCATTTCGTCTCTGCACTCTTTGAAAAGGTCACTTCCGGAAAACACTGTTTCAAGTTCTGCGACATCCGTCGCCTCCGATACGTTGCTTCCCTCAGGAAGTGACGTTACTTTATTTCCGGATCAAACAGTACCTGGTACCACCAGGTATGACCTTCGACGAACAAAATAGAACTACGGCACAAATTTTGCCGGTGCATCTGGAAAGAAAAAGTTATTGAGAGTTTTTCTCTTGCAACAGGAAGTTTTTGAGAAAAAAGAAAAGGAAAAAAGGGATTCTGCTGGCTAGGGTTGGGGAAGGACTAAGAAGTCGCGCGACCGTAGTGTCGCCAGCAACGAACATTGGGGTCGTCGATTGAGAAACTACGATGCCTGCCACCTCCACCGCTGCTGCTCGCATAGGACTTGTAAAGAAGGGGGTGACCAACTCGGACAACGAACAATGTGCCTGGGCCCCGAAAACGTATTGCTGTGTTGTGTTGATAATAATTGGAATTTGTATAGTTACTGCTGTGGGACTTTGGTACTTCGAAGAAATGTACCCTCTAAAACCTCTACTGCCAATTGAGATTGTACCTACTGCTTTGACTCCCTCTGTACACCTTCATACTTTGTCAACTAGAGACTCCCAGCATAGACGAAAGTACCATAGTAAAACTTTAATGATAATAATGAATTCAACGCATGCCATTTTTAATAAGAGTAATTGCTGGATTTGCACCCATTTACCGCAACATGGGAACAAGGGGCTAGGATGGTATATTCACCCTTTACCTTTAATGACTGCTTGCTATGCCTCTCTTAGAGCACTATTCTTTGGCCGTTGGAATGATAGCATCTCAGGGAACTTTGATGGAACTAATTTAAATGATTTTGAGAAATGTGAATTGACTCCCCTGGGATGCTCGCTTTTTGCAAATTGAAGTAAACCTAATGTTGCTTCTATTAGGCCATCTGATAAGCTATCTCTTCCTTTTCAAACTCTAATTTCCTTTAAAATGGCTCCGATAGGCAACAAGGACGATGTGCCTCCTTCCTACTCTATTAATCATAGCCCCGATTCAGTCCCCTTTTGTGTACAAAGAAATGGCACTTGGTCAATGGGAAACTTTGAAGGTTGTGTGAACCTTGTAAATTTGACCGGGGAGAACAGGCCTCTGTATGTAGGGGGGCCAGTCTATTTTGTTTGTGGTAGTACAGCATTTCCCTGGTTGTCCAAGGATTGGCAGGGAACCTGTTATTTAGGAATCCTGTTACCTGGGGTATTCATAGCTAGTACATTGGAAGTTTCTAAGGCTCGCCCACGGCGGGACGAGAACGGAGATACCCCTGGGCAAGTATTGGGAGATATAGCAAAATCAGTTGTGCCATTTTGGGGACAGATAGCAAATTCTGAAAATATCAGGGGGTTAGCAAGGGTACTGGAGAGAACCATCAACCGGAGCACGGATATACTCTACAATATGACACTAGAACAGAAAGCAATAAGATTGGTAGCACTCCAAAATCGGATGGCATTAGATGTCATCCTGGCAGAACGTGGTGGAGTATGTAAATTAGTGGGGTCCGCTTGATGTGTTTTCATTCCAGACTCCTCACCGACAATTTTCAAAGCAATACAGAACTTGCACATCCTTAGTTCAGTTGTGCATGTTCCTGTGGGAGATTGGAGTATTAGTGCTTGGTTCTGGGATTCTCTACGATCCTGGGGTTGGAAGGTGCTTTCTGTTATACTGGTTATTTTGGGAATCCTGCTATTCCTTTGTTGCTGTTTCCAATGTCTACCTAGTATATGTGCAATGCTAGGGGGATGTTGTGCTCGGGCAGTGAGCACAATAGGGCACAAAATGTATGCCCCAGATACAGCATCTAAAGAGTTTGTGTTACAAGAGGTTCTGATGAATGACGTAATGGCTATAGATATTACAGATAATGATTCAGGATGTATGGATGACAATGCATGGAGTTATTTACAAAGATATTGGAAATGATGTTAGCACTTGGCATCGGCCAAAAGGAGGGTTTGTCGGAATTGAAACAATATTATGCCTCCTATCGTAACAATTATATGTGTATTGGCCTACGCCAAGTTGTCTAAACATCATACGCGAACAAACTCCACGACAAGGTCTTGACCTTAGAGAAAGTAATGTAAGTCGCCATCTTGGATTAAGCCGCCATTTTAGGTTCTCTTGTAATATGGAAGTCACCCTGAACATCAAAATGGAGGCCGAATGACATTCTGAGTAAGATTCTGGCCGTTGTGACCTCCGTACACATGAATAATTAATATGCCTGCAGGCCACTTGTCGGGGTCGCGAACTGAGACCTTGCCCTACCGTTGACCTATATGTAATTGTACAACCATATCAGCGAAACTAATTGAAATGCATATATTACAGGATTGACCTGGCAAGGAACCCATAGGCCCGGCTCATAGAATGGTTAACCCGCAAGAGGGTTGGCCAAGGGCTGGACAAAATCGTATAAAAGAGCCCGAGTATCCCAATGTGCGGTCTCTCTCACTAACACATCGAACCCTCGTTGGAGTTCGTAATGCTACTCTGAGAGCCGAATAGCTATCCGTTTGTCAATTGACTTGGTAACTGTTGTAGCTTTTAAATAAAGCACTTGTATGTTCTTTGTAACCTGTGTTGGTGTGTTTCTTTCTGGGCTTCCCGGCCTCATATTATTTCTCTGTTTCCACAGTACTGGATGCCCTGTTGCGCCATGTGTCTGAACAGATTGCCCTACCCCGTACTCTTCCCCAGGTCATTGCCACCAAGTTGGCCTACCATGCCATTGCAGGCATGCCAAATTGCATAGGTGCAGTCAACTGCACCCACGTCGAGCTGACAGTACCACGTGCTATTGAGATGGTGTTCCGCAATAGGAAACTGTACCACTCACTGAATGTACGGATGGTATGTGATGCCGCACAACTGATAACACATTGCTGTGCACATTTCCTGGGCTCAACCCATGCCTCAATGGTACTGCAGAATTCAACATTACCACGGTACATGGAACGCTATGCTGGACAATGCACGTGGTTATTGGGTGAGTACAGCTGCCAATGCCCTGGCTCTGTGGAAGGGGTGTGTGTGTCTAGGGCAATGACCAATGTGAATGGGCTGTTGCAACTGCACATGCATCACCCCCCGCCCATTCACTGAATAGACAGCCCGTACACACCCTGCGAGATGATACATACAGCCAATAGTGCCACTGCCCCATGCACCTGGGGCCACTGCATACCTCCACCCACAATATGCAGCATTGCCCTCCCAATGACCATGATGCCTGCACATGAGACATCCTGCATCAACAACATCATCACAGTCGACTGATTGACTCTGCCATGGTGCACATCACTGCACAATGCCATACTTACCAACCAATGTCACCCTCAGGGCAAAGTACACATGCACACCAATGCATTGGTCAATGTCCAGATGCCAACGTCCACTACAATGACCAAGGAATGGAAATCACCCACCGGTCCAACCACTGCATGCCACATTTGCATGAATGAACAATAACACAAGATTGCACTGCATCTGATGAAGACATGATACAACAAACACTGACATGTCCCCCACATCTACATCCCATTTAGATGATACTGGATATGCACTCACGGCATGACTGATGACGCCTGTACGGAGGCAAAGGAACAGGCATGAAGAGGTGTACAACAGGGCACACGTCTGCACACGTGCCATGATTGAGAGGACATTTGGACTACTGAAGCCTCGGTTCCGCTGTTTAAGCAGATCTGGCGGATCACTGCTGTGCAGCCCAGTGAAGACGAGTAAAATTATGCTCATTTGTGCCATGCTGCACAATCTGTGCCTCCGCAGGAACATTCCAATGCCCCCAGACGCAGATGATGAAGGTGGAGATGGAGATGGAGACGGGGATGGGGATGGGGATGGAGATGGGGATGGGGATGGGGATGGGATGGCTCCACCTCCTCCTGGGGGTGCATTAGATGGTCCACTAGCACGGGATGCACCAATTCGCATTTACTTTTGAGATACTGAACATTAAGAGCATTGCATGGATATGACGATGCCAGTAAATAAGTTGACATACTGCAAATGAAATGATGGATGTCCACTCATGAATGTTTTTTTCAGTGATGATGCATTCATAAAATTACAACAGGGAAGGAGGTGCAATGGTTAGGGAAGCTGTACACCCGTGCCCACCCACCACCCAAACGTACCCACCCCCAACCAGGCCCCAATACACTAACCCCCTTATGGACCTCCCTCACCACCCAAACATACCCACCCCCTTACACCCTTCTAGTCCCCATGTGTCCTGCAGTGCCAAACACACATGCCATCATTTGCGTGTGCGCTTCGGCGCTTGTGCATCCTTGCCTGAGGGCCCTGTTAGGTGACTTGAGCGCCTCTGTGGACTGGCAGAGGTGGAGCTGGATGGGGTGGTACTAGTTGATGACACTGTTGCTGGCATTGGTGGCGTGCAAGATATGCCTGGTGGGCTAGCAACATGGACTCGGCAATACTCGAAGTGTTGTTATTGCCCTCACACACATGACGTGCCAGGGTCACTATTGTGGTGGCGAAGTGTCCAATGGACCTTGAGAGCCAACATACAGATGAGCTGTAGCTCTCCCTCTGCAGCCTGGATTCCTGAAGCTGCCTTTCCACCAGGTGGGTGAGGGTAGCCTGCTGCTCCTCCATACGCTGAGTGCGGGCATTGAGCTCAGCCATTGAGGGGGTAGGTGACCTCATTGGACTGCGGAGTGATGTGGGGCTGAACTTCAGGTCATGGAACAATGCCAAGTCATCCAGGTTGGGCACCTCCCCCCGTGGCCCTAAATCAGACTGCAGATACTTTCTGGGGTGAGTTGCAGAGGCATGATGGGTGCCCGTGGCACCTGTGTTGCAGTAGGCAGCGTGGAGATGGTGGAGATGGTGGTGCTGGTGGCTGGCACATGTGTACCAGATGCTACTGGGGGCAGAGTTGCAGAACTGCTGGCAGCATCCTCCTGGGCAGGGGCGCTGGTTTGCACACGTGCAGGGGTCGATTGCCTGGGCTGTTGTGCGGTGTCACTGTCACTTGATATGGCTGTGGGGCACAGAGATTATGCAATTAGTTGGGTGGTGGTGCCTGATGGGTGCATCACATGCATCAGACAGGTTGATCAGTGAACAGTTGCATTTACACGCATATGCTTGTCGAGGGTCATGTATTGTAGTGAAGTGCATCGTCATCTGGATCATGATTGTGTCCTTTGGGGCACTCATGCACTGGCTGTAGAGGGTGTTGTTAATGGGTCCTTTGGGGCACTCTTGCACTGGCTGGGGGGGGTTGTTAATGGGTCCCTTGGGGCACTCATGCACTGGCTGGGGAGGTTGTTAATGGGTCCTTTGGGGCACTCATGCACTGGCTGGGGGGGTTGTTAATGGGTCCTTTGGGGCACTCATGCACTGGCTGTAGGGGGTGTTGTTAATGGGTCCTTTGGGGCACTCATGCACTGGCTGGGGGGGTTGTTAATGGGTCCTTTGGGGCACTCATGCACTGGCTGGGGAGGTTGTTAATGGGTCCTTTGGGGCACTCATGCACTGGCTGGGGGGGTTGTTAATGGGTCCTTTGGGGCACTCATGCACTGGCAGAGGCGGTTGTTAATGGGTCCTTTGGGGCACTCATGCACTGGCTGGGGAGGTTGGCAATGGGTCCTTTAGGGCACTCATGCACTGGCTGGGGGGGTTGTTAATGGGTCATTTGGGGCACTCATGCACTGGCTGGGGGGGGTTGTTAATGGGTCCTTTGGGGCACTCATGCACTGGCAGAGGCGGTTGTTAATGGGTCCTTTGGGGCACTCATGCACTGGCTGGGGAGGTTGGCAATGGGTCCTTTAGGGCACTCATGCACTGGCTGGGGGGGTTGTTAATGGGTCCTTTGGGGCACTCCTGGCCTCAACATGTACTCATATGGCATTCATATTTTTGCACTTACCAGCATCTGCAGGTGGGCTCGCTCCTGCCTCAGCATCCCCGATACCCATGGATGCCCTCAAGGTGGAGGACACTGCTGCAGCGCTCCTCCCATGTTTGCAGCCTCAGTGGGGAAGTGGGCCCTCCACCTGTCCCACTGCTGTGTTGCCGGTGTGTTGAGATCAGGTTCCGCACCCTCAGTCTGAGGTCGTCCCACCTCTTGTGACAGTCCGTGACGCTCTTTGTAGTCCTGCCCACAGCGGTGTACTTGCGTGCAGCTTCCGCCCACACTTCCTTCCTGCGCTGCTGTGTAGCACGCCGTTGGTCTGCACTAAACAGCATCTCAGCATGCTGCACTATATGGTCGACCAGAACAGTGAGCTCTGCCTCACTAAAGCGCTGTTTGCGTTGCCTCAGGGCAGGAATCCTGGCAGACATGCTGGGGGTCCTTTTAGCCTTGTCACTGTGTAGATGTAGCTTGTGCTGACTCTGGATGGAAGTGGATTGAGCTTTATATGATGGTCGCCTCTCTATTTCCGGTTTTCCCAATCATGGTATTTCCGCTTCTGTGTCCATGACGATGGCGGCGGACACAGTTTTTCCACTGCTTGTGGCGCCGCTATGTCCATTTCCGTGGGTGTGGTGCGCGCAACCAACAGCACGTAATCAGACGACCTTTCCGCAACCTTGCAGACGCGGAAACTTTGTTACCGTCGCCGTAGAATCACCGCATTCCGGACCGGGAAACTTGTAGCGAGGCCCTAGGTCTGTGCAATGCCCGTTTGAGAACATAGAACCTTTATGCATTTGATCTTCATAATATAGGTTTAAATCTCCTAGAACGATTAGATTATTGTAATCAAGAGCATCAATTTTTTCTTGTCGAGATTTTCTAGAAATGCTTTCGCAAGGCCAGAAGTGTCCTTTGATTGTCCATTTGACATTTCAGTAAAATCATTCTGTTGAACTGCATTCACGCTTTCTTGATGTGTTGACTTCAGAAGTGTTTTTATAATCAGGCCCATACCACTTCCCTGATTTAACAATCGATTGGGCCATGAAATTAAATAGGCGGTACAAACATACAGAAAATGCCTCATATATTATTAATAAGCCAGGATACTGTCGCAAATAAATAATCTAAATTGGAATCAATATGTGCTACATCCTAGCATCTGTGCAGAATGTGCCAGGAATTCTATGTCATTGCACACTTTCCCTGCTGGGTGCCATTGACTGCAACCATGTAGCATTGCCACTGCTCCCCCAAGACTCAGACAACAAATATTGCAACAGTAAACATTGGCATTGTGGGGTGAAATAGCCCATGGATGCGAGAAATAAACAATGTCCATCATCAGGCCTATGAAACCCAAGGAACAATGAGAGAAAGGGGGCCTAAAAAAACTTCCAGATGAAAACATCTAAAGATACAAACTGCCTTGCATGAAGCAACGTGCTAATAACTCTATGGAGAATTGCACTGGCATTCTCAGAAACAGCAGTGTCCAGCATCTTAAGTGAAATGCCAGAATTGTGTGTTCAAGCAGCTGCAGTGAAACGGAGCACTTTCTTTTATGAACATTAAAACACATGCATGGAATTTCGCTTTTCTTGTAAACTAAAAATATGCTTAGAAAAATGCCTGCCAAGCTTTCAAAGTATGAACATGGTTTCTGCCTATCACCGGCTCAATTACATGGACAATTTCAAAGCAACACGCATGTAATTTTGAAACTGTGTATTCTGTAGGATGTCATTTTAAATGCATTTATGATTGCTGCTAGCCATTTAAAGTGAGCGTCCCCCCAAATGCAATGAGAACTTCCCAATGAGAGTCAATAATGGACACACCCCAGGAGGGAATGAGACCAGGATCAAGTGCGGGTAAAGAAAAAAAGTAAAGTTTACCCAAAGTTGACATTTGCCCTTGTGGCCATACATACTTCGACCATCATCTATCTAGTTTAAAACATAAGAGATATATCACTAACCATTTGACCTGAACAATAAAAGTGAGAATACATAGGTCCAGGTGGCACTTATTCATGAGATTATGTTGTCACACTCATCAACCATTCTCATACATCTTCCTAAGACATTTATTGTTTGTTATCATGAGAGACATATATTGCCACACAGGGAGACATGGGCCTGGGGTGAGCTGGGTGGTATATGGCTGTGATATTACTTCAAAAGGCATTGAGGTGAGGGGCGTGTTGCCCATATTTCTTTAACTAGAGTCTGTGGGTGGGCGGCAAGTTCATAGTGGCATCAAAAGTCAGGGGGCTGAGGGGAGGGTGGATACTTGGTGCAGGCTCAGCGGAAGGGTGAGTGCTACATTTGTAGCATCAGAAACATCAGTGAGACCAAGGGCCTTTAGCCATCATCCCAGCATGAGGGAGGATAATAGTGGGGGCTGAGTGCACAGCGCGTCAGGAGAGGGGAAAGAAGGCCCTGTGGCCTGCTGCCTGTCCACTTTGCAGGGTTACATACGAATCAGTAGGATGCAGGTGTGGAACTAGCCCAGTGTGGTTGCAGGTAGATAGAATAATATGCAACCTCTGAGTATAATATGGGTTATACGTTTACATTTATCATGAGCATCATGTTACAAAATCTACAATAGCCTTGTGGCTTTCCCGTTTTGCAGGCAGTATACACATTTAGAACCATATACTAGTTGAACATGTTTGTGAACATACATATATTGGAAAACCAGTGAGCATCTAGATTGTGTACCTTGCATCATATCGAACAAGTAACTTAACATATCTGACATGAGTGTGAGTGTTTGGCAAAGAATAAGATTTGCCCAACAGTATGGGGCCTAGACATATAACCAATAGCTTTATGCACAGTAAAATAGGTACAGCTCTTCAGATCTTCTTGTTTTGTTTCAAAGAATCAGCCCCTTAATACACAACTACAGGAGGGTGTTTATAACCTTTACAGAGCGATTAGCAGTGTGGGTGAAACAGAGTGGCACACAGGTGTGGGGTCTGTATCTGTTACTTAAAAAGGAGAGCAATGTTTGGGGGTTGACCACAGCTTATGCCATAAATGTGGGATCTGCAAGGGGATGGACATGTTTGTGGAGATTAATTGTTTTCCTCAAACCCAAGCCTTTGCCCGGTCATTCACCAGTCAGCGATGAACTGCGGAAGGTGAAAGATAGTGTTTGTCTTGTAGCTTGTTCTCGCCTAGCCTCCCGTGGGAACAGGCCTACTGCTGGGACACAGAAGGGAGGGGGGTGAGGGAGGTGACTGGCTCGCTGTGTGCGAACTCGAGGGGAGAGCTGCAGCTCTGCAGGCAGCCTTTGTCCATGAGGCTTGTGGCACCATGTACAAAATGGAGTCTGATTGTGGTACAAAATGGGGTCTGGGATCAGCCTTCTGGCCGAGGTATGCATCCACGTGGGCCGTCCCGCAGCCACCCCACTCCATGGCCACAGGAGCATGGGAGGCTGGTGTACGAATCATACCTTGCATGTGGGTAAGAATGGTGGGGAAGAAGTCTTGAAGACCTTTTCTCCCATACCTTCCCCCCTTTCATTACTTAAGTAATGCATATTGTAACTCACCAAGCCTTTTACACTCCTCTTCCTCAGCCACTGCCACATCCCATGCTGGTGTTCCCTTATGTGGCATGCATGCTCTGCACACTGCTCTGAGACTCTCCCCTGCCCTTGCATACTCATCTGGAGTACAAGTCATGTAGATACATCCCCCATCTCCCTCTAGATCCGCCCACACCTCATTATACCAAGAAAACTCCTGGGGCTTCTTTATTGTGGTGTGATATAATCTATCTACAAAATACCCATCGCTGTATATGGCTGTCAGCCTGTATTTTGGTCCTGAGTCATCCCCAGTTTGTACCTGTGCCTCTTGTGTCATCTGTACCACTCCTTTTGCGTTGCCCATTATTATCACCATCATCAGTGCACTGTTAGGTACTGCATCTGCGCAGCACCTTGGACCAAAATAGCACACACAAAAAATCAAAAGCAGGAAAACGATGGTGGGCATTAGTAGTTTGACAGCCATCCTGAGCCAGGAGGGAACCCACAAAAAATGTCATTGAACCAGGTACTGAGCTGTACCCCTCCTTCCTCTTTCATCCGCTCGCCAAGGTTATGTACAGCTGCTATTATGTGGAACAAGGTGCCATTGTCCATGTCTGCAGAAGGTACAATATTTTGGCAAACACCTCCATCCATGGCTGTCAACAGGTCTAAAACATACCTGTTCTGCATCATCAACAACCACAGGCCCTTAGCTCCACCTTTATTACAGTAAACCCCTCTTCTGTGTTGTTGGCCAATTGGATCAGTTCCCAGCGGGTGATTTGGAGCCATTTTGCATTGGCTCGCGCTTGGATTATGGGAATAAGGGAAGCAAAGAATGGCTCAGCGGAATTGAACAACCGAAATAGAATCTGTGCCAAAAGTTCAGAAGATGCCTTAGAGATGTATTTTGATGATCTTTTTTTTCCGTGAGACTGTGCTCTGCATGCTCTCCACAGGGAATTCTTGAGTCGGCTGCAAGGGTTCTGGATCATTGGCGGGTGGCAGCCTTTTCTCCCCTTGGATATGACTTTCAGGTATCACCATCAGAGTGGAATGCAGCGTTGCCAGAGAGCGTGTGCCCCTCCATGACTGTGGGAGGTGCAGGTACGCCTGTTTGCCGCAAACCCAGTAAGCGTGCATTAATGTAGCAGTTCCTTTTTTCATGTCTGGTATGATGAGCGTTTTGTTACAGTTCTTGTTTGTGCCCATATTTACTTTTCCTTCTCCATGGAAGCACAGTTCAAATATATTTCTTTCTGCAGCTTGAATGGCTTTTCAAGGGCCGTTACCCACGTTAGTTTTGAGATGTGTTCATTCCATATCGGGGCGCATGTTTTCTGGATCCATTGCAGTTTTTCATCTGCCAGCCCTCGTAGTGCCTCTGCCTTGCATGTTACCTGCTCGTCTTGCGGTGTATTGTCCACATATAATGTTCCTTTTATCACTAGAAAGGGTTCTTTCAGGTATATTCCTCCTTTGGGTTTTGAGTAACAAGTCTTTTCATTTTGCAGCATTTCAAAGGAGACGGTGTGCGCTTGAAAAGTATTTTTAATTCTGCATAGTGCAAGATGAAGGAGACATTGTGCATCTGCAACAGGTGACTCTTGTGGTAACAGTACTTTAGGAGTACCAGAGGCAAGGGGTATAAGAGAGCACACATAACAGCTCTCATTAGTTGTCTGCTTTGCAGTAAAGCTCATGTCTGCGTATCATTTATTGGACTGATGTGGGTGCTGTGGATCTTCTATTGTATCTAATCTCAGCCCGTGGTATTCATCATACTTTCTCTGTCCCGCCCCCCTTTTCCGTCTTTTACTGTCCCCTGTGTGCCCCCAAGCTTTTCTTTCAGCCTGCTGCATTAAGGGTACTCCATCTGGCCCCCCCTTTTCCCACTCGTTATATAGCGCCATGAACCTCTCGCCAGTTTTTTCATCATCATCCACCACCCGCTTGGGCACTTCGTATTGTTCAGTTGTGTCAGGAGCAAGTGATACAGTTAGGTCAGAATCCTCATATAACCATGGTAATTCAGAGGGGTCTGGGTCGTTCATCTCGTACACATTAAACTCAGAGTCATTATATGGGGCAGTGGGGTGTACTGATATAATAGTGCTGGCTCTGCTATTTGCATGTTGTATGCCAGTTCTCTGCTTCCCGTGTTCCCAGAGCAGTTTTACCCCATCCCATATGAGATGTGTCCCCTTCTTTACCAAGCTTGTCCCATTTCCCCCCTCATTTAGATCTATAGATATAAATGCTATGGCCCAGTACACTACCAAACCAAACAACATTAAAACGAATATTTCTGCGCAACAAAACAGTCCACACTCGTAGCTGTATCTCCTTAAACTAAAACTGACATTTCCATTTCTATCTATTCTAACATTGTTGGCATCGGGGTCCCCTCCGTTGCCATGGTTGCTCCTACAGAATGAGACATAAAGGCACATTAAGCAGATACATATATGCATACTTTGTTATTTATATATCTCTGTGTTATATGTACATTTCTGTGCATTTCAAGTAAAGTTTACAATAACTTCTATTTCTCTCGTTAACTTCATTGCAGAGAGAGAGAGAGAGAGAGAGAGAGAGAGGGAGAGAGAGAGAGAGAGAGAGAGAGAGAGAGAGAGCGAGAGAGAGAGAGAGAGCATTTTGATCAACTGGTTTCATTGCAATTTTCTAAGTTTTGCCAGCTGCAACATGCATCTGTTATCTTTTTTTTTATTTCTTTTGCATGGTTGCATGGTTCATTATTTCTCTTGTATCTCCTTTTAGGTTTGTGTCACCTCCTCTGACCTGTCTGTCTCTCCATCTGGTGTTACACTATCATATGCTTTTCGTACATTTGTCAAATGTATCCAATACCTCAGCCCTTTTACTTTCACAACGGTGGGTGTACAGTACACCACTTCATATGGACCATGAAATCATGGGGTATTCCACTGACGTATGAAAATCCTCACATATACCATCTCCCCTGTCATGAGCTGACCTGCCCGGCTATCACTGGGTGGTGTTACAGTGTCATTTGCAGCTTCTTGTGTGAATGGGGGTGCAAGCTGTTTTGCAATCATGCGCGCTACTTTTGTGAGTTTTGTCCAATACTGATAAAAACTTTCCCCTATTACCGTTGCACTCCTGTGTGCATCAGATATTCTTTGTAGTGGGGAGTGTGCTGTGTGCATGTGTCTGCCTGTCACTATCCCATGAGGGGACAAATGGTAGTCCTTGCTGGGTTTCTTTCTTAACTCAAATAAGGCCAGGGGTAAACAGTATACCCAATTATTTTTAATTATGTAACATAGTTTTGAAAGTCCACTTTTTAGGAGTCCATTTATTTTCTCAACAACTCCATTTGAATGCGGGTGATAAATCGTACATAATTTGTGTGTTATTCCTAACATTGCTGTCGCATCTTTGAACAGATCGTTGACGAAATGTGTTCCGTTGTCGGAGCGTATTACGTCACATATTCCCCAGCGGGGAAATACTTCCCGCAGCAGGAACTTGGCTGAACACTTTGCATCTGGAAGGGTGCAAAGGCTCACCTCTATTCACCTTGAAAAGGGACAAACTATCACTATCATTTATCGGGATCCATTGCATCTTTCACCCATGTTAGCCTAATCTAATTGTAGCTCTTGAAATGGTCCTATTGGCTTCAGCAGTGTCCCTCGTAGTGTTCTTAGTGTCATCTGTGAATTGTATATTTGGCATGTAGTACATTCCATTGCCAATTTGGATATTTGCTCTTGCAATCCTGGAACGAACCAGTTTTCCTGAATTTCTGCTGCTATATTTGTTTGGCAATGTGGGCTGGGAAATGAAGTTGTTGGAAAGCTATTTCTAGTAGTTTCTAGGTCATTACTACTTTGCCTGTGTTGTTTTGTTGCCAGAGAAGATCAGTGTATGACTGGCTACACCCTCATTTTTCCCATAACTCTTTTTACTCAGCTGTTGCTTCTTGCTGTAACTCTAATATTTGAGAAATTGGCATGGAGTTGTATCCCTCCCTCTGCTCTTCTTCTACATGCTTTTGCACTCACTGGTTGTTTTTTTAATTAGATATGAAGCGTCTATGGCGGCAGCGTCCGCTGCCACTTTACCTAATGAGATGATCTCATTATTGTTAGTATGGGCTTGGCATTTCACCAATGCCACAACCGTCGGTTCTTTTAGTGCTTCTATTGGCTGTAGCAACAATTTGGCGTGCTGCATCGGGATCCATCTGCTATCTGAAATCCCTGCCTTCCCAAGCGTGCCAACCCTCCATGTACTGTTGTGGTCATGTATGCAAGGTCGGTGTCTATTTTTACTGCACATCCCTTTGCTGTGTGTAATGCTTCAATTAATGCCACTAATTCTGCTGCCTGAGCTGCAAAATGGGTGGGCAACGTTTTCTGCACTATTACTTCGTACTCACCTGCTTCTAGGCGTACCACGGCCACTCCCACATGTTTTTCTCCTGTTTCAGAATTAATTCATGCTGACCGATCTATGAAGTATACTTCTCCTTCAGTTAATGCATCCTCACTAGCCGTGGGTGTACTATCATATTCTCCTCTGTATGTGCAACCGTGCATATCTTCCACTGTGCATGCCTCTGTGAGGAATGTGGCTGTGTTCACAGTTTTACAACTCACTGTGTGTATGTTTGAACTTGATAATATTATCTCATATGCTATTGCTCGCTGTTGGGTCAGTGTGCTCTTTTACTATTATAATATTGTGAAAAGTTAATGCTCCACATACAATGTCATGGAGCATCCCATCACAATTGTTGCACTTTTATCAATGGCGAACGCCGCGGCAGCGAGAGTTTTTTCGCAAGAGAAGTGTCCTTGCATCACTGCGTCTAGTGTACCACTGTGGTATGCCAGAGGCTTGTGACCCAATGATGTTTTTTTGTGTCAATACTGCTGTCATTAGTGTCCCATCACAATGTGAAAATAAACAAAATTTGCGATCATAGTCTGGGTTTGCTAGGACGGGTGCTGTTGATATCAATTCTTTCAATCTATTGAATGCAGTGTGCATTTCTTGTATCCATTGTATTGCTACGCTCTCTCTCTCTCTGTGCTTCCTTGAAGCCCTATCGGAGTGGTTTTGTGTACCCTGCGTATTCTGAGATCCATGCACGACAGTAATTGCACATGCCAAGAAATTTCTGCATCTCCTTCACTATGCTAGGTTCATTCACGGCTTGCACTGCAGCTACCCTGTCGGGGATTCTTCTATTGCCATCCTTAGATATCATCTGACCCAAATACAACACCTCTGTTAAACAGTATTGTAATTTTTCTTTGTCCAATGTGTAGCCCTTGTGTGCCAGAAATGTTAATAGTGTCACAGAATCTTGCCTGCACTCATCCTCATTCTTCTCACAACTCAAGAGATTGTCTACGTACTGAATGATTGTGCTCTTTGTATCAATGTTTCCAAGATCCTCATTTATGATCCCGTTGAATATGCTTGAGCTCTCACAGTATCCCTGGGGCAACCGGCAATGCTCATATCTTTTTCCACCCAGGGTAAATGCTGTCAAATATTGTGATTCAGGGTCCAGTGGCAATGAGAAGAATGCGTTCTTCAGATCCACCACTGTGAAACATGATGCATCATTGGGCATGCTGCACAAAATTGATGCTGGGTTTGGGACACGGGGGAATTATTTTTGTATGATGTAATTGAGGGGGCCGAGGTCCTGTATCATCCTCCACACCCCCCTTTGCTTTTTTAATGGGGTAGATACAAGTGTTACATGGTGAATTTGAAGGCACTATAATCCCTTGTTGTAATAAGGCAGATATAGTTTCTTTTATCCCCTCTTCTGCTTCCCGTGGCAGTGGGTACTGTTTCACCCGGGGCAGCAATGCCCCTGGTTTGAGTTTTATTTTCACTGGTGTCACTTCACGCAACAACCCCACATCATGTGCGCCTGTTGGCCACATTTCCCTTGGTACAAGCTGCATGTCATCATTGAAAAATGTAGGTGGTGCACCAACCACCGCCATGAGTTGTACGGGCACTTGTCTGAATCATTAAGTCACAGGGGATTACTATCTCCATTACTATTTCTCTGTCACTGTCTGAGTAAGTGAAGAGTTCTTCGTCAGACAGTTCTCATAGGGGTATTTTGGCATTGATACACAACACTGTTCGCCATTCACATGCATGTTTGTCTACTCTAATTACTGCTTTGTGCAGACACCTGCACCCCATGCAAATCAAATCTAGGGACATCACTGTTCCTGGCATTATCTCAGGGCGTGCTACAGGGTGGAACACACATTCGGTTGGCACTCTCCATTCTTGGCGTTTTAGTTCAGGTACAACCAGCGGTAGTGTCTTTAGCCCTTGAATAATATGGTCAACCGGTATCCCACGCCCCTCCAGTGCCGTGGCTCGTGTGTTTATTACTAGCATTGCTTGCATTGGACAGATCCACAGGGTAGAGCAAACTATCCCTCTTTCTGTAAAAGAAATGGTCATATTGAGCTTACTAAGGAGGTCCTTCCCCAACAAATTTATTGGTGATTCTTCATAATACAATAGGGGTGCTCGCACTGTTTTGCCCCCCACTGTTACATCTAATTCTTCTGTGTATGTAACCTCGACCACCACCCCAGAGAACCCCTGCGTCTCCATTTTAAGATTAGATAACAGAAACCTGCCTTCTTTTAGGCATGATTTTTCTGCTCCTGAATCTACCATGAAAATGAACTGTTTGTTTCCTATCTCCGCCCCCGCCAGTGGTTCCTCTGCTGCATTGAGGTTTGTTGATAGTACTGGACACACAAGTGCTCTCTGTGGGCTGTCCTACGCTAAACATCTTGTGTTCCCCTCATTATCAAAAACATTTCCTGACACCACTGCCACTCCTCCAAAGGGTGCCGGAGCACCATTTGCCATTGTGACAAAGGGGTTACCTCGAAGAGGGGCCATGTGTTCTCGTGACTGTGGGTGTTGTTGTACATTCTGTGGGGGTGCTCTGTGATCATCTGTGTACCTGTGATCAGGCTGCTCCTCCCTCCTTCCGCCACCCATGGGCAGCCCATGTGGGCTTCCTTGGTGGGGGTGGCCATACTGCTGTTTATTTGGGTAATTGTTCATGGGGGGGCTTCAACACTCCCTTGAAAAATGCCCCTACCTCCCACAGTTCCAGCAATTCCCGGGTCCCCCTCTAGGTCCCTGGCCTCCATACCCTCCAAACCCATATCCACCTCCTCTAGATCCTCTGTACCCACCTCTTCCTCCGCGGGCGCTCGTTCCTTGCCATTGTGGCCCTCCATATTGTTTGTCACCATTCCACTGATCTTGTCCATTTCCTGTCCAATTTGCTGCCATTCTAGCTTGTATTGCTATCGACCCTTCCTCGTCCTCTCATTCTCTGTCTGTGTGGAGGGCCGCTACTGCTGCTGTGACCCTCACTAGTTTGTTTTGAATTAATTTAGCCTGGTCTGCCAACTTCTTCTTCTCCCTTTCTCTTTCTTTGATTCTTTTCCAATGATGTACTATGCTCAGAATTTCTGGCCAGCCTTTGGCTTCTATCCCAGCTATTTTATAAAGCACCTTCTGAACTTCTTTGGGGAGGCCTCTTTTGATTATGAAGTAGAATAGCAGGTGGATTGGTCCCAAGCCGTGCCAGTCTCTGCCCTCCACATCTCCTGCACCTGTAAAATGAAGGCCATTGCATCCTCCTCCTCACCCATTGTACACTGCATTACTGACTGCAAATCAGGTGTGTCAGGGAAAGTATCTGGTAGTGCATCCCATACTGTCACTCTTACCATATTAAAGGATGCCCCATCATGGCAGTCACAGTCTAGTGTTATCCCGGAAAACTTGCTTTCGCCCAAACCCTGTCTGCTTGATCACCTACTGCCGACACTAATAAACCTTTACCATCACCTATTGCCAGGGGTACCCTGGCAGTGTTTTTCTCAAATGCATAGATCCATATACTTGCCCCTCCTGAAAGCGGGCGCAAACATTTTAGAAAATTTGCCTTATCCATTTGGGCCCAGGGTATGTAATTAGGTCTCCCCCCCCCATGTGTATCAGTGGCAATTGCAGCTTGCTTTTCGCTATCATCACAGTAATTACCTTTGTTCCTATTTCCCCAAATATTACAGTACATTTTATGAGGTAAACATGTAAGACGGTTGACAGACTGGACGACACTAGCTGGTCACAGTTATCTCTGCCTCTAATCATTACCCCTTCATGGAGTCTAAACATACCCCTTTCACGATGTCTTTAACCATCGTGGTAGTCTAATCGTGCCCCCTCTAGCTGGGACTCTGGGTACACGTTTCTTCTAGCTGCGTGTATTAAAAGTGTAGAAATAAGGCGAATCCTCTCACTTCTTGGGTGTCTGCCCCGGTAACCTCCCTCTTCTCGGGTGTCCTCCCTGGTTACCTTTATTTATTTCGTTATTCCTAATTCATGATCCCTATATATATATATATACATATATATATATATATAGTCTTCTGTACTTCTAGCTATATTTAGTTTTTTTCTACCTCCCTCCGTTACCTTTTCCCGTTACTTGTTCTAGAGCATGCACTTTTGCCAGAACATAAGTCTTTTTCACTCACCATTCTCATGGTTCCTCTCTGGACCCTCGGGATCACCGCCTTCGTGACCGCCTTCTTTGGTTTTTCACCCGTTCAGCTGCCCGTAGGAATGGGAAGGGATGCGTGGGGAACACGGGTCCCTTCATGCCCTGTCTGCAGTCTCTTTACACTACCACTGTCTACGGGGAGCTTCACGGTCTACTCAGCCAAATGGCAAAGGACTTGTGATATTGAAGAGCTAGAGTTACTTTATGTCGAAGGTCAATATGTGTCTTATTCAAATCAATAATCGGTAATTTATAACCATAAAATCTCTGCTACCAAGTGTACTCAGGAGACCCCCGGCCGGCCCATAGAGCCGAGGTTTGCTGCACAGTACTTTAAGACGAGATAGCTGCACCTTGAGATGGATGGGGGTGCAGATTTATTACTCCAACACCAATCAATAAGGACAACTCAATGGTTTGACAAAGGGAGTCCGTTTAATATCAAGTACAAAAAACGGAGAGTCATGGCAATCAGCAGTGATGCAATAGTCCGTCTCGCTTCAACTCCAATGAACTTCATACAAACAGGGACATTTAAACTCAAAATTCATCATAATTGACGTGTTACGCTTAAAAGTTATCATGCAATTCCATAGGCTAGGAAAAGGTAACTTTAATATAGGTACTATATCTGTAGATGGTAACGGAGTGAGGGGATTGGGTAAATACTGTCAGGTGGGTGTCTAAGCCCTTCCTTCAAAAATGACTACTGTAGACGTCACTAAAAGTACGACGTCCCATTGGTTCTACTAACTATAGGACCCTAGATTGTTTGGTCCATTGTGATTTTGTTGACACCAACCCCATGCATACATTTCCACTTTACTTAGCAGCACGCAGAATGATCAGCCAGGTGTAGGGTGCCCCCTCAGCTACCGGACCTTCCTCCAATTAAGGTTACAATCAAACATCACTCAACAACTATGTGTCAATTATGTTACTGTGGTTGACCTCGAAACTGCATCTTCTGTCTGGGAAAGTTCCGATATCTCTTCCTGGGTGGATGCCAAGCGTAGGTGTGAACTCATGCTTTTCCTCGCTCGGATGGTCATGTGATGCAGACACCGTGAATTTGCCTAGTTTCTCTCAATTTGTGCATTTAATTCTTATTCGGCTTGCCACCTGCCTACGCTTCCTTATCTTGACCTTTCAAAGACAGGATATTCTGTTCTTAAGTTTCAATTGGATGTAGCTACTGTTTGTTCCTTCTATTGGTATGACGTTGGCTCTCCTGGCACGAGTTGTATCTGCTGAGTTTCGGTTCAGCCATCTCTTCTCATTTTGCTAGAAATTGAATCTTGTCCTGTTTGGCCTCTAGTAACCTGAGTTGATTCTGCTTTTTGTGCAAAGTGGAATCGCATTTATAATAATGTGCTTCTTCTTGAGGTTGATTATGTATACTGGCGCTTGCCGCGCTATTGTTCTACTTAGCATAGCAAGCTGCACTGTTTTCTTAGCTTTCTTGCAGTTCCAAGCATATGTTCAGGTGTAAACTGATCGACTGTATTCATTTTGCTTACAGCTTAACTCTCTTACGATTTAATAGCTTTATATCACTTTAAGCTCACAATCTCTTTTCTCAGGGTGTTTCGTCTCTTGTGTCATTCTTGGTTCATCATTTGTTCCATCTGTTTGTCCATCTGGGCTCTCGTGAAGTTACTATTCGTCTTCCATTAAGACCTTTTTGTTTTCTTCCGGGACAGTACTTAGGCAATCCTCTGTTCGTCTCATTTGTTGGTAGGGTTTTCTCAATAGATACTTACTGCCCATGGTTGTCTGGGTATTGGTACTTCAATAGGTGTTGCTCTTCTGATGGGTACTGGGCAGAGCCCTACTGTGGCTGTCAGCTGGTTTATTTGCTCATCATACGTCACATATTAAGGTGTGAATGTTCCTGGTACTTTGATGAGAGGCAGGAGCCCCTCGCCCTGGCCGTCACTACCGAGCACCAGCATCGACTTGCAGCATATCTCCATATCAGGGTATGCACGCTGCTAACCTTGAAACCCGTTATGATTATATTTTGCTATTGTGCATTACAATTTGCCTCCAGCTCTTGTAAGAGCATCCCATCCATACTGGAAGCATTGCACAGCAGCCCGATCCCTGTAACGACCACGGCAAAGCCATTTTGGGCCATCCGCCATTAACTGCAACGTGTTCTATGGTGGCGCAAGGCTTGCAATAGCCTTCTCTTCCGCAACGCCCTCATCAGACAACGCAGCTGCTGATTGGCTGCAGCTGCCTATTTTGAACCACACCTACGACCGTGAGGTCGGAAGCCGTGCCGTCCTCTAAGGGCCACAAATAAGGGCCTGACTGCGCCTGACCGTGACGGTTCGTGTTGGGAGCCATAGGAGCCTCGGCCCCGACCGTTGGCCTCCACTATGCTCCAGGTAAACTGGCCACTGTCTACTTTGGACCACTAAACATCAGCTTCACCCATCTCATTTACATCCATGAATGCCGACCAACCTCGCAAAACCTCGATTCAGACTCTTCAATGGAACTCTGCCGCTGTGACATTTGCACATTGGCAACCCACTCAGAAAAGTTCCACACATTGACCCTATTGTTGCCTTGCCCTTGCAATACCTGTAAGGCATAACCCTAACAGCCTGCAATAGCATACAAACTCCATACATTGTATGATTACTGTACTATGATAATTTTGCTACAATATCCACAAACACAGATTCTGCATGTACAGATAGGGTACTGTGTCTGTTACCGAATACACTGTGGAATTGAATGTTTGCCCTAACTGTTCGCCCATATAAACTATGTATCTCCATCAATGTTGTCTAACCACTATGGCTTAATTGATACCCACATACGTAATTCGCTTATGGCATTCCTTGTCTACATGGATGCAATTTGCACCTGAGCCTTTGCCTGATTTGTACTTAGTCCTCAGATATTGTGCCTTTGCCTGATTTGTACTTAGTCCTCAGATATTGTGCCTTTGCCTGATCTGTACTTAGTCCTTAGATATTGTGCCTTTGCCTGATCTGTACTTAGTCCTCAGATATTGTGCCTTTGCCTGATCTGTACGTAGTCCTTAGATATTGTGCCTTTGCCTGATTTGCGCCTGGTCTCTGAGCGTGTTTGCTACTCTGCCACAACCTGATACCAGCCTGACCCTTTGATACTGCTGCTACTCGGCACTGGACTACCCCCACGCCACCAACGCTTCATACATGACCACACAATCACTGATGCCATACTGCTCATCCCTGCACTGTGCCGCTGCCTCATTGCCACTACCATGCAACTCTGGCTCACCTTTATCATGATCCCATTCAGTGTTGTACAAAATATTGTACCTTGCAGTAACAACAGTTACATAGCCTACAAAAACGGTCTAGCTAGACCTGCCTGCCCAAGGCATCACCCCATTGCCTGCCCTACACCATTCTTGCCACTACACCAGCCTTCTCACCAGGCCCCCATTCTGCCTGTCCTACCGATGATAGCACCCACTCAGCTGACTCACCAGTCCAAAAGAACACTGATAATCCCAAGTGGGACCACCCTAGCACAAGGTCATCATGCCCTACTTGTGGTTATAGACCTATCAGAACCATTGTCCAAACAAACACACAAACTACCATTCTCGACTTGACCGAGCGCAACAATAGACTTGGCGCCAGAATCTTCCATAAGAATATTAACCACCCAGCTAAATCGCCCAACAAAACTAACAATCAGAATGCAGCTTCTAATAACGCTAACCTACTCCCGCTATAAGGAGCACTTCTAAACGTTAGATCCCTAGTCGCCCACTCCATAGAGGCTGCCGACATTATTCTAACCAATAACCTTGACTTCCTTGCTTTAACTGAAACCTGGCTGCATGACGCTGCGGGGCCATCTCTTACTCTAGCTATCCCTGACAATTATGACATCCTTAGAGTCGATAGACCCATCGCTCGAGGAGGTGGTGTAGCTATCATCTTTAAATCCTCGCTTGACATTAGACTAGCCAACTCTTCTCCCCTTAAATCATGTGAGCATCTCACAGTCAAACTGCAAACGACCCCTAAGAGCACAATTGCGATGCATCTAATATACACGCCCCCAGGTCTGCCTGGCTCATTTGAAGAAGATATCACATCCCCAGTAGCCAAAAGCTCCAAACCTTCAGCTCAATGTATCATCCTTGGGGACTTCAATTTTGGGTTCAATGACCCCCATGACACCCCAGCTACTTCCCTGGCTACTGCACTAACCGAGCATGGCCTCCTACAACTCTGCTCCCAACCCACTCACTCGAAAGGCAGGACTCTCGACTGGGTAGCTGCTCTTAATTGGAATATTATCCTCAAGGACCCCCTTCCTCTCATCTGGATGGATCACCACCTCCTGTTGTTAGATATGAATATCAACAACCTACTGCCCCCACTCTGAACGCACTACCAGCCACAGCCGACTTGAATCCGTTGGTCAATACCTACAATGAATCCATGTCCAAAGCTATTGACATCATTGCCCCACTGAAAATGCGCAAAGGGAAACCGAAAGCTCATTTGAACTCATGGTACACCCCTGAGCTCAAACTACTCAGACAACAAAAAAGTAAACTTGAAACACTATGGAAAACAGTCCCCTCACTAGAAAATAGAACTAATCTTACTAATATGACCACTCTTTATAAATATTAGATTATACGTGTCAAAAAAGAATCCTTCAACTCCAGGATAACTCAGTCAGGCTTGAGCACGAGAGAACTATTTAACATCTTAAAGGAATTAGAAAATCCCAATCCACCCACAGATACCTGTACTAAGGATAACCCCTGGCGCACAGGTATTCAGAATGCTCTCACCAACAAAATCACAGGGCTACAAACCAAAATTGAAAACAAACGACAACAACTCATTCATGGCCCAACCTCTAGTCCAACCTTACCATCGCCCACAGCTATCAACTCAGGCTTTGCATTCAAAAGGGTAACTATACCTGAAGTACACAAAATTATATCATCCCTGAAACCTTCAAACTGTACAGGGGACAGCTGCCCCGTTCAGATCATAAAAGACGCAGCTAGGGATCTATCCCCTTTTATCACCAAACTTATAAACCTGTCATTCACCAGTAACATAGTCCCAAGTAATTTGAAACAATCATGGGTTCTACCACTGTTAAAAAAATAAACACTCGACTCGTCTATACCCACCAACTATAGACCGATCACCACTGTCCCGTTCTTACTAAAAATCCTTGATAGAGTGGCCTGCATACAAATTCAAGATTACCTGGAGACAACCAACTGCCAGGAATTCGTCAGTTTGGTTTTCGTCCTCAACATGGAACAGAAACGACCCTTGTTGATCTCAAAAGCCAGATCGACAAACTCAAAGACAAAGGTAGGGCTGCCATCCTCCTTCTCCTAGACCTTTCCGCTGCCTTCGACTTGGTTGACCATAAAATCCTATGCAACCACCTGTCATCAGCAGCACATTTCTCCCATTCTGTGGTCACATGGATCCAATCCTTCCTCGCTAACAGGACCATGCGTGTCTTCTCACCGTTAGCAGTGGCCGACCCGATTCCCATCACCTGTGGTGTCCCACAAGGTTCCTGTGTCTCGCCTACTTTGTATAACATATTTACAAAGCCTCTATTCGACAAGCTGGATCATCTGGGTGTCACCTACACCAACAATGCAGATGACACCCAGATACTCCTAACATTCTCCGGTAACTACAATTCGGACGTTAACCGGATCAACAAAGTCTTCTCCATCATTCAGGCATGGATGGCCACACATGTCCTCTGCCTGAATGATGACAAGACCAAATTGCTTCTTGTCGGATCCCCTAACACCATCCTGAAGCTCAGCCCCAGCTATACTAGCTTCATCATTGATGGCAACACTATTCCCATCGCGAAACATGTCAAAACCCTCGGCTTCTATCTAGACACCAACACCAACCTCTCCAAACAAATCAACATGACCACCTCAGCCACTGCTTACACAGGTAAGCTGATCAGAGCCTGTAGACCTCTGCTATCCACTAACAGTTGCCTCACATTAGCCAGAGCACTTATACAGTCTAAACTGGACTACTGCAACGGCTTATATGTAGGTGCAAATAAATCTGTTATCAACAAACTACAGGTCCTCCAAAACAACGCACTCCGAGCTGCTCTGAATATTCCTAGGAAAGAACATATCTCTTCCATCAGAAAATCATGTAAATGGCTCTCCATCCAACAGAAAATAGATCTAAAAACGATCTGCCTCACCTACAAAGCCCTAAATCACCTTGCCCCGCCTTATTTAACCAATAAATTCACATTGAAACCTGCTACCAGAATCACAAACACACTATGCCTGATGGTGCCTAAATACACCCTAAAAAGAGCTGGCGGATCCAGTTTCCCGGTTCTAGCCGCCCAACTCTGGAATACTGTTCCACTGAACATCAAATCTATCGCCACCTTTCAACCTTTCAGAACTCAGGTCATCACCTGGTTACTAAACAAATACCAACACCTCCTCAGTTCCTTCGGGACGACTCACACACATACCAGCATCCACCCACCACCACCTTGTATATAGTGATATCAGCTTCTACAGCCCCTGTATCTCTGTGTACCCACCTAAATGTTTACTACATATCATATTGTCTGTTTGCCATCCGCACAAATTGTACTGTTGTAATTGTTTAAATGTTGTACATATATTCAAATGTATTTACCTATGCCTGTAACCATATCCTTGAGCGCTCATATACCCCTGGGTCTGGAGCTCTATACAAATAATTAAACAAGCACACAAACAAAATGGGCGATGGGAGTGCAGGCTTTATTTGGGACCTCCTCTACACACTACACAATTGTGGGTAAATGTTGTCAGGTCACACACCCCTCACAACCAAGAGTTAGGTTACACATGAATGTGCACCTCACCAGCAATGCATAGCATATTTAACACTTCATCAACAATCATACTTTTCATCTGGCACATCCTCTTACGTGAATTGTGAGAGTCAGGTGTGGTGCATGCACATACTTCATGGAGTGGCTACTTGACATGACATGTGTCAGGAGATGGAAGGCAAGGCTGACATGGCAGGAGTATCAAATAAATGCCATACAAAAATAACACACAACATCACACATCACCACAAACATACACAGGAAGTAGTAGAGCTATAAACAGTAACACAAAGCACATGTGTAGGGGATCAAGGAGAAATTCACACACTCAATCATATAGGACAACTGACATTATGAGTGACCGTGACATCACCCAATTATCACTATTATTGAATGTACATGCTCAACCCTACATACACAACACCATGCCACAATTGGAATGTATATAACACCAGTCATGCCAATGCATGATGGTGCACAATCTTATCTGGTGTTACTGACATGTATTTTGGCCATGCCTGTGGTTGAGAGATATCTCAAGCCAGGTCGCTGTTAGGCATAGTAGCATGTACATTGTAAAAATGCATTGAAATGTATTTCAACAATGAGCATATATTAACAGTTATTAACAGATTTCCCCATTCAGTTTGAATGTTAGGGCTTTGAGCCAGACTAATGTATTGTTTTGGAACAGATATGTACACAACAATAACAATACTTCTTGGTTGCACTCCAATGGTCTAGTATGTGTTCCATTTGTTTTGGTAAATAAATCTGAGTGTTCCCTTTAACAGTAAAAATGTCCAAAAAGACTACAATGGACTATATAGCTTCTGGGATTGGCCAGACGTGAAGGACCTTGTTGACTGATGGGGTTTAGAGACTATTTGGCTTGCTACCATTGGCCTTGGGTCTTACTGATAATTCAGCTTGATGTCGTTGGCCTTGAGTCCTACTGATAATTTGTCTCAGTGCCATTGGTTTGATGCCGTTGGGGAGGAGACAGTTTGGATAAACAATGTGCTGATGCTATACAAAGTAGCCTTCTGATGAGGCAGTGTGAGAGCTGTTCAGGGAGCTGGACGATACAAAGCTGGAGGTACATGAAGGACCCAGAGAGCAGAATCGAACCACTCTTTCCATGCAAACCTTTGGGAGGAGAGGTGGGATCATCCCCTCTTGTTTCTGCCTGATTTGTAAAGTCTCTGAATTGGGTTCCATGTAATAATGTCGCCACAAAAATCTCGCCATGCAAAAATATCGCCGAACAATGGCCGTTTTTTGTGACGACATTATTGCATGGAACATGCATGGGTCACCCCCGCAACCCCTAAACTGTTATTTTTTTATTTAAAAAAAAATAAATATATTTACTTTTTTTGCCCCTGTCCCCTTATATATGGTCACCCAAATAATATCGCCACAACATTTTCCCGGCAATATTATTTACGGTGACCATATATATGGGGATATTATTACCCGATACCCTGAATTGCATATCTGGGCTTCTGAAGTCTTAAAAAAACATTAATGTTTGCTTTTTATCAGAACTACTATTTTTGACTGAGCTGCACAGAGAAGCATTCTTACCTATGGCAATCAGCTCACAGCCTATGCACATGTTGTATTCATAATTTACTGTTGTTTGCTTCATGGTTAATTTCAGTTGACAGTAACTTTTTAAAGACATCTTTTTGTTGTTTTTTGCTAAACACCACAATGTTTTTGATAGGTGAGTTCTCCGATTGCATTTGATATATTTTGGTTTTTCCTGGAATCTGCATACCACAAGCCTCCAACCAGGCTCCAGGCTTCAGGTATCCAGGCTTCCGCTCTCATCTCCCTACTATCTGAGGACAGTAGTGAGTATGAGTGCCTGTTTTTATCACATTGGCAATGAGTTGAGATATTGCAAAGGGGGTCCCTTCCATGAGATTGTGCAGTGAGATGTTATGGGGTAGTCAGTTACTTTGGAAGTGGTTATTATAGTTCTGTGATGGTTGAATGGTTGTGAATAGACATAGAGGCAATGGCAATGATAGCTGCATATTCATGTATAATGTTTTGCATACTGAGTATGTTATGTATAGTTACAATACTAGTAACCATGTTTCTTTGTTATTTCTCATAATAAAACAAATTACACTATACAGGCAGTGGTAGAAGTGTACCGAAAAAAGTAGTGCATCTGTTGTATCGGCAGGGGAGAGGGTAGGTGGAAGCATATTTCAACATATGACAAGTGTTGCGGCCAGGGCATTCAAATAGTCTAAGTGACTAGTAACTAAGGCTTGTATTACAACTTTATACATGCACGGGGACATGAATGGGCACATCCTCTAAATAGAATGGTCAGTATGGTTGTAAAAAGTAGAGGAAAAAAATTAAAAGTAGTGGAACACTGCTCCAGAACGTTCCCACTCACTCTAATCACTGTATACAGGAGAGTGTAAGAGCATTCACTGAGTGTACATTACTGAGCTGAAAGTCAGAAGCATTAAAGCACATGTATCAGGTGTGGGGCATCTATATGAAGTACTGTATATTTTCATATTGTACATGGTGCATGTCTTGATAAGAAAGGGCGTAGTAGAAGGTTTGAGCAAGTTGACCATCAATCAAATATATGACATTAGTGAATCAGTTCTGTGTGGAAGAGCAAGAGTAGGTACCCACTGCAGGGGTTCATTGCCCATTCTCTCTACTGATGCACAGTGACAGCTATGCTTTCTCTGCTTCTATTCCTACCACAGCTCCTACTGTGTAGGGGGTTTCTCCTAGGAGTGGAGGCAAGGCTCTGAGAGGTAGTGGTGATAAGAATCATGTCAGTACTGCTGTTGTGCCTCACAAACTCAAATATCAGTGGGATTCCCCATTGGTGCTATGTGGGTCTGTGTCTAGCATAGGGAATGGGGAATTGTGGGAACATAGGGTGATCATGGTGTACCTTCAGGAACTGTGGGCATGGGATGAGGAAAGTAATCTGATTTGACACTGGACATTTGTTTGGCCTTGCTATACGAGTCTGTCTTGCAGCCTGCACGTATACACAACAATGTAGAATCGAATGTTCCATCCTCTATGTGGGAGACTCTAGCAATCCACAAGACAATGTCAGTGGAATTCACTGTGCACGTATGCATGTCCAGTCCCCCAGCACAATAATGTGCCCACCTTTATGGGCAATGGACACACTACCCTCTAGAGCATGATGTGCCTGCCATATGTAAAGAATGCAAGCAGTCCACCTTGGAAATGGTAAAATCATAGAAAAATCCATGCCCCATCCACATGCTTTGGGACACCAGAGTGCATGAAGAAGGGGTGGTGGTGGCAAGGGGATAACATGGCCAATGGCAACATCTGTTTGGTTCTGTTGGAACCCCCATCCTGTGGCAGATCTGGGGAGGGTGCACTCTGACCACACAATTGCAAAGTCTGGTCCTTATTCACTACGGCCACTCATGAGAGGAATGCTGGCATGAGTTGCCTAATTGCAACATGATCCTGATGATGGCTATTAGGAGTGGCCAAAGGGTCAGCATGCATGGTGAACCTTGATGTCTCCTGGGACTCCACCTCAGCATAAGAATGGGACAGGGTGGTGGTGGAATTGCCACATGGTATGGAGACCTCATTGGAGGTGTCAATCTTGATGGAGGAGTATAAGGAGGCCATTGCATGCCTTCTCGGGGTGTCAGGTGGGGTATCGAAATGGATGTGCAAGCTTTACACCTGGCACTGAGACAGGAGGTTGAGCAGTCAACCATGGAGGGGTCAGCACAAGCTCCTGTCCCAGGGCTGTGATAAACGTAAAGGTGTCTCACCCGCTAGTCCCCGGGGATCTGTCATCCAGGTAGCCAAGACAAGGCCATTGCAATTGGATCCAGTTCCTGAGGGAGGAGCAGTGCGAGGGGATCACCTAGATGGGGGGTCTTCATGGAGTGGAAGTGGGACACTGCAGGCTGAAATGTGGTCCCCTTCCTCATAACACCTTTTCCCCATCCTACCAGGTAGGATACCTAGAAACTCAAACCCCCCCACAACCTTTCCCGACACAAACACTTTCTCTGGACAGTTAATTGTGAGTGACAATGAACTAACACCAGAGCTGTATGCCCGACATGTCCCAACGATAGGGGCAGGCAGAGTCATGCAATTACTGATAATTACACACAGCTGACTTCTATCACACTTCCCCACACAGATAAAAGGCAGAACATGAAAGCACACTTGGAGCAAGGCAAAACTCATGAGGAAGCAGCAATTCTGTGATGGCAGTTTAAACCGAGGAGAAAGGACGCAAGACAAGAGAGGACGACATGGAGGGAATTACCTTTGCCCTTTTCAACAAAGGCCCGCGACATTCAAGAAGCCTCAAGGAAAAGAAACACAAGATCGCGAATTGCAGCTGCCAAATGGTGTAGTGTGTCAAAGGTACATGTGGCCCTCCTGCATTGATAGCGAAGGCGGGGAGAAGCAATTGCCACTGTGATAGTGTCCTTGACTCCGACAGTAAAGAAACGCCAGTGAGTTCAGCACAGCCGGTGAGTTGGAGAAACTGATAGCAGTCCGGACTGTGTTATGCTCAAGGTTGCAAGCGGCAACATTGTATTAAGAAAGAGAACTTGTATACAATTTAACTTTATGACACCAAGATACCAGATACAGAGTGGTCCGGTGCCACGTGGGTGCTCACTCAAAGGTCTCTGTATGGTAGCCCCAGAGTGTGTACACATTTTTTAACTGTGAAGTCAAAGTGATCCAGCAAGGGGTTAAGTTGAATCCCATGCACATTCGAAAGTCTTCGATTGTCTGCACACTGAAATTGGTCTGAGCCAGACTGATGGGGACCAATTGTAGATACAGGGTCTTAGCACAGAAGAGGGGTATCCTGGCTAAACAGTAACTCACCCTAGAACTTATTGCTGTGGCAAGTGTGAACCCGACTGATAGGTACCTATGAATAAAATTGGTCTGAGCCTGGATGAGGGGGACTAATTGTAGAAAAGGGGTCTGAGCCTAGAAGAGGGGGATCCTGGGTGAAGAGTAACAGACCAGAGAAGATATTGCTGTAACAAATGTAAACTCGACTGAGGGGTGCCTGCAAATGAAGTTGGTCTGAACCCGACTGAGATAAGCTAATTGTGAAAAATGATCTGAGCCCAGGTGAGGGGGATCCAGGGTGAAGAGTAAATCACCTAATTTGAATATTTGGAACAGAACTTTTTTTCGTTGTTTCTGGTACATCATGCCCTCTGAGGCAAGAGACTTTCACTAAAAGAGACTTGGGAACAGAAGGCCCTGATGTTGGTAAAATGACCTGTGACTTCTTGCCGAAGAAGCTCAAGAGTGTGCTGTGCTCGAGTGACCCACTTTGTCCCATGCTACAAACATGGGGAAGGGAGGCCAACGGCCTAAACATCCCGACTTATCTTTTTGTGAACATTATACCACACTATTTTTTTAGTATAGCTGTAGGGATTGGCAATAGTTTATTTTTTAGTATAGGCCCTTTTTATTTGACTAGACTCCACTAGGACTGTATTATTATTATTTGATGCTCGTAGCTTGCTCCCATATAAGAATTAGGTTTACATAGGCATTTTTCACACCTCTGATAAAGTTCAATAAACACCCTTGAACTGTGATCACTTGTGTCTGTCTTACTTTGATGACATTCTTTCCTTACAGAGCCCTCTGCTGCAGCACTACTCACCTTCACCAATGCCTCCACCCAGATAGAGGCATGATTTCTGACCAATGAGGCCATTCATGATTCAGTGCTGCCATTGATGTGGGTGGCTTGAGGCAGCAGACATCTATCCATGATGCTGTGCATGCAACTCGTGATCTGCTTGTAGAGCATCACAGTCAGAACTAACAGAAGTCACGTCCTAACTGGTAACAACCCTGCTTTTCTGTGGCCTTTATGGATAGGTCACTGCAATAACCCCCTCATCCTCCTCATCTGTACCCCAGTGAAACTCAATGGAAACCTCCATGCCAGCTACCACCATGGCCTCCTGTGCCCATGTCCTGCCATTGGGGAGTCTGAATGAACCAATGTCCCTGGTGGAGGTGGAAGTCAGTACCATGGAAGATGAGGTGGTCTCTGAGCCTGTCCAGGAACCTATAGGGGAACAGGCTGAAGAGGAACACTAGACAACTAATGACAATGCAGGTACTGTACTCCCCTCATCATAGAATGTTATCTAGTTGATGGGAGTACCTGTGCTGCAGACACCTCACCAGGCAGCAGGAGATGTTGGCGAGGAGGCAAATCCTGGATGGCATTGCTAGCAGGAGGAGACAAGAAGGTGCACTCATGGCACAAGTAAGGATCGAAGCACAAGGGCTTCTGCAACCCCTGGTGTCTTCAGAGGTGGCTTGAGGCAGCAGGATTGGGAGAGTTAGCAGGCACATGAGGCGGCAATTGCCAGTGCCATGGCAAAGGCTGTGGAGAGTTTGACACAGGTTCAGGCTGCCATCATGTAGGAGTCTTGCACGGCAGTTGAGGAGATCAAGTTGGGGATGAGGGAGGACCTGCAAGCTCTCCAGGAAACATTGGAGGCACGGCTGCAATAGGCATATCTCGATGGAGAATTAGCATTGGGCAAGGCATTGTCAGAGATTAGTATGGACTAGCCTGCTGAACTTGGTATATAATTCAGTAGTTGCAGGTTTCCTTTTGTTTCCTTTCTTGTGCATATTTTTGCATCAATACATTTATATTTTAATATTCAACACCATCATTGTCCATCTCTTTATGAAATGTGAAACATTTCTTGTCTTTCCGGTGTATGTGTGCTTTTGTGCTTATTTGTTCATGCACATCTTTTGTTTGAGCATTATCTCCAGCTAAGTATGTCCTATGGTTGTAATGGGGGTTTAGGGCACAATCTGTGGCTGAAAAGTGTACTATGTGCTGGGGGATATGTGTGCATGCTTCAGGTGAGTATGATGTTTAGTATGATGCCTTCATGACCAGTGAACATATGTGGACAATTGGAGATGTAGGGAGATGACATGTTTGGAGTTTCACGTGTTTCACATATTTATCATACACATCTGTTGCTTGTCTACTTCCCTGCTTTGCAGTACAGGCATTTTGGTCACGAATACACATGGTGTGCCTGGGTGTGTCAAACATGTATGCTCTGTTTGTCATGACACTTTTTTTGTACATGGTATCATGGGTGTTGAGTCATGTTGGTTCTTGTTTGAGATAGGCATGATGGATTCATTTGATTGACTTGCCCATGTAGCCATGTGGACATGTCTTTCACAAGTAGGGAAGGGACAATCACATGGGTGGGGTAGCAAGGTATTGTTGCCTGATGCCTTCATGGTGAAGCAGCATTGCATGTTTGCTGTGAATGTATTAGTGTTCGTTGAATATGTTAGAATTGTGTGTCTACTGGTGATAATGTGAGGAGACATTTGGAGACGAGAGGTATGTTTTATCATGATGTTTTGGGTCTCTAATTGAGCATGGTTATTCATATGTTTAGGTGTCAGGCCAGATGTTCTGCAGAGCAGGGAAATTTGAGGTATCTGGTGACAGCTCATTCACCTCTACCCATTCACATTTACTCACCTTGCATGTGGACTATGCCACCTGAACATCAAGGGACCAAAGTGTAGCCACATAAAAAATATGGTTGGCTGTTGTTGTGCAGCTGAGTGTGATCTAAGGGGAAGGTATGGAAGAGGTTACTGTCTTGGATTCACCATCACTGCTTCTGTGACAAATCAACTTCCAGGGCACCAGTGGTCCAGTGATGAATGTCGGTTTCAAAACCATAAATCAGCCCCACACCACTAGTACACCAGAAAGTATCCAAACAGATTGGAAACACAAGTCATTATTAACCTCCTTGTCCAATTTTGGTACCACGGACGCAAGGTTAAGCTCTGCAAGGTCATGGATCATTGGTTAGTTGCAACACAGCGGAAATGCAATTATTACCCAATGATAAAAGGGACTATCCATTTAAGGTTGTATACAAATATCTGCTTTGTTATTATCAAAGCAGACAGTTCCAGCACACTACAAAATACAACCCGCCCTGTAAAGGATTGCAGAGGACAGACAGTTTCACGAAGGAAATGGATGCAGTCTGGATACTGACAGGCAGGTAGTTGGTAAAGTAATTAATCGCAATAGTTCAAGGATACTTAGTTTGAGCACAAAGGGAGGAATGGGTTGTAAAATGTCACTAGATCCTTAAGTCCGAAGCTGGTTGATGCTTGTCGGTGCACTCCTCCTAGCTTCTACACTGGTCTCCTGTTGTCCTTTAAGGCGGATGGCCCAAAGTTGAGGAGAGTGTTGCAGGTAACAGCATTGTCCTTGGTTTGGTTTAGGGATTCTCTAACACTTTCCACCTAGGAAGCTTGCTGACAGAGCCTAGCAGGGCATGCTGTATGCTGGAGGGGTACCTGTTCTGGAGCTGCTGGAAGGGTACTTTGGGTTAAATATCACCCTCTGTTCCCTGTGAGATGTTTAGGGGAGGGATATCACTTCCCTTTTTGGAAATCCTGGCCTTCCTTCAATGGCGGAAGATGTAAGGCAGACTGTAACTTCAGCTAGGGTCCAAATGAGTTCTTCTTGTTATTCCTTGCAAGGCCTTCAGATGATCTCTCAAAAGAGGGGCTCAACCCTTTTTTTAAAGCCAAACGGGCCCCAGTGATTGCTGTAGGCCAACCAGAGTGCTTTGCAACAGAAAAGGTAAAGGGGTGAAAACATGTATTACTAAGTCCCATCCATCTCCCTGTCTGTTGTGGATCAAAGGGTCTCTCTGCTTAATTGAGCTCTCTGTGGTTCCCGATTAAATGCAGGTCTCCCTTAAAGTTGTATCGAGAACAGACTTTCTGTCTCCATCAAATCACATACTCCTATCTTCTGAAAGGGGTCCCCGCGTTGGGGTTTCATACTGTAAACACATGTACCAAGAAAAGACCCTTCACCATCCTTGATACAGAGGTGCAGGAGCTGGTTCCAGTTTGGCACAGTGTATATGAAAGGTCGTTGAGGTTTTTCTGTCTTTTGTTAGCCTCTACAGCTAGGACCCATGTGGGCCTGCTTGAAGTATATTCAGTATGCTAGTTATGTTTAATTACTGCCACCATTCTGCAGGGCCAACAAAGTTTAGGGAAGATCCATGGAACCGTTATTATTTAATTAGGCTGTCCTTGACAAGGGGAAGGTTTTGCCCTCCCCCTTTTGAGATGCCTTGATATACCCCTGGGTGTCACATTCCAGCACAATTTTACAGGGAGGACTTTGCCTGTAAGCAGTGTCCACCCAAAGTACACAGGTCTATGTGTATGTTGTGCAGTGAGCATAGGAACATGTATGCAGATTAGCCCCACCCATTGACCAGAGGTTGACCTACCCTCATTCAATTTCATGTACAATTTTTTTAAAGCTCAGGTGAGCGTACACCCACCGTGCGGATGGTCGAATTCCTCACAGCTTCCAAGTAATCATGTTGGAGGAGGATGTCTGCCAGGTGTGGTTCATGGAAGACACAGCCCAGAGGAGATGAGGAAGTAAGGTAAGTATTCCACAGTGAACTGAGCCATAGGTGTTCAAGATGCATAGCTGGCAAGTGGTGTTGCTGTTACAGCTATTGTAAGGCTAACACCACCAATGTACTGAACAAGTCCTCTTTTTGTCATATTGTAGGGACAGTGATTGGGTGGTGGTATCTATTACGGTTGGGTATGTGACTCTGCCATTTCCCCAAAGGTGATGAGTGTGTGCCAATATACAGTTGTCTGTTCAGCAGCCAACACGATCTGTACTTTTGTGGGAGTTCAATTGCTGCATCCCTGTTTGCAAGAGTTATGGAGGGGCCATCCATTGAGCTATTGTCAGGCAAGTGTTGTTGCCAAATTACATGGGGCTGTGTGTGGTCTACTAAGGTAGACTCTCGATTCCTCATGGACCTCTACAAGCAAAATGGTTCAATGTATATTTACTCAGACATTTCACATTTCATGCAACTCCTGGTGTCAATACTGTGCACTGAAAGAGTAAGAGTGGTCATTGGGGTGTTGTGTATTTGGGGTACATTGTAGTGATGTGGAACCTTATTGGGGCAAGTACGGTGTGGGTGAAGAATGGGCATAGAGTGACGCAGATTTGGGGGCTCAGATAAGTGGAGGTGCTGGGTCAGGAGAGGACTTGTTGGTTCTTCCTTAATGTAGGATTTTGGGGCACAGTTTAATGGAGGTATTCTGACGTGGACATGTTGGCTGCAGAAGAGGAGTGACGGTAATGGCTATTGCTGGTAATTAATCCTTGATTACTTCTTTTCCATGTGACTGGCACAAAAGTTGTTTGACAGCGATATGTTAATTTCGCCCTGGGGTGTGTTGTGGGCATGATGGGTGCTTCTCATTTTTCCTTGCTCTGCAGGCTTCCACGCACATTTAATTCCACGAACCAGCTCCCAGCGCTGTACATTTGTGAATTAGGCCCTTTGCGTCATCCCTTCTTGCTGATGCAGGTCAATTAAGCCCATTGGAAGCAGGAGAAGTGTGTAATAGTAGAGCACTGGAAGGGGTGGAACCTGTAGTGTAAACCTCAGAAATACATCTCTTGGAAAGTTAAAACACTATATGAACATTAAAACACAAGTCATATTAAATATAAAAACCATATGTAATCTAAAACATGTATCAAGGGGCCAAAGACACAAATCCCTTCCAAATTGTGCTTAAAATACATCAACCACGCAAACTTTCCATAATACCGCCCCTTGTGTTGTCTGCTATTGGTGCAGTGCATTTCCAAGACTGGTGGTTGCATTTTTTTTTTTTTATTTTTTTTTTTTTTTATTACTTGTATATAATCAAACTAGATTTTTACAAGAGCTCAAAGGAAGAAGTAGAGGAAAGAAAGAAAGAAAAAAAAAAAAAAGCATCACCACCAGGAGAACAGGGAATCAGCTTCCACCCATTAAGAGATGCTGCCTCAAGTTGCAGTTAACAGAGTCATTTTTTGGAGTGCTAGATTCAGCAGTTTAGCTGACGCCGTATGCCATCTTGTCTTGTCCCCAGTTATTAAGCGGTTCCACCAGATGCTTTCTTTGCTTGCAAACGAGTTAACAGTCAGGGAGCTGAAAAAGGCCATCCTTTCTTGGTGCAGGGCAGGACAAAGCATTAGAAGATGTCTGATGGATTCCGTTTCTGCAGCGTTTTTGCACAGTCTACAGGCATTTGTCGTGGATCTTGTCCTGATCGCCAGAATTTCCTGCGTCGGAAGAACGTTGAGGCGGGCTTTTAGGAAAGTTCTCATTAAGGCTTTGTTGGGGTATCGTTTGCAATATGCCATAGGTTCTTTCAATTCGTTGATGTTCATAGGAAGATGTGCTAATAATTTATTACCAGTTGCTTTTTCGATTGTCTGGATCCAATCTGTACACTGTAGTTTGGTTTTAATCCTAACAGGATTGTACTTTAGTTCTTCTTTAGTACAAGCTATTTCTTCCAATATCGAATTTTGATCCTGTGCCCATTTGTTCATCATTAGGTTATTGCCCTTCTCGATCTCTTCGACAATTATTCGATAGATTTCTAGACTCTCCGGGTGGATGACTTTCCTGTACAGATATAGAGTTGCGATGTCCACCACCGCTTTTAGAGAGACAAGACCGAGTTCCCGTCGTATCGGGGCTACAGCAACAGAGTTAGGTAAGCCCAGCACCGATCTCCAGATAAAGCCTTCGAGTTTGACCCAGAGGCCCTGAAGAATAGACGGGGTGGCGTCCATGACCTAAGTCAACGAGGGGATAACCTTGGCCTTATAAAAGTTGATAGCAGGTTGCAGAGAGAATTTCCCGTATTTCCGATCAACAGCTCTCAGCTGTGCTGCTAAGTTCTTGGCCTTCGCCCATAGGTCAATTTGCAGGGTCCTGGCCCACTTTGTGCTGTCGAGTTGAATTCCGAGATACTTGAACGACTCGACCACTTCTATTTTGGTGCCGTAGAGGAACCAATTTGGAGCCACTTTCTTTTTTCTTTTAGTGCCTTGTTTTTGGAGAATCATTATCTTGGTTTTTGATTTATTGATTTCCAAGTTGTTTTCGGTGGTGTAGGTCGAAAGGTTGTCTAATTGTCGTTGCAAACCGATCTGGGTCTGATCAAGCAATATTAAGTCATCCGCATATAGAAGTCTGGGCACCTCAGTATTGCCTATTTTCGGAGGAAAGGATCTGATTTTAGCTTGGGACTCTTTGAAATCTCCTAGGAATGATATGAACAGAGCAGGGGCCAGGGGACAACCCTGTTTTACACCTTGAAAAGTCGGGATAGAGTTAGACATTAGGCCCTGATTATTTAGGCGTACTTTTATACTGGTTTCAGAGTGAAGTTTGATTATTGGGTTCAAAATGGTCGCAGGACATTTCCAACGCTTGAGTTTGGACCCCAATTTGGACCTGTTCACTCTGTCAAAAGCAGCCGACAAGTCAACGAACGCTAGGTAGATCTGAGAAGATCCCGTCATAGCTCTGTCTTTGAGTAGGTTCAAGCACAGGATATTAGCACTCGTATTTGCATTCTTTTGGAATCCGGTTTGGAAAAAATCTGAACAGCCAGCAGTGGCTGCCCATTTGCGAAAATGATTCAATAAGACTGTAGCAAAAACTTTCCCAATGACATCTAACAGGGCTATTGGTCTGTAATTCGAGGGATCGTCTCTGGCTCCCTTTTTAAAAATCGGAACGATCAGGGCTTTTGACCATGAATCCGGAATGGTTTTACTTTCTCGGCAGATTTTAAAAATTGAGCAGATGAGGTTCGCCCATTCCTCTGGATTTTGCTTGAGGTCACAGTTAGCGAGCCCGTCAGGACCCGGAGCTCTTGATGGTTTCAATTTCAAAATGATTGATTTGATTTCGTCGATTTCTATCTGGTCGATCCAGGCTGAATCTTTTAGTTGTTCGGATGCATAGGTGTTACCTTTGAGTGGCTCGAATAGTTTTCGAAAATGTTCAGTCCATTTCTCTTCTGTAACTGGGTTTATCATCTGCGAGTTTTGAAGTTTGTGTGGTTTGTTGATTAACGACCAGAAGTCGCGGGGCTTTTTGTTTATCAGAGCCTTCAACATCACCTCAGCGTCAGATTGATAAAGTAACTCTCTGGAGTTTCTCAGCCATTGTTTATAGTATCTTGTTTCTATGGCAAGGTTTTCCCAGAGTGCTGGCATTTTATTTTTACCACCAAGCATTCTGCAACCCGTGTTCAGCAAATAAACATAAAAAAATACACGTGCAAAATTCTGTTAAATGTTGATGTTGGCAGGTACTATTGAAAAGCTTGTTTAGCCTAAATGTGTTAATTCGCTCAAAAGTGTAATTCACACTTTCCAGATAAATGGTGTAGATACACGTAACCATAATGAAGTGACAAGCCAATCTTTCTGTAAAACTGACACATATTAAAATGATACATGTTTAATTTCTAGGTGGAAAATATGAATAGAGATGGCCACACCTATTCATTTTCAACCGGACTCTCACAGAAAATTGGCCTTCCTATGTTAATTTGAACCTGCCAGAATTGAGAAAGATATAACAAGATGTCAAATACTAGGCGTGAGAAGGATATACTGAGTTGTTTTTTAGAACCCTGGATTTCTAACTGTCACAAATAGAAATGCAGAACTCATCCAATAAGATGCAAGCTACTTACTACATAAACAATTGCGGAACGTTTCGTATCTGACACGGGATGCTGGGAGCACCTCTGAAGATATACATCCTTCACTATGCTCACGTGTCTAAAGTAAGAGTAGTTCAACTGATTTTTTCTGTATTGTTTATTTGCAGAGTCAAATCCATCATGAGGGTAGGGAAAAAACTTCCTGTACCAGAATGAACGCCTAAGAATGCAAACAAAACAACAAAACAATGATGTATTGAAACAATTACGTTTTTAAAATACCATTGTGATCATGAGTTTTCTCAAAGCAAATTTCTCTAGATTGTTCTGCAGAGTCTGCCGGAAAACAAGTGAAAGTATAGGTTTCAGTTCTATTATAGCTCTTCATTGTGATAGTTATTTTGTATAAACTGAAAATAGTACAGCAGCAGAGGAACTAGGAGATTGGAATGACAGGGACATAAAGGTGTTTAAAAAATAGTACAGTTTACAAACTAATAACTGGGAAATCCTCATTTCTGGACAGTTATTGTTCTATGCATTATACGAGTTTTGGTTCTGGATTCAAAACTGGATAAACTGGATAAAGCAAAGAACGACAGTGAAAACCAAAGTAAAAGGCTAATTGCCAACTCATGTCTGGCATGGGCCAACTAACCAGTTCAGCTTCTACTGTTTGTAAGACATTACTTCAGCACACAACCAAAGACAATTCGTTTGAAAATATAATACATCCACTGTATGCTTGTAAAGCCCTTACAAGATGCGAGACGAAGCTGTAACTATGGAATGTTTGTTTATTGTGCAATCATGTTGGTATTTACTTTGATGCAGGACTCAGTGTTACATAGTGGAAAGGCAGGAAGTAGGCCTCAGTCGTTGGCCCCCCTAAAGTTATGGAGAACTGAAACGCGCAGGAAGACCCTACGCTCTGGACTAGAGTATTACTGTACCAGAGGATACTGAAAAAGATGTCCAGAGGACGTTATTTAGAAAAGTAACAACATTTATGTTGCATGATACACAATTTGTGGAAGTAGAACCAATCATATATTATTCCACACGTCAACATTTAGTATGCAGTACAGGAAAGCATAGAACTACATAAAAGCTGAACAAACCATGCCACTTGAACTCCATACACAGTGAAGCATACACACCTTCTACCACATTCAGTGCCAGACATTCCTCCAAAACCCACTAAACTGCATTCCAATCTAATAGGACATTATGTGGTGGGACATTCCCGTTGTCACCACAAACAGCTTGGTTGCGTATACCTTGAATGCTGGAGATCACAATAATTCTGTCACTTGTAATCTACTACTGGGGTAAGACAGTACGATGTTTATTTGGCAAATCACATCCCCATTCATCTTCTCAACCGGTTTTGACGTAAAGAGATGATTACATCAACGTCTTCATCAGGCGATCCATTACAGTGTACTTGCGTTTATAGTCCTGTGCTTCAAGGGTCAGATGAGATGGAGCACTCTGGCCATCAGACCTGCATCGGCCCTTCATCAAAAAAGACAGAAGAGTGTCAATGTGAGGAAAAATGCAATGATAGTGCAACTGCAGCACCAGGCGTTGTCCCAACTTAAATTTGATAGGTCCAAGCTGTCTTGTTAAGAGAATGTCTGCTCAGTAAATGAGTGTGCTATATGTCCGACTCGGGCTCCCTTCCTCTTGCCTCAATCAGTAAAAACAAAGTTATGCCAATGCCTTCTGCCATGCTTTAGTGATTTAACATGTGTGTAACAATCCCAGCCCTTGTCCCTTGAGGGCTAAAATATTGACATCACTTGAAGAGATGTTGAGTTCTCCTTTGGGAACAGTGTAATTTATGTCATGCACTGAACCTAACTGAATGAAGTAGAGTGTTTTCCAGTATAGGGAGTCCTGGGAGGTCTTCTGAACTGGTTGAGGCAGAATGAATACTGAAAGTATACTCTTATGGGGTACATTTCTCGAGCGATCTCTCCTATGGGCCATCAGTCTTTACAGGGGAGTATGAGATGGACAAATATTCAGGTGTTTTGGTAAGCAAGAATTGATCTAAAGATGATATAGGCTAGGGGTTGGTATTATCAAAACTTCACACAGGTGCATATACAATTACCAACTATTGCCCCAGTGCAAAAGCATATTTGTTTGATGCATTTATGAACCAGGCCAATGTTTGCCCTAGACCTACTCCTTTGGCCGGGTGCAAAAAAGCATTTTATAATATGTGTTTGCAATAGGATCATTGTAAAATGCTCCTTTCCTGATGAATTATTTTTGTAATATGGCCATTGTTGTGTTCAGATACCTTGTAATAGCGATACAGGCAAACATGCAATTAATTGCTCAGTATTTGCATGAAGACATAAATTGTCCAAGTTAAAATATACACTGTTTCATGCAGTGTTAGTATCAGCACAGATATAATGCTAAAATTCCCTGCTCTGATAAATTGCTGGATTCTGTCACATCTCCCCAGGGGGAAGCCTATCCCTGTGAGCCTAGGCACATGAGCCTGTTACGCAATGCCTTACCTAGCGGTAGAGGCAAGCGGGACCTCACCAGGGGAGATTCTCCTTCTGGGGACAAGGACTTCCGTTCTTATGAGGAATGTCCTAAGCGATACATCACCAACCCTCCATCAGTAACATACTCTGAAGAAAGAAATGAAGAACACATATAAAAATCTGCTATTGCTATTCCAATTCCCTTTTGGTACCTGTGAAGAAAAATGTATATGGTACTGGGACAAAGAAAACCTGTTAAAGAATACAAAGTATGAGCCAAACAGATAGGAAGGATTTTGAAAGTATGCCTGGAACCTACCACGGCACCGTCATATAACATGGGAGCAGAGATCTAGAGGGAGAGCGAAAACCTAGGACTTTCAAATCAGCTGGATGGAATTTGCTGTGGAAAATGTGGACTTGTGGCATGCTGGACAGAAGCCTGGATTTGACTCCCAAAACACAGCATGACAAGAGAGAAGATAAAGTAGGAGACCAAGGAGATGACAAGGAATCCTGAGCCTTACCAGAGGGGTGGTGTTACCAAAGCCAGCTCACAGTGCACCGAGACATCCATTAACAATGTTGATACCACTCTCAGTGAGCTGTCACAGAGCGATTTTACCCAAGGACCAGAGAGACAATTTGTGACACTGCCAAAGAAACGAGAAGCCAAACAAGAAGCCAACTTGACAAGTGATGGTCCCAGCCTACTACTAGCCCTGGTGATGCTATCCCTGAACATTCCAGGTAACAGGGAAAGTGGGACACCCGGGTGACGGGGCTGAAGATCATTGCTGGAACGCTCATGCTCATCCAAGTCAAGACATATTATTAAGAATACATGAGGAGAGTGAAAATCATTACTGGAACACTCATACTGGTCCCAATCAAGGCAACATATTAAGAATAATTGAAGAGAGTGATACTCATTGCTGGAACACTCATACTCATCCCAGGCAAGACAATGTATTAAGAATAATTGAGAGTGAGAATCGTTATGGGGGTAGGTCCTTATCCTCTGCAGGTCCCTCCCTCTGGAACAGCCCACCTGCCTCTCTCCATCTTGATCCGGACCTACATTAATTCCAGAAACTCCTCAAGACAATCCTCTTATCTTCCTCTTTGTCTCTAGCTCTCCAATGCAAACCTCCTTCTCTTTTCTCCTGCTTCCCTCCCTAGTTCTTTTTCCCAATCTGCTCAGTCAGCCAACTGGTCACCTGGTGCACTTCCAGAGCCTCACATGTCCCACACCAGTCTTGCACTTGCCCCCAGGCCTCCGCACTCTTCCTTGCATTACTGCAATCGGAAACTATTCATGAGAGTGGCACCCACTCTGCACTTGGTTGCACTTGTCCCCCTCTCACAACCTCACACTTTTGTTTGCGCACTTGCATGACCTTGAATGTACTAGGCTTAGCATGTCTGTCTCTCCTGTCCTCCTCTATACCCCCTCCCTAGCTAGTTATGCCTGCATGCATAGGCGCACTGATGACCACCCTTTTTTGTCTTGTATGTTCCTCTACCCATTCCCCTTTTCCTCTACACTTTGTCATGCACTATACTAGTAGAAATGGCACGGCCTAGTATGCTAGTTTTGCTATTAGATCATTCAGAATCTTCAAGGCCTAAGAATGGTGATGATATCCCTGTGTTCCCTTCCCACCTTGAAGCGCTTTGAAGCACTTCACTTGTGTATAAGCTTTACAAATAAACAATTACAATTACTGGAACGCTCATTCTCATCCCAGTCAAGACAAAGTATTAATAATACCTGAAGAGAGTCAGAATCAATACTGGAGCCCTCAAGCTTGGCCTAGTCAAAAAAAAGAGTGGACATTAAATGAAAGGAATATCTTAAATCTGAATAAAGCGAAAGTAACAAACAGTTCCCATGAAAGGAGAGGGGTATATTTAACTAAAATAGGACAAGAGGAAAGCAAGAAGGAAAGAAGGAATAATCAACTGAAAGAGTCAATCAAAACTCGGAAGAACCCAGTATCAGAATTGTATAATTGGAAACAAGTAGGTACCAAGAACTACCTAAGAATACTTTATTTAACTGAACTTGGTGAAAAATCACCTCACAGGAGAAGGGAGTCATTCACTTGTACTTTTGTTATTCGAATAGTGGTAGGGCTCGGATAGCTAGTCATCATTTTGATTTCCACTCTCACCGATGACCCACAAGCACCTTTGTTAGATTTGTTTTGTAAGGGAACACTTGTAGTATAGCGAGAGATAGGAGTTCTCACCTTTCAGTTTATAAATAAGCACACTGCTATGAAAATGTCTTCTGACACTCTGCATTGTAGTGATTAATTAACATCTCGCCAACAAGTAGCTGATGTCACTGTTTCGATGACATTACCAAATATTATGAATTGCATGTTATATTTCATGGCGAATAACAGATGGCGCTACATTTTCATATGTATCATGTCAATTGGTAAACAATTTCTGCAGAAACATCCAGTGTTGTTCATACGTTATGGGATTGAAATTGAATTATATTTTTTAATAGTTTTAAGAAAACAAAATGAATTGTGTTTCGAGACATTTAGTCAAGCTAAGTATGGACACCACAACTACAAATATGCCACAGTCTCAGGGTCTCTGTCCTTTTCTGTGTACATGGAAATGTCATGTTCTTGTATGCACATTACCCCAAGCAATGAGGTAGAGAAGCAAAATCCATGTTATTTGTCTGGACAGAAATTGGCACGTCCTGACAAATAAAACCCAAGCCCAGCGTTTGAAAATCCCTTTCAAAAAAGCATTCGTAATAAAAACACCTATTTAAAGTGAATCATTTTTTCTGTTGCTAGCAGAATGTAACTGCCCTCTCCTAATAATGTTAAGAAGGGTGAATGCAGTGGCATATTGATTTCTTTAAAATAAAACATATAAACAGTTTGATATTTTCCAGCAATCTTCTCGAAAGTACAGAGAATTAAAAGTTTATTCTGTAATACGGAAATAGGATATAAAACGTATTCTCCAAGTCGAGGGTTCAAAAGTTAAATGTCATAGTTATTTGAGTCTTGATATTTGAAATCATATCGTATGCTTACAATGAAGAATAGAGCTTGCCTGAGTGGATAACATTTTTGAAAGGTTATAGTGTCCTTCCATTAGCAAATAACAAGCTGTTACATTCTTAAGCCATGTTCAACAAGATCATTCTTTTCCCCTGAATATTAGATTTTTCGAAAACTGCCCAACCAACCTGTATCTCTGTCAACTTTTCTGCATTGTTATTAGTGGAAATAGGACAAAAACCCGCGTGATCTCTTTGAGCTCATTAGAGCAATATTTTTCTCGTCTAAGTCCGATTATGCAACCGGATAACAAGCAGAATCATGAATACAGAGATAATGATGTACTTTCTGGAATACACGTCTTCTTAACCCTTGAAGCAAAACAAAAAAATGATAAAATGCTCAAATTGATTGAACACAATATACATTGTATTACTATACATGTCTCTGAAGCATGCACTATGCACCGATTAATCTGCATATACTGTTCCATGAGAAAGCTTCAATAAATCAGTTGCACCTGATAGTTTTTTTTTCTGTAGGGGCGTACTTGTTTTCCTAAATCGGCCCAAGGGAACCTAAACCATATAGTGGGGCCTTGGGAAAATTCCCCAGGAATTAGTTTCAAATAAATGGTTAAAATGTAATGCAAAGTGAAATAGCCTTATTTAGCACCCTTCTCTATATTTATTTACATTGCTAAATACCACTCTGTTAAAAGATAAGGGGATATTAGTGAAATGGTGATAGAGATAGATGTAAAACCTGCAAAACCTATGGTGTTTACTGGTGCAGGTTGGATGAACCCAGGTCCTGAGTGTTGATTGGCTTAACTAGGATTGACAGTGACATTTGGGAATATGTCATATGCAGTAAACAGTAATATGTGACACGTTAAAAACACACTGGGTCTCATTACCTACTGATGTGGGACAGTGTGATAGGGCTAAATAACTGAGCTTAATTATATCTCAATAACTGTTAATGTGGTAACAGGTAGGCCTGTGTCAGCTGTGTGTGAGGAATTTGAGTGTGCAGTGTAAGGTGGTGAGATATTTTAGAGGGGAGTGGATTATTTGGGGAGTAGAATATTTAGAGGAAAATACATTTTGGACAACATCCTGGATCGAATTAAAACCTTTCAGGTAAATAATTTGGAAGGTCTGTTATTTGTTTGTGGTAGCATTTGTTTGACTGTGAATTTAATGTGCATTCTGACCCAAGTGAGTCAGTTTTCCAATAATCTTTGGAATTTTTGTTTGGGTCAGTGCTGAAATTAGTAAGTGTATGGTTGGATGGGGTTTGGGTGCTATTCTCGTTCTGAATTACCTGAATATCAAAGCTTTTATTTCTTTTCTAAGGATCTGGTGGCCTTCTTATGTGCAGAGGAGTTCCAGATTTTGATGCTAACAGAGAGAAGAAAGATCCTCTCTGCTGTTTCCCATTACTTTTTGGCACTAGTGTGTACTTGTTGGATCAAAGTGTTCTTGAGGGAAAATTGTGAGTGCATATCCTGTTGATGGATTCTTTTTTGTTAATAGTGTTGTGATGTTTAACTTTAAACCTTCAACATAATACATAGTTAATCAATTCATGAATATTGTCAATTCATAACTTTCATATAATACATTTCATCCACTAAAATTAGTTATCATATTCTTAACTACATAAAGATTTATCATCTTCTAAAAATACAATTTGGCTGCTACATAAATATCATTAAATTCATCCAATTATCCTTTAAAATATATTTATTCACCTAACTAAATCCTTCAATAATTCCTTCCCTATGCTAAACACAATATTTGATCATATTATAGAATTGTCTGAAGATAAATAGGACCAAATCCCATTCTCAATAATGGAGCTTACATTATGGAAATAGTTACTACTTATATACTCATATTGAGAATTCGATTTGGACATGAGGTCAATAGGTGGTGAGTGCTCTCCATGGATCATAGAAAAGCCTGCAAGTTCTTTTAGATTTAGGTAAACCAGCCCAGGCACTTGTTCTTAACAATGATGACAAACAATTCAGCCTCAGTTTCATTATAAAGCAGTGCAAATCCTTACTTTGAGTATCTAGTATGTAGTTTGCCAGGACATAAATGTAAAAACATGCATTCAGTATTCGTTCAAATTACACAAAGATCATAGATGAGTGATATTATTCTGCCAAACCCATTTGTAACCCTACCTATATAGCAATTTCTTATAATGCCAGTAGCTTGCTTCCAAATTTGGGACCCAGTTTATTTGCACATTGAATTTCATGCAGGCTTTCATAAATTCATGCAGAGCTGCAGTCTCGCTAGTTGACTCTCAGATTAATAGTTGCATTGAATTTGGATTGCTAGTCAGTAGCTTCATCAGCTATAAACTCTGTTTTTATGGCTAATACTAAAAGATGGTATGCCAAATTCTAATCTGATGATCTCAATTGGTGCACCTTTACGTAATCCCAACACCCTAAACCATAATTCTCTGTCTAATTTATCTAACCACTCAACTTCTTTATCTGTGCAGAGTTCCATGCTATAGGTTATACTAGGTACTAGACAGGTCTTACATAATTTTAATAGGCCCGCCAGGGAGTACCCTCCATCTTTGATTAGCAAATTCACCACCAGCATGCATTTTTGCTACTGACTTTCCATTCGATAACATTTTCTGGGCAAAGGAAATAACAATGTGGGTAAATAAGGCATAGCGGATTGAAATCAATCCATTTTTTGATTGAGAGCCAGTTAATTGTGAAGAGTGTTGGGGTTATCTGCTCATATATTTTCTCCCTTAGGCTGCCACATTTCAGATGAATTGTAGTCTTAGAGTAGGTATTCAGGGAGTCCAAGGTAAAGGCTGTCAGCAATTCTTTTTTTTTAACGTTACCAGTATGATAAGGTGGGAGGGATTGTCTCTTGCTCTAGTCAGTGAGTGGTACTAAGAAGGCTGGTCCAAGGACGGGGTGCTTTGTTATAATTTTGCATATGTTGGAGCACATGTCTTCTGGAGAGACTGCTGGATTGCTGAAGTTGAATATGGAGCGGATGTCCACGGTGGCAAATTCATGGAAGACTGCAAATGTTAATGTTGCTGTAGGTAGTTCTGTTTGTAGTGTTTCACTAGTTGGTTAAAGTGCATTTGGTCCTTTCCTGTTCAGATATTCCTGGATTTCTATGTTGCTGGATTGTGTTAATAGACTCACAGCATTATTGTGCAGGTGTTAAAGCCAAGTAGCCTGCTGCAAAGGTTTTGAATTGTTGGATGAGTTTGAAAATGTCCTTCTGACCATGCAGTGCTTACTCGATTTGGTGGGAATAGTGGTGTGATGGTTTTCACTCTTTAGTATCATATTTATTTATGATGTTGCAGATGGCTCAAAACATATTGCAATGCTCTGAACAGTTTGATGATTCTTATTAAGAATTCAATGGGTGATATGGCTTCCCCGCTTTCTCTCATCTAATAAGCACTACACCTCCCTAACTCAAGAATACATACAACCTAATAAGTATATACAGCAGATTGCACACTGTTGGCTACATCCTTACGTGTGTCTGAAGATCTAAAGGAAGAACACTTCTCTATTTATTCTCCTTTGGGACTTCTTATCACTACTCTATCCTGAGATTAGTGGTCTAATAGGGAATAGGGTTTGTGCCTTACAGACACACAGAATACCACTGTATCCTTTCTCTCAAGCGCTTACACTAATCTTCCTCTTACTTCCTGATGTTCTCTTATCATTACTAGCCACATTGGCCTCTTTCTCAAGTCTCTAAATATAGTGAGGTTTTGGCGGTCCACAACACGTTTGGCAGCTGTGTCCAGAAGGATTTTAGGTTGATGGTTTGTATATAAAAAGTAGGGCTGATGTGGATATGTGTAAAGTTGTGCTAACTGGGCAAGTGAATCACATAATTAGATGTTGTTCATGATGTGTTTTGAGACGTTTATGGAGTACCTGTGAACAAGAAGAATTCCTCCTCCTCTCTTGGTTGTTCTGTTGGTAATCCTGGCCTTATATCCAGTGGGAATGGGTTTGTGAATAACTCCTGAGTCGTCCTCTGAAAGCCAGGTTTCTGTGATGAGAAATAGGTATATTTTGTCCTCACTTTGAACACAATTGACGTGGGAAGAGTGTTTGTCATAGAGTGGGCATTGACATGTAGGTATCTAGTACCAATCATTTCTTTGTGGCTCCTTTGTGTAGAAGGAAGTCAGTTGGCTTGTTCATTATTTGGAGTACAGATGTCAGAGAACTATTGGTGTATGCATTCATCCTGATCAAGTTTTACGTGAGCTGCAATAATCCTCTTTTTAGGGGCTGAGTGGGTGAGGATAATGAAACACAAATTAAAGAAAATCCCACAAATCAGCTTCCTTCCCTTGCCACTCAGAGTGAGCCGACCTAGATGTATGTGTACTTAATTCTTTGCATTCTTTAACCCAAACAAAGGGCACTTCACCATGTGAATATCGAAAAATACACATATTTTAATATTTATCACAACATGTTATCAATTCAAATGTACAATGTTAAAACGCCACATCAATTTGTTCCAAACACATACTCAACCACATAAGGGCATAAATAAGAGTGGTGGTTCTAAGAGGAGAATACACCATAGAAAGGCATAGAAAAGGTTTTCTAAGCATATATTTCTATGCTTTCATTTGAAATGAAGAAATATGTACACACAAAGATATGTGGTTGAGTATGTGTTTGGAACAAATTGATGTGGCGTTTTAACATTGTACATTTGAATTGATAACATGTTGTGATAAATATTAAAATATGTGTATTTTTCGATATTCACATGGTGAAGTGCCCTTTCTTTAATTTGCATTCATCCTGAAACATGCTGAGAAGATTCTAAGTGGGATCTGTTTGATTGCCCTGCCTAAGTTGAGCAATGGTAATTGAGCAACACTTCATGATCTAAGGAGTAATAAATGACGATGCTTCAGGGAATTGGTCTGGATGGTGTACCATATATCAGTCTATGAATATGTTGCTTTAAGGTGGGTATGGCTAGCCCACTGTTGCCTGTGTCAGTGGATTGTCTACCCTCCCCACTACATCATCTCTGTCCTTAATCCTATTTTATCTCTTGTTACTAACACTTTCCTTTCTATATTTCCACTATTAGTATATAAACCACTCTGTTGCTTTCCAAACCTATGGTAGTGATCCATAGATACCCAGAATTAAAATAAAACAATGAAATAAGGGGTTTCTGTAAAAAACAAACATGTGCGGTTACCTGGATTGTGCTATTGGATTGTCAATGAGTTATTCAACTCCAGTAAAATACCAGCCTCCATCAAAGTAGCATGGGTCACCCCCTACTCAAAAAGCCTTCCCTAGACCCAGTAATCCCTACGAAATACAGGCCTATTACAACAGTGCCATTTCTCCTCAAAATTATCAACAAAATATCATATACCCAAGTACAAACCCACCTAGAACAGAACCACCTACTAGGAGATAGACAGTCAGGCTTCCGACCTAGACACAGCACTGAATAGACTTAAAAAATCAGATGGATCTTATCAGGGACTCTGGGAAACTCTGCATCCTACTACTCTTAGACCTTTCAGCGGCTTTCAATTTAGTCGACCATGACAAATTATGCCAAACCTTATCCACCAACTTTCATTTCTCTAAGAGAGCCACTGATTGGATAAAAACATTCCTCTCAGACTGCACCTCAATAGTCACCCTAGCTGAAGAAGCAGCTGACCTCATCCCTGTTCCGCTGGGAGTTCCACAAGGATCCTGCCTCTCCCCCACACTCTATAACGCCTACACAAAACTACTCTTCTCAGCATTAGATGCCATGGGAGTAATTTATACTAATTTCGCTGATGATACACAAATCCTTATACCCATTACAGGCAACCTCGAACAAGACATGGCCTGCATTAACAAAATCTACTCCCTCATCCAAAACTGGATGGCCAACAATAGTGTCTGTCTTAATGTTGAAAAAACAGAGATCCTCATTGTCGGCTCTCCAGCCAAACTCAGCAAACTCCACCCTGACTACACCTCCTTAGTTGTAGATGGTATCCCCATCTCCCACAAAGTCAAAAACACTAGGAGTCTATGTTGGCTCTAGCCTCACTATGAATAACCATATTAGGGCCCTTGCCTCCTACACAGCCTATACCGCTAAATTCACCACACTAAGCAGGCCCCTCCTCACTACCGATAACTGCTTGACGCTTTTGTAATAAGGAAGCGTACACCGTAGGTAAGTGAAGATCCTTTAAGAGCAACCAGCCTGAGCCCAGCAGTGCTCAGCCTACATTACAGCTCTCCACTTAAACTCATAACCGTTGTTCTTGGAATGTGGAACATTAAACAAATACAAGCATGACATCAGAGCAAGAGTGGAATTCTACGAGGTAGAATTCCACTCAAGAGCCATTACACATTATAACACTTTCCCCCCCTTACTCAACAAAAGAAACAACCCTGTTGAAGCCACAAACACATACACATGCACACTCACACACCCACACACACGCACAGACAATCACGCACACAGACACACATACCCAGCCAAACACTAGCCCCAACTAAAGCTACAGAGCCCCCAAAAGTAAGGAAACATCAAACTGTGCTAACGAATAATAGCACCCAAAACATAATCTTTATATTTGGAGGGAACCTTCCTCTCTCTGACAGAATGAGCATGAGTTAGAGCAGCATCGGCCGCCCCAGAAGTGGACACCTCACGTTCATCAACCGGACATTTCCAACATTAGAATCATGCGCAGGAATAGGAATGGAATGTTCCTCAACCTCCCGGAGATCTACAGCCGCCCCTCTAAACAAGGGCTGCAAGTTAACTGGTTCCTCATTGTCTTCCCAGATCGTGGAGCCCTCTAAGGGGGAATCACACCCTACACCAGCATCTCCTGAAACGCCACTAGGCCCACCAGAATCACCACCTGTAGAAACTACTTTCTCTTAGTCCACCACCATCAAACGCCTGAGACTCCATGTAGATCCGTCATCAAGTTTTACATACCCACGACCACGCTTGACTACTTTGCGTGGGTTTAAGCACCTGCTGAGACCTTTGGCTACCAACCTGGGATTCTTGATCTGAACCCAATCACCAATCTTCACCGAAAGGGGCTTCCTACTGGCCAGTTGCTCACTCAAAAAATGCCTTTGCTTACAGCGAACTCGATCCAAAACTCCCTGCATATCTACCTGTGACTGGACACCCCCGCCTAGGGCTGGCACCCTCAATTTGGAGCCCGGTTTCCTCCCCCGCATAAGCTCAAAAGGAGAATGCCCAGTGACAATAGAGGGAGTCAGCCTGTAAGCTTTTAGAGATTCCGACACTACCTTTCCCCACGGAAGACCATTAGCAAGAGCCAACTGGATGGCCCCGTTGATAAAACGATGCATACGTTCCACTAGACTGTTGGCTTGAGGACTATATAGAGCAACCTTATGATGACGTATGCCCAGATCATCCAGAAACTTTTGCATATAATCTGACACAAACTGAGACCCATTGTCGGTCACCAATCCAGCAGGCACACCCTCCCTGTCAAACACTGCAGAGAGAAACCCCACAATCTGCTCAGCAGTAACCGTAGATAAGGCAGTGGCCTCGACCCATCTCGACGTATAGTCCACCATAACTACAATGAATCTCAAGTCTCTTCCTAACGAATCTACGGGTCCCATTATGTCTAGCGCTACTTTGGACCAGACTTGTCGGGGAACTTCAACAGGATAGACTGGTTGGGGAACTGTAACCTTGCTTTTATCACTGTTGGAACATGCTGCACAATCTTTTACCACATCCTCCACATCTGTGTCCATACCAGGCCACCAATAATCCTCTCTAAGTCTCCTCTTGGTCATAGACCTGCCCAAATGCCTGTTGTGTGCTAACTCAACAAGTTTCCCTCTAAGGGAGCAAGGGGGGACTAACCTCAGACCTCTGGCCACGCCCCATGGACCTTCAGACAATTCTTGCCATACATGCCCATACAGCTTGGACAACTTAGCACTGACAAGACCACCTCTAAGTGCTGCTCTTAATTCGACCAACTCGGGATCCTCTGTACACTCCGCACTCCATTCTGGTTCCGACACAGTGGGCACTACACTAGCCACCAAGGAACATTCGTCCCCCACCACACCTGGAGACTCTTCATCACTGCTAGAATTCGGAAAACGCGTCAGGCAATCAGCTACCGCATTTCTAACACCAGGGACATACTCCACCTTGAAATTAAATTCTGTCATATCTGCCATCCACCTCATGATCCTGGTAGACGCATGAGACAACCCCTTCGTTGTCAATACATGAACCAACGGCTTGTGGTCAGTACGAGGGGTGTACTCAATTCCCCATAGAAAGGTTTGAAAATATTTAGAAGCCCACACAGCTGGAAGAGCTTCTCTTTCTATGACAGCGTACCTGCCCTCAGCTTCTCTGAGCACTCTCGATGCAAAGGCTATGGGACGAAGTTCTCCCTCAACCCTTTGTTCCAGTACAGCACCTATGCCATACTCACTCGCATCCACAGTTAGAAACGTTTTTCTGACAGGGGAAAATGAACTCAAGGATGGAGCCTGCTCAATTTCTTCTTTCAACTTGAGAAATTCCGTCTGACACTGATCAGACTACACAAAATGCACGCCCTTCTTTAATAATGACCTCATACCTACTGTCTTATCGGCATAAGAAGGTACGAACCTGCTGTAATATTCGGTGAGCCACATGAACAATCTCAACTGCTCTTTATTAGCCAGGGACGATGCATCGCTCAATGCCCTCACTAACTCAATCTTAGGGTAAATACCCTTGGCATCCAGAGAGTGTCCCAAATAAGTCACGCTGGGGACACCCACCTTGCATTTGCTAAGTTTGACCGTGAGACCACAATTTTTCAGGACATTCATCACCTCAAGAACTCTACGATCATGCTCAACCTGAGACTCACCCCACACCAGAATATCATCTTGAAAACATTCCACTCCGCGTATACCTGCAAAGAGTTTCTGCATTGTCCTCTGAAAAACAGCAGCAGCAGATGCCAAACCAAAGGGAATTCTACAAAAACGGAATGCGCCAAAGGGAGTGACGAAAGATGTAAGGGGCAGGAGTCAACATGCAGATCTATTTGATGATATGCGGATGACAGGTCAAACGTCGAAAAGCAGGATGCACCACACATCAAGGAAAGCATTTCATTAATATTGGGCAGAGGGTGTATGTCAAACCGTATGCATGAATTAAGGTCCCTAAGGTCTACGCACATTCTCATGCCTCCATCACTCTTACGTGCCAGGACCACCGGGGTCAACCATTCCAAACTCTCTACTTCCTCTATAACTCCCGACTCTTTGAGTTTATTAAGTTCTTCCTTCAAGGCATCACGAGCCATGATAGGAACCCTCCTAACTTTATGGACAACCGGCACAGAATCCCTCTTGAGAATTATTTTGTGCGCAAAACCCTTCAATTTGTCCAACGTTTGAGTAAAAACAGAAGGAAATCTGTTTTCCAGCACTTCTGCTGTGAGTCTCTCATGCAACTCAGCTCCATCACTCTCTCCCCTCACACACATCACCGGGACTGCTTTCCCTGGTCTTATTTCTAGTTCTAGAGCAGTTTGCTCGTCCCACCCTATCACAGGGTCACCTTTGTGAGCCACATATAACTTTCCTTTCGCCGCCCGTCCTTCAAACTCTATATCAGCCCACTCGTAGCCAAGAACCTTGATGGGTACTCGCCCATAAGCACACAGGTTTATATCCGAACACAACAAATCAGACACCCTCTTGTGGAATTTAGATTCATACAGTTCAGGGGATATCATCGTGTATGGTGACCCTGTGTCCACCATCATTTCCATTGGGACCCCGTTGACCATGAGCGTTGCCCACGCTCTCTTCTTGCAACGGCCCACACTTAACAAAGATCCTTCAGGTGTGCTACCATTGTCTTTGTCAGAACATCCCATGTACCCCACAATTGTCACACCTTCCTCATCATCATTAGTGTCCACCAACTTCACCGATTCTTTAACCAACACAACACCTCTGCACATGCGGGCATAATGACCCTTAGTTTTGCATCTCCTACATTCCACATTGGCAGCCGGACATTCTTTTGCGCTTGCCACATGTCCCCGCCAACCACATCTCCTGCACAGTTCTCTTGACGAGGGTATCGGCTTACTGTCCTTGTTCTTTGCTCTGGCATCAAATGATTTATGGGGAATCACAGCGTGCACCGTTTCTCCCTTTTCAGACATCTCTCTGACGCTCTTCCTGGACTCCTCAATGGAACGAGCTATCTCAATGACCTTCTCTAGGGGTGGATCTTTTTCTATCCACAACCTTTCTCTAACGCACACATCACATGTCCACATCATCACCTGATCCCGGATGTACTCGTCAATGGTACCGGTAAACTTGCACGTCGCTATCAGAGTGCGCAGGGCAGTCACATAAGCATCTATGCCTTCATTAGAACCTTGAGCCCTCGAGAAGAAGTGGTACCTTTCGAGCACCACATTGGCCCTCTTGCCGAATCGTGCCTCCAATTTGCCCAAGGCTGTTTCATAAGCTAACACTACTCCTGGTACGGCATCACCCCCATCACTCCCTTCTGTGGGGGCAGTAGGAGCAGCGTGCACATTGGGAACAGGGAGATGTCTGAACAGCCTTAGACCCTCAGTTCCCAAACAGTTGAGCAAAGCTGCTTCCTTTTCATCGTCTGTGAACTTGGCACCACCTGCTGCCCTAAGATATACTTTGAAGGTGTCGACCCATAAGTCCCACACAATTGCTGGTTCACCCGGACTGGCCAGGAATGCAGGAGGCGGACGTGCACTGTTATGCTGCATGTTGAGTAGGGTTTCGGTATTGGCAGTGTAGGTCTATAACTTCACGTTAGTGCCAGGCAAAGAAATCAACTTAAATTGTCACTAATCACAGAATACTGCAGATCTTAGGCATCTGAAGGTTAACACAGTCACAAACTCTTGAATTGTTCACACGGGGTTAACTTTTCAACAGGATCCAGCGGGAACGCCCCTTGATGCGTGCTGCTACGTCACGCGTTACCCTCTTGACACGCCGGCTGGAGATGCCGATGCGTGTGAGTTTACAGCTTCTTGCCCCCTGTGCTCCCCCCTTGGTCTTCGCCTCCTTTCTAGGACCACCCATTCACAACGGGAGGCCCGCGCTTCACTTCGGCCACAGACGTGCACGGGGGCAGCCCTCCTCCTCCTCACCTGCACTCCAGCACCTGCTGCGGGGGCGCCACGCTCGATCCCGGATGGAGAGCGCTGGCCAGGTACGCTGGTTACGATTGTCTGCGTGCGTGGGAAGGCCTCCTCTCGCCTTCCTTCTGCTAGACTCCTGATGCTGCGGAGACACCGCGCTCGACCCTGGCTGGGGAGCGCAAACCAGGCTGAAGTGGACGCGAAGGGAAATGCTCCTCTTCTGTCGGAGGGGCTCGCTCGACGTAGGCAGCGTCGGACGGAGAGCTCTTCCCTTAACGGGCCTAGGCAGCACTTGGGAAACGGACCGGCCTCAGGCAAGGGAATGTAGGCAACTGCTGGGCGGTGAGTGGCTACGTGGGTTGGAGGCTGGTTGCTCTCATCGCCAGTGTAATAAGGAAGCGTACACCGTAGGTAAGTGAAGATCCTTTAATAGCAACCAGCCTGAGCCCAGCAGTGCTCAGCCTACATTACAGCTCTCCACTTAAACTTATAACCGTTGTTCTTGGAATGTGGAACATTAAACAAATGCAAGCATGACATCAGAGCAAGAGTGGGATTCTACGAGGTAGAATTCCACTCAAGAGCCATTACACATTATACCAGCTTGCCATAGCCCTTATCCTAACAAAAATAGACTATTGCAATATTCTACTGTTAGGCACCTCAAAAAAGAATCTAAATAAACTACAACTCCTCCAAAATAAAGTCCTAAGAGCGGCCCTGAGCATCAACAGAAGGGAACACATCTCCCAACACAGAAGAGATGCTCATTGGCTCGCAATACAAGCAAGAATCCTCCACAAGACTCTCACCATCCCCCAAATGTGTATCTCTGAAATTGCCCCTACCTATCTTAGTGGCAGCATCTCCCGAAAACCCCCCGCCAGAACACTTAGATCCAGCGCTAACCCACTCCTCCAGATTCCACGCCACACTACCTCCAGAGCAGACAACACCAGTTTTCCTATAGCAGCACCTCACATCTGGAACCCGCTCCCGACACACCTGAGCAATGAATCTTCCTTCCCTAAGTTCAAAAAGCAACTAAAAACCTGGCTGTTCAATAAGTATTAATACCTCTGGTGCTCACGATATCTACGTTATATATAACTGTTCAAGATTGTCTATAATTTCTGTTACATTTAACTGTTTATGATTGCCTATGATTTTTGTAACCCAAGATTCCAATGTTGTAAGTAACCGACCCCATGACACCAAAGGGTTTGGGAGTGTAATTAAATGTAATAAATAAAATAAATAAAAATATTGAACGTATCTCACAAAAGTTATTCAGCTTGCAACTTTGGCCTCACGGTGCTTGAAATGCAGCAGAAAGGGGAGTTATTCCGAAATGGACTGATATAAAAAATGTACCAGATTAATCTTGGGGTGTGACAAGTAGGCTAATGGCAGCAGAAAGTATATGAGAGAAAGTACTGTCAAATATGTTAGGAAAACATGTGCAAAGCCACATATTTTAAACTTGGTTCTGTAGAGTAACCCATGGACACATATGATAAATGTAAGGTCATAACTAGGACAGAGGCATATTTTACAACACGTTCATGCTGAAAACCAATGAGGCATGGCTCAACAATGCATTCTACCATTGCCCTGTAACAATCATGTTCATTCTGGTAATACCTAAAAATATATGCCAACATTCTACTCTAAAACAAATACTCACTATGTCCCAGTATTATACTATACAAGAAGCACATTCTGCCTGTCCTCAAAGCACACGTCAGTGAGACCCCATTCTCATACTGTCAGTACAGTGACCAAAACATCTTGCTGCATGTTCCTGTAAAACTCATTTTCATCAAGCCAGTGAAAATATATGCCACTAAGTTAAAAGATTAACCTCTTAGAATGATTCATAACTTGTTAAAGACATATTTTTGAAAATTGATTGAATCTTCATTATTCTAAATGGTAGATAAAATAAAACAAAAAGACACAAAAAATTGACATGAATGCAGAATATACTGAATAAAATTGCTTGCCTTATTTTAATCTTGGGCATTTTAAACATCTAGTTTGCACTGCAGCCGTTTTCAGCATTTTTGTTTTCTTTAACCAAATGTGGCACTTAAAACAGCTGTGGTGAAAACTACACGTGTACAATGACAACACAACGTGTAAAATGCCCACGCTGAAAACATGTGAACTGAATAAAATGGAAGCAAAAATAACTAAACCCTTTTATGTAAAAGATATTTTGAGTACATGAATCAGCAAATATACAAAAGTGTAACAATCAAAACACAATTTAATGCAAACGTAATCTAAACAGAAATTGGAAGTTAGTTGTGTCATAAAAATAGAACAGGGCCAAACACAGGTTGACTAGAGTAATTCAGTTACCCCTAAAGAATCAAAAGAAATGGTCAAACTGTTTTTATTTATTTTATTTATTTATTTTTCCATTTACATAGCGCACTAAACCCAAGGACATCAAGGTGCTGTTAAATAAACCAGTTACTTACGAGGAAAGATGTACAGATAGTCGGTTGATGCATGGAGTTTCACGATCATTGGTTATACAAACAGCCAAGACTTCAGAGATTTGCGGAAGGTCCCGTATGATTGCTCAGCACTTGTTCTCAGTCTCGGGAGGATAGATCAGGTGAAACGGAGCAACACAGGTTCAATCCCCAGGTCTGTGCTTAGAAACTTCTGGGTATTAAGCGTGTTATAAATAACCCATCATATCAATGCCGCAGGAGTAATTTCCATGGCTTGGATGGAATTGTTGGGAAACTTGATACTCACGTTTTGGTCCGTTTAAATTTGGTTTGGACAAGACGGTTGCCATAGGCCTTTCTGGTGGGTCTGGATAAACTAGCTTTCATAATTTTCTGTCAGAGGTAGGAGGAGCCACATTGGAGACACCTGTATGCGATTGACAGTGTTTTGAATAGAATCCATTCTTGAATGGGGAGCCAATGGGAATGTCTTCTTGCCAAGGTGATACCAAGGTGATGTGCTCCCGTTTGGGGATCCTGAGGGCTTTGCTGGATCACCTACTCACTAAGGACCACGTCCAGGTCAGGATTATATAGCAATGCAGGCCTTCTGAATTAAAAGACAATATGAAAAGCCCATCAGCAAATGATCTGGGAACCATGATTAATAATAATTAATTAATAATAAATGAATACATGAAAACCTAAGTGCCTATTAACTTGAAGACTTGAATGAATAAGTAATGTAATTAAATAATAATTAACTTTCCCAAATTGTATTCAAGACAAAGGCGTGGACTATTTTAAAACAAAGCATGATATGTACAAAGGACATTTTCTGATGAACATGTGTCCAAAGTCCAAATGATTAAATGGATTGGCATGTCACATATTGAAATTAAATATTAAGTTAATGAATGGTGTGCCCAAATTAGTTTGTAAATAAGCATTGGTACCACAACATTAAATATATGTACTTGATCTATGGAGCAAAGTCCACATTCAAGTGTTAGGAAATCAATTGGTTTGAAAGCAAACATGTTAAGGATTGTCTTACACAGCAACACATAATAATAGAAATGCTGCATAAATCATATACATATGCATGGTCTATATCAAGCCCTTCCATGTGTCTTTCATGTTCAAGAATCACATGAGCAGTAGGTTACAGTAATCAGCAAACCAACAGAAGGATTATATATATATCAGACATATACAGCAGTTGTGCCACGGCATGTGTACCTTAAAAACAGAATTTTAAGTTGTGTACATTTGAAAACACGGTGAAACAAAACAATGCCAAACATAGTAGAAAGGCTCCTCAATAATGGGCAATACTGGAAACATGTTTCCAATTCTACAAGTTAATCTGTTGGAAACATACATATATTCACGTAAAAAATAAATAAACAATGTCACACAAATCTTCTCATTTTAAATATGTGTCACAGTCATCAATAGCTCGATAACGTCATATGCTGATATTCACATTATCCAACAGAAATACATATTTTTGCTGTGAGTCTTTTTGAGAATATTGTCCATGCATGGCAGGACGTTAAGTTCCCTTTATGACTATGCTCCTCAGAAGGTCCCTCTGTGTTTTCTCTGTCGATCAATTCCCTGGGCCAATCAACAGACCAGAATGTGTCTTTCTTGTGTGTGTGTCTATTTGGCCTAGCTGAATTCAGCTTCAAAGTACCACCAGCCGAGTACCATAGGTTATTTGATGAATTTGGTATCAGACACTAGATATTAACACAGGGGTACTTCCATATGTATTTCCTTATGCAGTCCTGGAAGTATGCCCCCTTATCTTTAAGCGGTCTTAAGAACAACTCTACAAGTTTCCTCTATCATACCTAGCCCCGAGCAACAACTTTGTGATAGTTTCATCACCAAGGATTTAAAGAGATTTTTTCAACTTCCACTATCAGCATCGAATGTATTTGCTGACCATCATGCGTGGTCCCAAAACTGTTATAAACACAAAGCATTGGTCTCCGTAGCTGCTTCTGCACACTATATTAGCAATTGTTTAATTGTCTCCTTCTCGTTGATGTTTTTTCAGAGTCAACAAAACCAGATCGTTTCATGATGCTGGTTCTGGGAACAATCCCCTCCAATGTTTCTAAGATATTCAATCTACATTTTAAATGTATGTGCTTGAATAATTTATGGAGAAAATGCTGAATATATTTTAGTGTTAGCTCATACAGCATGAAGTATGAATTATATTCCTGTACGCTAGATCTGTTTTGAATTTCATACCAGATATTGGGCCTCATTCAGAGTAATTCCTTAAAAATCTGCTAATACCAGCAGTCGGGTATTAGCGTTTCAGGCTGGGCATGCAGCAGCATCCCCACCGAACTACGAGTACGCGGGCGTGCACACAAACCCAGGCCAGAAGCAGAAATACCATATTGCCGGTTTTAACGATGAAGGGGAAAACAGCTGGCAACACTGGACTGAAAAAGAAGGAAATAACGGAACGACCATAAAAAATGGTGGTAATATCACAAAGGTGTTAATAATGGCGCCGGAAACAGAAATTCTGCAGAAACCAGAAGAATTGCGGCAGTCATCATAAAAACCCCAATCCAAGGCAATCTACTCTATCCCACAGCCATTCAGGCTCAGAACAACTTGAAAAAGATGTCCCAGGAGCAGAGCACCCCAGGTAAGGACTCCTGCTTGCTGATGCTGAACTTACAGCCCTGGTGGACAGTGTGCTGCAGTATGCAGATAAGTTGTTTGGAGCCATGCAGCGCAAGACAAGCTTCCAGAGGAAGAGCGCCATATGGGGTGTGTTGGTGGCCAATGGGATGGCTGTTGGGACTGTCCCTTGCACGAGAAAGGACTGTCGAAAGAGGTGGGATGACCTCAAGGCCAATGTCTGCGCAGTCACAGCCCAGCATAGTATGGAGCGCACAGCCAATGGTGGCAGAACCTCTACAACGTAGGCCATGGGAGGAGCATCTCAGCAGCATCCTCAACATGTAGGGGATCAAGGGCATTAGGGGCACTGAGGCGGGAGCGGGACCCAAGGAGATGCAAGTAAGTACAAGTGCATATCCCCCCTTGCCATGCATCCACCAGCAGAGCACAGAGTAACAGGCCTGGCAAGTAGCCTGACCCACGGCATGTCATACAGTGAACACCCATCGATGGCAGTGGCACCCAGATAAATCACACATGCATGCACATTACAAAGACCCTGCATGAACACCCCCTGCGTGAACACTCCACTGCATGAACCCTCCCCCCTGCATGTCCACCGATCAGAGCAATGCGACCCATGTGAGACACATGACACCAAAAACACTGGTAAACACACATGATGAGATGGGTAGAATAGATGATTGACAACATGTATTGCAAAGTGTTGACAACCCATCTCGTCTCCCCAACAGGTACCCACTTCACAAATAGCATCAAGGCAGGACCCTCACATGCAGCCACCAGGAGAGTCTACAATCCCGCGCAGGTCAGAACCATTTTAGGCCAAAGCAGGCAGCATGGTAGTGTTGCAGGCCCAGCCCAGCCCAGCCACCAGCGGGAACACCTGCATATGCCCTGCCAGCACCGCCTCCGGCAGTAGCTGCCCAGCCACCACCAGTGCCACCTGCAGACACTGTTGTGGCCTCAAACTGTGGCACAGGCAGTGACAATGAATATGTTCCACAGGACAGCACCCCAACATGCACTATCACTCCCCTGTGCCATTACCACTGCCACATGCCACAGTTGGACATTGCTGGAGCCTGATTCCATTGAGGAACAGGATGTGGCCAGGGAGTCATACGAGCAATATGACAGGGACACCACACCTGGCTTCAGTCCAGCCACACCCCCAAGCCTGCATAGCCCACCACCACTGCGGGCAATATGCACACGGCTGGACTAGATAGAGCGCCAGAAGGTGGATATCCACACTGTGACAGGGGAACAACTGACGAATATGCGTGAAATACACAACTGCATGAACGGGTGCACCCACCACATGGCACGTGCCCTGGGTTATGCAACAGCTGCCATGGTCACACCTGGCCAGAGGTTCCACAAGTGCACAAACACAACTTCTGCCTCAGTAGAGGCTCTAACACAGCAATACATTTGTGCTCAGGTTTCTGTGCCCTCCACCTCCACTACACCAACTGATGGGCCCCAGGAAGGCACACCAAGGCAACATTCCATGAGTCACCTCACCACAAGGCTCCAGGAACCGGACCCCAAGCCCCGATGCACTCGAAAGTCAGGCACAGACAAAGTTATGGTGCTGAAGTATAATGTTGGGGTGGGTGATTGGGGAGGGTGTTGTTGGTGTGGGTGATAGGTTGGGATGTATAATATATGTATATTTTGATTGACACTTCACAATATAACTACTTTTCACTTGCAAACTTGATTGGACATTAATCATTGTGTGCATGTCTTTATTGTGTGCAATTAACAGTGAAGGATGCATTGCTATGGGTAATGGTAGGCAGCATCAGAAAAAGTTCTCAATTATCTCTTGATGAGCATCCCGACCCAGTCTGGCCTCTGCATGTGCAGTGTCCTCATGTGTGGCACCTGCAGGCACAGCATCATCCTCATCAGTGGGGTCATGTCCACATCTGGTGGATAGGTATGTTATGTCAGATGCATATATTGTGCAACATAACGCATGCTAGCACAATCCTGCCCACCTTGTCTGGCGTGTACATCAGAGCTCCTCCTGTATGATGTAGACATCGGAAGTGTCCCTTCCACAGGCTAAATGTTTGCTCAATTGCCACCCTTGTCCGAATGTGGGCATGATTGTTTGCCACTTCCTCTGGTGTCTGGGGATTCCTCAGGCAAGTCATCAACCATTGGAGCTGCGGATATCATTCCAGCAGTGACACAATGGTCAGGGTAAAACAACAGCACACATGTGGCTGCACAGTACACCTATTTCCATATGTCCCATTGGATGTGGAGTGTCCTATTTCAGTCATTCATGTTTATTTCAATCAGTGGTGCTTTCATTTGGTGCTAATACTAGTAAATGGTGTTTCAAACGCAACAAGGCAATATGGGGAAGGGACAAGAGAAGTAAAAAATGATGTCAAATGACAGTACATATGCAATTATGGGCCTACTATGCCTTGAGGCATTTGGACGTGCAAGAGATGTGCAGGATATAGGGGAGGAGATTACAGTTATGGGCAAGTGCTGTAGAAGGCCGAGGAGGGAAGTGCTGAGGGGTGCCAGGGTAGGAGGCCACTAGCTAGGTTATATTCCAGAGTGGACCCAAGGGTGGTTTGTACAGCTGCTGAGTCGGGTGCCCACTAGGGCGGTAGTGGGAAGTTATGGCAGGGTGCTGGTGTCGACTAAGCAGGGGCCTCATACCCTGTGAGTAGCATGAAAGTCCAGGCCACAGGTCTCAGCGGGAGAGGGCTGATTGTCAAGGAAGGGATACAGATGAGGAGGTAGGGATGAGCAGAATTTGGCAAAGTCACTGTAAATTAAGGATGTCTGGTTCAAGTCTGAAAGGAGCAGGGGACTATACCAGATAGAGACCCCACCTACTTAGGGGGTTCAGAAATGCTTACGGATGCTCACACCCCACATACATAGCAGCCACGGTTGTGGGCACACAGGACTGATCTGAGTCACATGCCATGTGTTTTTCTGCCGAGGGTGCCCCTGTGACATTTCATCTGACAGACATCTCATGTATGGTGATGTTCTGCACTGAGTCATGTGTCTGGTACACATTGCTGTGATCTGGGCCTGTAGCTTGCAGGTGTCCTTTTGCATGCACAATGTGTGTCTGTGGGTCGGCATCCCATGCTGACGCACAGTGTGCCATGGAGTTCATTGTTTCACGTGTATGAAGTTGTGAATGGTGCGCCTGCAGACTGTGCCATTTGACATAGGTGCAAGGGTGTGTTAAGAGATGTTGGATGTACACCTTCTCGAAGGACATTTGCACCCGGCACACATGGATTCATCACACCAATGTAACCATGCTTGGCCCTACTGCAGGCCATGCTTTCTGTGTGTTTTGCACTGTTGCATTGTGGTACCTGTGGACCTGTGCATCTGTGGCCTGTTTTGGTTGCACAGTTTTGGGTCCGGTGTATCTGGGGGACTTGCTGCACAATGACTGGCATTGTGACTATCCCCACCCCCAATGCCCAGGTGCATTGCCCTCTGTGACCCTCCATGTATGGATTCTGTTGCGCAGGACCATGGGTAATGGGTTGTGCCTGGGAACTGGATGATCATGAGATCTGCATCACAAGTGACCTGGGCATTCAGTGAATGGTACTGCTTCTGGTTCCTGTACCCTCCTCCTGGGCATGGGTTGCAAACAGCATAACATGCCTGAAATCCAGGGAAGCTACCACATTGGGCATGCCTGCCATGGCATAGATACTGATTTAGTGGCGTTCAAATGTGCCAGGGTAGTTGGAGTGCAATGTGCTGTCTACATGCAGCAGGAGTGCATCCAGCACCTCCACAAACAGTTTTGAGAATATTGGCTGCACTAATCCAGGCAGCTGATTTACAGTATGCTGGAATGTGCACATTCTTAGGAAATGCAGGACCAACACAACCTTCACCAGCGGTGGTATGGCTATATGAATGCCAATTCTGCTCTCAATGTCTCCCTGGATCATGCTGAGGTCATATGCTCTTCCTGCTGAGATGGTACATGGTTAGGGCTTCCATATCACTGAGTACCCATGGTGAGGCCCGCACACAGAGTATGGTTGCACCTCTTGCATGGCACTGCCGCCTCCTCGTATCATTCCTCCTCATCATCCTCCTGTCCAATCCCTCTAGTGCCCTCTGTTGGTCCCCCAGCCTATGCAGTGCTATGTTGGCCTGGAACCGCTGCAGGTCAATGTTAACTGCAGCCAGTGGCAGCATTGCAGTGTTTGTAAGTGTGCCTGTTGACGGTGTGGCCTTTTGCAACTCCTCTATGCTGCATTGGGTGCACCAGGGTGCATTGGGTGCACCTGTGGCCTCATTCCCTAGACATGCATGCATTTTCTGTGGTTTACCACCTGCTTTCTGGTGGATGTTTTGCAACCTAGTGGTTGGCTGTGTTACTGCTATTTCTTTGGCGTTGTTACCGGAAGGGTAAGCCTCATGATGTGGTGGAGCTGCATTGCTTAGGGGCCAGCCGGAGTTTATCAGCGCCGGATTCACTGGTGCCTTTATTTGCAGATGCCTGTTTACTGGTGCCATTGTTTCTGGCAATGGTGGTACGCCTCACACACAGTTTGCTGGTCCAGTAAAAGTGGCGGTATCCATTGTTACCTCCACTTTTTTACCGGACCGGGAAGCTTGGAAAGAGGCCCATTGTCCTTTCTTGGCCCCCCTCGACTCAAACTTGCGGCCCTCACAATCAAAGCAAGCCTGACTGTGGATATTTTGTAAAGCTTGTCTTAATCTTCACCTAAATGCTAAAGAAGAATGCACACTCCGCCATACTCCCTACCTGACCCCACCACTCCCTCCAGTTCCACAACATAATCTCATAATGAAACTTTGTATATTTATACAATCGTCTTCTTTAGTTTGAAGCATGACCTCCCTAGGTTAATGTTATCTTTGCAAGTCAGCTGTTTCTAAAATTTGTATTGTTTGATTTGGCCCTTGTCTCTGTCTCACCTTGCTCACATTGTCATACATTTGCTCACTACCTGTTCTCATCTTTGTGCTATTATATAAGGACTCTTCTGGGGAATGTCCTTGCCATCTGTGAATGTGCTATTGTAAGTAATTTCTGTTGACATTTGACATCACTGTTCTTCAAAAAACACACATAGAAATATAAGAAGTGAAAGAAACGCATATGATGGACAAATGCAGGGGCCACATTACATAAAGGCATCCCCTTCACAAACATGTTTAAGTCATTTTAAAAGTGCTTAGGGGCTATTATCCATCCATAAAAATGGCCATTAGACACTCAAATAGTGTTAGGAAGGCCTCCAACAGTTTATGGCATTAACATCCCGCATGTTGTTCTGTCCCTTGTGTGCATGTCAAACAGAGTCAGCATAACTACTTCTACCTTAAAAATATGTTCACATGTGCACTGTGTTCTCCCAATGTAAGGTGAACAGGGCTCCACATTCCCATTGGGGCATGCACTTCAGAGGTCATGTAGGACTTATGAATGCCTGCTTTCAAAGGCCACTAACATTGAACACACCAAATGTTTGCCACCTGATTGATAGTGTACATTATGCCAAGGTCTGTTTGCCCATGTAGAGACTGTACTAATATGAAAATGCAGGTGGTCGAAAGGGACTTGCAGTTTTTCATGGATGCAGGCAAGAGGAATCCCATGTTAAAGTGGATTTTTCTGTAATGCCAAACCGCAGCCTCTGCAGGTACAATGACAACGGGCCTCTTCACGAGTTGGGAGGTATCCTGACTGGGATACTGGCCAACTTTATCTGCATTACGGCCCACCCGTCCAGTGGCATTACTGCCGGATCACGTGTTGGGGGTAAATGTTATTCTCCATTCCCCACCGGGTCCATTGGACCCAACAGGGAATTTTCAGCGCTATTATCGCCAGTGGTATTACTGCACAGTAATTTGTGCCAGAAATCTGCATTTTTCCAGAGTGTTTGCCCTCAGCATTGCCATCACATTTAAGGGCTACTGCCCAACTCGTGATGAGGCCAAGCATGTGCTGGTTTTACAAGGTTTGCACTTTGACTGACATAACCCATCCTAGTACTGCCAATTGAGACTTTTCTTCAAAGAAATTGTGCACAAACTGATTACCAATTCCGAACCGTATTGTGTTGCTCGGTTATTCAGTAGCTAAACCTTTGCCCTATCCTCAGAATGTCCAGGGTTCTGGCGTCACATATTCTGCGTAAATACAATGGGAAATGTGGTAGTGGAATGTTGCCACTTAACTTACATCATGGTCAATTCTACTGATCAGCGCCTTTTATCATTAAATGATCTCTATCTGAACAATCATATTTTTCCATTTAGTAACTGTCCACAGGAAAAGAAACCACAACTCTGCATTTGAAGTTAAACAGCTATCATTATTTAAAATCCAGTGTAAGCTCCCACCGAAATGACTTTTTTTCCTATCAGTTAATGTTTGCAATATAGAAAGGACAAATATGGACATCACTCTGCCAGCCCTGGATTTCCACGCTGCTTAGTGCAAGGACAGATAAGGCCAGTGTGAAAATATGTCAACAATTGATCCTTCATCTGGAGAATTTGGCTCCGGCAAAATCCACCATAGGTTCATATGATATGATAAGGGAGGGAGAACAGAGGGAGAGGGAGAACAAAACAAACAATCTTACTAGGCCTACTGTCATTCAGATCATGTAAGTGCAGTATGTAAAGTGCAGGGGCAGAGGGAGAAGCGAAGCGCCAGGGGAAGGAAAGGGGAAGGAAAGGGGAAGTGCCGTCAGGGCAGCATTGCTGTGATTAAGTGCAGCCAGGGCAGTGCAGCTCTGTGTACGTGCAAGGAGGTAGGGGCCTTTAGGGTTCCAGTTACAACCCCTAAGTGTGTGGTAGGCCCAGAGGTAGTGCAGGGGCGTCTGGTGGTGGAGGAGCCTGGAACCTTGTGAGACTCTTAGGGTACCCAGGCAACCAGTCAGCACAGCAGACAGGTGGTTAGTAGAGGAGAGAGAGAAAGCAGAGGCAAAAAAGGAAGGTCTTGAGCATCTTCCGGAACTTCAGCTGGTCCAGTTCAGAGGGAGGCACCTGCAGAGGAGTGAGATGTACCCCCCACTCTCTGCCTGGAGAAGTGTCTGATCCTCAGAGAGTTGGAGGTGGCTGAGCAAAGGGCTTGAGGAGGAAGGTTTTTAGGAAGAGAGAGTTGGATGTAGTGCGAGCCCTGGCCCCAGAAAGCCTTGTGGATGATGCAGAGGGTCTTGAATTTGATCCTTACAGCCACCGGGAGCCAGAGCAGAGAGTTCAGGGCTGGAGAGATGCAGTCCCTGTGATTGAGGCCAAGGAAATGTCTTACATTCCTGTTCTGGATTAGTTGCAGAGGGCGGAGAGTAGAGGAAGGCAGATTAAGAAAGAGGCTGTTGCAGTAGTCCAGCCTAGAACGAACCAGAGTTCTGGAGACAGTGAGCATCTGAGGGAAAGTGGGAAAAGGAAGACTACCTCTGAGGAGGTGCAGCTGGTAGTGGTCTGTGATGTGAGGAGAGAAGGAGAGAGTGGAGTCAAAGATGACACCAAGGATTTTTGCCTCACAGGAAGGTAAAGGAAGAGAGCCCAAGGAGGGTGGCCAGAGTGAGAGAGGGAAAGTGGAAGCAGGGATCCCAGTGAGAAACATCTGAGTCTTACTGGCATCAAGGCAGAGATCATTGGAAGTGCACCACTCCTGAATCACAGATAGACATTCAGGAATGAGCGAGTGAGTGGAGGAGGCTTAGGGGTGCCTGAAAGAGAAGTGAGTGTCACCCGCATGACACTGAAAGTTAGAGAAAATGGTAGAGATAAGGTGGGCCAAAGGGGGCAAGTAGACATTAAAGAACCAGGGTGAGAGGTTAGAGCCCTGGGGAACACCACATGTGGCGAAAGAGGTGGTGGATTGAAAGAACCCAAGTTGGACCTGGGAGTGTCATTCCAGGACAAAGATAGTCAACCACACCAGCACCTGGTCCGTGATGCACAGGTTCTCACAGAGACGATTGATCAGGATGATGTCATTGACCGTATCAAAAGCAGGGCAAAGGTCAAGGAGGATGAGTACAGAAGCAAGGCTAGAATCAAGGTTAGTGAGCAGATCTTCATTGGTGTTTAGCAGAGCAGTTTCTGTGCCTCTGGCTGCTCTGAAGCCAGACTGATGGTCATGGAGACAACCAACAGATTCAGTATGGAGATTGAGCTTGGAGATGGCCACCTTTTCCAGGAGTTTTCCCAGGAAAGGAGTGATAGAGATCAGGTGGTTTTTTGCTGGACAGGTAGGATCGGCAGAAGGCTTTTTCAGGAGGGGGTGCACAAGGCAGTTCTTTAGGAGAGAGGGGAAAGTCCCAGTGCTAAAAGAGGTATTGCAGAAATTGGCCAAGGATGGAGTGAGAGTCTGAAAGTGGACCTTGATGGTCCTGAAGGAGCATGTTTGGAATATGGGCGTACCAGAATTCAGCTACGAGTAAGTATTCAGCCGAAGTTCAGCTGAAAATCTGCCATTCAGTTTCGGCCAAATACTTACTTGACTTACTTACTGACTTGAAACAGAAGTCCAGTACACAAGTGACTGGCAGGTGGATGATCTTATCTGATGCGTTCCACTAGAAAATCAGTTGGTGACAATTAACATCAAGGCACTTTGTTGTGAATACTGAACAAAAGTATCTACGGGAATCGGACAGTAGATGGTGCTGCCTGTATGTGCACAATTCTCCTGAATTGAAGCCTTTTACAGTATGTCAGATTAAGTCTGCCTAATGCCACTTTAAATCTTGTTTTGGCAGAATCACCATTAGCCAAGGGATATAGAATAGAATAATGGAATTGGTTAACCCCCCAACCAGAGGTTGTATTGCCTGCTTCTCATGGTTAGGACATAGGCATGTAAGAGAGACAATAGATACCTATTCCCAATGCCTGGTTCAACTTTTTATCTACATCGCCAACTAAATGTAGCCTTGGTCTGTCTTGCTTTCAGAATAAAGAGCAGAGGCCCAGCCTTCTATGAGAAAGGTCCGGTCGGACCCTTCACCACCAACAGGCACCATAGCTCGACACATGTGCTTTGAAGGAAAGGCTGCAAAAAATAATAAACACTAACTTAAAGCTTCCACGCCAAGGCGCTCTCCAGAGGAAGGAATTATCATTAAAAGTCATTTCAGTAGGAATCAGTCAATAAAAAACAATTAGCATAATTAGTACTCCGCTACCCTTGTAAATAAATTTGTGTGTATTTTTTTTTTAGCGAACAGACAACGCTAAGTAGTAACCACATCGAGCGGATTGTGTGCAGTGTACATATGGGGACATATGACATTGCCCTAATTTCCAGCAGGGCACTGCCCAGACAGGCATCACAACAGAGGAGTGAAGATGAGGGATCAAATGCAAGAGTGCCAAAGGGTGGGTTGCATGAAAATCGTAAGCAACATAATAGGAAAGAGAACCATTGAATGAAGAGGGGGAGGAAGAGGCACAGCATCTGCCCAAAAGATAGTTGGAATCACAGGAGGGAGCGTTAACGAGCTATGGGACAAACTGCTGAGCTTGGTGTGAGAATGGGGAGGGAGAGGGACAAGAGGTAAACACAAAATGTAATAACTTTTCCAGCAACTTACCAGGAGAGCGAGTGGGTGGAGGGATGTGGGGGTGGTAGGAAACCCCTAGGCAGAAAGGACACTCCAAGGACGAATAGCAAAACAAAGAAGATCCTTCACCCTGGGGTGGGCACAACAAGCAACCATCAACAATCAAAGCACCAGTTCTCACCCCCCATCTCGTGTAAGATGGGCAATTCCGCAATTCCGCAGCCTGCACTCCAAAACTCGCATAAACCCCCAACATCAGCAGACACATTAATCCTTCAGGAGGCTCTCAGCATTTCCTTTGCCAGCTGTGGGGCCTTGATGGGCAAGGAAGGGTCACATTTGAATGTCAATAGGACCCTCTGTTACCTACCAAAGTAACCATGGCATGCCCACTGCCTTCTGCACATTTCCAAAAACTTACGCTGATGATAGTGACCATGGGGAGGGAGCCCAGGCTCCGAGGCAAATTTACAAAAGCGGTCAGAGAGCCATCCTGTCTCTTGCCTCGGCATATAACTGTGAACTTGTGTAACAGTATATTTGTGTGTTTTAATCTGATGTTATGTTAATGGGATTCAGAAATTCCTACTTTTTTTTTTTCTGCTGTCACAGTGCAGGCAGTACTCTAAATTCTGCCCTTGACCCACCTCACGTTAAAAAAGAGATAATATATTTACATATTTGTACCTATAAACACCAATACCAAATGAACATGTGCAAGTATTGCAGAATCTTAGTATCAACATCTTTATTAACATCCGGGCAAGCCTGTTATACCTGTTTTGTTAACAATTAAAAACATCTGCACACATACTTGCTGTTTAATTTCTATATATTGGCCTTTATTCGCACAAAAACAGGACTTCACAGTTGTCATTACAACTCCTGTTGATTATGCACAGTGAGATAACATGGTATGCACAGGATCACACACTGTAGTTAAGTGGTAAAGCCTGGATGGTAAAGCCTGGATTGGAAACTATATTGATACATATCTAGTAATAAAACACTATTCGGCTCACTATTTGGCTCAAGACAAATACTTCAACCAACTATTTGGTATTCAGCCCAATAGTACATTTTCTATTCGGTACACCCCTATTTTGGATGACACCTTCATAGATCGGACTTGTCTAGAAACATTGTTGGTGTGATCAGAGAGAAGGAGGAGAAAGGAGGATGAGAGAGAGAGGTGGCCAGAGGAGGGCCGAGAGAGGTAGAGGGAGAGTAAGAGGATGTCCTGAGTTTAAGTGATGAAGTTAGAAGCCAGAGCCATTCATATGGCCTGGGAGGGAACAGGAGAGGGGGAGACTGCAGAAGGATTGGCCAACTCCTTGCAGGTATTAAAGAATTTGGCCATGTTGTTAGAGGCCGCAGAGATGCAGGTTTGGATGCAAGCTCTCTTCTTGGGCAGGACAGAGAGTCTTTATTGCCTTTGTTGCACCTGGCGGCAGTCTAGTTTGGCAGAGGATGTGCCCAATGCCCTCCAATTCCTCTCAGCCACCCTACAATTGCGTTTCAGGGTGGCGAGCTCAGAGTCATACCAAGATCTTCAGACAGATTCTCATGACAGGTGCAAGTGCATCCAGAGTGTTGGAATTAGAAAGAGGGAGGTTAGCAAGGGCTGTGTAAGAGTGTGAGTCAGCCACAGGCATAGGAGCAGCAGAGAAAAAGGTGGCCAAGGCATCCACTGACACATGCTTCATGGACCAAATGACGGAGAAGGTAGGTGGCAGTGCTGGGGTGTGCTTCACCAGGGGGACAGAGAGCTTCAGATGAAAGAAGAGCAGAAAGTCATCAGTCCAAGAGACATGGGTGGTGAGAGGGTTCGAGAGGGGGGTGTTGAGCAGATGAGAACATCCATGGTGTGCCAGGCACAGTGTGTTGGACCAGAGGGTAGAATGGAAAGAGAGAGAGTGTCACAGAGGTTGCGGGAGAACACAGAGTAGGGAATAGAAGCTTCCAGGTAGATGTTTAGGTCTCTGAGGAGGAGATGTTGCGAGGTAGTGGCAAGAAGAGAAGAGGAGAGGTCAGCCCACTCAGAGAGAAAGAGGGCGACATGGCTAGGAGGCCTTTTAATGGTGGCCACAGTCAGAGAGAGACCAGGAGAGATAGAGAGTCTGCAGACAGGGCATTCAAAGGAAGAGTAGGCCTGCATAAGAATGAAGGAAGCCGGGATCCACTCCGGAAAGATCAGAGCTACTCCACCTGTGGGACGGTTGGTTCTGGGATCGGAAAGGATCTTGTAGCCATCCGGAAGGAGAGTGTCAAAACCTGTCACAGAGCTGGCTGTAAACCATGTTTCGGTGAGAGCGAGGACATCCAGTTCAAATTCTTCAAGGAGGTGGCAGTTGTCAGAGAAGTGTTTTAACAGCAGACCGAGCATTGAGAGTAGTGACGTGGAGCAGATTGCCACATTTGAAAGACTTCCGTGGAGGGGTACATGCTTGAGGTATGCCCTGGGGAGGTGGTAGAATACCCCTTCATGGGCAGAAGAGGTAGAAGAAAATGGCAAGGTGGCCAGAGAGGATAAGGAGGGTACCAGGGAGGTGTGGGAAGAAGGAGGTGGTGGAGGAGGGTTGCTGGCCGGAGTAGCAGGTGAAGGAAGGAAGTTAATAAGACACAGAAGATGCCTATCAAAAATGGTGAGATTGGGCCGAGCACCTGGACCAAGAAGGTGCCATTCAGATAGACATTAATGATGGTCTTGGAGGAGTGGAAAGAGGCCAAGAGGACCTCCCACTGAGTGACACCATTAATGGGAGAGAAGGAAAAGGGAGAGACAACAGAGACCATGTGAGGTGTCCATAGGTCTGTAGCGGTAATGACAAAGAGGTTGTCGGTAAGAGTCTGTATGGAGGAATCAATGATGCAGGTATCAGTGATAGGGAGGCCTGGGTTGGAAACCAGGATGTCCCTCTTGAACTTCTTCCTTCCTGACTTAGTGAGAGGGATTGGATAGGAGATGGAGTAGCAGTTAGAGCATATAGGGGAGAAGGAAAGCACCATAGAGTGTGTGAGGAGGAAGTAGGATGGAGGAGGGAGCAAAAGAGAGAGAGGAGATATGCACAGGCCCTGCCATGCAAATCAGGATGGGCGCAGGGTGGTGGTGGGGTGACACAGTAGTGAACACAAAGTAGGGGCAGACAGGTACACTCAGCAGTATATATGGTACCCCCAGTGGAGTGGGGTCCTAGAGAGGTGGAGAGAGCCTATGGGACACAGCTCACAGTAAAATATTACCACAGTGAGGGGGTATAGAGTGGAAGAGAGCCTAAGAGACACAGATCACAGTACAATACTAACAACAGTTAGAGGGGGGACCAAGAGAGTGGGAGAGAGCCTCAAGGACACAGATCACAGTGCAATAGTAACCGCAAATGAGGGGACCTAGGGAAAGGACACCAAACAGAAACTATAGCTATCCGCAGGAGGGACACAGAGTATGTCATGTCAGAAAATAAGGTGGAAGTACACGCAAAGGTCAGGAGGTTTAAAGGAGAGCAGTAGTGGCTGCTCCCCCTTCCAGCACTTTGCTTACCTTTTGGTCACTGATGGCCCATTGCTGTGCCATGCAATTGCTCTCTGTATTGCTACCCCTTCATCACGAAACATCTGTGCCACAACACTGCAGCATTGTCCTGCAGGAGCTTTGCTGCAGAAAGATTGGATACTCAGTTCTTAAAGGTTTGGATGCATGTAAGTAGGCGCAGCATATTACAAGTCGACGGGCAGCATCTCCTGCGCACCTTCTAATCATTGAGCAAAAATGTATTCCACATGAAGGAGTCCTTCAGTTCCGGCCAGTGGACCCCCTCCTCTGCTTCTAGCTGTGGAGCGAAGGAGCCAAGTACCCCCACCTCAACCACTTTGCCCATATTGCCTATATATTGGGAACCAGCATGCAAGAACACGTACAGCACCATTGAAATTACAGATACCAAGGAGAATCCTGGAAGCAATTTCCCATTAAAGAAGCCATACCTGCATACACAACAGTATGATGGCCATTTGAATGAAATTCCAGAAGAAACAGGCCAGATGAATGAAAGAGAAGATTGGTGACATCACACATGAAGCAAGGCTGACGTACATAGAAGAGATGCAGAGATAAGAAAATGCAGATATTCTATAAGGCATCAAGAAAGTATCAAAGATAAGGGACATCTTGGGCTCAAGATCAAGAAACATATGCTACAGAAACGATGAAGATATCAAGTCATTTTACGTGTGTACATATGCAAAGAAACGCAAGCAGACAAAGTATTCTTGAGGGTAGCTTTATAGTGAAATAGATTGTGACATGCACCAATGTATAAATATATAGGAATGAGTAAAAAATTGACGTTTTCCGCTAAGTATTGTAGCAGTGCTGGACAAAAAAGAAAGGCCTTTCCACTGTGTCACAGTTATAAAAGAAATTAGATTAACAGGAGTGAAACTCCGAAAGGCGAGGCTGTATAAGCCCCAAGCAGCAAAGGTCATATCAGAATGGGATGAACAGACATTGCATACAAATTGTGTGAAAGAACAAAACTCCTGTTCAGAAGGCATTGTTAAAAACAAGGAAGATGTTGGAGGTCTATTAGAAATTAGTATTTTAAATACACTATATCTCAATTGTGTGGTCTTCAGTCATGTGGAAGGATACAGTTGGACAAACATGATGACCACACCTACGCATGAGGGCAGAGCATGCCTTCAGTCCCCTGAATTCTCCAGAGCAAAGAACATTTGCAAGGACAAGTTCAAAGCCTTAATTGGCAGCAGACCACTGAGGTGATGATAGGTGATATGCTAATTGGTAGGAAGCTGTGGTTCTGACAACCTCACCAGCACCTAGAAGTCTAGCCTGTGTGCTGCTAACTTAGGTGGAAAAGTACTGACAGATGAAAGAATGCCAACCGATTTTAGGAGGCTGCGTGATTAAGGGTCCTATAGTTTGTGTAACCAATGGGACGTTGTATATTTAGTGAAGTTCATAGTGACATGTTTTAGGTGAGGGCTTAGTTGCTCCACCTGATGTTAAGGAGCCTATTACTTTCTTAGACTAGTATGAAACGTATAGTTAGATGTTCCCTCCAGTACTATCACTTTCTTCAATAGGTTTTTTTAGTTTGCCACATAGGCTGATGTTAGTAAATACGTAGGTTGACGTCATCAATGATGAGTTTTTACTATAAAAAATATGTTTTTTCTTGTGCAAATTGAGAAACTATGCACTGAGACGTCCGTTGATGTCTGTTGTACTCCCTATTTTAGATAACATATATTAAAACAGTTGACCTTTTTGCCAACTACCTGAGTCGTTTCGATTATTGATGTAACTTCTGTATCCCCATTCATCTCCAGGGTATTGCTACCTCGTCTTAAAGGGCTGGGCGGAACCCCAGTTCACTGCTATAGTGGTGGCTCTGATAGGTTGGCATTAAGGATATTTTAATGAATGCAACTGTAATAATCTAGAGTTGGACCCTTACTTGTGCACCAATTCCACAAGAATATGAAGGGTCTTTGAACATTATTTCACAAAAGAACGAAACGAGTCACATCCTATCTCCTTTATATCAGCATTGATGTACAGATTAGAACCAATCTCTGGAGTGCATGCATAATTGTGATGTTGGCAACATCTATCTCCTAGTATTAAATCGATCTGGGAATCATCATCATAAAGTTGACAATCCAGTGAGAAGTATTCAATTACGAAAGCTAGCATTTTGACATACACATTGCATGGTCAAGTTGATAGACTGGAGCCTTGTGGCACTCCCTTTTAGAGTTGAGGGGAGGATATCTGACGTCTTTTAATCTGACCGGAGACCAGTGGTCGGTATGGAGAAATGTTAATTTAACAAAATCATTATGGGTGCTTGGATTGATGAAAATGAAATTTTGTTCTTATACGATCACCAAGAATGTTTATTTTAATATGTTAGCCCAAACCTTCCAGCCATCACCTCTTTTGTTTTGCATAAGTCACCCCGAGTGACCCGGGTATGCCCAGCCATGGGTTTCGAGCCTGCTGGGCCTAGAGACCCATGCTACTCCTCACTGATGATTCCGAATGAGGCTGAAGCATGTTTGAGGATGTGTGTGGGATGTGACTTAGCAGTTCAGGCTTTACTGCCCCATTTGGTGTTGGACCAAGCCTGAGTTGCAAATGGTCTTTCCCTTCTGTAATGATTTGGCAGGCTGAAGAATGATGGTTTGGAGGGTTGCCTAGAGCAATTTTAGAGGTTTGGATTAATTCCAAACCTTCCAGCCATCACCTCTTGTTTTGCTCGAGGACTAATACATGTATGTCACCACTTGTAATTGGATGGTAGTTTCCCTGCTGCAAGGCACAGTATCAAACATAATTGCCAACACACTCGCAATGAGGCTCAATGTTTTCATGGCCTTCAATCTGTGTTTTGAATACACAGGGTTACAGCCAATTACATCCTGGAAGTTGGTGTGACAGTAAGAAAACACAACATGTATCCATCTGTATGTGTCACCATCACTTGACATTACAGAAATACAATGATTCTCAACCATCTTTAGTCATTATTATAAGTCACCAGTCCATCTTTAGGTTGCCTGGTCCTTCCTATCAGATTGGGTTTAAAAGATGATATTAGGAGACCACAGGTCAGCAGATACTCCTTTCCGTATTTAGCCAAGTGCCGCAAGGTTAATGGCTGTTAATTAGTAATGTCCATTATGCCACCCTTGTACAGATACTGACAACATCCACATCTTAAAGCTGCACTAGTATGGACATTGGTCTTTTGAGCAAACGGCATGATGCAAGTAGTCCACAATGGGACTGTTTGACTGACCTTCAATCTCCGCAAATGAATCACATTGCACTCTAGGCCCTTATTCACATGCCGTTTTCCAATGGGATTGCAACATTATAAAACACTTCCATGAATTATGCCCTCAAGATTTAATTCATATTGGTTAAGAACAAAACAAAATATGTATTTTGAAACCTTGATTATATGCAAACCACCAGTTAATCTTCCACCATCTATTTGTTATTACGTGTTACCGTGAACTGGCTTTGCACCAACATACACAAATAAATAGTCCTACGCTACAACCTTAAGCAACGTAGACAAGAACGCACATCTCTGCAGTCATGTGGCAGCAGAGTGTGGCATATCCTCCTTGAAACATCACCACCATGAATTTCTCTATTCGGTTGCTATCAACAATATACATTGTCATCTCTTTGAAGCGGGCTGAATCAGCTTCATGTGAACCTTCTTTTGTTGAAGTCTTTTGATATTATTTTTAGGACAGTCACTTTGTTTCCTTGTGCGCAAGCTAGAGTTGTGTTAATGTGTGTAGTGATGCTGCATGCCATATGCTATACTTAATAAAGCCAGATAATAGAAACAGGCAAACAGAACCAACTATGGGCTATACGCAGGCTGGTAGACTTCCATGGATTAATGTTAACGTGGTGTTCTTGCCTGCTTTGATCCTGAAAATGACTGCAGTGTCTTCCATATTCTGAAGATCCCTGGGGAACAAGTTGGCAAGGTTATGAAATTATTTAATGAAGGACATTTCATAAAGAGCTCGGGGTTTAGAAAATGTTTTATCATGATGTATTCAAACCTTTGCCCCTCCAGAAGTGTTGGACTATAATTTCCATGATACCTTGTCATTGCCTTTATTGGTAGTGGATGATGGAAGGTGTAGTTTAAAACATCTGGCCAGCCACAGGTGCAGAACCCTGCATGAGCACTGCTTAAATATTGGTTTGTATGCTGCCAAACATACCTTTTAAAATGATTGTTGTTCTGTTACCATTAGTGCCATGACTTGAATAGATTCCAAAATTGTTCTCCTTCATATACAATGTTAATAATCCTCCCGTTCGCAAATAAAAGTAAGACATTATTATACCAATTATAATGACTTCACCAAGATGTGGATTAAAGGTCACCCTCTATTGTGGGTAATTTCTCTATGATTTTCCCTTACTTTTTCTATCAGGTACAGAATTGATGCAGTGATGAGATAATGCATTGAAACCAATATAGACTTGTGAAGTCACTGCAACAACAACAACAATGATTAAAAAACTGCTTGCACAGGACAGGGTACATAAATCTCATATTTCATATCGGCAAATATAATTAGCCATTTAGCCATGCAACTGAGACTGCGCTGGAAGGCATTTTAAGTATGTATAATTGCTCTAAGCATACTCACTCCCTGCAAGTGCCCTGACAGATGGCAGCCGGATACTGTAGAGATCCGTTATAATTTGCAAATTAAATAAATTCACAAATGCAAACTTGCATTGCAAAGTCTTGTTTTATTGCTGACAAACCTATTCACCCATGCCTCTCACGTTTGTCCTCATTTCTGACCAATACTATTCCGTAGTGTCCTATAATCTCATGTATGCATATATGCTTGGACGACGCGAGAGGCAGATCCCCAACGGGAAGACAATGAAGGAAATGTGGCAGTGTATTTTTGTCTTGGAAGCTACAGGTAATGATATACAGATGGCTCACCAGAAAAGGGAACACGCTTGGCAGGTAACAGTTATAGAAATAACAGCCACTGTGCCATCAAATTGCTTCCAGTGAAGCATGAAAGTCATCACAACATTCTTCTTTTCTCTAATATGACAAGAATATTTAAAGTGGACACAACCAAAACATGTGAGTGAATGTTTATGCTTGTGCCCATGTGTGCATGTCTGGATGCATCATCTATAAGGCGTATTTACATCAAAAGTAAATGGAGCTTTTGCACATTAAAGTACATAGAATGCCTGTTGAAAGTCGTCCGTATTCGAAGGTCCAATACGCTAAACTGCTGTTGGCACCTACATAGTCGGAGGAAAACATCAAATGACGCGGTTGTGCAGTGCCTATTTTTCACTATGGCCTGGCACCCAGGAACAAGAGCAGCTCCCAATTGTGAATTTGGTGACCGGGGCATTTCCAAAACTTGCCCACCTGAGAAAATGTATATCACCAGCGATCTTTTTTGACGACAGATAATTTGTGAATCAGGCCCTAACCTCATTCTTCTCAATGTCCAGAGGCACGTGAACAATTAAAACTCTGAATAAGATTCAGTAACTTGTTTCACTTTTTTAGTAATTTGTGAGGATGGCTTCAACAAGCACAAATAGCATTACAGAAAATGCATGGAAAACGTTTTGGGGGCACCTGGGAGCCCTGGTGCAGCTTGTCCCGGGAGGAAAGTTCAGCGGCAACATGCTCGCCTTGGAAACAAGACTACACGAAGCAATACAGGTTTGATCCCCGGGTCCGCACTTAAAAACCTCTGGGTATTAAGCGCGCTATAAATACGCAATTAAGAGACATATTCCTGTAACAGCGCCTCAATGCCGACGGGCTGTGTGAGTGCTTTAAAAATGAACATCAAATAAATAAATAAAAGTGCTTTTACATACCCATGTTAATTGTTCACAGGGATAGGACTGATAACAGAGCAAACTGGACTTTGCAACAGCCAGGTAACTGTCTGCAGGCCCTGTGTTCCCACTAGCCTCTTAGCAGCGTCTTAATTGTTAATGGGGAATTAGAGGAAGAATAATAGTTGGGAAATCCTCTACTCATCGTCAAGCTTCATCCAAGAGTTGATGACAAGTGAGAATAGGAGGGGGCAGGGAGGGCAGGGCTCAGAAGTTGCAACATTGCAATTATGGGCATATCTCTGTAGACAGGTGGCTGACCCAGTGCTCCAAACAGATGCCTGGCCTCTTAGGCAAATGGGTTGAGCCCACATCACCAGCAGCAGAAGTAGTCTGTGAGTATGGTGGTGAGTGAATGGAGCTCACAAAGGTCTATAACGTAACAGTTGCTGGAGGAGACTTTGGAAAATACAGTCACGATGATAGAAACACAATGGGCCTCATTCCGAGTTGGGCGGTAGCCATGGTGCTATTAGCGCCATGGCTGCCACCCATACCGGGTCCGGGTCCGGTCTGGTTGAATGGGGATTAACCGGGTCATTCCGACCTGTGCGGACCCGGTAAGTCCCCATTCAACCAACCATTCCCATTTGAGCCCCCATAGGGCTCAATAGGAATGGGGAAGGCCCTAATAACGGTCCCGCAAATAGCAGGCCCGTTATTAGCGCCATGGTCCCTTAGCGGGACCCGTAAAGGACGTGTGGTCTGACCACACGTCTTTTACGGTTCCCGCTAAGGGACCTTGGAATTGGGTGGTAAGGGATTACCGGCACCGGTCTCCTTACCGGTGCCCAGTATCCCTTACCGCCCAACTCATAATGACCCCCAATATGTATATGGAACAACAACATATACCAAGGTACTGCAATATATGCAATTGCAGTCTGCACAAATACTGCCATTTTATGAATCTGGGTATATGGATCGATATGATTTGATTTGTGTACTTGTAGCACACATATCAGCATGGAACCAAGCAGAAACTGCACCTAGTTGCAGATTTAACAGAAAGCACAGTCTGACATAGAGGAGTGGAACAATCAAGGGAAGGCGTAGTTATTGAAAAATATACATGTTTAGCTGTTTACTGAATAGGGAGAGCAAGTTGAGTTTTCTAAGATGGAAGGGCAGTGAATTAAAGGCCTGAGGACCACAGATTAAAAAACACCTTTCTCCTTGGTGTACAAAGTGAGATAGGGGGACATTCAGAAGCTGTTGGCCCATGAACCGATGTGAGCGGGATGGGCAACGGTTAGAGATTTTTGAGGCAAGTTAACTGGGGGTGGAAATGTGAATATACTTAAAGATCAAACAAAGTATATTAAAAAGAATCCTCTGTTGAACTAGAAGCCAATGGAGGTTCCTGCTGAACAATGAGATAGAAATGGATTCTGGAAGGCTATAAAGAAGTCTCACAACCACATTCTGGGTGAATTGAAGATGGTTTAACTGAACCATTGGGACACCCAACAACAAGGCATTACAGTAATCCAATCTGGATTTTCCAAGTGTTGCAATAACAGCTGGACAATCAGACTCAGTGATCAAGGCCAGAACGGGTCTCAGAATTTTAAGTTGATAATAAGTCAATTTAACAATGTCATTGATGTGCGGAATGCAGCTTAGGTTCTACTTCCAGATGCAGTCCAGATGTTTAACTTTGATAGAAAGTTAACTTGCTTCTTTTTGGAGCAAGTTAACAATCGGTTGATCTCTTCCGGCAGGAATTTAAGCCTGCCAGAAATGTGTGTATCATCCGCATAGGAATGATAGCTTAAATTAGGAATTGAACAGCACAGGGGAAGGAGAGGACCCCTGTGGAACTCTACAAAGTACAGGAAGAGAGTCGGAATAATAAGATCACATGAAAAAGAGGACAACCGTTTCTAAGATTCCTTCGGCACCAGAGCCACCTTGGACAGGCTAGAATCGAGGATATCAAAATTAACTATGGTAAATGCTGCAGATAAGTCAAGCATGACCAGCATGCACATATACTCCTCATCGGCTGCCCTGAGTACATCATGCCAGCTGGCCACAAGGGCCGTTTCAGGCCGTTTCGGTGCCGTGGCCCGACCTAGATTCATATTGGTGGGTATCAAGGATAACATGATCTTCCCAAAAATTCTGCAATTGTGGTCCAACATATTAGACTTGGATTATTTTCGTGGTTAGTAGGTTTCAACCTTGAGATCAGTGCTTCAATGACTTCTGGAGAGGCTGGAATAAATGTAAAAATGGGTGATTTTGATTGGGAGGTTCCAAGGACATCAGTATCTAGTAGAGTATTCAATAGCTGGGAGTCGATATTCTGTGGGATGGAATCATTTGTAAGCTTGATTGAGAGGGGTAAACTGAATGAGAATCAGATCAGAGTAACTGAATTCTTGATCACTGAAAAGTCTGTTATTAGCAAGATTAATCTGGTTTTGAAGGAAATGAAATTTGACTGAGAGGATTCCTTTTTGACTTATAGATTCAAAGCTGCTTTGGCAGACAGGTAATCATTGAGATCTCTGGACTTGAGCCAGCTCTTTTCCTTTTTGCATTATTTATTACTTCTTCAGTGACTTTACAGATATGGAGTACCATGGATTATTTTTAATGTTTTCTTTTGGTGCAACAATGCTACAGTTAGAATTGATATGTTGCACTGATAAAAATTCACACAATGGAGATCAGGGGAGAAGGGTGTCAGTACAGAAATTAAGTGTGAGCCTGTGATGGTATTAAGGGATTTTTTACCATGCGATGAATTGATCATGGTCGGGGGAGCTTTATAAGGTCATACAAAATCTATCAAGATTTGTATTTTGTATTTGTAATTTATTTGTATTTTATTAAGTGCCTTAAACCAAAGTGCTTTACAGAGGATGAGGAAAAGTAGAATAATAATGAATAAACATTAACATTCAGAAAGCAATCACTAAGAGATGTTGGTGTAAATGAGACTTCAGGGAACCACAGAATGAAGAGTAGACAGAGATAGAACAGAGAGAAAGTGGAAGAGCATTCCAGTGAAGTGGGGCACGAAGTTCAAAAGAGCGAAAACGAGATTGAGCATGGGGAGGACGAGGTGCTACTAATAAAAACTAGGAAGAAGAACGAAGAGAGCGAGAAGGAATATAGAAAAATATCAATGCAGTAAGATAACTAGGAGCCAAACCATGAAGAGATTTGAAAATAAGACAAAGAAAATAATATTTGATTTGAGAATAAAAGGGTAGACATCCAAGAGTTGCAAGGGAAGAAGCAATAGAATCCTGTAATGCAAGAAGGCACAAGAGACAAATAAAGGAATTGAATACTGATTTAGGAGGAGCAAAACGAGAGCTAGGAAGTCCAAAGAGAGCAGTAGAACAGTAAAAAAATGTTTTTAGAAAATTAAAGAATACATTAAGAGTTTAGATGCTCCAAAAGTAGGAAATGGGTGAGATTTACTAATGTTGAGAAGATGAAAATGTCAGGAACATGAAGTTAATAAAATGTGGTGAGAAAAAGAAAGATTAGTGCCAAAATGAAGGTCATGGGTGAAATGGAGAGCTTAGATGGCGGAAGGAATATAAAATAAGGTGAAGGGTGGGGATGAAGGGTATTAGCGGGAAAAACAATACTGCAGTCTGCCTTAATGGCAACTAAGCAAGAAGAGTAGGTATGATGGATTTCAGGAGAAAAATGAGATAAAAGAAAGAAATAGTTGTGTATCATCAGCATACAAGTAGTGAGAAAACCCACAAGAGGAACTAATAGCAGCAAGATAAGAAGTATAGGGAGAGAATAGAAAAGGACCCAATACAGACCCTTGAGGCAGCCCATGGGAAAACAAGAAAGATTTACAGGACTTGCCCACCAAAAGACTGAGAATGTTCTATTGAATAGATAAGAATGCAACCAAGAAAGAACAGACCCTGTAAGACCGAAAAACGAGAGTGATGTTAAAAGTAAAGATTGATCATTAATGTCAAAAGCAGCCAATAGATCTAGAACACTGGTGTATAACATACGACCCGTGTGCCAGTTGCGGCCTGCAATGCTGTTTTGTCCGGCCCGCAAGGTTCAAAGACTTTCCTAATGGAGTGTGGCCCGCAAGCAGCATTGGCTGCCCTCAATTAGGAAAGTATTTGAAACTCTTCCGGGCAGGACAAAACACTGGCACTCATTGGCTCAGCACACACCACGTAGCTCCTATGAGCCACGTAGTGCGTGTGTGCTGCACCAATGGAGGGCCAGAACTACGGCTGGTGTGGCCAGTAAGGTTTGATGCCAGAAGGCGTTTCAGCCTTGCCACGCCCGCACCAGCCGTAGTGCCAGAGACCTCACCAGCTTTCCAGGTAGCCTGCCTTTCAGCATGTCCGGTAAGCGGTCTGTTTGTTTGTGTTTGTGTGTCGGGTCTGTTCTGCTTGTATGTTTGTGCGGTGTATGTTGAGAAGTGGGGGTGGGGGGTGTCGGGTCTGCATGAATGTTTGTTTTTGTATGTTTGTGCGGTGTATGTTGAAATGCGGGGGTGGGGGGATGTCGGTTCTGCATAATGTTGTTTTTTAAGAGTGAGTGGGGTGTATGTTGAGATGCGGGGGTGGGGGGGTGTGGGGTCTGCATGAATGTTTTTTTTTAAGTGTGAGTGTGGTGTATGTTGAGATGCGGGGGTGGGGCATAGTGTTTGGTAGTGGGTGGGGACCATGGGGCATAGTGTTTGGTTGGGGGTGGGAGCCATGGGGCATAGTGTTTGCTTCAGGGGTGGGGGCCTTGGGGCATATTGTTTGGTTGCAGGTGGGTTGCAGGTGGGGGCCATGGGGCATAATGTTTGGTTGGGGTGGGAGCAATGGGGCATAGTGTTTAGTTGGGAGTGGGAGCCATGAGGCATAGTGTTCGGTTGGGGGTGGGAGCCATGGGGCATAGTGTTTGGTTGGGGGTGGGAGCCATGGGGCATAGTGTTTGGTTGAGGGTGGGAAACATGGGGCATAGTGTTTGGTTGGGGGTGGCAGCCATGGGGCATTGTGTTTGGTTGGGGGTGGGAGCCATGGGGCATAGTGTATGGTTGGGGTGAGGGACATGGGGCATAGTGTTTGGCTGGGGGTGGGAGCCATGGGGCATAGTGTTTGATTGGGGGTGGGAGCCATGGGGCATAGTGTTTGCTTGAGGGGTGGGGGCCATGGGGCATAGTGTTTGGTTGCAGGTGGGGGCCATGGGGCATAGTGTTGCACTCCAAGAATGAACCCAATAATAAAGCTAAAACAGGCACAGTACATCCTTTGCTTTTTGAGGAAACCTGATTCAACGAAGGCCATACTCCTCTTGGGCAACCCAAACAGCAAAGTATAGCAGTCCAAAATAACAGAATGTCCAATCAAGGGTCAATAAAATATATATCATTTAATTAAAAAGACAATATACAATAACTAAATAGAAATAAATTATAACAATGGAAAATGTGTAGTACAAAATGTAAGTTTGAAATACAAATACAAATGGTTACAGCTCAAAAACGTATTCTTTTTCCATGTGTTTAATACAAATTGGGGGTTGAAAAAGCCTCCTGCCATGCCCTGCCTACCGCCCCACCCACATTTACTTTTCGGCCCACTATAGCCATCATGTAAGCTACTTTCGGCAAAATCAGTTGTACACCCCTGCTCTATAAGAATAAAAAACGATAAGTGTTTAGAGTATTGAGCAGAAAGAAGAGAATTCAGCACAGAAATTAGAGCGGTTTCGGTGGAGTGAAGAGGACAAAAGAAGAATTAGAGACAAACATAGAAATCTGAGTGTCTACAAGCCATTCTAGTAGTTTAGAAAAATAAGGTAATAAAGAAATGGGATGATAATTAGAAACAATCAAAGGGTCAGCAGTGGGTTTCTTTAGAACTGGGATGATGGAAGAGTGCTTAAACGACAGAGGAAAAGTAGATGTAGAGAGACAGACATTAAAAAAGGAATGCAGATAGGGTACAAGGAAATGATAGACCTTAGGAATTAGTGCAGAAGGAATAGGGTCAGTAGGGGATGCAGTAGGGTGAGCTTTAGCTCATATAAGAGAAACTTCAGAGTAAAGAATCTATGCAGTGTGAGCAATGGAAGTGTAATGATTAGATGTAGGAGGAGTAACAACTTTAGGTTTTTAATGTTAATGTTAATATTAAAGGATATTTGTACTGCACACTATCACCACCAGAGTGGTCCGCTGGGGCTCTGGCGAATGTGAAAAGGAAAGGGGTGGGGGGCAAGTTAGTGGGAATGAGCGGGATAAGTGCAAGAGAGCAGTGATGTGCTGTTGGCAGCTTCAGTTCGGTTAACACTGTTCGCTGAGCTTGGGGGTGCTTTCCGGTTGGTAGCCGTCATGTGCTGTTGTGCGAAGCTATGTTTGTTTTGTTTTGTTGTTGCGGTGTAGTGAAGTTTGTGCGGTTTGTTGTGTTTTAGGGCTGTGTTTGGTTAGAGTTTTAGAGGTGTATGCAGAGATTAATGGCCTCGTCATCTAGATGTGATGTGTGTTAAATGTTTATTTTATTTCTATGTGATGACTGTGTGTCAGTACATTTGTTTGCTTTATATTCAGCGTCCTCTTGGTAGCTAGCTTCCCTGACGTCAAACTTAAGCATTCCTGCTGGTGTTCCTGTGTTATTCCATATTGAGATTCCTCATGTATTCTTATGCCTATCTTTATGTTACATTCTGATATATTCAGTGCATCGTTGTCTTTGTTATAATTAATGGTCTAGTGTATGGAATATTGGGATAACCCGCTTATTGTAGTCTCTTTTCTTTTATATACTTCCCACAGTTATTGTAATGCTACTGTAGATGTTCTTTGATAGAAACAACTAGTTTATCATCAATTTAACCTGTTGAAAACGTTACATGGGACATACAGATAAGTGAATTGGGCTCTGGTTCCTTTCATATTGGAATTTCGTTTTAGATTGATGTGATTGTTAAAAATGAATGCAATATAATTGGTCTGATCATGAACAACGAAAGTGGAATTAGGTGGTTCTTGTTTAAATTTTGTAAAAATGTTGTAATGAATTAACAAAAACAAATCAAAACAATAATGTATTATAATTATGCTTTTGATTTTTGAATCATGTACATTTCTACAGCTCTACACATTAAAGCCCTATGATAGACCACATTTGAATATCTTCTGAGAACATGTAAGCAATGCATCCACTTGACACTTAACTTTATGGTTTTTCTTTTGAAATGTGTTGATTCCGGTGTCCCAAAAAATATATATTTGGGAAATGCTTAAATGTGAGAGAACTACCCATCAATATACATTTAGTCTGCTTTCTGACCATTCTTCCAATATACAGTGTCAGCGATGACATCATTATAAGTTTCTGATGCAGATAGATAATTTTCTAGAGAGATAGAGAGAGTTAGAGAGAGAGAGAGAGAGAGAGAGAGAGAGAGAGGGAGCGCGCAGAGGATGCTGGTCTGAGAGGAGGGTGCTCTGGGAAAGTTCAGGGGGCAGCCATTGGCAGTGAGGTACATGTTGACATGAGCATTCAGCGAGACCATAACCTGTCAACAACGCTTGAAGAGTGATAACAGAGTGTTACAATACGTATCCCCTTCCTTATCATAGTTTGAATTGCTCTATTTTCTTTTGGTTCCATTGTTGTGTGTATAGCAATAAGCACAGCAAATGGCTGTGGACCTTAATAGTCATCGATAGTATGTCTTCCCATGAATGCTGTATCAGAACGAGAAAAATAAACTGGTCGATATGGGTTACATGAAATTGAGCATAATTGCTTTCAAACATACGCCGAACAATCACAACCTGACTGTGATGATTTTTCGAGTCCATTTAGTCAGCAGGAGAAATCCGATTTTTGTTTTTTTTTGTAAGCTTAGAATTTAACTAAACTGAGCCTCAGGTGAAATGCACACAATGTTAGCTTCTTTAAAGTCACACAGCTACAGACGGGGTTGTTCAAAATAATTAAACCAGTTAAAGAAACGAAACGCAAAAAAGACAAACTACAATTAGCGTGACTGAATGCATGATTAACACATAATTCTCCTTGTTTTCCATTTTGACTGATTTGTACACACAGATAAAGACAGAAATCACTTTATTTCCTTTTGGTATTTGTTTGTAAAAAATAGACAAAAGGCAGAAATGATGGTCTCTTGCTTAGGTCTACATGTTGCCAATCATCTTGCAGGCCAATGCTGTGGAAGGTAACACAATGGAAAAGCTTTACATATATTTGCCTTTGAGGAGTTATCAATGAGAACAGAAATGTTTCTTCTGTCAGCAGAGATAGCAGGACATGTGTTTTTTAAGATGACAATGGATTGTGGCTTGATGTGCTTCTTTCGACTGACTTACTAGGCTCTTTGAAATTAAGTGAAAGCTAAGAGCAAAATACGAGGTTTCAACATTAGTTGGGTTTATTAAATGATGGGCCTTAGAAACCTCTGGGTATTGAGTGCATTATAAATAACATATCATATCATACTCAGTAACAACCTCTATCTTCCCACCGTCCTCCATCTGATGGTCAACTCCACCAACTCTGTCTCTGTTTACAACCTTCTCTCATTGACATTCACCTCCAACAACCTCCTTTCTCTTTTTAAACCTCTACTTCTGATGTTTCCTTCGACTAACTTATGTTTTCATCCCAGACATCTCCTTCTAATATTTGCCTCCACCAAGCTCATTTCACTTTCCAACATCCATATCCTACATCTGATGTTGTCTCCCAACAAACACCAACAGGCTAGCACCTGCTTACCTTTCTCTGGTGCCCATGCCCTCCATCATATCCTTTTACCTAATGTTCTCTTTCTAGTCTCCAAGCTCCACTTTAATCTCCTCTCTATGCTCTCATGCTCACCATTCTTCTTTCATTTTCCTTCTCAAACTCTGCGAACTAAGCTCTCATTTTGGGTGACGTACTGCATGCACTTGCATCCCTAAATTCGAGGTTTTCTCTAATTGGTTACTCTTTATGAACTTGTCTGAGGGCCGGAGCAAGCCGTTTTTAGTACTGCCTGCCATCTTGGATTCTACTTTCAGTTGCTGGTTAGTTAAATGGGTTGTGCATTAAAGGGCCAATGAATTGTATTTCCCTGTTTGCGTTTTCAATGTTGGGGTGCGTTTCAACAGTCTTCATGGCTTTCCACAGTGGTGTCTCATCTGTATTTGTATTTATTTAGTTCATATAATGCTTTACTCCAAAACGCTGCACATTTTAACAACGGGATACATAAACAAATTAACATTATAACAGTAACAGTAGAAGCAAATTACATTTGTGAATCAGACCAACAAAACAGTAAGTAGAGAAATTAAACTGAAGGGAAGAGGAGAGTAGTGCAGTGGAACTGAGAGGGAGAGGTAGGGGTGGGGAAGAGGAGGAGGAGGGAAACAGATGGGGTAAAGGGTGAGAATTGGGGTGAAGGGGGAGGGGAGGGAGATGATCAAGGTGATGAGGTGAGGGGGTGGGAGGGGCAAGAAGGGAGAGGGGTTTCATGGCGGGGAATGGAGAAGGAGAGATTTAAGGGATGTGCGGAATGATGAAAAGGTAGAAATAGAGCAGAGTGAGGGAGGTAAGGAGTTCCAGTGCAGGGGGGCTAGGAGTTGGAAGGAGCGGAAATGGGATGTGGCACAAGGGGATGGAGGAACAGTGAGAAGGAAGCGGTCAGCAGAGCGAAGGGAGCGGGAGGGAGTGTAGAAAGAGAGGAGGGAGGAGAGATAAAGGGGAGCAAGACCGTGGAGAGATTTGAAGACTAGGCAGAGAAAATGAAATTTAAGTTGGGAGTGAAAGGGAAGCCAGCCAAGGGAGGAAAGGGAAGCAGAGATGGAGTCACGGGAGGAGAGAAGATATAGGGTACGGACAGCAGAGTGGTGTATAGATTTAAGGGGGGCTAGATGAGAAGTAGGAAGTTCATAGAGTAGGAAGGAGCAGTAGAAGAGGCGAGAGAAGATAAGGGAGGAGATTAAAAGTTTAGTAGCGTGGAAAGTGGGAGAGGGGCGGAATTTGCGAATATTAAAGAGGTGGAAGCGACAGGCACGAGAGGTGAGAGAGATATGATGGGAAAAGGTGAGCGAGGATGCAAAGTGAATGCCTAAGTTGCGAGCGTGGTCAGAGATGGGGAGATTAGAAGAAGGAAAATGATTGAAAGGAGGAGGAGCGGGAGCGGGAAGAGAGTTGGAGGAGACGACAACTATTTCAGTTTTATCAGTGTTAAGGGAACGGAAGCGAGAAGACATTCAGTTTTTAATTGCACGAAGACAGGAAGAGAGTCTGTGGCAGACCTCTAACTCACCATCCAATGCGCTAAATTCAGGTCTGATAACCCTACATTTTCATGTGTATTCTAGTTGCTTGAAGTTTGAGGACTGCACTGAGGAACGCTGCCATCACTTTTCAACTCTACTTTGAGATGTATGATTTGTAGAGTACATGGGGATCCCTTGAATCATATTTGTAAACCCACTGGGTGGTGCAAGGATGGCTTCTCTTCCAACTGCTCCCCTAGACTTCCATCCAGTATAAAAGCAGAGTTTTAGTTATTCATTAAATTGCATACAAAGTTATGAGTTTTATTTTTATCCACAAGTAACTTTGGGGCTGACTGTGCTGAGCATTAAGCTCCCACACTTTGGAAGAGAAGTAGCTGATGCAATGTAACAGGCCCTTGCTCTCCAAGGGGATGCGGGGTGTGGGGGCAATGGAGGAAGACAAGGAGGTCCACCCATATTTCCCATTGGCATATCATTCTCTGGTTTACAGATGTAACCAGCGCCCTGGCACACCATCCTTATGATATGATATGGTATTTATAACGCACCTGTACACAAGTTGGAACCCACAGTGCTAGACACTGTACTTTGTCACAAGAACAGAATGCCATTTGGCACCTCTCTCATGCATTTTTAGAGGCTATCCAAAGTGGGATCTGTTATGTTATGATATCTTGCATTTGTAGAGCGCCTCCTGCCATAGTCTGGCTTTGAAATGCTTTCCCTGTCAGTGAGTAAAAGGAGGGATATGATAGAAAATTCAGTAGTGGTAGGAAGAAGCAAAGTCAGGTAGATACTTGGTATGAGTGTGAGGGATAGATACGATGCACAGGATGGCATGCTAAGGAAAAGGAAGAGGAGCTGTGTGTACAATATGACTGTATTTATTGTGTGCCTCAACTGTATTCTATGGGGAACAGCGACAGGAGGATAGATATCTGGAGAGGAGGTTTTCTCTCCGCAAAGGGGGGTATGTCCGGAAATCCCTCACTGAATGGTGAGCCTGATGTTGAAACCATGCGTAAGCAAAAACATGTGGAAAAGCCCCTAAACTTACTTCCCTAAGCCCCAAACAAAATTTGGGACGGGATGTATGTCAGAAATCCGAATCTGGCAAGTTTTCAAAAGCTCCCCAAAAAGCAAGAAAAAAAGTACCTTTTTTTGTTTCCTCATTTAGGTCATGGTTATCAACACCCTTGGTTTGTGCTTATGGCCAGATTATGAGACTTCCAAAGTTTCATGGTGTGCCAGGACATGTGGAAAACCATGCCCAAGAAAACACAGTGTGTGCAGCCCCTCTACTTACTCCCCTATGCCTTTAAAGGTCATGAATTGATAGATTCTATATATGGGAGAGCTGGAAGGAAAATATGGGCACATTTTTCTGAGGGTTGCATTTCGACCATGGCTTCTTTGGTAGCAGAAGCCCAGTCCATGCTTCATGGATGTTCCTGTGGTCCTGTGGATCTATGGTTATATTAAACTCACACAGGTCCTATGTAAAGTACTCAATCTATCAACAGATTCCAAAACGCAGGAAGTGTGATTATTACCTTAGAAAGTAAATAACACTGTTACAGCATTATCCAGAAGGCTGCTATAAATGTACTAAGTAATCCAACCTCTCCTACGACCCCTTTCTCCATGGCGTGATTAATGAACAATAGATTTTTAGCTGTAGAAAGAAAGACCAGACCATGACACCCAGTAGGGTCAATGAGGTGGACGTCTGATCATAGCAGTCCGCTGGTTCACACACATGTATAGCTGATTCACTGATTATGTAAGGTAGTTAAGCTAGGGGTTCTCTGCATGTTATGTCCATGCACCCACATTATTGCGCAGCAGAACCTTTATATTGTACTTACATCATTCCAAAATGGCAAAAGAGTGTTCCAAATGCTCAATGTGTTTGATGCATGACATCCAAAATGGATGCCATTCATGTTAGACCCAGGATCCTTGATAAACCTAAGCATGCCATATTTTCATATTAACCACAAGGAATGCAAGTGTCACTTTTAAATGTCATATTTTCAAAATGTGTTTGTGGAAACATCATAAATCCTAGTGAATCTAGAACATCAGGTCTTGACATGGTGTCAGCTGTCTTATTTTGTCTTTTGAATCCAACTTAAAGGTTAATGGGAGCCGTTTGCATCAATAGTGATGTCCATTTACTCCATAAATATTCATAGTATGTTCCCGCAGTAACGGTGGTACAGATGATGCACATAAAACACATCCTCCTATGTACTGCACTCAATTTCAACTAACAGCTGTATAATCGACCTGTGAAATACAACCTATTCTTCAGCACCCTATAATTATTTATTATCAGTGCATTTATTGAGTGCGGACCTAATTTCAGGAAGCAACATATGTGGAAGAACATGGTAAGGGATGTAGAGAAACAAGGGGGTGGGGGGCTAACAACAAGTGATGGGGGAGGTGTGTGCTATGTCAGCAATGGATCTACAAGCAAACAGGAAAGCAAATAGTGGGGATCAGATCACCCATTATCAAGTAGGGTGGGGAGTGGAGGGTGTATGGACCTTTGATGCATCTCCAGAGAACAACACTCAAACCTAACTCCTCTATGTAGGGACACAACATCAATGGACCTAAATAAGGACACATCTCAATGTATGCTTGACACATGGGACTATGCTTGTTGTCCATTTCATTACTCCCATTTATTTACAGGTATGTTCCTGTAGTTCACCCTGCATTTATTGCTTGTCCAATATTGCTTTTGCTTTAACTATGTATTGCTGAGCTGAGAACAGAAGGGCCGGGCAAATTTGATGGCTATCTTAAAACCATGCCCTTTATAACTTTATAACTTTATAACTGCAACAGGTTGACTGGATCTGATTTCTGGATTCAGGCCAGCTCAACATTTATCTTAGGCAAAACAATTGTTGAAGAATTATCTTTGTGGTGCCACCCATGATTTCATTTATTGTATATATCCAAGTCATCAATTATTCTAGCAGTGTTTCTTTCAATGGGCACCTTTTCATGGCGCAAGGTACACAGTCATGCAATAGAGTGTTACTCAGCTGTGAAATCTACTTTTATAATTTGACTCCTGATACAATTCAATAAAGATCCACCGTCTATTAGGTATTGTGTGAAAATGACATGCTCCCAACAAAACTTAAATCAGAAGAATTCCTGCGGCGGGGCAAGGGCTCAATGTTTGCCTGCTGCAAGACCCCTCCTGGGTCTTTCCTTGCTGCTGCTGCTGTAGGCTACACCCCCTGGAACTCAAATCGCTGCCCCGACCCCGCAGCAGTGAAGCCTGTGGTGTGGCAAGGGCGCTGTGTTTGCCTGCTGCAAGACCTGTAAGGATATTTGGCGTGTTACAGCACAGAGTACAGCCCTACTGCACAGGTAGCAAACAGCACAGAGTACAGCACTACTGCACAGGTAGCAATTTTTTTGCAGCACCACCACAAGGGTGCGGTGCATTGCTATAGGTGTTACCAGATTAACAAGGAAAGACAGGCTATTCAGTCAAAAACGATTTTAACATATAAGATGCAAATCTATTTTTACAGTTAAAAGCACACGTGCACATTCAAAAATGCACACTATTTTTCACCTGAAATGCCTATGGTGCGAGAGACACATTTGAAAATAATAACTAACATTACTTATAACTAACCTGACTAATGAAACATAATCCACTAATAAAAATGTGTCTCCACTGCAGAATTAGGCCTATTCTGAAAGTGAACTTTTAAACGCACATCCATTTTTTTTTTCTCTGCTGCCCTGTCCACATAATTACAGGAAGCAAAAGAGCTCGAAAGAACAGGAAATCAGTTGGTTACAAAGTATTACTATAAAAATGAGCCATTGTGTAGAGAAGGAGGAGATGGCATGATTGATTCTGATTGGAGCAGCGTCATAGCAAGTATCATGCTAGAGGGAGTGATCAGAGTTTTGCTGGGGGGAGTTTGAGGAGAGAGAAAGGCAGTCAAGATTTGGCAGAGCTGGGAGAAGGACCTATTTTTTTCTGGTTGGAGCATTCCTATCTGCAAAAGCTGAGAATTCCAGGCAATGGCCCCGGTTTGAGAAGGAAAGGCGCTCCTTTTCACTGGGGTTAATCTTCAAGGGAGCCACATTCAGAAAGAGAATAGCTGAAGAAAACTCTGAACAGAAAAGGTAATTACATAAGTGTGGGAGCTGAGTGTGTACGAGAATGTTCAGTCAGAGTAGGAAAGGAGATTCCAGTGCCTTAATCACACGTTAATGTTGCAAATTGTGTTCTGTTCTCCGCCATTTTTTTTTTTCAGTGTATCACAGACAATGCTGTCAATGTGCTGTTTTATTTATTTCTGTAAAGAGTGAGATCGTGTTTAAATGCAACTTTTATAATACAGAAAAATATTTGAAAGCAGACGGGTGGTGTATTTTATATTTACCAATACAGTGCTGAGGATGAGGGGAGATTTTTAAACAATGCAATTGTCATTTTAAGACAGATGTGTGCATGATCATATTCAGTATGGACAGTTGAGAGTGATTGTTTGTAGCATAGCTCGTTGGAGGTACATGAGCCAACGGGAAGAGGGACTCTCTGAACATAGTTCCCTACCGTATATAAGGTAGTGGAAATTACCACATATAGCTCTCTGTCGTAAATAAGTCAGTGAGATCGCCCATGGTGGCACACTAACACTAACACTGAAAATGTGGTATTCCTAAAATGTAGGTCTGAGGTCTCTCTAGTGATTACACGAAAAATCTAAGCAAAGATAAGGGATTCTGGACATTGGGGCCACAAATAAAACAAGGGAATTATGCTCACCAAAATACCACCAACCACGCATACCAATCACGCATACCAAATATGCATGTCTGGGTGCTGAAATAATGCATGTCCACTGTATTATTGTTGCACATGGCCAAATCTGAATACAAGGAGTGATTATTGCTAAGTTATTTTTCGGCGGTAATAAAATACCGTCAGGCCCCAAATCTCCACAAAATACCCTACATATTTATGGTGCGTTGCAGGCCGGGAAAGTGATCATAGAGTACCTACTGGGCGTGGCAAACGTGTCTCACACTGCCATTTGCACATTAAAGGGAACCCATTTTATAATAACAGTGTGCCACTAAAAACGAATTTCAGAATGTCACAAAGGGAAACCACATTCTCAGATCTAGTGCAATATTTAGAGGCAAAGCTGTTTGCACATGGGAATTGGTCGTCAAATAGCACGTTAGAATGGAGTAACCGCATTCAGGGTGAGGTGCAGAAAGAAAAACTAGACAATATTTTTGCAGAAGGCAGCATAATTCAGGTCTGCCTTACAAGATTATTGAATGCAGCCGATAAAAGTGCAGAGAAAGACTGTTTAATACGGCTATGCGGCAAAATATGGTTTATTTTAAACAAGTCCCTGCGAATGCAAGAGAATGATACTCAGCTAATTAACAGGTTAAAGACTGAATTAGAGGGGGCAAGTAAAAATCAGGAAATGTTGAGAGCAGAATTGGATGTATGCCAAAAAGACATGCAATAAAAATGCAGAGACTTTGATACTCAGTTATCCAAAAGCAAGAAACAATTTGAAGATAGTGAGCAAGAATTGGCAGACTTAAAAGCCTTAGTGGATCACATTAGGCAGGATAAAGATGAGGTTGTTTCAGAAATGCAGATTTTACAAAAAGAACATTGTGAAAAAGAAGGTGATCTCCAGAGTGCAGAACAAGAAATGATTAAAATGATTCAAGAAAGAGACAAGAGAAATAAAGAGTTCAATGAATGCCAAATGCAAATGTGCGACATGCAGGAGGTGATTAATACAATGAATGGTGAAAACAACTATTTGCAAGATGAAGCCAACAGACTCCTTAAAAAGTGTAAGGACTTAGAACAGCAAATGTGCATTCCCAGGTCCCAGGAGAGGCGGCAGGGTACCACATTCAATGGAGTGGAGGTGAATTCTAGCTCTGCCCAAAGAGCTAGTGCTCCAGTGACTGGGCCGGTGACTGAACTTGGTTGCAGCGCCCTTGGGGGATTTGATACTCCCATTGGGGGCAGCCACCAATCTCATACACCTGAAAACAGGATTGAATCACAAAATAATGCAATTCCATGCATTGCAACAAGTAGCCCCATAAAAATAATGAAATCCATTAAAGCCCTGATCAAACCATTTAAAAAGGGAGGCGAATGCTGCATTGAGGATCACTTAGAAGCGGTGCATGACATTTTTAAAGCACTCCAGATACCTAAGGAACAGTACAGACAATATTTTCATTTAACTTTAGATGCCCCGACGGCCAGCATCATAAGGGGATTAAATGAACAGCAGAATATTACATGGCTGGAGTTTGAAAAAGAAATTAGGCGTCATTTTTCTCCTTTTCAGTCATTGCAGGAGGCAAAGAAAGTCGCGTACACAATTACTGCTGGACCTAATATATCCCCTCGCCAATTTTTACAAGACTTAAAAAGAGCATTTTCTCGCTTTGATGTATCTTTTGACTCAAATTCCAATGAGTTTAAAACTGCATACTTCTATGGGCTACAGAAAGACATCATATCCCAATTGGTCCGTGAATTTGACCGTGACAAGTCCCTTGAATGGATTGTACATCAAAGCACAAAACTATATGAGGTACTCTATTGTCAGGGTAGAGAAAGTGATAAAATGAAAGATACTAGACCTAAATCTAAAGAACCCTCAGCCACAATAATGGAAATCAGGTCAGCCAAAATGTCCCTTGAGTCTGCTCAAAGCCAAGGTAAAAATAATGTGACACCTGAACAAAGGGGTAATCAACAAAGATCGCCATTTCCTGTACCAATGTTCCAATCACATGATCCTAGTAATAGAGAGAGCTACATCAGCCCTAGGTATTTAGGGGACAGACCCTGGGTAGGATACCGGCCTGATATGGCAGGTATGAACAATAACCAGAGACAAAATCAAGATCAAAGAAATGATGGTCCCTACCAGTCATTGGGGACACAGAGCAGATTTGATCCCAGCACCATGATATATGGTAATCAGGATAGGCCCTGATATGTGGATCGATTTACTGATAATGGAAATCAACATAGGGGCCAGTACCCACAATCTGAGAGACAGGACATGAGGCAAAACGTGAACTACAGTCCACGCCAGTACAATGATTCCCCACCAGGGGACTATAATCAAAGGATGGGTGCAACCCGCTCCCCTCCACAAATGAATCAAGAGTTCAGAAACCATCCCAACCGACATCAATCACCTGAGAGGTATCAGAATAGATCCAATCAGGGGGAAAACAACCAATATCGACCTAGGACACAGAAAGAGGATCCTAGAGAGATGGAAAGGTTCCAGTGCCTTGAGGCCCAAGTGAAAATGTTAGCTGAGCAAATAGGAAAGCTCTATACAGCGCAAAAACAACCTTCCAAAGAGGGGGCTGATGGCCATAGCAATGACCGGGGGGCTTCCGAAAAGTGACTAAGTACTCATGATAACTGCAGTGCCAAAATGACAGATTGCTCTGATATCATTTTGCATAACGACTCTGAGATGCCTAATGGATTAAAAATGAAAGTACCAGTAAATGAAATTGTGACAGAAAGTGCAAATACTTCTAAAAAAGAGGTACGGTTTAACTTAGAGCTAAATAAAACAGTAAAGATTTGCACAAATGAAAAAGAAACATTAGGAATTCCAAAAGAACAAAGGGACAGATTTAAGAAAAATGATTCGTGCATGGGGAATACCAGTGAACAGGGAGTAAGTGGGGATGCTATAGCTCCTTCCCTGGGCAAGCAAAACAATGACCAAACACAGACAGAAAAAGGAAATACTCACAAGGAGGGTACAAGTCAATCACCTGAAGAATTCTTTGAGCCACATATTTTTGAAGAGGCTGAAAGGGCTGGTATCACACTAAATGATCACAAATGCACAGAATTAAAAAATAACAAATTGCTGAATGATGTTGTTACACATGTTCAGTTGGAGTATTGTAATTTGGTCTCTGATGTAACCCAGATGGATGGGCGAACAGTGGCCACACTCCAAAAAACCTCTGATCATGGAGAAATGAATAAAAAATCTCGCGCAGAAATGGGTAAAAAGGAGGGAAAAATGTCTTTCCATTTACCAATGTGCTTAGCCAAAAGTGAAAAAGACCTGAGAAAGGTGAGCCCTGAAATCAGTAAGAATTCACATTTCTTATGTGTATTAGAGGAAGTTGAGGACAGATATTATGCACCCATCACTGTAGAAGAAAAATGCCACACCTTTGCTATGATTGACACTGGCGCACAGGCCACAATTATGTCCAAGGAGCTGGTAAAGAGTATCAATGAAGGGAGGCCTCCACAGAGTCAGATCACAGTGAAGGAAAATCAAGGCCCAGTGCATAACTTTAATGGGGAGGAGGTGCCCATCATAGGTGTAACTGAGGTTGACATAAAAATAGGAAAGCACAGAATGAAACAAGAGGTATTGATCACATCTATTTGTGAAATTCCATTTCTGATGGGGACAGATTGCCTGAAAAGATTGTCTCCTCTCATAGATGGGGTGAATGGAGTGCTGTGGTCCTTAACCAAAAAACCATTGAGGCCTAAGAAACTAAAATCACAAAACAGCAATATAAATGAATGTCACACCGTTGCCAAAACAAATGATGCTGTGGAGGTATATCTCCAGAATAGCTGCATACCTAGTGTCACTGTCATATTAATGTGTCAAGACAAAATGCAGAGCGACAATGAAAAACTACCTGTACAAATATACTTGGACCCAAGGAAAGATTGGCAGACTGCCATAGATGAGCACACATTATGTTTTTATCTAAAAGAGAAAACGTGCAAACAGAATATTGCTCCTAAAACAGATTCAGAAAAACACATTACCACTCTGGCAGAAATACACATGGAAGATGAGCAACCATGGGTTCATGTTGGTATAAATGATTATTTTAAAACAATAAATGCCACTTTAGCGCTTGAACATGAAAGGAGTTTCATTAATGAGAAATTGTTGCAAAAAATAATGGAAAGGGAAGAAATCCCGAGATTTAGGATTAAAAACCAATATGTTTCTGGCTTGGACAGTCCAGACTTTGAAAACCGAATTGCAGGCAGATGCATGCTTAAAATTAGCATTGGGCAGAAAACAATTTACCATAATGTATGGATAGTGAGTGGAGCACAAAATGAATTTTACATGGGAAATGACATCATGCACAGAATGTGTATGGTGTTAGATTTCCTTAATCAAAAAATATGGTCACGCCTAGGTGGTCCGGCACCTGAATTTGAAGACAAAAGAAGGGCTTATCATTGTGCACAACTGGTTCCTTATGCAATCGAATTACAAATGAGGAAAAATACTATTATTCCTGCATTTACAAAACAGTTTGCAATAACACTGAAATGCAAAAATGGACAGCAGATGAAAGGCTCTGATGCATTTGTATGCCTGAATGAATCCATAAAACAGCAAGGCCTGGATTATGAATACATTCCATTGGTAGACATTGGTGAGGGATCTGTAAAAATCATGGTAAATAATAAAGGTTGTCAGGATATTCATTTAGAGGAAAACTCCCCATTAGGAATGGCCATACAAAAAACACATTATACGGCAGATTTAAATAACATGGTGATTGGGAATATTCCTGGAAAATATGTAGATGCCAAGGGCGAGTTGCCAGAACACCTGGACTCTCAGCCCAAAGGAATATTTAAAATTCATTCTGTGTATCCTTATGATTCAAATGAGACAGTGTGCTGCCATCAAGAGGATTGCATAATATTTAATTTAAATGAAAATGAAACAGAAAATCAGCCCATTGAAGTGGAAGCTGATATGCCAAAATATTTAAAAGTGGCAGCTTTACAAAAAGACACAGCCACACAGTTAGAAGAAAGCGCCGAGATTCCCTTACCAGAAGATTTTCCAGAATTTTCCAAAATGGTAGAAGAGCAGATCTCCTTAGCGGATGCATGTGAAAGCAATGAGGGGAGGGACAATCTGAGGGAGATATTTATGGAGTTTAAGGATGTATTTGCAAAAGATGCTTATGATTGTGGTTTAACTGATTTACATGTGGCCACACTACCAGAAGGGTGTAGCAGAAACCCAGTGTTTGTACGCCAGTATAGACTACCGCTGGCATGTTTAGAATCATTGGCAGAGATTATTAATATTTTGGAATCACGGGGAATCATCAGGCCCATTCATAGCACATCCAATACACCTATTTTAGGTGTATTGAAGCCAAATGGTCAATGGCGGCTGTGTGCAGACTTGAGAGAGTTAAATAAAAGAGTACCAATATCTAGATGGCCACTGCCATTCATTGATCAGGGCCTAGCTCAGGTACATGGTTCAAATGTATTTACCACATTAGATCTCACCTCTGGATATTGGTGCGTGCCATTGGCAGAGGAGATACAACATTTATTTTCTTTTACATTTGACAGGACTCAATATGCCTGGCTTAGAGCTCCGTTCGGGTACATCAATAGTGGGAGTGAATTTGGCATATTTTTGAGAAAGGCCATGCCGGATGCAGCGGAAAGAGGAACAATAGTTTATGTGGACGATGTCCTGATAAAAAATGAAAGCCTGAAAAGCCATTTTGATGAAATAAGACATGTACTTGGCCAATTGCAGAAAGCAGGCGCCAAAGTATCTTTGCAAAAAGCACAATGGTGCAAGAAAAAAGTGAACTTTCTAGGGCATGAAGTGACTGAACATGGGCTAAATCCACAAAAGAAGAAAATAGAGGCCATACAAAGATTAAAAGATCCTAAAAATGTGAAAGGAGTAAAAAGTTTATTAGGGATGACAGGCTATAACAGAAAGTTCATTGAAAATTATGCAGAAATCACTCAACCATTGACTAAACTGCTTAAACTGAATACTCCCTGGAAATGGGAAAAAGGGCAGTCTGATGCAGTGGCTAAATTAAAGGAATGTCTTGTAAAGGCACCATGTTTAGCATACCCCATAAAGGACAGGGATTTCTTTATAGAAATATGTTTTTCTGAACATTGTATGTCAGCAGTGTTATCACAAAAACACGATTTGAATCACAAAACCATTGCATATGCAAGTAAGGCATTTTCCCAAGTTGAAATGAAATTTAATGAATGTGAAAAGGCCCTATTAACCACTGTGTGGGCGCTACAACATTTCCGCCCCATTGTTCAGGGAGAAAAGGTAATTATTGAAACAAATCATCAACCTTTGCAATTTTTAGAGAGTAAAAGAATTAGATCAGGTAATCTAGCGCAATCCAGAATCACTTCATGGACGCTGGCATTACAAGGTTTTCCCGTAGAAGTGAGATATGGACAAAATAAAAAGAACCCAATTGCTCAAGGGTTAGCTGATTTACATGACTGTGCAGCTGAACAAATACCAAATGAAATGGAAGTAGAAACAAGTTTGCAGGAATTTGAACAATCACCACACAAAGCTTTTGATGAAAAAACATGCAAGGATTTGCCAACTGTATATGTGGATGGTTGTGCTTTTCACATTGAAAATGACAGTAATAAACAGTTAGTGGCAGGAATAGGAAATGTCTGGTTGAAATGTGAAGGTGTCCCCAGTATAGGGATGAGGATTGGAGATAGGAGCAGTCAGGTGGCGGAATTGGCAGCCATTTATAAAGCAATTGCTACTGCAGTTGATAAAAAGTTCAGTGAAATTGTCCTGGTGACTGATTCTGACTATGCACGGAATAGCTTTGTGGAGTATTTGCCTGGTTGGAAAGCAAGAGGCATGGTTACATATAACAAAAAGCCACTTAAGCATGGAAAAATGATACAAGCCATAGACAAATTGGTGTCAGAGAATGAGTTAACAATATACTGGCGAAAAATTCGTGGGCATTTAAAAACACCAGGAGAGGATAAGGAGGGAAATGATAAGGCAGACCACCTAGCTAAGATTGGGGCTGTGATGGGAGAATTGCTACCTATTGATTATTTAATGGGTGAAATACAAATTGATGCAGTCACACGTTCTAAAGCACCAAAGGAGGTAGATCAACCGGTGGTGCAGTGGAGTCATGACACGCCAGACCAAGATTTGATTGAGGCACAAAAGAATGATCAAATTTTGGGAATCTATTATAATCATTTGATAGATCCCGAACAAAATCCTTTAACAGAAAATGATTGTATGGGAAAAGAAGAGTTGAGGGTGTTATTAAAGAACAAAACACGAATTAGATTACAGGATGGACTCATGATTAGAGAGTCCATAACAGGACAAATACAGTGGGTAGTACCCCTTTCATTCAGAGGACTAATGCTACACCATGCACATGATGCCATAACCGCAGGCCATAGAGGTTCACAAAAAACATTAGAAATACTAAAAGATTATGCTTACTGGCCACATATGTCCCAAGATGTGGAATTATATACTAGAGGATGTCTAGTATGCGCCCAATTTAAACCTGCTTCACCAATGCATAGAGCACCATTGATGAAAAGAGGCCTAACTCTCCCATGGTCAGATTTGCAAATAGACTATGTGGGTCCTTTAAAAAGGTCGAGCAGGGGACACCGTTATATTTTGAGTGTAGTATGTTTGATGTCGAAGTGGATTGAATGCATTCCTGCACCAGATTGTAGTGCGCAAACAGCAGCCACATTGCTGGTGAACCATGTGTTCTCAAGGTTTGGGTTGCCACAAAGAATTGAGTCAGACAGAGGAAGTCATTTCACAAGTACTCTAATGAGTAAGGTATGGCAAATACTAGGTGTGAAAAGGAAACTACATATCGCATATCGGGCGGCGTCTTCAGGTACAGTTGAAAGAAGCAATAGGTCTGTTGTGGATATTTTAAAGAAATTTGTGGCAGAAGCAGGTTCCAGCTGGGATTTACGTTTACCGTTGGTTTTGATGGCAATCAGGTCGACTCCTGCCAAAGCAACAGGTGTTAGCCCCCATGAGGTCTTAACAGGTAGGAAAATGGTGTTACCACAACATCTACTATACAGAACACATGAGCAAACCCTTGTGAGTGCATCCACAGTTCATGAATATATTGATGAACTGAGGAGGCATTTGCAACATGCATTTGCTTTTGTGCAGAGAAATCTGGGAAGAGCTGCTGACAGTGAAAAATCTTATTATGATAAAAAGACATCAGTAAAGGAATACAGTGTAGGGGATCAGGTGTACAAGTTTCATTTTGGAAAAAGTAAACAGAAACATTCTAAATTTCTAGCAGCCTGGCAGGGGCCATTTCGAATTATAGATAAGGTCTCTCCTGTAGTGTATAACATTTTGAAAAATGAAGGTGAAACAGCAATAGAGCAGTTTGTCCATGTAAATCAAATCAAACCATTCCATCCCAGACATGAGATCAGGCAGCTTGAGCATGTAGAAACAGATAAAGTCCCTTGAACACAAAAAGAGAAAATAAATGGGTGTAATCAGGAGGCAGTGACAAAGAAGTTAAAAAGTTGATTGTTATAATGGCACATAAACACTGTAGTATATGTAAAATTATATAATATAAAATAAATAAATGCACATATAACGGAAGCTCATGGTTGGTGTGCAGAGAGAAAATGTATTAAATATTGAATGCTTTTTATGTGTGTTTGTTTTCTTTTAACTTGTGTTTAATTTCAGAAAAAAAAAAACGAAATATTTTTACCAAGCATGTTTTATTTTTGGCAAAAGGGTGAGGTTAGTATTGTGCTATGTACTTAATTTGTTTATTTTCTATTTGATTTAGAAAATTAACATTATTTGGTCGGAGGTTCCGGGATCAGAGGCCACGGGAGACGATGGAGTCCTGGAGTCCCCTGGATGAAGACCAAAAGATGCCTGCCTCCAGGTGGAGGTGAAGACAAGATAACCAGAATGCTAAAAAAGATGACTCCTATGGATCTAAGATTGCCAAGATGAAAGTGTACTCGAATGAACCAAATAACATCGCTGGTCGGGACATATCAGAGGCAGACAAGAGTGCTGACATATGGAGTTCCACGTATTTATTATTTTAATTATTTATTTTAATTTGTTATATTCATTATTTGTTTTGGTTAGTTGTTTTATTTCATTGTTTTTAATTGACTTGAAAAATCTAAACTTAGAGTAATGCCACTTCCACTGAGAAGGCAAATGTAGAACATTTTGTAAACTAATGAACTCAGATGAATACTGTATTGATTGCAACTTTTTCATTGATGCACATGAATATTCATTTTATTGGATTGCTATATTGTGAAAAGAAGAAAAAGAACAAATTGTTTTTAGGAATTGGCTTGGATCGTAGCCAGATTCTAAAAACAAAAGGAGGGTATGTAAGGATATTTGGCGTGTTACAGCACAGAGTACAGCACTACTGCACAGGTAGCAAACAGCACAGAGTACAGCACTACTGCACAGGTAGCAATTTTTTTGCAGCACCACCACAAGGGTGCGGTGCATTGCTATAGGTGTTACCAGATTAACAAGGAAAGACAGGCTATTCAGTCAAAAACGATTTTAACATATAAAATGCAAATCTATTTTTACAGTTAAAAGCACACATGCACATTCAAAAATGCACACTATTTTTCACCTGAAATGCCTATGGTGCGAGAGACACATTTGAAAATAATAACTAACATTACTTATAACTAACCTGACTAATGAAACATAATCCACTAATAAAAATGTGTCTCCACTGCAGAATTAGGCCTATTCTGAAAGAGAACTTTTAAACGCACATCCATTTTTTTTTCTCTGCTGCCCTGTCCACATAATTACAGGAAGCAAAAGAGCTCGAAAGAACAGGAAATCAGTTGGTTACAAAGTATTACTATAAAAATGAGCCATTGTGTAGAGAAGGAGGAGATGGCATGATTGATTCTGATTGGAGCAGCGTCATAGCAAGTATCATGCTAGAGGGAGTGATCAGAGTTTTGCTGGGGGGAGTTTGAGGAGAGAGAAGGGCAGTCAAGATTTGGCAGAGCTGGGAGAAGGACCTATTTTTTCCTGGTTGGAGCATTCTTATCTGCAAAAGCTGAGAATTCCAGGCAATGGCCCCGGTTTGAGAAGGAAAGGCGCTCCTTTTCACTGGGGTTAATCTTCAAGGGAGCCACATTCAGAAAGAGAATAGCTGAAGAAAACTCTGAACAGATAAGGTAATTACATAAGTGTGGGAGCTGAGTATGTACGAGAATGTTCAGTCAGAGTAGGAAAGGAGATTCCGGTGCCTTAATCACACGTTAATGTTGCAAATTGTGTTCTGTTCTCCGCCATTTTTTTTTTCCAGTGTTTCACAGACAATGCTGTCAATGTGCTGTTTTATTTATTTCTGTAAAGAGTGAGATCGTGTTTAAATGCAACTTTTATAATACAGAAAAATATTTGAAAGCAGACGGGTGGTGTATTTTATATTTACCAATACAGTGCTGAGGATGAGGGGAGATTTTTAAACAATGCAATTGTCATTTTAAGACAGATGTGTGCATGATCATATTCAGTATGGACAGTTGAGAGTGATTGTTTGTAGCATAGCTCGTTGGAGGTACATGAGCCAACGGGAAGAGGGACTCTCTCAACATAGTTCCCTACCGTATATAAGGTAGTGGAAATTACCACAAAATTACCACATATAGCTCTCTGTCGTAAATAAGTCAGTGAGATCGCCCATGGTGGCACACTAACACTAACACTGAAAATGTGGTATTCCTAAAATGTAGGTCTGAGGTCTCTCTAGTGATTACATGAAAAATCTAAGCAAAGATAAGGGATTCTGGACATTGGGGCCACAAATAAAACAAGGGAATTATGCTCACCAAAATACCACCAACCACGCATACCAACCACGCATACCAAATATGCATGTCTGGGTGCTGAAATAATGCATGTCCACTGTATTATTGTTGCACATGGCCAAATCTGAATACAAGGAGTGATTATTGCTAAGTTATTTTTCGGCGGTAATAAAATACCGTCAGGCCCCAAATCTCCACAAAATACCCTACAGACCCCTCCTGGGTCTTTCCTCGCTACTGCTGCTGGAGGCCACGTCCCGTGGGACTCAAATCGCTGCCCCCCACCCCACAGCGGTGAAGCCCACGGCAGGTCAAGGGCACAGTGTTTGCCTGCTGCAAGACCGCTCCTGGGTCTTTCCTCGCTGCTGCTGCTGGAGACCACGCCCCCTGGGACTCAAATCGCTGCCCCCGACCCCGCAGCGGTGAAGCCCATGGCGGGGCAAGGGTACAGTGTTTGGCGCCGGAGGTGTTCGGCGCTGACTTTAATTGGTGGTAATTTAGGAGTCAATCCTCCTTTCCTGTTATTCTGTTCATCTTTGGAATTGCTTTTTGGCACCCCACCATGCCGGGGCCTCTTGGTTCAGCTATGGGGGAGATTCCAGTCCCTAAACCCCTTGTGTTCTTCGGCCCTGAACTTGGCCCGGGCCCTCTGATAGGTGCCTCCAGGCAGCTGAAGAGGAATTTGAAAATGAGACCCATAGCCACAAAGACGACACATTGTGCGCCAGGAGCCCCACATGTGGCCACAGCACCCACAGTCTTCGGGGATGCTCACCTCCTGATTAAAGAGATACACCAATTTTTGGGCAGCCCAGGTGTAGGGGCTAGCCCAATACCTGCACTGAGCACGGCTGCTGTAGTCCCTGGGCCCCAGCTAAAAATGTCCACTGGCCCAAGCATCGTCTGCCCTCCTGCACAAGTTTCTGTCCCTACCCTTCAGCCCTGTGCTACCCCCCCTTCGACCAGCATGATTGGGCCCATTGCTACCCCATCACCTATCCCAACGGACACCCCAACGGACACCCCTGCTTTCGAGAGGAAAGAAGGTGGGGCATGTGCTATCCTGTTTGTCACTGTAACTGCTGTAACTGCAGCCTAGTCTTGGCTGAGTTCTCCCAGATTAAGACTTTGCGGCTAACCCTCACTGCGGTGGCAGCCAGCAGAACTGTAACAGGGGATTTAACTTGTAAACAAGGTGATGTAGGGGGTGCTGTACACACTGAAGTCGACGGGGACTGTGCCTCCTCCTCTTATCCCCCCTACTCTGACAAGGGTCTCCGTCCTCCCTTGTCCATCACCACAGAGGTAAACACGGAGCATAACCCTCCGAAAGTAAAAATGAAAGAGGGACGACCTATCAAGCTTTTACAGTTTAATCAAGGGCATAAGGGTCGCTCACATCTTGAGGCACCATCTAGGTCCATACCCTTAAAGTCACATCCCACCTGAGCCAAGTATGGCAGGCCGCAGGACATTAGGACTATCTTACTGCAAAGAGTTCTGAAACCACTCTTAAGTCGCCCAGAACCAAGGGATGCACTCCTCAATAAAAGCCTACACTTTTTTGAGAACTATAGGGGGATGCCCATTTTTGACCAAGGACCACATTGTCAATTGCACCAGAATGTCCAAATGGGGGGAAGATGACACTGTTGTACTAAATGTCTGTGACATTGAAGTGGCCAGGAACATACTGAAAGCTTATAAGTCTTGCACCCCACACCTGAACAGTGTAATTGAATTGTGTCTGTACCTATGGGCTTCGGATCTTATGGCTCAGTGTTGAGAGGTGGAAATGCCATCCCTCTGGGGGGAAAAAGGGGCTACCAGGCTTTCCCCATAATCATTCATAGCTACAATGGGTTGCGCGATAATTTTTTGACTGACCAATGGGTCATGGTAGGGCCCAGGCCTATTGCATTCATCCTGACTTTACTGTAATTTATTTTGGTTGTTTTTGAATGTTGGGTATGTTTTGTACTGTAAAATGTGTGATTGTTATGTATACTTTCATGGCTTTCATGCCAAATAAAGGTATGTTGATGGTATTCCCAGAAATATTTTGAATCAGGACTTGATAGTGTATTTTTGGGTTGTTGACTTGTGAGGATGTATTAAAGCAAAGTACACTTTCTGACTGCTTTTGTGGGTCTGCTAAGAAAGCAGCTCAATATGTTTCCACTATTTTGCACCGTGCTTAATATTAATTACCACATGAGCATCAGATCAGAATTACTTACTATTCCAGGAAAGTCAATGTTTTAGGTGGATGATTCCCGTACCACTTGTTACCATACAATGTATCATTTGATGGTGAGGGGTCTGGCTCTAAGCCATCTAATGATAAGTGCCTACCTTGTGTTTACAAATGTAATCTGTACATGCAGATGTCGATTGCTAATTTTAATAGAAAGATGTTCTGGATTGGTAGCTAATTAATTTGAATCTCTATCCCATTGATGGTCCATCAAAATAAGTGGTGTTATGGCCTTCCCCATTGTTGAGATGGATTTTCACAACCAGTCATGTGCAGAAATTCAGAGATGCCACCCTACTCTGGTGATCAGGGAAATACACAAATCTCTTGGCAAACTCAGCCTGGGTAGTGTAGCAGAGCTGAAATGCTTAGAAGTAGGAGTTTGTGAGGGTGGTGAAGGGTTCAGTTAGAAACAGAGTAATCACTCTTAATAACACAAGTTAAGCACAATGTATACAAATACAAATATGTATAAATGCCATTGGACAAACACTCATCAATAAAAAAACGGGTAAATACTACACCACACACACACTACCATCATATACACATTTACCTTTGCAGTGCTTTGACTTCAGAGCACCAACACTTTATTCTTTTGAGCACAGTAACAGCATTATTAACAACTGTAGTGTAGCAAAGCAAATGAAATAACCGCAAGGCAAGTAAAAACCAAACTAGAGAAATAACATGTAAGGAAGAAAGGAGTTTACAACACAAAAGACAGCCTTCTAAAATCTAGGCACTGCACTTTAAAAGTCCTTTCCTAGTAAGCGAAGATTGGGCCTACTGCTGTCAGAATCATCACATCCCTATGCAAATACTGTTAAAAGACTGGGGGTCTTAAAAAGTGATAAAACAAAAAGGCAATGACACTTTTGTTGAGAAGCTCTTATTTGTGTTGAGTGTAAATTAACTCAAATACAGTTCGCTGTCTGCATCCAAGTTAGGGCTATTATCTCCCAAATGCCATACTATGTAAAAATACAAAGGACTATTTATTACAAGCTGAGGGACATCATCATGCATTACTTTAGATAAATAGCCATCCTATTATTTTTGCCAAATAATTCTCTTGATATGATTTGACTACTTTACATTAACTAGTTGTTCTGAGTATCAGTCAAATTATAATTTTTCTCTGTTAATGGTTATTAATTTGGGGTCCACTATTTATGTATTCTCTTCATAACAATATAAGTATACACATCACAATCAGTTTGACGTTGCCAAGTTACGACACATATGTTGGCTCTTCTTCAAGGCACCAAAAAACTGAAGGCACAGACTATGAATTAACAGGGTTTTGCCCTAACTCATCAGTAATTTAACACAAAAATAGGAAAAACACATCCATGTGTAATTTATCTGCAACAAAACATCTCAGTCACTAAGTGGCCTACAGAGGCTCAGGTTGTAAGAAAGAGACAAGGATAGAGACATTTTCTTATTAAAACTGCCTACTTGCTAATTAATATTTGAAAGCGCTGATGTGCCTCTTATCTAAGGGTGGACAATATAAGAAAGGAAAGAGATCTTATAACATCAATTTGCTCAGTACTTTTTCAGATGGTCAAAGCATTATGTAAATATTGAACCGGGTCTGTCCCAGGCCACTATCTTAAATATATTACACAGCCACGTTAGTGGCTGTGTAGTTATGGTTAAGTTGCTAATCTCACAGGAAGAGCACTTTTTGGGCAGCTTATAACTTCGCCCTCCCTGGACGAATCCTTACCAAACTTTGCAAAAAAAAAGTATATGGCCCACTCTGATTTTTTTGCAAAGTTTGGTCCACGGGGGGCAAAGTTATGGGGGGGTCCCAAAACTTATTTTTTTCCCATAGACTGAATGGGGAAAAAACTTTGCTCACGCCTACAGCCCAACCCGCTGGACGGATTTTCACCAAATGTGCAGCAGGAGCAGCGGCTGGGTCCCGAAAGTGTGCTTTTGTAAATTTGGTGAAAATCCGTCCAGTATTTTCTTTTAAAAACAACCAAAAATTAGGTCACAAAAAATTAGTGATACCTATGTCCGCTCCGCGGACACACTTCCCAGTTCGTCCTGATTGGCTAATCGGTTTGCGTCATGTCCACGGACATGTGACGTGTCCGTTGATGGGATGGTGAAGAGCGTGGAGTGCGTCAGATTTTTTGGAAACGCCTGCCATCTTGGATCCGCGGACATCCGCTGACAGCGCGGTGACAAATGGTGGAGAAATACAATTTTGGTAAGTGTGTTAACCAAATTGGAGGTGTCCTAAGGACACTATTCCTGTCTGTACTGTCCGCAGGCAAGTTGAAGCTGTTCTAAGAACAGGCGCAGTGTCCGGTTTGTCCGCAATTAACCAAAATGGAAGTGTCCTAAGGACACTATTTCCTGTCTGTAGTGTCCGCAGGCAAGTTGAAACTGTTCTAAGAACAGGTGCGGTGTCCGGGATGTCCTTAAGCAATCAAAATGGAGGTCTCCTAAGGACACTATATCTGTCCGTGCTGTATGCAAGCAAAATAAAACTGTTCTTAGAACACGTTAGGTGTCCACAGACATAGAAAATGCCCATACTGCATGGTTAAAATGTTTGATTGTATGGGGGTGATCTATGGATGTTATATGCTGTGGTGGTTGTCGCCAGGGTCTAGAGTCTTGGGTGCATGGCCGAAGGCCGTAGGCCATGCACCCAAGACTCTAGGCCCTGGCCACAACCACCGCAGCATATCACACCCATAGCTCACACCCATAGAATTGAAGATGTATGAAATATTTGCAAATCTACAGTTTATTTACTGTTTGATTTGTATAGTTTTTCTGTGAAGTTTTGGTTACATCATGCCATTAAGATTGTAGAGTTTGGTAACAAGCATTGCAGTATAACATATCAATGGAAGTAAACATTTTGCATTGTGGTTTACAGTTACATGTTTGCTTCAATGGTTGTGTTATGGAGCAGTATTTATGAGTTGTACTTAATAAAATATACTTACTGTTTGGTTTGGTAACTTGAGCACATATATTCTTTGTCAATTTCTGTGATAAAAGAAAAGATCATGTTAGTGTAGTTTGTAAGGACTTATAACATTGAATAATAGACATTTTTGATTCATTTCGACCCTCATATTTAGTAGATTACAAACCAGAGTACTGTGCAATTTGCTCAGTTTCTGTGTTTGTTGTTAAATCATTGGGTCTGTGGGAAAAAATAATCAATGTTGGATTAAACAAAAAAACGTTTTTTTTCCTTTTGGTACAGTACATTTATTGTGTTTACTTGTTGTTTCTGGCTAATGTTGGCTTGTTGCAGATTGTTAGATACTTGTTGTTGAATTGTAACAGATTATACTTTTTATTTATATTCTCAAATTGTTAATCTATCTGTTGGGTTGTTGCAAAATCTTGGGGCAGTTAGATACCTGTTGGCGTATTCTAACTGTTTATTTCTTGTTATAATTTAGTGGTATTGATTTATCTGTTTGATTGTTATAGAATCTTGGGGCAGTTAGATAGCTGTTGGCATATAGTTTTTTAATTGAAGTTTTATTAATGTTTATGCACAAATAAGCTATTAGTTGTATTCATTTATTTGTTTGGTTGTTGAACATTTGTGGAGCAGTTTGATATCTGTTGGCGTATAGTAACTGTTTATAGTTTTCTAATTGAAGTGTTGTTAATGTTTAATTACAGATTAGTTATTACATTTGGGTTTTAAGAAGATTAAATAAGCATTTATAAGAGTTGCTGGTAATCTCTGCTTTAGAGTAATGGTACTATAATTACATTCGAACCATCCACAATTCTTTTTTATATATGCAGTGTAGTGACCTGCATTGGTTGTGGTTCCTGCCTGGTAGATTATATCTATTGTTGTGAATGTTTTCTTACCAAGCGATACTTGACCATGTGTGAATCCAGTCAGATTGCAGTTGTTTTTGGTACCATCTGCATTGTACCGTAGAAGCATTAATATTACATATTTACTCTGTGTTTGTATTAGTAAGGTGGCACGATTGTCTGAATTGCAGGTAGTACATAATCTGCCATGGTTTGCATTTAGTACAAGTTGCTGAAGTGTAACGGATTCACAGTTAGGTATGGAAACATACACAAAACGTTAATTAGGGATTTGTTCATACTGCATATTGTTGCACAGAGTGCATGTATGTTTCCACATGTATTGTTTATCAAAAAGGGCACCTGGTTGATGCCTTGCTCTACCCAGGTGGGTAGTCACGTATTAAAGAGCAAAAATGAGCAAGTTAATGGGATACCTGGCTGATGAACGAAGGGTGAACACACACCTATGGGGGTTTCACCTTGGTAAGTGTGTACACGTTACTGTAAATGACTTCTGACAAAAATGTATCAGGACAATTCCAAGTAATGGTCTAAAATGTTGGATACTGTAGCAGGATCTAGAAGTTCAAATTGACAAGTTTTTGGTGAATCTTGAATTATTTCAATTGTTTCCCTTAAGTTTTCTTCAATATTTATTTCTTGGTAGTATTCATTATTATCTTTTAGATATTGCAAGTCTTGTCTAACTTTATGTATGTCTAGGAGTTGTTGCCAATTTATTTTGTCTTTTGTTGGTACACCATTTACCAAGACAATTAAAGATTGCTCTATTGGATGTTGCAATCCCAGAGTGTGCACATTTTCTGTCAGATCGAATGGTAAATAAACTACTTTGCCATAAATGCCTTTCACCAATTCAGAGGGAAGTAATTTTGCTGTTTTTGGTTGAAGGTGTATTATTGCTTGAAATGGGTGCACTGTTTGAATTATGATGCTCTGATATAAATTGAGTTGTTGCAGGGGTTTTGGTAGTGGGAATAATTCAAAATTATTTGTGATAGCACGTGAAGGAGTTTGATTGTTGTCAAGTTTTGTAGCGCAGTAACTGCAAAGTATTAAGGGGTCATTTATTTCGTATTTGTTTTCTGCTATAAGGTAGAGAGCTAATTCAAACAATTTGGAATCTTCATTGTTTTCTATTTTGTATGTTACGTCTATAGTTTTTGTGTTACTTTTATAAAAAGTTCTGCGGCAACACACACACACACATGGTTTGGTATTTGAGCGGATGTACTTTAAAATGTTAGTATTTCTTTTTTGTATGTGTGTAGTAGAAGATTGCCATCTGTACAATTGTTGCTAGTCTGTTGTACAGCTACTGTATTTTGTAAATGGCTTTCACTTCCAAAATATTTTTTCGGGATATGCTCTATTTTTTCCAGTCGGTCTTTCACTGTACCATGTAGAAGATCGTTATTTAAATTGGCTAGTTCTAAAGCAGGACTTTTAGCATAGTCCAGTTTGTAGAGTAGATCTCTTAAAGTTGAATGATGTGTTGATATCATTTTGATATGATGGATGGTGCTTTTGCAAATAAGTCCTGAAATGCAGGCCAATGAATGTCCTTCTAGTCCTGTGTATTTGCGTACTGGACAGGTATCCATATTTTGCAGAAGTTTCATTTTGATTTTGTCTTTGGCTTTCACATATTGATTGAGGAACTGTCGTAAAGATTTGAAAGAACTTTTAGCAATGTTACACATTGACGTGCATGGCCATTTGTATACTGCACGTTCTGGTTCAGTCGAATGGAGAGTTTGTACTGAGTTTTCTGGGGATATTTTTGTAAGCAGTATTTCTTGTTGCATTATGGTATTATTAACTTTTTCATAACCTCGTCCACTGCTATGTATGGCAATTGTGTTTGTTTGATTTTGTTTGTATGCTTCTTCATTAAAATATGGTTCTGTGCTCGTGGTGTGTCTCCATTCACCTCCACAGATATTTAAGAAGTTATTGTTGTTGACATTGCATTTATTGAGAAGTCCTTTTTGTAATTTAGTAGTTAGTTTTGTTAGTGGTTTCATTCTGTTTAACACTAAAATAAATAACTTTCTTCTGAGAAGGATTGCACTGTCTATCAAAGCTTCTAAGATTAATTTGCTACGGTAAGTTTTAAGGGTTGTGCCCGATTTCTGTAAGACTCTGTGGCAGAACATTTTTGCTAAAATACTTTTTCTGGTATGGTTATTTGCCACTATATCAAGATTTATAGGAGCAGTTTTAGCAGTAGTGGTAGCTGCATTCTTGTTAATCATTTTTTGTTTTCTTTTACATTTTGAAAGAGGAGGCAAAGTTGTTGTACTGGAAGATTGTTTTATTTTGCTAAATGACTGTATGAGCTGTTTTGTGTGAACTTTTTGTACAAACTCTGCTAGAGATGGATGCTTATTTTGGACACTTTTATTTTCATTTGCTCTATTTCTGCACTGCTTTCTATGGGCTTGGTTTCTGGTAGGCATTCTGTGGGGTCTGTTGAAACAAAAAAGAGAAGGTATGGGTTGAGCTGTTGTGCAATTTATGTGTGCTGTATGCTGTATGCATGAGTGTCTGAGTATGATGGTAAAGATGTATGTGGTGGTGTGTAATTGTGCATTGGGCAGCTACAATTAGTTGGGAAGGCTATTCTTCTATTTGTATGTTACTATACTGCGGATCAGATGACAGTAGAAAGTGAGTTAGTGGTGAGGAGAAGCACTAATAATAAATCTAATGGTATAATATTAAAACAGTTCTTTGTTTTGTAATACTAACATTCTAGGGGTTGAGTTATGTTATTTGTGTTCCAAAAAAAGTGGATTTTTGTGTCGTTCTGTCTGCTAACCCCTGTTTAATAAATGGTGATTTGTGAGCAGAATGGTGCACAAGTCTTTGTTTTTTTGGTGCACAAATTACATGAATCACTGGCACAACAACATAGCAATTAAACTGAAGGGGAGAAGGAGAGTAGTGCAGTAGAACTGAGAGCGAGAGGCAGGGGTGGGGAAGAGGAGGAGGAGGAGGGAAACAGATGGGGTTAAGGGTGAGAAGGGGGAGATGATCAAGGAAATAAGGCAAGGGGGAGGGGGGAAGAAGCGGGAAGGGGTTCAATGGTGGGTTAGGGAGAAGTGTGGAATGAGCAAAAGGTAGAAATAGAGCAGAGTGAGAGTGGTAAGGAGTGCCAGTGCAGGAGGGCTAGGAGATGGAAGGAGCGGAAACGGGATGTGGCAGAAGGGGAAGGAGGAACAGTGAGAAGGAAGTGGTCAGCAGAGCGAAGCGAGTGGTAGGGAGTGTAGAAAGAGAGGAGGGAGGAGAGATAAGGGGGAGCAAGACCATGGAGATATTTATAGACTAGGCAGGTCATATTGTGCTTACTCTTTTTTTTATGGAATGAGCAGGTTTCGTTGGAGTTGTTTGTAGTTCAGATGCTGCTGTTTTCCAGGAGAGTGGTCTTCACTGCAATTGTAAAAGAAAGACGTCAGTGATTTTGTGTGTTTATAGCACTGATGTTAATTGAGACATTGATTTTTATGTTTTTGTAGTATTGTAGTAGTATTCTTGTTTGATATCTGATCATAGTGTATGCATGCAGTTTTATTTACAATATTTTAGATCAACATGCTTTGCAAATGAGTGGAATATTAACTGTATGAAACTCACTTCATTTTGTAAAGCTTTGTTATAGGATGTTAGGAGAAAGAAGAAATAATGATATATTTATTTTGCAATTTGTATAAGGTAAATGGCAGAAACTGTGTAGAAAAGCATGGAATGTATGCATTTGTGAAGGTGTGGGTAATAAAGCACACGGATGTGATTTACAGGTAGTGGTGTTATTGCAGCAGGGAGCTTTTCAATGATAGTGCCTATGCGTTTGAGTGTATGAAGATGCATGACCTTTTACTGTCTGTGTGTAATTTTATAATACACTACTAAGTGTTTTTCCACAATTATATTGTTATTTCTCCCATCTTCTAATTGTATAATTTTTTAGAATGGTGTGTGTGTGTAAAAAGAAAATTAGATAGCAGACAGGTTTGGAAGTGACAGTTGATTATAGCAGATGGGAAAAATGACAGTACGTTCATTTTAAAGGTTATACAGGTTAAGTTGGAGTTACTCTGTTTATGTGCATTTATAGAGTTGTACATGTACTGTGCAGAAAATATGCATACCTGTAGTTTTTATTCATGCATGTGGATATCCATGCAGCTGGAAGTAGAAATCTTGGAGACTTGTAGAGTAGTTTTTGTAGTAGATGCTTTCCAATGATATGAGACTTGTACAGATTGATCAACAGTACATTTGAAGTGCTGAACTCTGATGATGGAGTTAGATGTAGAGGTCTTGGATGTGATTGGTGGATGGTTATGTCACTGGTTAGCTGTATCCAATGAGGGAATGACACATAGAGTGAAGTGGAAATTGTAGAAGGGCTGTCCAAGTTACGATACGTCTGCAGACATGGCGATAGTCCGTGGACATCGCGTATTACACACAGGGATTTTGGGGTGGAGAGGCATGCAAATGAGAATGAGCAGAGCAAGGGATTCGTCAGTAAAGTTTACTGGGTGTGTTGTGTAAGGAGAGAGTTTGTCAGAAAGTATTTTCCCTGAGAGAAGAACAGTTAGCTATGGCTGTGTGTTTCAGAAAACAGATTATCTGGATTTTGGGAGATTCATGGATACATTGGTTGGAGGTGCATGCAGAACGCTGTGGAGTAGCTGCAGATCTTGGATTCCCTCATGTGGAAATGCACTGGCATGGAGTGCGTGGAATGAAGTGGTTGGACCTGGAACCTCTCTGCGCTACTTTGTAGACACAGTGTAATCCAGACATAATTATAATTCATTGTGGAGGGAACAGTTTGGGACATGTGTCAGGAATTTCTTTGCAATTAGCGATGAAAGAAGGACTTGGGAAGGTCAAGGACATTTCCAAATTCCCAAGTAATTTTTTCTCGTATTGCGCAGAGACAAATGTGGCTGTGTTCTTCTTCATTTGGTTCACAAATGGAGAAAGCAAGGCGGAATGTTAATAAGGCTGTTTGTGCCTTTCTTAGAGATGTTGGCATGTCCTCTTTCCACAATGAAAATATTATGTTTCGTAGCACATACATTTTTCGCAGAGATGGATGCTGGTAATCAGATTTTTCTGAGAAATGTACAAAATGCATTGCAACCTTTTGTGGAATCACAGCCATCCATTTTGCAGTAGGTGTTGACTATTTCAAGTTTTTCAAACACATAAAAACACCACCGAAAGGCTCTTTTCAGAGCCAACACTTCCTCCCAGAGAAAAGTGCAATGGTTTTGATAGGGCAGCACCCCAAAATTTTAGATGTCCGCGAACTGTCCGCAGACTTCTAAAAAATGCACAGGGCCCTGCTTCAGTTAATTGTCACTATTTTTGCTTTTTTACTAACGACACACTAGGAGAGGAGGGGAAAGAGGGTTAGGGGGGACACCTACCACGGGGATAAGAAAGGGCAGGTGGAGAGAGGAAGACTCAGGGTGGGCCTTACTTGGGTAGTGGGCAGGTCTTCTCGTGCTCTGTGACCGCAGTCTCAAAAGCACTTCAAAGTCTCTCTCCCCTGCAGAGTACTGCATCACAGTACATACACAAAACTGTGACCCTCGAAAGGTAAGGGTCATTAGCATCATGGATGGCCTGTGAGGCAGCTGGGGGGATGCGCTGTTCCACAGGAGTGTCTCTTTTGGTGACAGGAGTGGAAACTTAGGATGTGGTAGAGGAAATCAACCTACTACGTTGATCACAAGGTACAACCTTGCGAATGGCCCCAACGTGGAACAATCGTAGGTGTCGCTTGATAGATGTCGTACCAAAGCTGTATGAACCAGGCCTCCCATGACTCAGCACCATTTTGCACTGGTTGCAGGTGACCTTGTTTGGTATGTCACCTTGTATGGTAAATAAATGCCACACCCAAGACTCAAGGCGAGTTCTGGTAGTAGGGACTTCCACTACCTCATCCTCTCCATCCTCTTAATCCTCCCCCTCTACATCCTCACGCCTGTTCCTCTCTTCAGGCCCTTGGGGAGGTGGTGGTGTTGGAGGGGGTGAGGGTGGTGCTGAGACAGATGTAGCACCAGCTGGAGTAGCAAGCATTGATGCCACCAGGTCTGATGGAAAGCAGCAGCTAGAGCAGCAAAATACCAGCAAAAGTAGAGAAAGTAGCGAATGCTTTCTCAGATAGCCAAAAGCACAATGAGGATGAGCTCTGGGCGGCGGAATCAATGACATTTGTGATGTTATCTTTGATGTCCTGGGTGTTAGTCTTAGCAATGCACGGTGGTGGCACGAGTTATGGTTGCTTAGCTTACCATAACTGCCAAATTTCAGAGGTTTTTCGGTTTTACTTGGAACTATAACATCCCTTTCACAAAGTTTTTTTACTGAATTTCATAGGTTTTTAGTAGTGCAATTTAACCTTAACGTCCCTTTAACAAAGTTGTTTTTACTGAATATATATATAAGTATGCATGAAGAAAGAAATGTTAAATAAGAACACCTTTGGCATATAATCACTAATCTATTATGGGTAGATAACAATGTAATAGCCTGTGGACTTACTAAGTCCGCCTAGGGTTAGTTACTTGAATTAAAATAAAAGCCCAGTTTGGAAAAATTTTACTTAAATTTAGCAACACCAATTGGGCAGAGAAAGAAGACAAAACAGTCCTCACTCTCTATTGTTTAGTACTGTTTATAAACAGGGAGTTTTCAGTTGCTCAAAATGGGGGTAGGCAAACTTTGGCCTCCTTCATGTAGCAACCACGTCTACTGGTTTCAGTGGTGTAATGTGGATATAAGCACTTTCTTCAGGACAGTCTTCACAAGAAATCTGTTACTATGGTATATTAGATAGCCAGAAAAAGTACTGTGTGGGATATACGTTACCACACTTCTATTGCCATAGACAGGAGAAGCTCGAGAAAGAGACCTTTTTCTGTCTCTTGTAGAGGTCAGATAAAAAAGTGTGGTTTTTCAAAAGAGCACTCTGTCCCTCACAAGTATTGCAGAGTGTGGTCAATTTCACCATTTGTTGTCAGAATGCAAGAGACACCCCGTGCGGTCCACATAGCTCCGTTGCTGCGACTGCAAAAGCCGGTGAACTCTGAAAGCCTTCAGGGCAATCAGAATTCTCAAACCAATTACATCTAAATTGGGAGGTCAGTCAATGTGATAGTCAATGATAGGTTTATGTAAAAATGTAATTTCTATTATTTTTACCCGATCTGATATCTACTGAAGTAGTACCCTTACATTTAATGTCAGTTGAACTGAAATCACTAAACAAAAAATAAAAATGTGCACACATTTTTTTTAAAGTCATTTCTTATGTAATCAAATCATCTTTTCTAGTATCTAATCGGTTTTATCAAGCCATACATCATATGGTTTGATGTAATATGTACATTAATAATAACATCTTTGCATTACATTGTCTGTTGAAATTCTAATGTGCAATGTTTAATCGATAAGCAAATATTCCCCAAATGTCCAGTTATCATAATTAAGTGTTTCCTGTAGGTAAATGTTCCACTTGGTTTCTTTGTTATGTTTTGCTATCTTTTCTATATTCATGTATAACAAAAAAAATAAATTATTCGACTGCTAAATATAAGCAGCAATCTGGTTATTAGCTTATTGGCTTAAAGATGTGTATGTTAATTGTGCTTTGACAACCTTATACCGTTTGCCTTCTGTTGGATATATATTGCTGCATTTTGCTTCCTCGATTGGATATGGTTAATTTCATCCTTAGACGTCCCACTGTATTTTGGCTTTCTTTCTATTCAAACTGAAACATGTACAAGTTACCTCTATAGTTTGTTTGCCTATATCGTTGATCTATGTCTATATTTCTACGCCTATTGAATCAACAACAGTCATTGTATTGCTTTCCTGCCGGATTGGAATGCCACACTAGTGTTAAAGTGTGTTTCGACACGTGTAGGCTGGTGTTCAGCCACCATTTTGGAGTTTATATAAACAGCCCGAACATCCAAAAGTCGACTATCCACTATACTTAGCACAAGGTGGTGCCATTTTGATTTTGCCTGTATATGTTTAAACATGAAGAAATGACTGTTGATTGCTACATTGTCACATATTTTACGTGTATAGGATTTATTATAGATGGCTTCCAAATAATATTACAATATATCATATGGGTTATTGCACGTATACCATATTAATAATGTTTAAGATTGTTTTATACATATACCCTGATTTTGTTCTATTGTGGTAGATAAATTGGAAACTGATTACATCTATTTCCCTGATGTTTCCCGTTTTCAGTGTACGTGTGCATTTGTATTCTACATAATCTGGCAATTTTCCATTCCTTTCCTTCATTATATTTGGATATGCTGACGTATTCATTGGTATAATTACTAAGCACTGTTAGTCTTTTCCTCAATAATGTAATACATCATGTCTCTGGGTATATCTGCAGTCCTTATGAACTGTAAATGAAATGATAATTTGTACTGTATTGTTTACAAAAAGTGATAGGATGTTAGTATAGCGCACATTAATTATCATGACAGAAATATTTTCAATTATAACTTGATTGGTGAAAATATAACTTGCTTAATATTCTATAGACTGAAATGTTTCTTCTTATGCTAGCAACCAGGCCTTTCTTGAGATCGGGATTTGCCCTTATGACTAATGTGTAATAGTAGAGGCAAGTACTTATAACAGTGCAAATTGCTCTACTTTGTCTGACCATCTTTACATTAGTTAAAGATCAGTCCATTGGTTACTGTAGTCTGTTTAAATGGTGTATTGATGTGATTTATGCGATCTGTGTAGACATCAAATGTATCGTTAGTAAAACACACTACAATACTGTAAAAACTTAGAGAAAATGTGTCCTGATACAGTTATTGATTTTTTCACCATGACTAGATTTTACAGCTTTGCAAGGGGAAGGCTAACCACCAACTCATCAATGGTGACTACATGAAACGTTTGCAGTTCATCAAAGTCCCCTTGATACTCAACAGAGGGTGTAGAAAATAGAGGAGCTGTGCTCCATGTAGAGCTCTTATGTTATTGACTCTAAAATTAGTATGATGTGTTCTTTGCAAAAGGGTTTTTCTGACCCCTCATTCAGAGCCATTCCATCAATGTTCTCTAGCTATCATAGCAAACAGTCCTTTCTTCAGGTCGGGACTCACCTTATGACTAATGTGTAATAGTACAGGGAAGTGTTAATTGTGCACCTCGATGATTAAGGACAAACATATCCCCAATGTGTCAGAATTGCTTTCTCGCAAATCAAACTTCATGTTTACCAATAAAGGAAAGATGGGAAGTGGGGCCCCCTGCTCACAGGGTCACAGCAAGAAGTACTGAAATTCTGCCACTTCAAATGCAACAATAGGAGAACAATGTTGGAGGGGCTGACTATCTTAATAGTAAAGAAACTATTTAAAATATATCTACAAATACCCTGCTTTTGCATAAACACTCAATCAAGCCAAGGGTTGTGAGTTTACCTTACAAAAGAGGGATACCATGCAAAGTATAAGCCACAGGGTACATTCAATTAAATGTTCTAACCTAAATGTAGATCTGTCATGTATGGATCTAGTCAGTATGCATCCTTGGCAAGCATTGCACAAAGAGGTTTGGGGACTGCAGCAGTTTCTATAGAAGAATGTTTACTTCATTACTTTTAAAATTGTATTTAAAAGTGATCAAATGCTGCTAGTTATTGGGTCAGTTAAATGCTTTTAACAATTTGGACAAAACATACCATAGGTCCTTGGAATGAAATTGATCTTTGCATCCTCTAGATCTGTCTAGCTTGTCCTTCTGTTGTATTGACCAGCTCCTTTGAAAGAGCATAGTTTTCTGGGCAGAATTTAGGGGAAATAAAAAATAAAAATAAAGCACACCTGGCTAAGCCCTGATACGCCCATGTCGGTGTACACTATTAATAAATCAAGAACTATCAGGGTGAGAGATCACATGTGCAGTCCTTAAATGTTCTCTTATATGTAAGCATAGGATACAGACTTTCGATATCAGATCAACAAAGTCTTTGACCATTGGTTATTTATTAAACATATCGATTTTTTCAAAGATAAAAATTCATTCAGAACCCAAAAAAAAGGACACTGTTAATTACAAATTGGTAGTACAAATGTGTACCATCCAACAGTATTCAACTAATACAACACATATTTTTACTTCATTTTCAACAATACATTTACAAAAACATATGCTACCCAGAGCATAGTACATTTCTGGAGTACAAAAACAGCAGTGTGACATTAAACACTGAACATAAAAAGGAGGTTGTCGACATTATAATGTTTTGGCCAAGTGAAGCTAATTGTTGGTGCTTCAATAGAATAAGCCTGCTTCAGGATGGGGGGGCTGATGTATAATCCATGTCCAAATGGTATTGTCAGTAAAAATGTGCTGCGGTAAATTCTTAGAAATTAATTATTGGAAAAGAGCCTCTCTTAATTGGTGGGAGGATCTGTCATCTAGGTGCCCCATCAAATGAATGATGATTGCCAGGACTTTCATTCACCCCACATGGGAAAACCCCCGGGTGTAATGTCTTTAATGGTTGATCTAATGAGTGGATCACATCCCGTGTGGAGCAACGTTGTCGAGCTGGATTGTTTTACAATTAACAAGTCCTGGTGCCAGCGAAGCACATCCGGCGGCTGCACTCCCTTTGTGTTCCCGCAAGATGACACCAGCCAAGTAAGGGCCTTGTGTGGCTGGCTAATGCAGGCAGTACACAGTGTGTTCTCACCCACATTTTTAGCCATCTGATTTGCTGAGCACCCATCCCTACATGCAAATAAGCAAAGAGGTGGTTGAGTCTAGTGTTGGTGAGGAAGTCCAATAGTATCAGTAATGATAAACTGAAAAAGCCAGTTACAAAGAAGACTTTCCTTGGAATGTGAAAGTTTCAAGTGAGAGTTTTGTGTGGGAAAGGATCATTTCAATCCTTGTTGTGGAAGGATGTTTTATGTAGTTGTGAAGAAGTTATGGTCGACTGTTATGTTAAGTTAATGTACTGGTGAAGCATTCATACACCATACGAGAGGGTTATTGGCACTGAGAAAATGCAAAGGGGTTAGTGGTAAATGTGTGAAAACAAGTATGTTTGGAGGTGTAGCGTCTAGGTGGATATAGATCAAAGCTCAATTTATAGTAACTTACATTTCATGGGATTTAGGATGGGGAAACTCTACCAAATTTACAGGCATAGTGTCAGTAGGGAATATTAAGAAGCTGATGAAAGGTGCTGGTAGATCGATATATGGCATGTTTCTAAGGTGGAAAAAAGTGAGAAAAGTGTGGCTGTTGGAAAATAAGGCACTGATTGTCATTTACATACATAAAGAAATACAATCCAAAGGGTTTGATTGTCAGTTAAATATGTGATGTACAGTATTCATCAAAAGAAATAGAGAGAGCGTGGGTTGGGGTTAAGAAGTAAAGGGATCAAATAAACTGCTTCAAGATGGTCAGTGAGTTAGGAAGATAGCCAGTTCAGTGCGCAGCCCCTAATTCCCAGTGCTGATAGGCTGTCAAACAGGATGGAATAATCCTCCTTATTGAAAGTACCAGACATATTGATGAGGACAAGAGATGTTGGAATGCCGTTTTCTATAGTAAATTGAAAGCCATTGTCAGTGGCTGTGGAAACTTGTTTTCCGTCTCTGCCTGGACGGAAAACCTCAAGAAGGAGTTGTATAAAAGAATGAGTTTCCATAAAATCATGCAATTGGGAATTAACAACGGCTTTCAACATGTCGACTGTGGCTGGCTTTAAAGACAGAATAACGGGAACCGGAAGGGAATCAATAGAAGTGTATTTTTTGGAGAGGAGTAATTATGGCTTTTTTAAGGTGTCTGGAAAAGTGCCATTGGGAAGACATAAGTCAGGGTGTGGAGAAACAAGGGGTGATATTATTGTTGCAGATAAGTTAAAGGGTTTTGAAAGGACAGAGATCAAGATGAAATTCAAATTTGGTCCATGAGATTAGTAGTTGAAGGTCATCAGAGTTGAGGGGAGAGCAGGAATATGGGCAGGGCAAAGAGAGGTGAAGCACGGAATGGCAAAAACATATTTGGGGTCTCAAGGAGAAAAACTATTATGGAAGTAAAGGATTTATTTGTTAAAAATGGAGGTTATACTATCACAAATATCGTGCGAGAAAGGGGCAGTGGAGCTGAGAGCAGGGGAATTGGAGTTATTCAATGTAAGAACATATTTTCTTACGCTTCAAGGAGACAGTAACGATTTTAGAAGAAAACTTTCTTCCTGTCTGATGGCCCCTTTGGACGGTCCATTTGATTCATGCATTCAAGTCACTTTTCAGAATTAAATGAAAAGCAGCAGTGCTTTTCAGCTGATATGACAAAATATTTGATATAAAAAAATGTTTGATATCAACAATTTAGATGTTTTCTGACAGTGTAAGAGAGAAGTCATAATCATGGTGATTTGGGAAAATAGGGCCACTGTGGCCCAACAGTCAGATTACAAAATTGCTGCAGAGGGGCATGAGGAGAAAAGACGTGGGTTGGATAAGAAGATCATCTCTTAGTTCCTTTATGCAGAGTTTTTCCATGCATTTTTGTGGACAATGTGTTATGGGGGAGCAGCATGAACGTATAATGGACTATTTGAATCAATTCTATTTATGCATTTAAGCATGAATTTTGCTAATAAATCTGCAAGCATATAACCTAGAATCAAATCGAAAAACATGTTATGATCATGACATGCCCCTCTACAAAACGAATCCAAATAAAAAATGCCCACATCTTAAATATGTTTTTTAATGAATATGAATAACTTGCGTAACTAATTATGGCACACATATCCCAGATATCCAGTTGTTCATTGGGGCCAGAGAATCACAAAAATCCATATTTAATCAATATGACACATTGCGATTAAGAAATGTGGACTATCAATGATTGTGCATTAAAAAAAGTTTAGTGCAGGCAGCTCGCGAGTTTCCCATGAAATGTGGACTAACAATGATTGTGCATTAAAAAATGTTAAGTGCAGGCAGCTCCTGAGTTTCCCATAAATTAAAAAAGTATACACATGTACAAATTCGGGGGGTATTCTGAGGGAGTGTCTGACTAGTATGTAAACACATGGAAATATTTGACCATGTGTGACTTAATGATGGCAAATCATGGGAATATCACCATTGATAAAGACAGACACATACAGGAATAGAAACATCACTCTGGAATTAAAAACTGCAAAGCAGGGAGAACACCTGTTCCGAATGCATGATAACTGAGCCTGGATGTTACTTGGAAGATTGGGCCCTATATATGCAAACACTCTTACGTGGCACAGATCTGCATTTCAAGAAGTAGGAAAGGACAGCCTATGAGTTACTTAAAAACTCATGTGTGTCCATCCTTGCTTAGTTACTTAAAGAATTATTTCAAAGTGGGCATTACAATTCCCCTAAATGTAATTAAACAGTTCCCCTAGGATAATTGCTCTGCTAAATCCACTTCGTGGGAGAGAACATGAGAGGTGATTTTCACTAGGGTGTGCTTGTTCCCAATAAAATATCTTGAGATTTGTTTGTGCAATGAAACAGTGCTTTCTCACTTTATTTAAAGCCAAGTGAGTTGTGACTTCTTGTAGAAAACAGAGCATGTTTCTGCATAAGGAGTGTGGGGGCTGGTACATTATTATTGACATAATGAGAATGGGATAGTGTAATTTGATAGTGTAAGTTATATCATGTTTTCACTGTACTGACAAATAAATAAGAACAAACATGCTGTATCTGTGAAGTTTACACTGCATAAAATAGTAAACTCCTCTGAGCACTAGGAGTGCAGCATTTTGTAAATTAACTAAAAGACTGCAACCAGCATGTTTACACGGGTATAGATAATCAGTTAGGACGTGGCTCAAATGGAGAATTGCTTAGTAACTTAAGACCTGTGAGGTGGGAGTCGGGCCCTAGTTGATCTATTTGATTGCGATTTCTTGAATTTGTTAGAAAGATATCTAAGTGGTTCCTGCAACAAGGGGATTGCAATAGTCTAGTCTGGAGACTATAATGGCTCTTGCTAGCGTAATGCAGCTGTCTGTGGAGAGGAAGTGTCTGCCGGCATTGATAAGTTTAGTTGTGTAGGCTGCAGATGATGCTATGGTGTTAACCTGTCTAGTTATAATAACTTCTTTGGAGACTGGAAGAGAGTTGCCATCTATGGTAAATGTTGTGTAAGTGCTGTAAAGTCACTGTAGGAGACTAGGGCAGGGGAGGACAATGCTGACAGTGAGAAGACTCTCATAGCTCTATTGGACAGGAAGGATTCAATCCTTGTCATTGCTTTAGGGGAGAAGTGGGCAGGTGGGGCCAGGTGATGACACAGGATTGTGTGATCCACCAAGTCAAAGGCAGCTGAGAGGTCTAGCAGGAGGAGGAGGAGGGCTAATTTGCCGCTATCTTTAAATGTGTCCATTTGTATTTTTAAGTCAAGGAGTGCAGATTCCGTTCCATAGTTGGTGGGGATGCTAGGGTCCAGTGTTGGCTTTTTGAGAAGGGGGAGGATCCACGTGTCTTTGAGGTTGGTAGGCACTGTGCCCATGGTAAATGAAGTATTGATGAGTGAGGCAATGAAGGGGGTTAGCTCACCAGCACAGTCCTGGATGACGGAGGCCAGCAGATGTCGCCTTGACATATGGAAGGTTTTAGGCCTTTGATCATTTTAGTGACTTGTAGCTTGGACACTTGTGAGAATTCAAACGGATGGGTAGGATACTCAAGAGGTGCTAGGGGTTGTGCTCGGAGTGTTCCACTGGACATAAGTTCTTTCATTATATATAAGATTTTAGTTTGGAGTGAGGAGATTTGTTCAGTAGTGCATTTTGTATATTTGCACACCATGCGCTGTCTTTGAGGCAGCTGGCAACTGAGGTCACTGGAAATCCAGTTCACACAATATTTCAAATAGCTCTCTAGTGCCTGACTGGGCTTTATCAATCCTCTCATTGTAGGAGGCATTTTTCGCTTTGACTATGGCCTCTTTATAGATTTTAGATAGAGTGGTGAAGTGGTATTTGATGTCTGAGGGATCCTTTTTACAGGTTGTCTCAGCTGCTCGTTTCGTAGAGCAAACAGTTTTGAGATTAGGGCTGAACCAGGTGTTCACGTGAGCTGGAGGCTTGGGTTTGCACTGGCTCATAGGGGCCACTGTGTGAATCGCTTGGAGGAGTGGGTGGTTATACAAGTCGACCATTGCTGTTGTATCCATGGTGGAAGGTTGGAAGGCTGTGAGTGGCTTTAGGAGTGGGAGGATATTGGCAGGAGTGATGTTCCTTGCCTTTCTGGTAAGAATGGCTGGTAAGAGCAGTACTGCCTGCAGGGGAGGGTTACTCAGAGGGATAGCAAACAAAATCATATTGTAGTCTGACCACAGGCAAGAGTATTTTGATATTACTGCTGTATTCTGCAAGTCAGTCTAGGGTGCAGCCTTTATTGTAGGTAGGCTCATTGATGGGTTGAGAGAATGTCCGCGAGGTCGTTAAAGACTAAGTTTAAGTCACCTAGGTGAGCGATTCTGGATGAGGGCCTGGCCTCCAATGAAATGAATAGTGAGATGTCTTCTTTGAATGAGAGAACTGGACTCAGGGGCCTGTAGATGAGGAGGAGGGTACGGGTGGCTGAGTGGGAGAGTTTCAATTTGATAGACATGAGTTCTCAGGAGTGGATTGCAGGGCGGTTTATTTATCTAATGGAAAGAAATTTTTAGCAATGAAGGTTACTCTACCCCTTTTGCTGTTGGTCTATCATTCCTTTAGATAGTGTAGTTGTCTGGGATCGCCAAGGAGGGGGTGGGACCAGCTGGAGGGTATAGCCAAGTTTCTAGGTGGTTGGAAGTGATTAGGCCGGAAATGTCAAGGGCATGTGCCAGTAAGGATCTTGCATTGATTAGAGCTCCTCTGAGTGGGTGTGAGTAGGTCAGGGCTAAGGCATCCAGCTATCTTGGCCATGGTACTGGTCACAGCATCTGTTGGGACATTGCAATTTGAGTTGGGCACCAGGGAGCTGCAATAGGAGAAGTGTATTATTTAACAAACAAAAAAGGGAGATCCACAAGCAAAGCAATATTCATTGCATTGTCATTAGTTTATGAAAAATGATAAGCTTGGAGGGAGGGGTTTGAGTCTGTGCCCGAAGGGTCACTGGGGGGAGCAACAAAGTGAACACATACTCAGATTGAGTTGAAGTTTTGATATGTTAAGATGTGAAGAAAGAAAACCATTAAAAACATATGACATTATTCAAAATCATACACAAGATTTTGTTGAAGGTATATAAAAACAAAAGATACATGTATATTTACAAAACTAAATCCTTAGAGCTGACAAATCACAGGTAAAGAAAAATAGTTAAATTGAAAAATTAAAAAAAAATCAAGAAGAGAGAGAAAAGGAAAACAAAGCACAACAATTTAACAGGATTTAACTAATTTTCAGAAAATTAAACAGTTCTTGCTTGAAAACAAGTCAGGATATTGTTACATATGGATCCTATTAGGCTGTAGTCCTTTCAAGACTGTAGACCTGCTTAATGTTTAGATAAGTCTATAGATTAATTAAATGCCAACGTGTGAAGATGAAGACTCTTGTAAGGAGTAATGGTCAGTGCTACTGAAGAGGATGTTTAGAAGATATGTTCTTCCGTAGGGCTGTAGGGCACTGCCAAACACGTTTCGGCTATGCCATTCATTAATAGCATCTGTATGTGGCCTTCCTCAAGACGGAAAGAAAGAGAAGCTGCGGTCTCTGTTGGAGAGGGAGGCAGAAAAAGAAGGTACAGATATGTATCAGGGTTTGGGCAAAGAATGCTGACACAATGTTGCTGGGAAGCCTCCTTCAAGAGGAACGCTAAAAAAATCAGAGGTGGAGTCCACAGAATACTTACCCTGTGGTGTAAGCAGGAGTAAGCAAGGTGTGTGACTATACAACCGTATGTACAGAGTCACATATGGTGCTTGGACCCGGGCCGTCCCCTGCCGACCACTTCTGTATTCCAGGGAATCAAGTACCTATAAATGAAAGGAAAGGTGTTTTATGGACTGGCCCAAGTGGCTGGTTCAGGGAGTGATGGAGACAGCCATGCATGAGAGGGAAGGACCAGCTGAATGAATGTGAATACCGGTAAAAACATAAGGCAGGGGAAGTTGGATAGTAAGAGCCGTGCCTGCTTTGTTCAAACAAGGGAGAAATCAAAGTCGCGAACTAGTGGCCTATTGGGGCCATGGCACGGGAGCCCAAGGGTGAATCTCTTGAAAGGGAGGCATGCATGGTGAAGGTAATATGCAAGTGCCTAGTTAAGGGATATAAAACACAAGTCCCTAGTGTGGAGGCTGGGAGTCTACCTGGATGTAGAACTGGTCGTCCTTGCTGAAGTGGAGCAGTGGTCCCTGTGGATTGGTCAGCGCGTGGAAGGGATGGCAAGTGGTATTGCTCATTCCTCAGAAATAAGGAAAAGGGAGGAGTCCATCCATTCATGCTGAAAGGGAATGGAGTACAGTATGAATGATAAAACATATTGCCTCCAATGGATGGTGTGTTGATTAATGTGCAGGCTACCGTGAAGGCTTTCTGCTGTCAGTTTTAAAGGCAGTCTCTTGCATGGGGATCTGCAGAGTCACGGAACGCGACTGAAATAGTTTGCGTGATCAGTGCGCCACAGAAAACAAAGCACAGGGTATAAATACCTGTAGTGTGAAGGAGAGCGTTCAGAATAAAGCCAAAGGCTGGCAATCTAGCATGGTCACGGGCGTATGCAGCGGACGAGAAGTTAGTCAGGCAGCAGCGTGGTCTGAGTGAGTCGAAAGCTGCGGCCGTTGCCTAGACTACCTTCCTGGGTCTCAGCCGGACCATACCAAAGCCGGTATAGCAGGGGGTGTTGCAAGTGTGTTGACTCGAATGATCCAAGGTAGCGGGTCATTCATTCCCCGAATTATAATTAGGTAACGGCCCCTATGACTAGAGGCACGGGGGAAGACAAATTGAAAAGGCTGAACCTTAGGGTTTGGGTGGGTGTGGCCCAAACGCTTAGAAGCAACACGGACATAGGGCACTTGGTATGTACCAGTGCCGTGTGTGCATGAGTTGCCGTGGCAACCCTACAACGCGGAAAACGGAGTCTGTTGAGCACGTAGTGCAGACTACCGCTGCGCATGTTGGGTGATTAAAAATATATATATATGTACCACGAACTGCAAAAATAGGTCCCCAGGTGCAGGGTTAAAGCTGAAATGAGCTGGGTTTTGTAAAATGATCTAGCAGACAGGTGGCCTAGCTAGCGCTCCCTGCAATGTGACCTACCAGTTGTGAGTGTTCTGCATTCAGCACAAAAGAACAAGAAAAAAGGGGGTAGGTGAGGTGGGGTTTGGACAGTGTATATTAAATGGGCCATAGACATTCTTCGTTCATGCCATTATAATAACTGTCTAGACGGTGTATCCACCTAGCCTCTTTGTGCAGAAGACTGCTTGTGATGTTTGTTGAGTTAGTGACAGTATCAACAATCCACCATGTTATATCATCTGGTGAGTGCTGTGCTTCCATGTAATGGGCCACCAAAGGTGCTGACAGGTTCTTGCATCTGATGCGAGATCTGTGCTTGCAAATTCTCACATGGACCGGTCTTTGTGTTTGGACCACATAACGCAAACCACACGGACATTCAATAATATAAATGGCCTGTTTGGTCTTGCAGTTAGTTAGATTTCGAAGGGTCCACACTCGTTCGAATATTTTGAAATCTTTATTTTGCGGGTGAACTTACAGGAAGAGCAATTCCCACATGGAAAATGTCCCTGGGTGGTTTGCAGATTCCATAGACCTAACCGTGGGGCTGGTTTGACGAATCTTGAGTGGACCATTTGGTCTCTCAGGTTCTTGGCTCGTTTATAAGCAAAGCGGGGCAGAGGTTCATTGGGTAAACAAAGTTTGGTCAGGACCCAGTGCTTGGATATAAGTTTATGGATTTGTGAAGTATGTGTACCATGCGTAATAAGGCAGGTCATTCTCGAATCTTGGGTTGTTGTGTTTTCTTTCACAGCTAGAAGGGAGTCTCTGTTATAGAACCTTGCTCTTTTTTTGGAATGTGAAATAATGGGGTGGGGGTAACCTCGTTCTTTTAGTCTCATATCAAGGTCAGCCGCATGTTTATAAAAGTCATTAAGTCCGGAGCAATTTCTTCTAATGCAGAGATTTTGACCGTAGGGTACATTTTCCCGTATGTGTTTGGGGTGGTCACTTAGGAAATGCAGCAAGGTATTACGATCGCTAGGTTTTCTAAAAAGATTGCATGTCAGACCACCATTGGTATGCTCAATTTGCAGGTCTAGAAAACTGATGCCTGATTTGCTATATGTCATCGTGAATTGAATGTTAAGGTTTCTATTGTTGAGCCAAGAATGGAACAGTTTGAGGTCTGATTCTGTACCTTCCCAGATGCACAAAATATCATCGATGTATCGCTTCCATTCACGGATTTGTTTCTTGAAGGGTTTGCTGGTTGACAAAATATGGGTCTCTTCAAAATCACCCATATATAGAATAGACAGACTCGGGGCAAATGTGGCCCCCATTGCGGTACACTTTGTTTGTAGATAAAATTGACTGTCAAACTCAAAATAGTTCTTAGATAAAGCTAAAGTGAGTAATTCAATTATAAAGTTGGCAGGGACCTGGTTTTGTAGTTGAAGTTGAGTGAGGAATTTGAGCATAGACTCTATTGCGTCTGTCTGTGGGATGCTCATGTATAGTGAGCAAATGTCAAATGTCACTAGCAATTGTTGATTGGAATCAAAGTTTAGACCTTCGAAGACCTGTATCGTTTGTGTGGTGTCTCAAAGATACATAGAGGTTTTGATGCTCGTCGGTTTAAAAAATTAGTCAATAAAGCGACATATCGGTTCGAGTGCCGATCCACAACTGGAAACGATGGGTCTCCCTGGTGCCAGTAAGGATCTTGCATTGATTAGAGCTCCTCTGAGAGGTGCGGGTGTGAGTAGGTCAGGGCTAAGGCATCCAGCTATCTTGGCCATGGTACTGGTCACAGCATCTGTTGGGACATTGCAATTTGAGTTGGGCACCAGGGAGCTGCAATAGGAGAAGTGGCCTTAGGATAGGAGCCAGTCATCATGCCGTTAGCAGTGGTAGCAGCCACTGCTCCCACTAGGCTAGTGCCAGTAGTGTCATTCTTAGGCAGGGCCGCAGATGTATTGACCTTAGAAGGGACACATGCTATATTGTTTGTGGATGGGCTGTGGCTCATTCTACGGCAAGGTCTTGAAGTTGTTGGCATTTGTATCAATGGCAGAAGGAGATTGAACCGCAATAGTATCTGAGACAGTTGTATTACATTGGGCAGTTTTATCAGCTGATATCAATGCAGGACTAGCAGCAAGGATAATAACATCATATACATTGGTGTCAATTGTATTACATAGCACAGCAGAGACATTGCTGTTAAACAGTATGTGGCATGCTGAGGCTGTAGAAAAAATATTAGCAACTGGTTTTGAAGCCATGGTTTTAGGTACATGCTTAGCAGGACAGTTCTTTGAGTTCCAGGCGTCAAGACTAGTGGAAATATTTGCTGGCATAAATGTAGTGACAACTTATATGGTGTGTGGGTGAGGAGCATATATTTTGGCCAGTTTGTGTACAGCAAGGTTAGGTTTGGGCCCAGGTGTTGCAGAGGTGAACCTTCGGGCTTGTTACATGATTACCAGCAAAGTTGGTGTTAGGGGGACATTGAGCTGTTCAGGAAGGGGTCCAGAAATGTGGTCTTTGGAAAGATGTTCGCCTTTTGCTCATGGCAGCAGTCCGGAAGCCTACCAGATTGTTTCTCTGATGAGTTTGCATAGGTGTGGTGTGCCCCATATCGTGCCTCATGATGCACGTAGGAAGACACTTGTTTTGGGCCCAAAAAGGACTGGGTCTGGCAGCCCCTTTCTTGCAGGTGGGCACCTGGCTTGGAGGAGGAGAGGCTTAGCATAGGAAGTGCATTAGGTAGGAAGGGGGAATGGGGGATACACATGTGGAAGGGCAACTTGGTTGCCATACAGATCTGCACCTTAAGGATCCGTAGGGTAGAAGGAACAGGTTAGACCACAGGACCAGTCGGTGACAGGCCTTCAGAGGCCAAACAGGGCCTGACAGGGAGTTCCAATGGCCTTACATGTGGGTCTTAAGTGAGACCCAGCGTCACCTGCTGGCTCGCTGGGGGCTGTGGTATAAGAGATAGAGTAACCCAATTCAGAGGGCATCTGGACACATTCATAGGTGCATGGGTAAGCAGTGATACTGGGTTGGCCTTCTTAGAGTGTGTGATTTCAAGTGGAATGAGCAGGGCTGCTCGCTCCATAATTTCATTACCAAGTAGTACTAAAGTGTGGAGGTGACACGACAAGTGGCCAAGTGCAGCCCAACAGTAATCAGGGGCATAGGGGTCACAGATCACTATTAGGTGCAACCGAGCAAGGTCAGGTTGAGGGCAGGTAAATGCATATGGCCCAGGGGGAGCAGACACCATTGGTGGATCATGGTGCTTACCTTCCATTCTGGTTACGGCAGTCAGACTGAACCCTGTGTCAGTGGATCCGATCTCAGCATCGGCTTGCCATCAGATCTTGTGTAGATCGGCAGAGACAGCAGTTTTGCCTGGCCTTGCACACTGGCCTTCCAAACTGGCCTGCTTCACCATCCAGCTCACTGCTGCCTTGGTTATTGAATGGGCTGGAGCCCAATCAAAAGACTCCATGCTTGCATTGTTGAAGCTATCTGTCTTGATGGTTATGGTGGTGGCATTTTTGCAGTGTTTTCCGGGTCTTTGTTTCTAATAATGCTGCTGGATGTTTCTTTGTGTTCAGGGAGCCACAGCAAGGGCTGATGGCCCAGGAGACTGGCTGAGATGGCAAGTTCACTTGGTCTTGCACACTGGCCTTCCAAACTGGCTCACCGCCGCCTGTATTTTGGATGGGACGTTGCCCAATCAAAATGCTCTATACTTGCATCTAGGCAGCAATCTGTCTCGATGGTTATGGTGGCAGCCATCTTTGCAGTGTATTATGGGTCTTTGTTTCGCATAATGATGCTGGATGTTTCTCCATGTCTGGGCTTCACCATTTGGCTCACCGCCTCCTTGGTTATTGGATGGGCCAGTGCCCAATCAAAAGGCTTCATACTTGCATTGTTGAGGCAATCTGTCTCAATGGTTATTGTGGCAGCTATCTTTGCAGTGTGTTCCCGGTCTTTGTTTCTAATATTGCTGCTGGATGTTTCTTCACCTCTGGGGAGCCACAGCAAGGGATGCTGTTCCAAAAGTCCAGCAGAGATTGGATGTTTGCTTGGCCTTGCACAGTGGCCTTCTGAACTGGCTGGCTTTGCCATCTGGCTAACTGCCACCTTGGTTATTGGATGGGCTGGTGCCCTATCAATAGGTTTCATAGTAGCATCGTTGAGGCAAGCTGTGTCAATGGTTACGGTGGCGTTTGTCTTTGCAGTGCATTCTGGGTCTTTGTTTCTAATAATGCTGCTGGGTGTTTATTCACTTCTCTGGAGCCACAGCAAGGGCTGCTGGCACAGGAGACCAGCACAGATGGCAGGTTCACTTGGCCTTGCACGCTGCTTTAGAAAGCTTAAGCAAGCTTAAGGGAGGTGGAAGGGCGTTCAGCTATCCTAATTCTATTCCCATCCAAAATGTTACTACTGTTAATGACAGCCTCCCTTTTCTATTGACATTGAAAGTGTTGTGCACCGGTGGGATCCAATTTGTGAAGTGAAGTAGGAGGGGTTATCATCCTTGTATTAGGAAATCATACAACTGTGTTTCTATATTGGGTGTTCTCAATCAATATCCTGTGTGTTCTAAATTGATAGCCCTGCTTCTCTAGCCCAGACCTGCAGACTTAAATGCAACTCATTATAGCCTGCATTCAAATTGCACACAAAACTGGAACAGCAGCTTGCCTCAACCTCCTAAATATTAGGAAAATCAGGTACCTCCTTCATGTTGACATGGCCACGCATCTCTTCATGATTCTTGTCTTCTATAAACTGGACTACTATGTCAGCATCCTATTTGGCCTCCGCAACTACGCTTTCATTAATTTTGCTACCAGGACCCTCTTTGAACTCCCTCACTTCGCACCTACTTCCTCGTACCATCACTTGCCTTGGGGTTGATGATGCACAACAGGACCAGATTTAAACTTCTTTTCCTGGTTCACAAATCTATCCATGGTGAGGCACCACCGTATCTATCCTCCTCTATCCAACACTACAAGCGTTCTCATAATCTCGGCTCTGCCTTCCCAACTACCCTTGTGGCTCCTCGCCCTCCGTGTTCTTCCTCTCGTAATTGCTCATTCTCTCTTCCTGATGCATTTCCATGGAATTCTCTCCCCCACACCCGTGGATATCCAAGAAACAGTCCATATGGATTTGTTCAAAACCAACTAAAAACCTACCTCCTTGTCTCTGAGTTACCCTTTTAACCTACCTCTCATCTACCTGCTAACTAACATCTTCCCCATCACCTCTAACCTGCCTCTGTCCCGTCAAATCTGATTTCTCATCTATTGTATGTTTTTTGTGATCAAAAGAGCATTGTTCCTTCTGTATATAACTAAATACAAATATATCAATAAATAATAATAGAAAATAAACATACTAGCAATATTTGCTCCATACCTTCATGTGAGATGATTGCTAATGTGATGTGTATGTTTTTTCACACACACCGATAAGAAGCAATGCCACATTGAAGTATTTTGTATTGTGTACATAATATTTCTGTTGTTGAATATCACTATTAAGAAATATTAATTGATATACAGTGTATGAATGCATTACATTTAGTGATTCTGTCACAGGTAGGTCAGCCCTCTGCATGTAATCTGATGGTGGTGACTTTGCCGGCATAAAGTAAGGTGGCCATCTTTGAGATTATTTTTTATAACTACATTTGATTTCAGTTATGCAGACATCTTGTTTTTTGTCACGCCACTTAGTGAAAACAACAAAATATCAATACCTTTGTGACAAATCCAAATGCGACACCGCATGGCACCAAGTTAAATATATGTGGTGGCTCCAAGATCTAGGCCAGGGTACGACCTGCTGAATGAGTGTGGCTCTTGGTCTGTATGGCTAGTAAACATCTTTCCAGGTGAATCAGAAAGGATGAGGGAACTGAATTTAGGGGACAATCAGCTGAGATAACTGAAATGAGAATACATGCATATTTTGGAAATGTATTATTAATACATGAGTGCAAATGCTTCATTTGTGATGATTTAATGCATGAAGTGTTATGGGGTGCAAAGAAATATTTGAAAACTTGAGACATGGGTGAGAAAGGAAGGTAGAGCTGGGAATTGCGTTATACTAGAAATAGTGCACATATGAGAGTGAGGAGGTAACATGAAAATAAAGGATACTTTTGTTCTCATTGTTTAACCCATGGTGTAAATAAAGTATACCAAAGTGAGTAGCAATGAACTGGTATTTATTTATTTATGTATTTATTTATTAGCATTTATAGAGTGCGCATCAGCCCTTAGGCATCGTGGCACTGTTACAGAGGTACGTGCAGGTTACATAGGATAGCAAACAGTGTTTTTCAGAAAAATATACAGAGATACAGAGATACATAAGAACTAAGGTAAGAATTAGTTACATAATTTGGTGCAAACAGAGAAGCGTACCAGAGAAAACTTAGTTACTATGTCAGGGTGATGGAAGATTTCTAGGGGAGGAGGGGGAAAGAGGCGGGCTAGTTGAACAGAGTTGTTATTATGGATTTGCGAAAGGATGTTAGCGAAGGTTCCACTCTGAGAGCATTGGGAAGGGCATTCCATAGTTTGGGAGCTATGAAAGGGAAGCTGATACCACCCACATTTGCTCTTTTGATGGGGGGAACACAGAGTTGGTTGGCAGTACTGGATGATGCACGTGTACTGCACTATTAACAGCTATTCCAGGTTTCCGGAGTTCTTGCACAGGTAGATGTGGCAAAAGAGGTACTTTTAACCAACTGAGATCATTGGTCAGGGGTGGACATATATTGTATCCTTACACATTAAACACTTCCTTAATAGTGCTGCCTTTTCAAATATAAATGCAGTGTGACAGTCACAGATGCTGTCTGTAACATTTCTCTGAAAGTTGTTAGCGTGTTTATATGTTACAGAGATAAAACATAAACTGCACATGTGTCTCCCTGGAACTATTACTTATTTGCACGTGTCTGTTGCTGCCTCTCATCAGGCAATAATAGAGATATTTATAGTCAACAAGGCATTTTACATATGTATACATGGCTCAAAGGTTACTTCAACTGCAATCATATATTCCACAGGCTCCTCAAATGATTGCACACTAATAATCGGTATTAGTCACAATTTTGTGTGAAAGTGCTACAGAAATGTACATTAAAATGGATATAGCATGTCAAAATCAATCACGAAATGCATAACCAATTTGAGGGATTTACATGTTTTAAACAAGATCACTTTCGTCATTTGCACATCACTTGTGTATTGTCCCCATGGTGGCTTTGGTCAATTTGTTATTTGTTGCTTAAATTAGTGGTGATGCTCTCCAAACTCCTTATCTAACCCACACTCACCACCTCACCCTGCCACCCACCACCCCCAAACCCCAAATACACAAAATAAATATATATATATTAAAGCGTGGTGGTTGCTGCACTATACTTAAGTAGAGTATCAAGTTCCAAAGGAAACACGAAATTTGAATTGCTAATAACTTTTGACTTGCATGATGGATTTGGCTTCTATTTTGCAAACACAAAGTTTTGTATAGCCCCTCCCCCTAGAATGGCCGTTTTTTGTGAACAATTCCTTAAAAAATGAAAAAGTTATTAAGAAAGCAAAAAAAATGCTATTTTTGGCCTACAGCCATGCATTTCCCCTTAGAGAAAAAGTCCACATTTCTTCGCAGCACACAGCAAAAACTGTTGGACGGAATTGGAAAAGGTACAAAACAAGTTGGGCACATGGCATTTATTCGATTTCTGGAAGGGATCTGTGGTTATTCTGTCCAGTAGTTGTTAAAACATTTGATGGAGAATAAAGTGCCCAATTCATACCAACATTATAGCTATATGTGTCCCACAATCCATCAGCAAGGCTTTTCAGAACTAAAAAAGCGTTTCTTTTTTTTTTGTATGATCCTTGAGTACGGATTTATTATGGGAATCATGTTAGCTCCTCTCTGAGCTAAAGCGTCATACACACCCTTACACAAAATCGGTGAGAGGGGAAATACAACCCCAGACATAAGCATTGCAAAACCTGGGAATGATGGCCTATGATGGAGACACACCATAATAAAAGTATTTTACAGTGATGATGCTGGCCATTATTGTTAGAGCAGCATTATGGAAGGGTTTCACCATGGAAAATTGGCATACATTGAGTGTGCAGTCTCATGAACATGCTTTGCAGTGAAAATTCTGGGTTATAGTGTGGATTGTGCATCATGCAACGGATTTAAAGTGGGAATGCTGGCATAAACTATGGGTGCATCATCATGAGTGTATTCTCTAGCAGTGGTTTCATGTACTGTGGGCACAGGCATCATACAAATCTTCTAAATTGCGCATTTGTACTGTCGGTGACCTGACAATTCATTGAATTCTTTTCAGGAATTAGCCTATAGAATCAATTGAAAATGGCATCGCATTTTACTGTATTTTCATCATAGAATGTATGCTAAAATGGGATCTGTGTGATATGGCCATAGCAGTATTGTTTGCGGTGGAACTGACCATAGTCAATTTCACAGGAAAACCAATTTTGCTGCCGCCCATATCCACTAATATTTGCCCCCATGCCCCCAATACATCCCCACCCCCTCTTACCCTTTGCTCCTCCACTTCTTTTGTTCGTTTGTTTATTTGGTAATGTGCACCAAACCCTTAGGTAGCTGGGTGCAGCAGATTCAGGTATATTTGAAGCCTAGTTACAACATGGTATAGGTACAGTAATAACATTTGGGGTATAGAAGGTACAGGGTAGCATACAAATGAAGTGCAATCATCAAAATCAACCAAATGTTACATTAGATAATGGATAAAAGAGAAGTCAAGTAGTCAAGTGCACATATGGGTACAGCAAAACAAGAAAGTATTAGTTTTCATTAGCTCGAAGCCAGTTGTCAGTTCCGTCCCTCTTACGTGGGTCGGCTCTGACTCTGCAGGTTCTGCTTTTCTCTTTTTTTCTTTCTCCTGCCTCCAATCCTAAGGAAGCGGGGGACACCCCTGCTACCACTCAACGCCATCATTACCGAACACGGGGAGTGGGGAATACCCCTGTGACCGTGCTCCCCATGGTTGTTAGCGATTGCCTAATTTGCTCAATTTGGCCAGATGAACCATTTAATCAATTAAAATCGATCAAATTGAGGAATACCCTAAAATGCACCATTTCAAACAATAGTTTGCAGAAAATATCTTGGTGGGAACCAAACCACCCCTCCCATAATACACAGGGCTCCCTTTCTACACTATGTACAAGTGCTCAGCAGCCAACAGCCTTGAATCAATTAATTACTGCTCCCCTCACACCAAAAGCTGCCCCCACCACGGCCTCCACTAAACATAAGTATTGCAACAGGCATCATTGGCACTCAGTATACATGCAGCCCGTCTATGATGCAAAGGCATTGCTCCTGAATGTCTACAGAAACTATGCACGGTCAACACATGACAGCCACACTTTCAGGCAGCCAGTTTAGGCAGAGATTAGGTTTCTTCTCAATAAGTCCCACACACATAGCACATTAAGTGACACACAATAGGATATAAAAGACAAAACAATAATATTACTTCTTTCCTACAGGGCATTCCAGATAACTCTTAAGACGCCACCTAATGACACCCACTCCAAGGGCAACAGTGCCTGCCTGAGTGGAGGTTCAACTCTGCACACACACAAACACTGGGAATTATTGATCACACATTTGGAATACTGAAACCAAGTTCCATTATGTAGCACACAGTGACGGGATGCTGTTGTATCAACCTCAAAAAATGTGTTAGATAATACTGGTCTACGGCATCTTGCACAATGTGTCAGTGTGGGGCAGAGTGGACATACATTCTGTTGATGGCTGGTGTCCACATCCACTCCCTCTCTCTGTAAGAGAAGCAGGTCAGATGGATGAGCCAACAACACAAAGGGATTGCTTGATCCTCACCCATTTCATATAGTGCACACCCAAAAACAAATGCCCGGGAGATGAGCATATCAACAATGGCATGTAGCTTGACAGGGACATATTATTCCTAATAGCATGGGATCTGTATGGATGTGGCAGTGTCAGCAGCCAAACAACACCATATGTCCACTGTAATGATCAGTATGCCAGCAAATAAGACACCTAGTCCAGATACAGGCTGTATGTTAACACTTGTGACACAAGACATATAGCTGGCCAGACAATCAAAGAACATGAAGGGTAGAATGCACAGCAACACATGAACGTCCTTGTAAAAGGCACACATTCATCTTCAATAAATCATGTGGCCACACTTCAGTATGACATAAGTGCAAAAAGAAATCCACACAGCAACGCATGTATATACACGTGCATTTGAGGGACTGATGCCACACACACTAGCAAGAAACATGTATGTTATCTGTATGCTGAGTTCATGCCCAATGTACACCTATGAGTTCATATGCTGAACGTATGTCAACTGTACGCCAAACCACATTGCATGACCCATGAAACAATGTGACCCTCATGTGCCTTCAGGGCAAGCTAACAACACTATAACTGGGGTGTATTCATCAATCATTCCAATGCCACAACCATAAGTCCCTTAAGGTGTCATCCATTGTGGCAATGTCCATACGTGAACACTATAAATCATAGCCACAACAACAGCACGGCAGAGGTCTCACAGATGACGAGGGAAGTACACCTCCAGTATCAAAGTTTGTATGGGCATGAAGAAAATCTGGAGGACAACATTGATTGGCCGGAATATGGCAGGAGATAACGGATCACATAAAGCATGAGAAAATATACATTTGTGGGCTGAATATGTAGAAAAGAAATGGTAAGCCGTGAAGTGCCAGTGTCACCATACAGCAGAGACAAATCTTGACCCAATAAAGTGAATCTTATAAGGTATGAGAGTAAAATATTCCATGTACCATTTGGAGAGTGGTGCTTCAGTTCACATATCACAAGAAACTACTTCAGCACAGGAAGATGCATCATGCAACCCTTAAGTATCACTAGGAAGTATAAACATGATTTCTCATTCATCAGTAGCTCCCTTTCTTAATGCAGCACATCAACTGCATCAGAACCACTAAGTTTGCATGATGATCGCTCCCAAGTTTCTTTCTAGTCTGGCTGCTGTTTGATACATCTAGCATTCTGAAACAAACAGTTGGCACAGCCAAAGGCCATGGCCGCTGCCTAATATTGTGTTGAAGACCATGGCTAGTGGCTGGTTAGTGTATATAATATAGCGTGGATATGGCCGAAGGCCATAGCTAGTGGCTGGTTAGTGCTGTATAATACAGAGTGGGCACAGCTGATTTATATGTTAGAATATATAGTGGGTACAGCTGAATATTTTGGCCAGTGGTCAGTATTGTTCTAAAGTCCATGGCTAGAGCCTAATATACAGAGGACACGGTTGAGAGCTGTATCGACTTGTAAAGGCCAAAATACATGGTTCAGAACCTGTTAGTGTTTTAAAATAGTCAGTGCAAATAGTTGAAGGTTGTGACCACTGTCCATAGCTGAAGTACCCATTCATGTGTTAAAATATATTTGGCCATGCACACTGACCATGGCTGAAGGCCATGCGTAATGCCAGTTACTTTTGTAATGTAATTAGTGATGTCATCAGTGGTGTGATCTGTGATGTCATCATTGTAGTCATAGGCTGTGCAAGAGGTCGGGTGAAGTTGAGGTTGCTTTAGCTGAATTTCAGGTATTTTGTTGTGTTAAGTGCTCACCTTAACGTCCCTGCAACCAAAGTGTTTTCCTGGAATTTCTGAGGTTTTATTACAATGTATTGCTCACCTTAACGTCCCTGCAATTAACGTTTTTTCCAATGAATTTCCAGGGTTGTGTTACAATGTATTGCTCACCTTAAACTCCCTACAACTAAAGTTTTTTTTCCTTGAATGTCAAAGTTGTGTTACAATGTATTGCGCACCTTAACGTCCCTGCAACTAAAGTTGTTTCCTTGTATTTCAAAGGTTTTGTTACAATGTTTTGTTATTCCATCAAATTTTTGAATGCTTCCAGAACACTAGCATGGTCTTCAAGAGGTACAACCGTTTTCAGTGCCATCATTTTCATGCAGGCATGGTTATTCCACCACCATGGCCATTTCGGAGAGCCCTTTTCATCGTGAAAGCCATTCCAGTGCTGTTATTTTGGCGCAAGGGATGTTTGGGACATGGCTAAAATTGCAGCCACGTCTAAATAAGATCACAGGACTGGACTGCAACAAACCTCACCACCTCCAAGTTGCATTGCTTTTCTTGTAATTACATTAAATTACTCTGGTCTGCCAGAGTTCAAGGTCCAGCATTTAACCACTAGGTCACAATGGCTTGGTGCTTCATGGGGCCTACATTTCATACTTAGCCTATACCTGTATATGTTCAATGATAACATTCTAGGTAGGAAACTAGTAAGAATCCAAACAATATCATCATTGCAGCATAATGGCTGAGTGTCGTGACTCAAATTCATTCAGGCCAGGATTCTCCAATGGCTTCGTTCAACATAAATGGGATTTTTTCTTTATTTCATGTTTTCTGTTTTATAATGTTGCCCAGAGACAGTGGAGTCTTCCTTTTGAATATATGTGGAGTATAAGGGTGAAATGTGTGGTATGAGAGTGTAAATGTCATCTGAGAGGGAATAATGTGACTGTGTGGCAAGCACCTCCTTTGAGCTGCACAGAAAGTCTTGTTTGCACTGGCAACGTGCAATGGAAGACATGCAACTATTACTAACCCATTGGTAGTACAGCTGAAAAGACCTTCTTAAAATCATGCAGTGATTGGGTGAACATTTCTATGAAGGAAGCCATGTGAACGAAAGGCATGCCTGTTAGACTGCATAGTCCAGAATACAGAGTATTTACTAAAATATACTGTTTCAAATAAAAGAATAAAAACAAAGTCTTGTTCTCTAGTCTGCCAGTGTTCAAGCATTCTACCACTACGCCACAATGGCTTAGTGCTTCAAGGTGAATACATTTCATACTTAGACTACAATTTAATTTGTCCAATTGTAAAAGGCTAAGTATGAAACTTGTGAATGCCCAAACAATAATCTTGTTTTAGCGTAATGGTTCAGTGCTGCATCTCAAACTCCTGCATGCCAGGTTTCTCGAAGGCAGTGTTCAGCACAAATGTGCGTTGATTTCGTTTTTTCAGTTTTATTATGTTGTCCAGAGACTGTGTAATACATCTTCCATTCCGTTTTATAATGTTTCAGTAAATAAATGTGTTTCATGTTTAATACATGTTCAATCCTGCAAGAACGGTGTAATACATGTCCCAACCAGTTTTATGTTTCAGTAAATAAATGTTTTTCCTGTTTAATCCATATTACGAAATGCAAAGTGCTTGCAGGTTCATGCCAATTGCAACCTCTTGCACCAAAACATCCTTGTGCCGAGAGGTACAAAATGCAGTGCCTGTAGGTTCATGCCGCACCAAAACATCCTTGTGCCGAGAAGTCCCTGCACCCAACTGGCTGCGGCTAACAGGGTGTGCAGTAACAGAACCTACAGAGAAAAGGTTGTGCCATATTGGCATGTGCCTAACTAGCTGTGCCGAAATGTTCTGTCCCATGCAACAAGCCCCTTTTTTATGACCAGTGTCTTGGTGAATGTTGTGATAAACAGCACAACCCCAACTAACCACATTTAAACAGCACAGAAATGGTGAAAAAAAGACTGAATGGAAGAATAACAGATGCCCAGCTACTTTCCACACCCCTAGCGAAAATCAAAAGCTGGCACCCATTCATTTACACACAGTACTGCTTAGCTTCAAAGTGAGGAAGTGGACAGCCCGCACATCCCATGTTGCTCTAATTGGTCTTATAAGTTTGGCTCAGCTACTAGGCACCATGGCCTGAGATGACTGTACTTTTCCTCACTTTGAAGCTAAGCATGATCGGTACTGGTTACTGCATGGATGGGTGACCCGGTTCACCAGTGATTTTTCACCCTCGATGTCACTGTAGCTGTAAACATATTTAGGTTTTTTATTATGTATAAAATATTGCAGGCTTTAAGAACAATGTTTTTAGTTAATGTCATGTGTGATTAAATTAATTGATGAGGATCACACACTTTGGTTAAGCAGCTTGCTACAAGCCCCTTCTTTTTTGGCTGGTCTCTTGGTGACTGTTGTGATACATCCCACAACCCCAACTAACTGCATTTAAGCAGAAAGGAAAAGGGTAAAAAATGATAAGCTGCAAAAATAGCATATGCCCAAGTACTTATGCCCCATACTGAAAATCCCAAGCTGGCCCCCATGAATAAATGCATAGCAAGTGACCCAATATTTTAGAGGGAAATATGCAAATGTAGTTCAATTGACCTCCTTCTTAGAAGAAAGTGTGCAAGACAAAATAGCACTGGGATTTTAAAAAAAAGTAATGAACACCAGAAAAAATAACCTGACAGAGTAAATCTTCCAATAAATATGCTGGCAAAGTTTAAAAGGTGCTCACCTTTTAAAACCAGCAATCTGTAGTGAAACTTTTGATGGAAAAACAAATCCCAATATGAAAGAAGTGTTTGTAGTCTTGTGGGTAAGTGTCTGCACTGGGAACATGATAACCCAAGTAAAATCCTGGTATACAAATACTTAAGCAAGTTTGCCAACCTCAAGAAAAAGGAGTTGCATCCACCCTCTGAAAAATAGCTAGGCTGACCACCCACATGTGTCCTTTACCGGTGCCCTGAAAAGCAACCACAATCAGCGGAAAATAACTGCACATGTGTCCAGGATTGCAAACTCTCCTGCCACATCATTGGCAAATACTCATGACTTACTTGCCGCTTCATCATTTCTGCTCGGATTTCAACAATATTCTGCTTAATAAAGTTAAGTACGCACGCATACCATGGGGTCACTAAGATATATATATATATATATATATATATATATATATATATATATATATATATATATATATCCTTATAGAACTAAAAAGTGTATCATTGTGGCATTACTCTTCCCCCCGCCATCCGTCTTCAATGTGAGACTACAAATAAATTCAGCAAAAGGCAAAAACATGGTCTCTGACTACAAAACGTTCAAGGACTGACAGTAGCACGGTTAAAAAAAAATTGGATGTTGTGTGTCATACGATATTTAAAACTAAGAAAACACACAGAATTCAGGACTGTGGACTGTCTGCCATCCATGCAGTAACCAGGACCAACCCTGCTTAGTTTCAAAGTGAGGAAGGATCCAGCCCCCTTTGGCCATGTTTCTCTAAGTGGTCTTGTAAGGAGGGATCATGCATTAGGCAACATGGCCTTAGGTGACTGACCCGTTCCTCACTTTGAAGCTAAGCAGGGTTTGTTCCAGTTAGTGCAGGGATGGGAATCTCACTGTACACATTTCTATAGTTTTTATTGGGAGACTGCAAATATGTAAATGCATTCAGCAAAAGGCAAAACATGGTCTCTGTGTGCAAAGCTTTCAAGGACTGACAGTAGCATGGTTTAAAAAAAATATCTCAGATGCTGTTTCAGTCGCCCATCCATGCAGTAAAAGGAAATGGCTGGCTTCTTCCTCACTTTGAAGCTACGCAGAGTATCTCCTGGTTATTTCATGGAAGGGAGAGTGTCGCTGGCAGCGATTGTTCACCCCTGACTTTGCTATACAAATATATTTAAAAAAAATATTAAAAATGTAACCGCGGGTACCGAACTTCAGATACCCTTAACATACCCACGGTTATCCGTAGTCCTTCGTATCTTCAAATAGAGCCACAAAAAATGCTTCCCTGCCCCCAGTACCTCATCAAGTGCTCCCCTCATCTGTGCCAGCTCCCCCCACTCCCCAGATGCTCTCCCCTGCTGCTCCCTTTCCCCCACAGCAAACGCTGTTTCTGTGATGCAGTTTGCTTTCAGATATCGGCTATTTGCAGCTATAGCTGATGCTACGGAAAGCTCTGTGCTGCAAATTCAGTCTCTAGACCCCATCCAACTCCAACATTTTGCTTGGTGACCTCGAGCCTCCCCCTACCTCTAGCCGGATGGCATTTTCATGTTTTTGACCTGCAAATAACTTTTTTCCTGCGTTTCATTTTACCATATTCACGGCTATACCTGAGAATATCTCTCACATCGAGATAAAAACAAGATGGTGGTCATTTCATTTCTGAAAACCATGATCCTGCAATGCACCATGGGTGATATCTCTATCTATTTATTCCGATTTATATGTGCATTTGTATAGTGCACAAAGCCCTTAGGCATCAAAGTGCTGACATTTATTGAGCGGAAGAGGGCATGCCCTTCTCCGTTGAACATTTAAATAACTAAAACACAGAATACCCCAAAGCAAGCAAAGCACTCTTTTGAATGCTTCATACCCAAATTGGTTCAGACCTCGTCCAAATCCATCCATTGGTTTGGGCTGTGCACTTTGGCAAAAACTGACCTTTTTGTCTATGGGAAAATGATTGGGAAGTAGGCCGCACTTTTGGAAAAAGAAATTTATTTTGATGCTTAATAACTTTATTAATATTTAACAAATCTTTGCGAACCTTTGCAGTATTGGGGGGCCCATAGACCTTTAATCACTTTCGCAATTTTGGTCAAATCCATTACTCGAATTAAAAGTTATTAACAATCGAATTTTGAGAGGTTCCTATGTGTCTCCGACCCACCTTGAGTATAGGGTAGATATCACCAACAGAGTATGCATGATATATATATATATATATATATATATATATATATATATATATATATATATATATATATATTCAGTAAAAAAACTTTGTTGAAGGGACGTTATGGTTCAAAGTAAAACTGAAAAACCCCTGAAATTCGGCAGTTATGGTAAGATAAGCAACTATAACTCGCGCCACGGTGCACTGCTAACACTAACACCCAGGACATCAAAGATGACATCACAAATGTCATTGATGACATCACTGATGACATCACATATCTGGCTCTCCCTTTTTTCCCTTTACTGACATATCTAGGCCACATAGTTTTCTTCAGTAACAGTCAGGAAGTAAAAATTGAAAAGGTACTATATTTGTAGACTTAGGGTCACGTCACATCATATGAAACATATACATAGCGGAAGACACAGGCTTGAAAGAGAGCAATCCTTTCTGTGCATGAAGATAATCATTAGGGTTATCAGCACTTTCTCATAGTTTTATTTTTATTACTCTACCTTCCCTGTATGTGCTCATATTTGTATACATTATACTCACTCTCCTTTCCTTTGGGTGCAGTCACATCATGTGATACACATACATATGGTAAGTAGCAGCTTTGAAACAGAGCAATAGTTTCTCTGCATAAAGACAATCAGTTAGGTTATGAACTCTTTCTGCTACTACTTCTGCTTTTTTGTTTACTTCACTGTCCCTGTATATACTCATATTTGTATGTGTTGTTGTCTCTTTGTGTTTTGTCTGTAATAATTATGTATTAAGTGGGTTTTATTATCTACTTATTACATGTTTCACAGTACGCAAAATTCTAATAAGAAAGCAGTTATCATTTCACTATTCAACATGGCAAGATTATGAATATGGCACCTTCATCATGTATGCTGCACACACTGCCTATCTTTCTGCATGAGTAGCTTAGTATACTGGGTAGAACTTCATAATAGAATGCTATTTATATCAATGCATTGCTTAATGCACTAATTAGCTCATGATATTTATCCCAATGATCCTTGACAGTTTTTGGTCAGCATTATAAGAATCCCTTGTACAGAGTTTTTATGAAAAGTAAAAGCACATGTGATGTCATCAGTGATGTCATCAATGACATTTGTGATGTCATCTTTGATGTCCTGGGTGTTAGTGTTAGCAGTGCACGGTGGCGCGAGTTATGGTTGCTTAGCTTACCATAACTGGTGAATTTCAGTTTTTTTTTGGTTTTATTTGGAACCATAACGTCCCTTTAACAAAGTTTTTTTATTAGCACGCAAACAATATACAAAGATGGAGTGTAAAAAGCGATTTCTCAGAGATGGCTGAACACAGAATGTTGCAAACTAAGAATTTATGGTCGTTTACAGTGAAGGTCAGCTGCTTCCATTTTTTGCTCGCGTGCCGGAGAGGCCCACGACTCGCACTATAAGGTTATATTGTTTTTTGACCTTGACAGACAGGGATCGTGCTTCTTTTGAAGGAGTGTTGCAAAAACGTAAGACATGATAAGGATGACATTTCTGAAACGAAACCACTTTTATATATTATATCACTATGAGAAAGATCGTTGGCACAGACGGAGTGGTATTTTGGGACTGCTCTACGCTTAGACAATGGAAAATGCCAATATAATGTAAGTAACCCTTTAGATTATTTTATACCGGAATATAATAACAATAGCGTGCCGTTAAAGCCCGGTTAAGTTGTACTTGTTTGTTCAATGTGGCATAGTGTTTTCTACCGCGCACTGCCGAATTGGTCCCCTGTTGCTCAGAGGGCTCTGAAAAAGGCAGAGGACAGAGGGTAGGTTAATGGGAATAAGTTAACATACTCTGTTCCACTATCCTCGCTAGCAAATAGTTTCACGCCCTAATAAATAAAATGAATATTTTTAATGAAGATCAGCTAATTTATGTTTTTTAGAACAGGTTGTCCTTCCGTACTGTCAATGCCACGATTTTCAGACCCCGGCCAACGGATTTTTTAACTGCCAGGTGCAGCTACTTCTAAACAACTTCATGACCCTCACCATTTTATGGGACAATCGCCAAGGACCAATATGCCCTTTTGCGGTACTAGCAGCTAGAAGCAACATACCAACCATTATGGTGGTCTAATGCCTCGTTGTTGGAACAGCCTTACGATTATCAGTGTGACCATAGTGCATCTTTTATCATAAACCAACACCATGTGTACCGCAAAGGAACAGCGCGTGACTCAAGATGAACTTTTGCGGATAGACAGCAAAGACAAATGCAAATCGCTGAATATTCTCTAAACATTTGATGTCAAATAAAAGTACTTTACGAAATGTACAATCTTGCTGTTTGCTTTTAAATCACAGTTTCATATTCCGAATTGTGGCGCGCTGTGTTGTGAGATGATCTGTGTTGTTTTCCGTGTTCTGTGTAAAGTCGCGTAGGACTGGAGACGACTGGGCCTTAAGCGGTACTAGCGGCTAGAAGCAACATACCAACCATTATGGTGGTCTAATGCCTCGTTGTTGGAACAGCCTTCCGATTTTCAGTGCGACCATAGTGCTTCTTTTATCATAAACCAACACCCTGTGTACCGCAAAGGAACAGCGCATGACTCAAGATGAACTTTTGCGGATCGACAGCAAAGACAAATGCAAATCGCTGAATATTCTCTAAACATTTGATGTCAAATAAAAGTCCTTTACGAAATGTACAATCTTGCTGTTTGCTTTTAAATCACAGTTTCATATTCCGAATTGTTGCGCGTTGTGTTGTGAGATGATCTGTGTTGTTTTCCGGGTTCTACTTAAGCATAACTACATGGACGCTACGGCGTCCATGTAATATATATTACATGGCCATGGTAGTGGCCATGTAGTTATGGTTAAATTGCTGTTTCCATAGGAAGAGCACTTTTTGGGTGGCTTAAAACTTCGCTCCCCCTGGACGAATCCACACCAAACTTTGCAAAAAGAAGTATATGGCCCACTCTGAATTTTTTTGCAAAGTTTGGTGAGGTTTGGTCCAGGGGGGGCAGAGTTATAGGGTGCGTCCCAAATGTATTTTTTTCCCATAGATTGAATGGCAAAAAACTTTGCTCACGCCTACAGCTCAAACCGCTGGACGGATTTTCACCAAATTTGGACCAGGTGCAGCGGCTTGGTCCCGAAAGTGTGCTTTTGAAAATTTGGTGAAAATCCGTCCAGTAGTTTTTTAAATAATGACCAAAAAGTAGGTCTGCTTCACGGACACACTTCCCCTGTTTGCTCCGCGGACAGGACAGGGAATGGGCAAGCGGGTTGCGTGGTGTCCGCGGACATGTTACGTGCTTTCCCATTGGCTGCAGTACTGCGTGCAGTGTGTTGTATTTTCAAGACGCCCGCCATCTTTGTTTGTGGTTTGCCTGAGAGCTGAGGAGTGAGATTTGCCACCTGCTAGTAAGTGTCTTCCTTCCGTTCCCCCCACCCCCGCTCATGCACATGTCTTCCTCCCGTTCCCCCCACCCCCCGCTCATGCCCCGTGTCTCCTTTCTGTCCCACCACCCCCGCTCATGCCCTGTGTCTCCCCTGTTCCTCCAGCCCCCGCTCACACCATCGGCACATGGAGGCCTGCGGAGGGCCAAGGAGCGGGATCTGCCGCCTGCACACTAAGGTTATGTCTGTTTCTCCCTCTCGATCCTCCCCACCCCCGCTCATCCCCCGTGTCTCCCCTGTTCCCCCAACCTCCACTCATCCCCCATGTCGCCCCTGTTCCCCCCACCTCCTGCTCATGCCCTGTGTCTCCTCTGTTCCCCCCACCTCCCGCTCATGCTCTGTGTCTCCTCTGTCCCCCCCACCCCCTGCTCATGCCCCATGTCTCCCTCCTGTCCCCCCTCCCCCGCTCATGTCCCGTGTCTGCCCTGTTCCCCCACCCCCCGCTCATGCCCCGTGTCTCCCCTGTTCCCCCCACCCCCCGCTCATGCCCTGTGTCTCCTCTGTTCCCCCCACCCCCTGCTCACGCCCTGTGTCTCCTCTTTTCCCCCACTCGCCCGCTCATGCCCCGTTTCCCTCTTCTTCCCCCCACCCCCTGCTCATGCCCCGTGTCTACCTCTTGTTCCCCCCACCCCCGCTCATGCCCTGTGTCTGCCCTGTTCCCCCTAACCCCCGCTCATGCCCCGTGTCTCCCTTGTTCCCCCACCCCCCGCTCATGCCCCGTGTTTCCCTCATGTTTCCCCCCACTCATGCCTCGTGTCTCCCTTGTGTTACCCCGCACCCCCCGCTCATGCCCTGTGTCTCCCTCCTGTTCCTCCCACTCATGCCCCGTGTCTCCCTCGTGTTATCCCCCCACCCCCCTCATGCCCCGTATCTTCCTTCTGTACCCCCCACCCCCCGCTCATGCCCCGTGTCTCCCTTGTGTTGCCCCCCACCCCCTGCTCATGCCCCGTGTCTCCCTCCTGTTCCCCCCACCCCCTGCTCATGCCCAGTATCTCCCTCCTGTTCCCCCCACCCCCCCTGGTCATGCCCGTGTCTCCCTCGTGTTACCCCCCACCCCCTGCTCATGCCCCGTGTCTCCCTCCTGTTCCCCCCACCCCCTGCTCATGCCCAGTATCTCCCTCCTGTTCCCCCCACCCCCCCTGGTCATGCCCTGTGTCTCCCTCCTTTTCCCCCCACCACCGCTTATGCCCCGTGTCTCCCTCCGGTTTCCCCCCGCTCATGCCCCGTGTTTTCCCTGCTCCCCCACCCCCTGCTCATGCCCTGTGTGTGCCCTGTTCCCTCCCACCCCCCGCTCATGCCCTGTTGTGTTCTCTTTATACACCCCGCCTTCCCTTTCCATGGTGGCCATCTTGGTAAAAGATTTTTCTTCCTACACCGGGACAGGTGTCCTGGTTTGGGAAGAAAAATCTTTTTTTTTACCACCCGGGGTTCCCACTTTGAGGAGCTAAGATGCTAGTGGTCTTCATCTATTAAAAAGGATGTTATGGTAACAAAAACCTATGATATTCAGTAAAAAATAAAAAAACATGTGTTACAGGGACGTTATGGTTAAGTTGCAGTAATAAAAACCTATGAAATTCAATAAAAAACTTTGTTAAAGGGACATTATGGTTAAGTTGCACTAATAAAAACCTATGAAATTCAATGAAAAAACTTCGTTAAAGGGACGTTGAAATTCAGTGAAAAAAACTTTGTTAAAGGAACGTTATGGTTCCAAGTAAAACCAAAAAACCCTTGAAATTTGCCAGTTATGGTAAGCTAAGCAACCATAACTCGCGCCACCACCGTGCACTGCTAAGATTAACACCTACGACATCAAAGATGACATCACAAATGTCATTGATGACAATACTGATGACATCACATGTGTATGTACTTTTCATGAAATATGTGTACAAGTGATTCTTATTATAATGTTGCGAAAAAAAGTGTCAAGGATCATTGCAATAAATATCATAACCTAATTATGGTAGTGGCCATGTAGTTATGATTCAGTTGCTGTTTCCATAGGAAGAGTACTTTTTGGGTGGCTTATAACTTCGCTCTTCCTGGACGAATCCTCACCAAACTTTGCAAAAAAAGTATATGGCTCACTCTGAATCTCTTTGCAAAGTGTGGTGAGGATTCGTCCAGGGGGGGCAAAGTTATAAAGGGGGTCCCAAAACTTGTTTTTTTTCCCAAACTGCTGGATAGATTTTCAACAAATTTGGACCAGGAGTAGCGGCTTGGTCCCGAAAGCGTGCTTTTTCAAATTTGGTGAAAATCCGTCCAGTAGTTTATTTTTAAATGAACAAAAAGTAGGTCACAAAAAATGAGTGATATCTGTGTTCGGTCCGCGGACACACTTCCCTGTTCGCTCTGCAGACAGTGTCCTGATTAGCCAACCGGCCTACGTCATGTCTGCGGACATGCAATGTGTTCGCTGATTGGACGGCGCAGAGCGTGGAGCGTGTCAGATTTTCAGTAGCGCCCGCCATCTTTGATTCACGGATGTCCGCGGACAGCGCGGTGAAACTTGGTTGAAAAATTGTATTTAGTAGAGGTGTTGGTGTGTAAGAGTGTTTGGGGAGGGTGGGAGAGTATGAGATGGGTTAAATGTTGTATTTATTTATGTGGTAGGCCCTCTTGTTGTGTTCGATTTGTCTGCAGACAACACAGCTTTTCTGAAATGTTCTAAATAAACTAAATGGGGGTGTTCTGAGGATGCAATATGCGTCTGTGTTGTTCGCAAGAAAGCTGAAACTGTTCTAAGAACACTTGCTTAGTCCTGAAATGTCCTTAAATAAACAAGATGGGGGTGTCCTGAGGACGCTGTCTGTATTGTTCGCTGGCAAGTTGAAAGTGTTGTAAGAACACTTGTGGTGTCCTGAAATGTTGTTAAATAAATAAAATGGGGGTGTCCTGAGAACGCGGTGTCCTGAAATGTTCGTAAATAAATAAAATGGGAGTGTCCTGAGAACGGTATGCCTGTCCGTTTTGTTCGCAGATAAGTTGAAACTGTTCTAAGAATATATCATGTGTTCTGGGATGTTCGTCAATAAACAAAATGGGGGTGTCCTGAGGATGCTGTCCGTATTGTTCGCTGGCAAGTTGAAAGTGTTCTAAGAAAACTTGCGGTGTCCTGAAATGTTCGTAAATAAACAAAATGGGGGTGTCCCGAGGACGCTGTCCATATTGTTCGCTGGCAAGTTAAAAGTGTTCTAAGAACACTCGCGGTGTCCTGAAATGTTTGCAAATAAACAAAATGGGGGTGTCCTGAGGACGCTGTCCGTATTGTTCGCTGCAAATTGAAAGTGTTCTAAGAACACACGCGGTGTCCTGAAATGTTCATAAATAAACAAAATGGGGCTGTCCTGAGGACGCTCTCCGTATTGTTCGCTGGCAAGTTGAAAGTGTTCTAAGAACACTTGCGGTGTCCTGAAATGTTCGTAAATAAACAAAATGGGTTTTTTCTGAGGACACTGCCGTATTGTTCGCTGGCAAGTTGAAAGTGTTTGAAAGAACACTTGCAGTGTCCTGAAATGTTCGTAAATAAACAAAATGGAGGTGTCCTGAGGACGCTGTCCGTATTGTTCACTGGTAAGTTGAAAGTGTTCTAAGAACACTCGCGGTGTCCTGAAATGTTCGTAAATAAACAAAATGGCGGTGCCCTGAGGACGCTGTCCGTATTATTCGCTGCAAGTTGAAAGTGTTCTAAGAACACTTGCGGTGTCCTGAAATGTTTGTAAATAAACTAAATAGGGGTGTCCTGAGGACGCTGTCCGTATTGTTCACTGGCAAGTTGAAAGTGTTCTAAGAACACTTGCGGTGTCCTGAAATGTTCGTAAATAAACAAAATGGGGGTGTCCTAAGGACGCTGTCCGTATTATTCGCTGGCAAGTTGAAAGTGTTCTAAGAACACTCGCGGTGTCCTGAAATGTTCGTAAATAAACAAAATGGGGGTGTCCTGAGGACGCTGTCCGTATTATTCGCTGGCAAGTTGAAAGTGTTCTAAGAACACTCGCGGTGTCCTGAAATGTTCGTAAATAAACAAAATGGGGGTGTCCTGAGGAAGCTGTCCGTATTGTTCGCTGGAAAATTGAAAGTGTTCTAAGAACACTTGCGGTGTCCTGAAATGTTCGTAAATAAACAAAATGGGGGTGTCCTGAGGACGCTGTCCTTATTGTTCGCTGGCAAGTTGAAAGTGTTCTAAGAACACTCGCGGTGTCCTGAAATGGTCGTAAATAAACAAAATGGGGGTGTCCTGAGGACGGTGTCTGTATTGTTCGCTGGCAAGTTGAAAGTGTTCTAAGAACACTTGCGGTGTCCTGAAATGTTTGCAAATAAACAAAATGGGGGTGTCCTGAGGACGCTGTCCGTATTGTTCGCTGCAAATTGAAAGTGTTCTAAGAACACGCGCGGTGTCCTGAAATGTTCATAAATAAACAAAATGGGGCTCTCCTGTGGACGCTCTCCGTATTGTTCGCTGGCAAGTTGAAAGTGTTCTAAGAACACTCGTGGTGTCCTGAAATGTTCCTAAATAAACAAAATGGGGGTGTCCTGAGGAAGCTGTCCGTATTGTTTGCTGGCATGTTGAAAGTGTTCTAAGAAAACTTGCGGTGTCCTGAAATGTTCGTAAATAAACAAAATGGGGGTGTCCCGAGGACGCTGTCCATATTGTTCGCTGGCAAGTTAAAAGTGTTCTAAGAACACTCGCGGTGTCCTGAAATGTTTGCAAATAAACAAAATGGGGGTGTCCTGAGGACGCTGTCCGTATTGTTCGCTGCAAATTGAAAGTGTTCTAAGAACACTCGCGGTGTCCTGAAATGTTCATAAATAAACAAAATGGGGCTGTCCTGAGGACGCTCTCCGTATTGTTCGCTGGCAAGTTGAAAGTGTTCTAAGAACACTTGCGGTGTCCTGAAATGTTCGTAAATAAACAAAATGGGTTTTTTCTGAGGACACTGCCGTATTGTTCGCTGGCAAGTTGAAAGTGTTTGAAAGAACACTTGCAGTGTCCTGAAATGTTCGTAAATAAACAAAATGGAGGTGTCCTGAGGACGCTGTCCGTATTGTTCACTGGTAAGTTGAAAGTGTTCTAAGAACACTCGCGGTGTCCTGAAATGTTCGTAAATAAACAAAATGGGGGTGCCCTGAGGACGCTGTCCGTATTATTCGCTGCAAGTTGAAAGTGTTCTAAGAACACTTGCGGTGTCCTGAAATGTTTGTAAATAAACTAAATAGGGGTGTCCTGAGGACGCTGTCCGTATTGTTCACTGGCAAGTTGAAAGTGTTCTAAGAACACTTGCGGTGTCCTGAAATGTTCGTAAATAAACAAAATGGGGGTGTCCTAAGGACGCTGTCCGTATTATTCGCTGGCAAGTTGAAAGTGTTCTAAGAACACTCGCGGTGTCCTGAAATGTTCGTAAATAAACAAAATGGGGGTGTCCTGAGGACGTTGTCCGTATTATTCGCTGGCAAGTTGAAAGTGTTCTAAGAACACTCGCGGTGTCCTGAAATGTTCGTAAATAAACAAAATGGGGGTGTCCTGAGGAAGCTGTCCGTATTGTTCGCTGGAAAATTGAAAGTGTTCTAAGAACACTTGCGGTGTCCTGAAATGTTCGTAAATAAACAAAATGGGGGTGTCCTGAGGACGCTGTCCTTATTGTTCGCTGGCAAGTTGAAAGTGTTCTAAGAACACTCGCGGTGTCCTGAAATGGTCGTAAATAAACAAAATGGGGGTGTCCTGAGGACGGTGTCTGTATTGTTCGCTGGCAAGTTGAAAGTGTTCTAAGAACACTCGCGGTGTCCTGAAATGTTTGCAAATAAACAAAATGGGGGTGTCCTGAGGACGCTGTCCGTATTGTTCGCTGCAAATTGAAAGTGTTCTAAGAACACGCGCGGTGTCCTGAAATGTTCATAAATAAACAAAATGGGGCTGTCCTGAGGACGCTCTCCGTATTGTTCGCTGGCAAGTTGAAAGTGTTCTAAGAACACTCGTGGTGTCCTGAAATGTTCCTAAATAAACAAAATGGGGGTGTCCTGAGGAAGCTGTCCGTATTGTTCGCTGGCATGTTGAAAGTGTTCTAAGAACACTCGCGGTGTCCTGAAATGTTCGTAAATAAACAAAATGGGGGTGTCCTGAGGACGCTGTCCGTATTGTTCGCTGGCAAGTTGAAAGTGTTCTAAGAACACTCGCGGTCTCCTGAAATGTTCGTAAGTAAACAACATGGGGGTGTCCTGAGGACGCTGTCCGTATTGTTCGCTGGCAAGTAGAAAGTGTTCTAAGAACACTTGCGGTGTCCTGAAATGTTCGTAAGTACACAAAATGGGGGTGTCCTGAGGACGCTGTCCGTATTGTTCGCTGGCAAGTAGAAAGTGTTCTAAGAACACTTGCGGTGTCCTGAAATGTTCGTAAATACACAAAATGGGGGTGTCCTGAGGACGCTGTCCGTATTGTTCGCTGGCAAGTTGAAAGTGTTCTAAGAACACTTGCGGTGTCCTGAAATGTTCGTAAATAAACAAAATGGGGGTGTCCTGAGGACGCTGTCCTTATTGTTCGCTGGCAAGTTGAAAGTGTTCTAAGAACAGTCGCAGTGTCCTGAAATGGTCGTAAATAAACAAAATGGGGGTGTCCTGAGGACAGTGTCTGTATTGTTCGCTGGCAAGTTGAAAGTGTTCTAAGAACACTCGCGGTGTCCTGAAATGTTTGTGAATAAACAAAATGGGGGTGTCCTGTGGACGCTGTCCGTATTGTTCGCTGCAAATTGAAAGTGTTCTAAGAACACGCGCGGTGTCCTGAAATGTTCATAAATAAACAAAATGGGGCTGTCCTGAGGACGCTCTCGTATTGTTCGCTGGCAAGTTGAAAGTGTTCTAAGAACACTCGTGGTGTCCTGAAATGTTCGTAAATAAACAAAATGGGGGTGTTCTGAGGACGCTGTCCGTATTGTTCGCTGGCATGTTGAAAGTGTTCTAAGAACACTTGCGGTGTCCTGAAATGTTCGTAAATAAACAAAATGGGGGTGTCCTGAGGACGCTGTCCGTATTGTTCTCTGGCAAGTTGAAAGTGTTCTAAGAACACGCGCGGTGTCCTGAAATGTTCGTAAGTAAACAACATGGGGGTGTCCTGAGGACGCTGTCCGTATTGTTCGCTGGCAAGTAGAAAGTGTTCTAAGAACACTTGCGGTGTCCTGAAATGTTCGTAAATACACAAAATGGGGGTGTCCTGAGGACGCTGTCCGTATTGTTCGCTGGCAATTTGAAAGTGTTCTAAGAACACTTGCGGTGTCCTGAAATGTTCGTAAATAAACAAAATGGGGGTGTCCTGAGGACGCTGTCCGTATTGTTCGCTGGCAAGTTGAAAGTGTTCTAAGAACACTCGCCGTGTCCTGAAATGTTTGGAAATAAACAAAATGGGGGTGTCCTGAGGACGCGGTCCGTATTGTTCGCTGGCAAGTTGAAAGTGTTCTAAGAACACTCGCGGTGTCCTGAAATGTTCGTAAATACACAAAATGGGGGTGTCCTGAGGACGCTGTCCGTATTGTTCGCTGCCAAGTTCAAAGTGTTCTAAGAACACTTGCGGTGTCCTGAAATGTTCATAAATAAACAAAATGGGTTTGTCCTGAGGACACTATCCGTATTGTTCGCTGGCAAATTGGAAGTGTACTAAGAACACTCGCGGTGTCCTGAAATCTTTGTAAATAAACAAAATGGGGGTGTCCTGAGGACGCTGTCCGTATTATTCGCTGCAAGTTGAAAGTGTTCTAAGAACACTTGCGGTGTCCTGAAATGTTTGTAAATAAACTAAATAGGGGTGTCCTGAGGACGCTGTCCGTATTGTTCACTGGCAAGTTGAAAGTGTTCTAAGAACACTTGCGGTGTCCTGAAATGTTCGTAAATAAACAAAATGGGGGTGTCCTAAGGACGCTGTCCGTATTATTCGCTGGCAAGTTGAAAGTGTTCTAAGAACACTCGCGGTGTCCTGAAATGTTCGTAAATAAACAAAATGGGGGTGTCCTGAGGACGCTGTCCGTATTATTCGCTGGCAAGTTGAAAGTGTTCTAAGAACACTCGCGGTGTCCTGAAATGTTCGTAAATAAACAAAATGGGGGTGTCCTGAGGAAGCTGTCCGTATTGTTCGCTGGAAAATTGAAAGTGTTCTAAGAACACTTGCGGTGTCCTGAAATGTTCGTAAATAAACAAAATGGGGGTGTCCTGAGGACGCTGTCCTTATTGTTCGCTGGCAAGTTGAAAGTGTTCTAAGAACACTCGCGGTGTCCTGAAATGGTCGTAAATAAACAAAATGGGGGTGTCCTGAGGACGGTGTCTGTATTGTTCGCTGGCAAGTTGAAAGTGTTCTAAGAACACTTGCGGTGTCCTGAAATGTTTGCAAATAAACAAAATGGGGGTGTCCTGAGGACGCTGTCCGTATTGTTCGCTGCAAATTGAAAGTGTTCTAAGAACACGCGCGGTGTCCTGAAATGTTCATAAATAAACAAAATGGGGCTCTCCTGTGGACGCTCTCCGTATTGTTCGCTGGCAAGTTGAAAGTGTTCTAAGAACACTCGTGGTGTCCTGAAATGTTCCTAAATAAACAAAATGGGGGTGTCCTGAGGAAGCTGTCCGTATTGTTTGCTGGCATGTTGAAAGTGTTCTAAGAAAACTTGCGGTGTCCTGAAATGTTCGTAAATAAACAAAATGGGGGTGTCCCGAGGACGCTGTCCATATTGTTCGCTGGCAAGTTAAAAGTGTTCTAAGAACACTCGCGGTGTCCTGAAATGTTTGCAAATAAACAAAATGGGGGTGTCCTGAGGACGCTGTCCGTATTGTTCGCTGCAAATTGAAAGTGTTCTAAGAACACTCGCGGTGTCCTGAAATGTTCATAAATAAACAAAATGGGGCTGTCCTGAGGACGCTCTCCGTATTGTTCGCTGGCAAGTTGAAAGTGTTCTAAGAACACTTGCGGTGTCCTGAAATGTTCGTAAATAAACAAAATGGGTTTTTTCTGAGGACACTGCCGTATTGTTCGCTGGCAAGTTGAAAGTGTTTGAAAGAACACTTGCAGTGTCCTGAAATGTTCGTAAATAAACAAAATGGAGGTGTCCTGAGGACGCTGTCCGTATTGTTCACTGGTAAGTTGAAAGTGTTCTAAGAACACTCGCGGTGTCCTGAAATGTTCGTAAATAAACAAAATGGGGGTGCCCTGAGGACGCTGTCCGTATTATTCGCTGCAAGTTGAAAGTGTTCTAAGAACACTTGCGGTGTCCTGAAATGTTTGTAAATAAACTAAATAGGGGTGTCCTGAGGACGCTGTCCGTATTGTTCACTGGCAAGTTGAAAGTGTTCTAAGAACACTTGCGGTGTCCTGAAATGTTCGTAAATAAACAAAATGGGGGTGTCCTAAGGACGCTGTCCGTATTATTCGCTGGCAAGTTGAAAGTGTTCTAAGAACACTCGCGGTGTCCTGAAATGTTCGTAAATAAACAAAATGGGGGTGTCCTGAGGACGTTGTCCGTATTATTCGCTGGCAAGTTGAAAGTGTTCTAAGAACACTCGCGGTGTCCTGAAATGTTCGTAAATAAACAAAATGGGGGTGTCCTGAGGAAGCTGTCCGTATTGTTCGCTGGAAAATTGAAAGTGTTCTAAGAACACTTGCGGTGTCCTGAAATGTTCGTAAATAAACAAAATGGGGGTGTCCTGAGGACGCTGTCCTTATTGTTCGCTGGCAAGTTGAAAGTGTTCTAAGAACACTCGCGGTGTCCTGAAATGGTCGTAAATAAACAAAATGGGGGTGTCCTGAGGACGGTGTCTGTATTGTTCGCTGGCAAGTTGAAAGTGTTCTAAGAACACTCGCGGTGTCCTGAAATGTTTGCAAATAAACAAAATGGGGGTGTCCTGAGGACGCTGTCCGTATTGTTCGCTGCAAATTGAAAGTGTTCTAAGAACACGCGCGGTGTCCTGAAATGTTCATAAATAAACAAAATGGGGCTGTCCTGAGGACGCTCTCCGTATTGTTCGCTGGCAAGTTGAAAGTGTTCTAAGAACACTCGTGGTGTCCTGAAATGTTCCTAAATAAACAAAATGGGGGTGTCCTGAGGAAGCTGTCCGTATTGTTCGCTGGCATGTTGAAAGTGTTCTAAGAACACTCGCGGTGTCCTGAAATGTTCGTAAATAAACAAAATGGGGGTGTCCTGAGGACGCTGTCCGTATTGTTCGCTGGCAAGTTGAAAGTGTTCTAAGAACACTCGCGGTCTCCTGAAATGTTCGTAAGTAAACAACATGGGGGTGTCCTGAGGACGCTGTCCGTATTGTTCGCTGGCAAGTAGAAAGTGTTCTAAGAACACTTGCGGTGTCCTGAAATGTTCGTAAGTACACAAAATGGGGGTGTCCTGAGGACGCTGTCCGTATTGTTCGCTGGCAAGTAGAAAGTGTTCTAAGAACACTTGCGGTGTCCTGAAATGTTCGTAAATACACAAAATGGGGGTGTCCTGAGGACGCTGTCCGTATTGTTCGCTGGCAAGTTGAAAGTGTTCTAAGAACACTTGCGGTGTCCTGAAATGTTCGTAAATAAACAAAATGGGGGTGTCCTGAGGACGCTGTCCTTATTGTTCGCTGGCAAGTTGAAAGTGTTCTAAGAACAGTCGCAGTGTCCTGAAATGGTCGTAAATAAACAAAATGGGGGTGTCCTGAGGACAGTGTCTGTATTGTTCGCTGGCAAGTTGAAAGTGTTCTAAGAACACTCGCGGTGTCCTGAAATGTTTGTGAATAAACAAAATGGGGGTGTCCTGTGGACGCTGTCCGTATTGTTCGCTGCAAATTGAAAGTGTTCTAAGAACACGCGCGGTGTCCTGAAATGTTCATAAATAAACAAAATGGGGCTGTCCTGAGGACGCTCTCGTATTGTTCGCTGGCAAGTTGAAAGTGTTCTAAGAACACTCGTGGTGTCCTGAAATGTTCGTAAATAAACAAAATGGGGGTGTTCTGAGGACGCTGTCCGTATTGTTCGCTGGCATGTTGAAAGTGTTCTAAGAACACTTGCGGTGTCCTGAAATGTTCGTAAATAAACAAAATGGGGGTGTCCTGAGGACGCTGTCCGTATTGTTCTCTGGCAAGTTGAAAGTGTTCTAAGAACACGCGCGGTGTCCTGAAATGTTCGTAAGTAAACAACATGGGGGTGTCCTGAGGACGCTGTCCGTATTGTTCGCTGGCAAGTAGAAAGTGTTCTAAGAACACTTGCGGTGTCCTGAAATGTTCGTAAATACACAAAATGGGGGTGTCCTGAGGACGCTGTCCGTATTGTTCGCTGGCAATTTGAAAGTGTTCTAAGAACACTTGCGGTGTCCTGAAATGTTCGTAAATAAACAAAATGGGGGTGTCCTGAGGACGCTGTCCGTATTGTTCGCTGGCAAGTTGAAAGTGTTCTAAGAACACTCGCCGTGTCCTGAAATGTTTGGAAATAAACAAAATGGGGGTGTCCTGAGGACGCGGTCCGTATTGTTCGCTGGCAAGTTGAAAGTGTTCTAAGAACACTCGCGGTGTCCTGAAATGTTCGTAAATACACAAAATGGGGGTGTCCTGAGGACGCTGTCCGTATTGTTCGCTGCCAAGTTCAAAGTGTTCTAAGAACACTTGCGGTGTCCTGAAATGTTCATAAATAAACAAAATGGGTTTGTCCTGAGGACACTATCCGTATTGTTCGCTGGCAAATTGGAAGTGTACTAAGAACACTCGCGGTGTCCTGAAATCTTTGTAAATAAACAAAATGGGGGTGTCCTGAGGACGCTGTCCGTATTATTCGCTGGCAAGATGAAAGTGTTCTAAGAACACTCATCATGTCCGCAGACATTAAAAGTTCCCATAAGGCATAGTTAAAATGTTTGACTCTATGGGTGTGATATGGTTTGGTGGTTGTGGCCAGAGCATAGAGTCTTGGGAGCATGGCCATATGCCCTGGCCACATCCACCGCAGCATATCACACTCATAGTGGCTTATAAGTTTGGGATCCAAGAAAAAATGCATAAGGAACAAAGTTAAAAGCCACTATGGGTGTGATATGTTGCAATGGTTGTACTTATTATAATATACTTACTGTTTTGTTTAGTAACTTCAGTACATGTATTTCTTGTTCATTTCTGTGATAAAAGAAAAGATCATGTTAGTATTGGTATTTTGTAACGACTTATAACATTGAATAATCAACATTTTTTTGTTTGTTGACCCTCATATTTAGTAGATTACAAACAAGTGTAGTGTGCAATTTGCTCAGTTTCTGTGTTTGTTGCTAAAATCATTGGGTCTGTGGGAGGAAAACAAATCCATGTTGGATTAAAAAAAAACTTTTTTTATTATGCTACAGTCTATTTGTTTGTTTGTTTTCAGTTGTTTAAAATGTTGGAGCAGTTAGATATCAGTTGGTGTATTCTAACTGTCTCATTTTTTATGTAATTTAGTGGTATTGAATTATCTGTTTGGATGTTGTAAAATTTTGGAGGAGTTAGATACCAGTTGGCGTATTCTAACTGTCTATTTTTTGCTATAATTTAGTGGTATTGATTTATGAGTTTTGATATTGTACAATTTTGGGACAGTTAGATACCAGTTGGCATATTCTAACTGTCTATTTTTTTTATATAATTTAGTGGTATTCATTTATCTGATTAGTTGTTGTAGAACCTTCGGGCAGTTAGATACCTGTTGGAATATTCTAACAGTTTATATTTTTTTACTACAGGTTTAGTTAAGGTTTAAGTACAGTTTAGTTAATACATCTTGGTTTTAAGAAGATTAAATAAGCGTTTGAAAGATTATCTGGTAATCTCTGCTTTAGAGTAATGGTACTATCATTACATTCAAACCATCCACATTTCTTTTTTATATATGCAGTGTAGCGACCTGAATTGGTTGTGGCTCCTGCGTGGTAGATTATACCTATTGTTTTGAAGGTTTTCTTACGAAGTGATACTTGACCATGTGTGAATCCAGTCAACTTGCAGTTGTTTTTGGTACCATCTGCATTGTAACGTAGAAGCATTAGTATTACGTATTTACTATGTGTTTGTATTAGTAAGGTAGAGCGATTATCCGAATTGCAGGTAGAACATAATCTACCATGTTTTGCATTTTGTACAAGTTGCTGAAATGGAATGGATTCACAATTATGTTTTGAAATATATACAAAGCATTCATTGGGGATTTGTTCTTGTGTCACATTGTTGCAGAGAGTGCATGTATGTTTCCACATGTATGAAATCTGGAAGATTTCATTTATAGGTATGCTTTTGTTTTCCAGCACTTGTAGTAAGTACATTAGACATTCTTGTGGATCTTCCTGTGAGTTTATAGTGAATTTCACCATTCCAGCACAGTAGTCCAATTGTTGTCTTATTCCATAAACACTATTCGTGTCAACAGGATTGTTTGTTGTGTTTCTATGAGTAACTAACATTTGCAAACACAATTGGTCTGTACTGTGTAAGTAAATGTTGTCAACAATTGGTGATAGTTGAAATAGAATATTCATTGCTACATTTGCGTAGCAACTTACACCAACTATATTTGAGAGTTTAAATGGACCAGGTAGTTCTGTATCTGAGTGATTTTTAGTTTGTCTTCCTTCTTTGATGAAGTACCTGGTTTACTTTCCCTAATTGGTTCTTTTATGCTTGTGGTTCTTGATGTAGTTTTAGTTTCTTTTACTCTCTTTGGAGGATTTTCAGTGACAGCTTGTAGCATTTCTGTTTGATTTAGTTTTCTTTTACAACGTTTTACTTTTTGTGGAACAGAATATGTGTTTAGATGGGGGTGAATAGTGAAAGAAGTCTATTGCATCAAAGTTGATTAGAAATAGACCGTCAAGTGTACGTAAGTGTTACAGTGCTACGTAGCTCATGCCTTCTTTAAAGACTGTGTTACCAATGTCTATCATTGTCTAGGGTAAGGAAGAGAAGGAATCGAGCTGTTGAGCATCCTATCCTTTTTACTTCTGAAAGTTTGTCAAAGAGAATATTGACAAACTGAATTTTGTTGTCACGTGGGTATGTTTGAAAGCCAACAACTGTACCCAGTGCGCCATTAACTAGTCCTTGGTCCACATCAAGGTTCCGTTTAAGCATTAATCTGCAATTTAAGGATAATTTTAATATATTTTCCAACCAAGCTGTGTTGGAGATTGAATTTTCTAAACTGTTTAGTGTTGTTTTGGCTTGCTCACACATGGGTAGTGTCATACAATGTACATCTAGTTTTTCTGTGGTGCTAATTTCCATTATTGGTTGCATTTCTTTATTTAACATTATTTAATTGAATTTGAGACAGCTTGCACGAGTTGGCATTAAGGCCATACGATTGACATTTTTGTGTGCTAATTGTTCCATAACATCTGTAGCACATGCATTATCGCCATAAAGTGTATGAATGTGCCGGGTTTTCAATATTGCTTGTGCTTCTTTAGATAGTATACCAACTCTAATACTCTTTAAGATGTTGACATACGTGAGATCTGCACATTGCCGCATGTTTTCTGTTAATTCTCTGTAATGGAAATGTTGCCAAAGGTTGACATTTCCAATGCTGCCAACAGGTTTACGGCAGAGTTTGTGTCCTAATGTTTTAAAAATAGGCTCACCTTTTACTGGTGTCAATTGGAGAAGATCTCCAAAAACAATAATGTGTTTTCCTGCAAAGAGCACTTTGTAGTTTGTTTTGAGTACTTCTTGTAATCTGAGGTTAATCAAAACCAACATTAGGTTGGACACCATGCTCACTTCATCTATTAGTAGTATTTTCATTTGTTTTAATACTCTGCATATTTCCATTGCAGCTTCTGTAGAAAGTTTGTAATAGTCTAATTTGTTTTGCTGTTCTACTGGCAGGAGTAGTAATCGGTGTAAAGTGAACCGCCTATGTTGTAGGCAGCTAAACCTGTGGGGGCAGTGACAACAGCTGACAGTTTGTTGTTTGTCAATATTTGTCAATATTTGAAGGAACTTACTGATGATTTTGATTAGGAATGTTTTGCCAGAACCAGCTTCACCACTGACGTACAGTAGTATAGGTTTATACTTTTGGCAGGTGCATTCTTTGTTTTCATGTTGTACACCATTTGCAATTTCTTTTGTTACTTCTTGAAAAATGCTATGTTGCTCATTGTTTAGTTTTGATTGTAGTATAGTTAAGTCTTCTTTATCTTCATACTGACACATGGTGTTTTCTACTTCTGTCATAGTTAATTTTGCCTCATTTGTTATTAGTGGTTCTCCCAGTGGTTCTTGGCTTCCTGTTACAGAAGGTTGACTACTGTCAGGAGTGTCCTTATCTAGTTAGGCCTGGAGTTCTTCTTCGTGTTGCTGTTCATTGTGCAACATTGTTTTGCACTGTGTAAAGTTTACATCAGTTATAGTGCTTTCATTTGCTTTGAAAGCGTCTTCATATGAGTCATAGTTATCTAGTATGTCTTCTTCTTTTCTCCATGGTTTAAAGAGTTGTAGCAGGGAAATGTAATATAGTTCTTTATGTTGTGGAGTCTTTAATGACAATTTGATATGATTATTTAAATTTGGCTTGGTGAGTTTTACTAAGCTGCTTTCACAGTTTGTCACTCTGTATTTACCTTATTTTTCCATCGGGTTTTATGTTATTTTTGTATGTGAAGTTTTGGGCTATGTGGTATAGACACATGGTTTCCAAAGTATTACTTCTGTTTGGGTAGTATGTGTCCAATACATTGTTCTTTTAAATGTTTTGGCTGTTGGGATCATGTTTGGCTATTGTTTCTATATCTTCGTATGCTTTTAGAACTCTTTTTCTAGATTAAGCAGGACCAAGACTTAGCCATACTATATTTTCAGATTTACCATACAATGCAGTACCAGTTAAACGATCTGCTGCTTCATAGGATTCACATTCTCTATGGGAGAGCATTTATTGCCCAAGCTATATAATCTCTGAGATAGTGTTTTGTCTGATGACAGGTCATTCCAGAGGTCTTGGAGCTCTGTTTTTTCTGCTTTGGTTAGTATGCTGTAACATATCGTGCAACTGCAGTGGAATTGTCTGCAATGTACTGCTAATCTATGTTTGCATTCCATAGGTGGGCAATGATTGCATTGTAATCATTGATATATTTTTCTTCTTCTGTTCTTTTTATGTAATTTGTATTTTTAGGTGACTTACCTTTAACACTATGTCTAACTGAAGATATGAGTTTGTTCACTTGACCTGTATTTGTAAACGGTCTAGGGAAACCAAAGCGGCATTCCCTTTGTTTTTGTATTTGCAACAACAATATTTGCCACATTTGTGTCTTTGAATTTGAACAATTAGTGCATGAAGATCACTATTTGTGGCTTCTGATGGAATTTCACAAGTAACATATTTTTCAATAAACTGTAAAACAGTGGCATCACTGTCTTGACCAAATTTAGGAGCATCTTTAATCCATAAAAGCATGTGGTGCTCCTCTGGCTTGGTATTCTTTTCTCCAAAAGAAGCGTTGCGTTTCTCCAAGGGAGGAACTGTTTTATTACAAATAAAGTGTAGCATCGCAATGAAGCGATGGTGAAAATATCTTGAAACATTAACAGGATCCAGAGAACAAAGTTCTACAGGTGTTAATATATCTATGTTTGTTTTTTTTTGTTTGATATGCATTAGAAATCATCTAAATGTTCCCATGCATATTCTGCACAATTTAATGCAGCAAACCAAGTGGCTGGGCCAAGGTTTCTGATCATACAACGTACATCTCCATGACATCGAAACCAGTACTCTTTACTACCACGCATATTTGCTAATAGATTTGTAATATTTGATTGTAAAACCTCAACTTTTTGTTGCACTTTTTGTAATAATTGTTTAGCTGACATATTTTGAAAGTGAGATCCTGATTTTAATGTGTGTGCAACTCCGTAACATAAAGTTGCTAGTTCACTTTCAAAGAGTAGGTGGAATATGTATTCCACATTTTGCCTAAATCTGGGATCTTCAGAATACATCTGTAATGAGCGGTATTCTGATGCTGATATTTGGATAGGTCTGTCATCATACATTTCTCCTTTGCCAGTAGGAAAGAGTAGAGGAAACGCACGTGCTTCTATACTTTTTTCCCATATGCTGATTGGTGATCCTTTTGTTTGATGCATTTGGTACGTTTCTAGAGCATCTTCTATGGAGTCATTAGAGTGCAATGGATGAATTGTATAATGGTCTAAAGTATTTGATATTAAAGCAGGATCTAGGAGCTCAAATTGATTATCTTCTTGTGTCTCTTGAATTATTTCAGTTGTATCCTTCAAGTTTTCTTCAATATTAATTTCTTTGTAGAATGCATTATTCTCTTTTAGATATTGCAAGGCTTGTCTCACTTTATGTAAATCTACCAGCTGTTGCCATATTTTTTTGTCTTTTGTAGGTACTCCATTTACTAAGATAATTAAAGATTGCTCCATTGGACGTTGCACTCCTAGAGTCTGCACATTTTCTTTTAGATCTAATGGTAAATAGACTACTTTTCCACGAATACCTTTCACTAATTCAGAGCGAGGTAATTTTGCTGTTTTTGGTTGAAGGGTGCACTGTTTGAATTATGATGCTCTCATATAAATTAAGTTGTTGTAGGGGTTTTGGTAATAGATATAACTCCAAATTATGTGTGATAGCACGTGAAGGAGTTTGGTTGTTGTCAAGTTTTGTATTGCAGTAACTGCAAAGTATTAAGGGGTCAGTTATTTCGTATTTGTTTTCTGCTACAAGGTAGAGAGCTAATTCAAACCATTTAGAATCTTCATTGTCTTCTATTTTGTATGTGTGTAGTAAAAGGTTGCCATGCATAGAATTGTTGCTAATTTGCTTTAAAGCTATTTCATTCTGTAAGTGGCTTTCACTTCCAAAATATTTTTTCTGGATATAGTTGATTTCTTCAAGTAGCATGTAGAAGAATGTTATTTAAATTGGCTTGGACTTTTAGCATAGTACAGTTTATAGAGTAGATTCTTATAGTTGAATGATGTGTTGATATCCTTTTGATATCATGGAAGGTGGTTTTGCAAGTAGGTCCTGTAATGCAAGCCAATGAATGTCCTTTTAGTCCTGTGTACTTGCGCACTGGACAGGTATCCATATTTTGCAGTAGTTAAATTTTGATTTTGTCTTTGCCTTTCACATATTGATTGAGGAATTGGCATAAAGACTTGAATTATGGGGAATGTTACACATTGACGTGCATGGCCATTTGTATACTAGACGTTCTGATTCAGTTGAATGGAGAGGTAATTCTAAGTTTTCAGGGCATATTTTTGTAAGCAGTATTTCTTGTTCCATTATGGTATTATTAACTTTTTCATAACCTCGACCACTGCTATGTATGGCAATTGTATTTGTTTGCTTTTGTTTGTATGCTCCTTCATTAAAGTATGGTTCTGTGCTTGTAGTGTGACTCCATTCACCTGCACAGATATTTAAGAAGTTCTTTCTGTTGACATTTTGTTTATTGAGAAGTCTTTTTTGTAATTTAGTCATTAGTTTTGTTAGTGGTTTCATTTTGTTTAACACTAAAATAAATAACTTTCTTTTGAGAAGAATTGCACTGTCTATCAACGCTTCGAAGATTAATTTCCTACGATAGGTTTTAAGGGTTGAACCTGGTTTCTCCTCTTCTTTTTCTACTTTGGTTAGTATGCTGTAACATATCGTGCAACTGCAGTGGAATTGTCTGCAATGTACTGCTAATCTATGTTTGCATTCCATAGGTGGGCAATGATTGCATTGTAATCATTGATATATTTTTCTTCTTCTGTTCTTTTTATGTAGTTTGTATTTTATAGGTGACTTACCTTTAACACTATGTCTAACTGAAGATATGAGTTTGTTCACTTGACCTGTATTTGTAAACGGTCTAGGGAAACCAAAGCGGCATTCCCTTTGTTTTTGTATTTGCAACAACAATATTTGCCACATTTGTGTCTTTGAATTTGAAAAATTAGTGCATGAAGATCACTATTTGTGGCTTCTGATGGAATTTCACAAGTAACATATTTTTCAATAAACTGTAAAACAGTGGCATCACTGTCTTGACCAAATTTAGGAGCATATTTAATCCATAAAAGCATGTGGTGCTCCTCTAGCTTGGTATTCTTTTCTCCAAAAGAAGCGTTGCGTTTCTCCAAGGGAGGAACAGTTTTATTACAAATAAAGTGTAGCATCGCAATGAAGCGATGGTGAAAATATCTTGAAACATTAACAGGATCCAGAGAACAAAGTTCTACAGGTGTTAATATATCTATGTTTGTTTTTTTTTGTTTGATATGCATTAGAAATCATCTAAATCTTCCCATGCATATTCTGCACAATTTAATGCAGCAAACCAAGTGGCTGGGCCAAGGTTTCTGATCATACAACGTACATCTCCATGACATCGAAACCAGTACTCTTTACTACCACGCATATTTGCTAATAGATTTGTAATATTTGATTGTAAAACCTCAACTTTTTGTTGCACTTTTTGTAATAATTGTTTAGCTGACATATTTTGAAAGTGAGATCCTGATTTTAATGTGTGTGCAACTCCGTAACATAAAGTTGCTAGTTCACTTTCAAAGAGTAGGTGGAATATGTATTCCACATTTTGCCTAAATCTGGGATCTTCAGAATACATCTGTAATGAGCGGTATTCTGATGCTGATATTTGGATAGGTCTGTCATCATACATTTCTCCTTTGCCAGTAGGAAAGAGTAGAGGAAACGCACGTGCTTCTATACTTTTTTCCCATATGCTGATTGGTGATCCTTTTGTTTGATGCATTTGGTACGTTTCTAGAGCATCTTCTATGGAGTCATTAGAGTGCAATGGATGAATTGTATAATGGTCTAAAGTATTTGATATTAAAGCAGGATCTAGGAGCTCAAATTGATTATCTTCTTGTGTCTCTTGAATTATTTCAGTTGTATCCTTCAAGTTTTCTTCAATATTAATTTCTTTGTAGAATGCATTATTCTCTTTTAGATATTGCAAGGCTTGTCTCACTTTATGTAAATCTACCAGCTGTTGCCATATTTTTTTGTCTTTTGTAGGTACTCCATTTACTAAGATAATTAAAGATTGCTCCATTGGACGTTGCACTCCTAGAGTCTGCACATTTTCTTTTAGATCTAATGGTAAATAGACTACTTTTCCACGAATACCTTTCACTAATTCAGAGCGAGGTAATTTTGCTGTTTTTGGTTGAAGGGTGCACTGTTTGAATTATGATGCTCTCATATAAATTAAGTTGTTGTAGGGGTTTTGGTAATGGATATAACTCCAAATTATGTGTGATAGCACGTGAAGGAGTTTGGTTGTTGTCAAGTTTTGTATTGCAGTAACTGCAAAGTATTAAGGGGTCAGTTATTTCGTATTTGTTTTCTGCTACAAGGTAGAGAGCTAATTCAAACCATTTAGAATCTTCATTGTCTTCTATTTTGTATGATAGGTCTACAGTTTTTGTGTTACTTTTATAAAAAGTTCTGCGGCAACATACACACACATGGTTTGGTACTTCAGTTGAAGTACTTTTACATTTTAGTATTTCTTTTTTGTATGTGTGTAGTAAAAGGTTGCCATGCATAGAATTGTTGCTAATTTGCTTTAAAGCTATTTCATTCTGTAAGTGGCTTTCACTTCCAAAATATTTTTTCTGGATATAGTTGATTTCTTCAAGTAGCATGTAGAAGAATGTTATTTAAATTGGCTTGGACTTTTAGCATAGTACAGTTTATAGAGTAGATTCTTATAGTTGAATGATGTGTTGATATCCTTTTGATATCATGGAAGGTGGTTTTGCAAGTAGGTCCTGTAATGCAAGCCAATGAATGTCCTTTTAGTCCTGTGTACTTGCGCACTGGACAGGTATCCATATTTTGCAGTAGTTAAATTTTGATTTTGTCTTTGCCTTTCACTTATTGATTGAGGAATTGGCATAAAGACTTGAATTATGGGGAATGTTACACATTGACGTGCATGGCCATTTGTATACTAGACGTTCTGATTCAGTTGAATGGAGAGGTAATTCTAAGTTTTCAGGGCATATTTTTGTAAGCAGTATTTCTTGTTCCATTATGGTATTATTAACTTTTTCATAACCTCGACCACTGCTATGTATGGCAATTGTATTTGTTTGCTTTTGTTTGTATGCTCCTTCATTAAAGTATGGTTCTGTGCTTGTAGTGTGACTCCATTCACCTGCACAGATATTTAAGAAGTTCTTTCTGTTGACATTTTGTTTATTGAGAAGTCTTTTTTGTAATTTAGTCATTAGTTTTGTTAGTGGTTTCATTTTGTTTAACACTAAAATAAATAACTTTCTTTTGAGAAGAATTGCACTGTCTATCAACGCTTCTAAGATTAATTTCCTACGATAGGTTTTAAGGGTTGAACCTGGTTTCTCCTCTTCTTTTTCTACTTTGGTTAGTATGCTGTAACATATCGTGCAACTGCAGTGGAATTGTCTGCAATGTACTGCTAATCTATGTTTGCATTCCATAGGTGGGCAATGATTGCATTGTAATCATTGATATATTTTTCTTCTTCTGTTCTTTTTATGTAATTTGTATTTTATAGGTGACTTACCTTTAACACTATGGGCCTCATTACGACCCTGGCGGTAAGGGGTTTACGCCAGCGTTAGCTGCGCCGACCCCTTACCGCCAACTACGAGTTCCCAAAGCGCCATGGTCACTTTTCCTCCCGCTTTTTGCGGGCGTAAAAATCCATGGCGCTATGGGACCTTGGTGTTAATTACGCCACCGTAATGTACGGTGGCGTAATTAACGCCTTCCCCACTCCCATTGAGCCCTATGGGGCCGAAATGGGAATGGGGAAGGGTAAATGGGTCAATGGGGACTTACCGCCCCGCCAACCTCGGAATGGGGCGGTAAGTCCGCCATCCGCCATGGCGTAAACGGACTTTACGCCATGGCCGAAAAGTCCGTCGATGGCGGAAAAAATCCGCCAGGGTCGTAATGAGGGCCTATGTCTAACTGAAGATATGAGTTTGTTCACTTGACCTGTATTTGTAAACGGTCTAGGGAAACCAAAGCGGCATTCCCTTTGTTTTTGTATTTGCAACAACAATATTTGCCACATTTGTGTCTTTGAATTTGAAAAATTAGTGCATGAAGATCACTATTTGTGGCTTCTGATGGAATTTCACAAGTAACATATTTTTCAATAAACTGTAAAACAGTGGCATCACTGTCTTGACCAAATTTAGGAGCATATTTAATCCATAAAAGCATGTGGTGCTCCTCTAGCTTGGTATTCTTTTCTCCAAAAGAAGCGTTGCGTTTCTCCAAGGGAGGAACAGTTTTATTACAAATAAAGTGTAGCATCGCAATGAAGCGATGGTGAAAATATCTTGAAACATTAACAGGATCCAGAGAACAAAGTTCTACAGGTGTCAATATATCTATGTTTGTTTTTTTTTGTTTGATATGCATTAGAAATCATCTAAATCTTCCCATGCATATTCTGCACAATTTAATGCAGCAAACCAAGTGGCTGGGCCAAGGTTTCTGATCATACAACGTACATCGACATGACATCGAAACCAGTACTCTTTTAAGGGTTGAACCTGGTTTCTCTCCTGTTTTTATAAGATTTTGAACGACTCTGTGACAGAACATTTTGGCTAAAATACTTTTTTTGGTATGCTTACTTTGCACTATATCAAGCTTTATAGAAGCTGTTTTATAAGTAGTGATAGCTGATTTTTTGTTAATTGTTTTCTGGTTCGTTTTACAATTTGATAGCGGAGGCACAGTTTATGTACTTGAAACTTCTTTTGTTTCACTAAATGACTGTATTAGATGTTTTGTTTGAAAATCTTTTTACAAATTCTTCTAGAGATGGATGCTTATGTTGGACACTTTTATTTTCATTTGCTCTACTGTTGAAAAGAAGGTATGGGTTGGGGTGTTCTGCAATGTATGTGTGCTGTGTTCTTGAGTGTTTGAGTAAGATGATAAAGATGTATGTAATGGGGTGTGATTGTGCATTGGGCAACTACAACTAGTAGGGATTGATATTCTTGAATTTATGTGCTACTAAACTGGGGTTCAGATGACAGAAAAAAGTAAGCTAGTGGTGTGGAGAAGTACAAATATTAAATCTAATGCTATACAATTAAAACAGTTGTTTGTTCTATATTATCAACATTCTAGCAGCTGAGTTGGGTCATTTGTGTGTCAAAAAATAGGAATTTGTGGGCCATTCTGGATGTAAATCGCTGTTTAAGAAATGGGGATTTTTGGACAGAATGGTGCACAATCTCTATTTTTAGGCACAGAAATAGCATGAATTAACCTTACAGTATGTTTGAGTAATAATACAAATATTATGTTGGTATTCAACTTACTTTTTTTCTAAAATGAGCAGGTTTCTTCTTAGTTGTTCTTTGTACTTCAAATGTGGCTGCTTCTTTTCAGGAGAATGGTCTTCACTGCAATTGTAAAGGAAACAAATTAGTAATTGTGTTTGTATATAGCACTGTTTTTAATTTAGACATTGATTTTTTTAATTGACATCCTCAGCGCTTTCCTCAAAACCATGAAAACTATCTATTTACATAAGATATGTTGCACCAGTTGTATACATATCATATGTTCTTAATGAATAAACTGTGTTGCAATGACTAACTGTAGCAAACAAAATATCTTTACTATGCCTTGTGGACTTCATAATGTACCACTGAATACCACTATTCCTGTAACTAAGCTCTTGCAAGTAACAGTGACTAAGATATTTTTTTTTTAAATCTAATACATAAAGTTTACAAATATATTAGTAAAATGCAGTACACTTACTACTTACTATTTCAGGTAAGGAATGTTCTGAGTGGTCTGTAGATCTGCTGTTGTTCTTGGTTATGGAGTTTCTGTCAGGTAATCATGTTGGAAGCCTATCGTTCTTCTTTTGGTATATTCCATTTTAGAACATATTGTATTTAAATGATTGGTTGGTGTGTTACATATATGGGTTACACTTCTTATATATTACTACATATAATGTGTATGTGTGCTGGTTTGTGAATTTGTAAAATGTTCATATGTTCTCATATAACAATGAAACATACCCCCCAGAGTTTTTGGGCAGTGGTGCTGTTGTCCGAACATGTCCGCTGGCATTAAAAGAGTTCGCGGAAATCAAACTCAATAGAGGGGGTTCAGTATGTTCCATTTTACATGTACATAAAATCAGAGTTATTATTGTTAAATTGCGCTACTAAAAACCTATGATATTCAGTGAAAAAACGCTGTTAAAGGGACGTTATGGTTAAGTTGCGCTACTAAAAACCTATGCAATTCATTGAAAAAACTTTGTTAAAGGGACGTTGTGGTTCCAAGTAAAACCGAAAAACCCTTGAAATTCACCAGTTATGGTAAACTAAGCAACCATAACTCGCGCCACCACCATACACTGCTAAGACTAACACCCAAGACATCAAAGATGACATCACAAATGTCATTGATGACATCACTGATGACATCACATGTCTGGCTCCCTCTTATTTCCTTTACTAACATATCTAGGCCACATGGTTTTCTTCAGTAACAGTCAGGAACTAAAAATTGTAAACATACTATATTTATAGACTTATCCTTCAAGTATGTTCTTATAGTAATTCCCTTAGTGTCCAGTCATATCATATGAAACGTATACATAGGGGAAGACACAAGCTTCAAAGACAGCAATCCTTTCTGTGCATGAAGATAATCAGTAGAGTTATCAGCACTTTCTGATAGTTATGTTTATTTTTTTTTTATTACTGTACTTTCCCTGGATATGCTCATATTTGTATACATTGTAGTCACACTACTTTCCTTAGGGTCCAGACACATCATGTGATACATATACATAGGGTAAATAGCAGCTTTCAAACAGAGCAATCATTCATTTGCATAAAGATAATCAGTTAGGTTATGAATTGTTTCTGCTACTACTTCTGCTTTTTTGCTTACTTCACTTTCCCTGTATATACCCATATTTGTATGTGTTCTTGTCTCTTTGTGTTTTGTCTGTAGTAATGCAATTATGTAATACATGTGTTTTACTAGCCACTTATTACATATTTCATAGTACACAGAAAACAATTATCATTTCATTATTCAACATATCAACATTATGAATATTATACCTTCATCATGTATGCCGCAAACAATGCTATGTTTCTGCATGAGTTGCTTGGTATACTAGACACAACCTCATAACAGAATGCTATTTATATCAATGCATTGTTTAATGCACTAATTAGCTTATGGTATTTAGTGCAATGATCCTTGACACATTTTTATCAACATTATAATAAGGATCCCTTGTACACACATTTCATGAAAATTAAATACACATGTGATGTCATCAATGACATTTGTGATGTCATCTTTGATGTCGTGGGTGTTAGTCTTAGCAGTACACGGTGGTGGCGCGAGTTATGGTTGCTTAGCTTACCTTAACTGGCGATTTTCACATGCATTTTTACCTTTCATACAAGGGGTGGTGAATGTAATGTTGGCAAAAAAATATTAGGGATTATCGGAATATGTGTAATAAACTACATACTTCATCACGCAATGTAGTGTTCTAAAGAACATTCCATTGCAGTGTTCTTTCTAGTGCACGAACCTACTCATACAGAAATGTAGATATTGGCTGCAGCATAGACCACAGAGGAGGTACATTTGACATTTTCCAAAGTTATATAATGAAACGGTGTATGCCTCTGCATAACACTTTTCCGTACTGTGAAACATGTACTAAGTAGCTAATAATGCATCACTTACTACATATTTCTACCAATACACACAAAACATAAATAGAGTACAATGCATATACATATGGGGCTTATATATGGAGAGTAAAGTAAGCAAACAAGAGGCAGTATCATTAGCAATTGTGTATAATATACATGATTGTATTCACTCACAAAAATGATTGCTGTGTTTCAGGCCTGCTTCTTCCCCTATATATGTACATCATAAGATGCAATTAAATTCCAAGGAAAGAACATGTGAGAATAGCAATATCTACAAATGTAATACCTTTTGAAAGTTAAGTTTTTAACTGTCAGTAAATAAAACCACCTGGCCTAAATATGGCAGTGAACAAAAAAGAAGGGGCTAAACATGTGGGGGCTGATTCCTGGAACAAACGGGCGCCGAAAAAAGAGGCGCAAGTGGCGCAAGCTGGCGCAAGCAGTCGCAAGCGTGAAAAAATGCTCGCGCAAGCGTGCGATTCATGGAAGTCCCTGCGTGTGTCTTTCTTGGGATGTGCGCCAAACCCGTGCGCGGCGCACACAGGCGCACACGTCATTGCAACATCCCGAACGCCGTGCGCGACATGCACAGGAAAAGCGCACAACGTCCGCGCACACACCAAAAAGGAGGCGGGACACTGGGCGTAACACGCGGAATGGGGAACAACACATGAAAAAGAAGGTGTAACTGGGGAAGTACTGCAAGGAAATACACGGTACGCCCACACGCATGCGAACCACCCATATGCACAGCAAAAGACGCGCATAGGCGACAACGCGTCCGCCACACGAAGGCAGGCGGAAGCGTCCCCGCACAATATAAAAGTGCACACAAACAACAAACATGTATATACAGCTACGATGAATTCCCCATTTGTCACAGCACTGATCGTGGGACACCGCAGGAGGAGGAGAATAGCAGGGCCCACATTTTTTTATCCCGGACCAGCCTTTTTGGGATGCCTGACGACCACGTCAATGGGAGGTATAGGTTTCCACCTCACATCATCCTAGACCTCATCAGGGAGTGGAAAGATGACCTTACATCCCCCACCCTGTGCTCCCAAGCATTGAGCCCCTTGGAGAAGGTTCTCAATGTCCTGCATTTTTTGGCCAGTGGGTCATTTCAGCAGACTACTGCCATAGTGGGTGGGGTCTCACAGGCCACGCAGTCCTGCTGCCTACACCAGGTGTTGGCAATCATCACTGCACGCCCCTTAGTCCGCAGGCACATATACATGCCCAGAACACCCGCAGAAAGGCAGGCTCTGGTCCAGGACTTCTACAGGGTGGCACACTTCCCCAAAGTGCTTGGTGCCATAGATTGCACCCTTGTGGCCCTTCGTCCACCTAGGGCCACTGAGCACATCTATCAAAACCGCAAGCACTTCCATTCCATCAACGTGCAGGTTGTATGCGATGCTAAAGGAATCATCACCTCTGTCTATGCGAACTACCCTGGCTCCACCCATGACAGTTTCATATACAGAATGTCTGCCCTGAGCTGGACCCTGAAAGATGGGCAGCATGGTGACACATGGCTCCTAGGTGAGTACAAATGCCTGTGCACATGCATGCAAGTCACACACAGACAAATACCCAAACCCCAATAATCTCAACTATTATCACCTCCCCAGGGGACAGTGCCTACCCTCTGAGCAACCACATGATGACGCCAATCCGGAACCCCACCACACCACCCCAGGTAAGATGCAATGATGTCCATATTGCAACCAGGGCCATAGTGGAGCACACATTCGGAGTCACGCTTCCGCTCCCTTGATCGCTCTGGTGGGCAGCTACTATATGCACTCCCAGTAGTGCGCAGGATCATTGTGGCAGCATGTGTCCTGCACAATGTTGCAACACAGTGGAAGGTAGCGGTGGACATGGTGGCGCCCCCACATCCCCAACCACAGGCACAGGCGCTGCCCATGGGAGGGGAAAAGGCACGTGGTGAGGCAGCCCGGACCCAGCTTGTGGCCACATTCTTCATCTAAACTCCCACCCCTGCGGAGTGCACAAAGTCCTGGTACATACCAGGTGACAATCGATGATGACAAAGAGACAGTCAACTGTCACAACCTTACCACCCTGAGAATGTTGCCACGGAACTGCTACATTTTGTGCATCCCTAGCTACTTAAACATATTCAATCCTGTGTGACCAAAAGGAACACATGCAAGGTGTGTATCACACACCCCTGCAAAACAGTCCATCAAATCCCTGGTATGCCACCCAAACCCTCCCAAACCACATCACCCTTGTCTGCTACACCATCACATGGCATGCAATAGCAAAAGGCCAACACATGACCAACAATATACAAAGTGACATGTCATAAATGATAACTGGCATGAGACAATGAGGTTTGACATGGAATGACTGACCAACAACCTCCCACACATACAAAGTCAGACAAAAATGCTTTCCAACAGTCGTAGCATGAACACAACACTGAATGCCCATTGACATGCACATTGGGCATGGCAAAATCCAGACTCCTGAACCTGTGTGCTGTGTATGTCTCCTGCAACACACTGCTCAGCACACAGCACTTTGAGCAGCCATAGTGTTGCAGATACACCTTGAACATCACATGAAAAAGACTAATGAAATCTAGAACGAAATGACACATGTACAGGGTACCCAAATGGTAATAGATCATGTGATGCATGGACAATGCGGGCATGAGAATGCAATCTGTGTGCACCTGTGGCCATGGACGTGTGGATGTATGTGTGGTGGATCATTGTGCAACTGTGTGTGTCATTAGGGACATGCACTCAATATATGCATGTGAAATCAAGTGACCCTCAATGTCCTGTACACATCACATGTGAACATTGCCCATGTGAACACCCCAGCATGTCAAAACACACCAATCCCCTAACACCTGAAAAGTAAAGACAACACAGGAAAAGGCATTGAGCAGCACAACACATCATGTACATAGTACCCTACAATTACAATGTCAGAGTGCCCAAAACACTGTAGGCCAAACCAACTGTCCAACAACAAAAGGGCCTCCCTTACACATCACTGTGACCTTCTGAATAACTTTCACTGGGGTATGTAGCCTTCTTCCTCCAAGTCTACCTGGCCACAGGATCACCCTACCCCTTGGTCTCCATGTTCCAGCTTGCGTGTAAATAGAGTCCAGCCCCCTTAGAGTCCACCTTGACTGCTAAAAATACCAAATTGCATAGAACTCCAAGTAGGCAAACCCACAAACCAGGGAAAAAGGCTGTAAGCACCAAAAACCCTGGAAGAGTCTCCAGTAGATGACTTGAATTAGCAGAAAATGTCAAAGCACATGTACAAGCACAATGATACAACAACCAAGGTAGCACAGTTGAACAATGGTCCAACAGGATGGGTACCATTTACGGTACATTACATACAATGATGATGCAACAACTGATGGGTAGTGTCACAGCTACGTTGTCCAGGCGCAGGAGTAGCATGAACCAACCACCCCCTCCGTGGTCTGGGCGCCTGCAAGGTCAAACTAACACAGGCCTCTGAGACCTTGGCGGGGAAAGAGGGTTAGGGATATGTTGCATGGACAGGCATTGTCATTCAGGATAACCAGAAAGAGGGGCAGGAGATTGGATGTGGATTTGCAAGGGAAAGTAAGCAAAATACAACTAATCACAAAAACACATACTCAATTAGAGAAAACATGTTCATCATGCACATTGTACCAAATGTGTCAAATGCAAGCCAAAGAGACACTTATCTCTGGGGTGAGTGCTGGCCTCCTGCCTGTGCACTCTCAGGTCCGGTAACAGGAGCACTTCAATGCTGCAAAGAGAGGGTGAGTTACTGATCTGAATGTGTGTTTACAACACACACACAACCCCATCCATGCCCCAAATAAAGTGACTTCTCCACAAACACCCCTGTCTGCTGCAATGTACCCATAAGTTAGCTTGGTCCACCAATGGTACATACACTGTCAATGCAGTAAGGCCGGTGCATGTGGCTGCACGGGAAATGGGAGACCAATGGGTCAAGAATCAGACATGATAGAATGGTCCCTGGGTGAGCTGCAAGATGCTTATAGCAAGGTGCAACTTCAGTACAAGTTGTGTTTTGGCCGCCGCAGATTCAAATAGGCAGTGCACGTGGCAATTTGCACATGCAAATTGTCTGATCATCACTGGTCATCCTGGGTGCTGCATCAGTTTCTGGCTAGGAATGCTACTACCCTAATTACTCAGCTTCAATGGAGCAGGGGGTACTGAAGGATATGTTTGATGGCCCCTGCATGTGCCCCTGACAACTTGCAAAGGCAATTGGCATTTGGCCCTCAACTCATGTCATCTGTACTGTGTGCTTCCCCAACAATGCCTGGCAAACCTCCCTAGCACTGGTGCTACTTAGCATCCATGTGGCTTGGTGGACGGTAGTCTGTGGTGTGGGCCCTTGTGTTGCTCACCTTGGCAGGAGCTCCTGGAAACACGCCTGCTTCTGTCAGACATCTGAGCACAAGCCATGTGCATCTGCTTGTGCACACATCCACACGTCTGCACCACAGAACGTGGCCCGTTTCCTCGATTAGTCGTCCCTTTGTCTGCTGGCAAAGGTAGTCTGGAGGCTCATCTTCCTGCAGAAAGGGCAATAAGGCTGGAAAGTTCCCTGTGTGTGTGTCTACATGCTGGTTGTCACTGGGCCATGTTACAGAGCTAGATCCAAACTCCTCCCACCATCAGTGTCACTTTGACAGGCCAAGGGTGCAGGCTACTGTCTAAAGCATGAAGTGCATCAAGCACACATACAGGCAAGAAAATAACATACATCACAATCCACATCAATTAATGGAGAAATCAATCACATACTCACCGAAATTCATCACAGACATGGGGTGGATGAAACACAACCAATCCCCACTAGGGGTGTTAACACAAGTAGTACAGCAGCAGACAGGCCACAGTTATGAGACAAGTCCAAAGCCCTTACATAATATTTTGTTACACCAAACCATCCTTGCGAGCCCATGGATAAGGGAAGCATGAGTGGGCTATGTGAGTCTGGACCCCAAGCTGCAAACACATACACAAGACAAGCTTGAAGGGCCCAGCTGGAACAGACAGCGAATGCTTTCAAAAGCCACAAAGCACCACACCGTCACATGAAAGCACAATAGACAAACAATATTAAACTGTATTAACTAATTAAACTAACAATGAACAACCTACATAACCTAATTAAAATAACTATCAAATAGTTAATATTAACTAACTAAACTAAAAGCAAAAATCAAAAATGGCCACATACGACCCGGGGGGAGGCACCCAGGAGGGGGGAGGTACAGCTCAACACCCACATGCGATGATGTTGAGACAAAAAAAAAAACTCCATGGACTCAACGCCTGCACAGTGTGACCTGTGTGGGAGATATCTTGTCGTCCGAGTCTGCCTCAGCCTGAATCGGAGGACGTGGGCCAGGAGCCTGACCACGCCTAGGCGCAGCTTGCCCCTCATCGGCAGCAAGTCTTCTGGACAGGTGAGCCTGGTTCTGTGTGGCAATGACACGCAGGTCTGCATGCAGAACCTACCGTGATACACGTGCTTCCTCTTGCAAGGTAACACGTGTAACACAGAGTTCTTCCTGCGTGGTCTGGCTGGACAACTGATGCACCTCCCGGCAAGCACGTAGCTCAGCCGAGATGGTACGCTCAAGCTGCTCAAACCTCTCCTCTGACCGCACCCTCTGGGACATCAAGAAGGCACCCAGAGTGGATCTGAGGGACTGATACTCAGCCCTCAGTGCCTCCATGTGTGCCTCTGCGTGAGCAATAATTGCTTGATGCAGACACAACATTTCAGCCTGGCGTGCCCTGTCAGAGGCCGCCATGCCCAGCCTGAGTGAGCGGGGTGTGGCCTGCGCCACCTGCCGCTGGAGAAGCACCTTTCTAGCAGGGGGGAGCAGGGATTGGGCCAAACGTTCCATGCTCACAGCAATGTTATCAAGTGCTGCCCTTTGATGTTCTGAATTGGCAGTCATGTCTTGCTCCCACTCAGTATACCTCGGTGGCACCTGGCCACCGCGTTGGTGAGCTTGACACCTGTGGGACCCAAGGACCGGGCATCCTCGTTGGGTTGGCACTGCCCGCGGCTGCACGACTTCATGCCCCCGGCTATGTGATGCCCCAGGCACATCAGCGACTGGTGTGGAGGGTGACCCTGCGTCCCAATCCACCACAGGCGGAGGTCCCACCACTGTCTGGCCCCTCTGTGCAGGTGTCACGGTAAGAGGAGTGTCCACATCAGAATCACTCACCCCTGACGTATGGACCTGATGCACATACAACTCGACATGGTCGTCAGAGTGGTCGTTTGGGCTGGACTCATTGCCAGCCAAAGACAAGATGGACTGTAGCACACGTGGGTTCTCGTGGTACACCACCCCACGACCCCCACTTGTGCCGGGTTGTGATAACAACCCTGTGCCTGGCATGACAACAATCTGAAAAGTGGAGAGAAAAAAAAAATTAGTACACATGTTAGAAGCACTTAACACAGTCACACATGGACATCACACAGACAGCCAACGCATGAAGCAGACATGTCATACACAAAATGCCTGGTCAATTTGACATTGCATCAGGGAGTACGCATGTAGAACGGAGTTACATGGCTCCGAAGTGGGTTGATGCAGTGCAGAACATGTGTATGTTACTCACTATCTACATGAACAAATACTTCATGATGTGCATCAAAACACGTGAAGGCATTGCATGGGCAAGTTCAGGCAGCACGTGTAATGTGCATGCAATGGGTTGCATGGCTACAAGCAAACCTCTCCCCCTGAGTGAAAATGCAGGGATGCCTTGCATGGTGGCAAAAGGGTGACCAGAGACCTGTGTATTGGCAGCCAGTGTTGACTAGCATCAATGGCATCATCTGAGTCAACTGACAGCACAGCAGATGATGATGTGACAGTAAGCAGGGCAAAACACGAACCCTCAGTAGTACACCCATGTGTGCAAAACCCACTACACCAGTTGGACAGAGTCAGTGGGCCTAAAACTGGGGCAGGACTGTGCCCCACACAGACTGTGACACCCTAAACATGTGTGTGATGCAGGACTGGGCCAGAGTGGCCATGGAATGGATGGTGGAATGGCATGAAATGTCGGTCACCCTGGACACGTACTACAATGAGAATCCAGTCAAGGACACATAGGGGGACAAGTGCAATGCACATGGAGCATGAATGGGCAATCAGGTCCCTGCGGAGCATCTGCCATCTGCACAGTCCAAGTCAGACACCCTGCATGAAGGACAGAGGATGTACCCCACTGCTTGTGTCTGGGAGGTTGGCTGGTGGAAGTTAGCATGTACACAGGAGGCTTAGACAGGCCATTGCAGTACTGCAAAATGATGCACAACAGTGCAATGGTGAAATTGGGATGCAGGGGGTGCGGAGGGGCAAGGGAGCATGCCTACGTGGAGTCCCCGCATGCAGGCAGGGGACACATGCACGTCAGTCATGCAATGACATAGTCCCTGTGCTGAGAGGAAGGACACCCCAGGCTACATGCAGAAGGGCCAGTGAGCTGGAACATGGACGGGAGGGGCATCCGGGTGACTAGCATATGAGTATGGTGCAAGTGTGGTGATTAGGACAGTCCCTGTCTGATCAACATGTCCACCATCCTGCACAGCAGGCACGCATCAGTGAAGCATTGCATGACTTGCACATGAAAACGGTTCTAGGTCAAATGTTCAAATGAAAACAATCGAATGACCAAAGGGTCAAAACAAAAAAAACAAAAAAACAAATGCTCAATTTTTTTGGCCCAATAGTTTGGGGGGTTCCCCCCAACCCCAGTAACTTTAGCATAAACCACTTTTATTTTTAACTACACGAAAATCATTAACCATATATATTCTGTCTGAGAATTTCAACCCTTTTGTCTTAAGTCCAATTACCTCGACCCTTTCATCATTCAATCCTTTTGACAGCACACCCATGAGAACCATGTACACATGACATGTAGTGGCAGTCATTCCCAACACATGACACCAGTAAAACAACCATGGCCTCGACAAACACGCAGCATCACTCACTGGACTGGGCATCAAAGTCCTGCATCTCTCCCACTCCTTCGACCAATTCTGGTGATCTGAACTCCGCAACAAGTTTCTCATGCGGAGTGAGGTCTACCTCTTCAAGTGCCGGCCCACTGCCAGTCACCAGAGTCATGTTGTAATTTGAGGCACGCTTCGCCTCAGCACTGCGTTTGAGGTCATACCAATGCTTTTTGCACTCTTCGGCTGTGCGCACCTCATGGCCGAATGCAATCACATCTTCTGCGACTTGCTTCCACTGGGTATCACGATGGACAGCCGTAGTCTGACAATTCGGCCAAACTAGCATGTCACGGTTGTGGTCCCGCACGTAGTTCATGAGGCAGTCCAGTTCCTGCTTGCAGAAAGGCTTCTTCCTCGACGTGCAAGAGGCCGTAGCTGTGTCTGCGGTCCCAGCCTGTACTGCAGGTGCAACCTTCCGCCTCTTGGACGCTGGTCCGGACCCTAGCTGATCAGTATGAGCAGTGGCACTGGTGGAATGAGCAGAGGGAGTGGCAGGTGGAACATGGAGTGAGGCCCTGACTTGCGTCAGTTGCTGAAGGGTGCCCTGGAATGGACCCTGCACAGCAACATCCGCTGGGTCAGGGTCATTGACCGGGACTGTCCTGGTTGGTAGACTCACAACTGGGGTCATGTTGGCTGCATCTCCCCCTGCAGTTGCCAACACCCTGCTGGTCGGGGCAGCAGATGGCATTACTGCCCCAGGGACACGTGCCTCGGCATGGGCAGCCCTGGGTGCACCTACAGTGTGCCTCCTGACCACCTGTAAATCTTCCATGGACTCATCAGTGCCAACGCAGCGTGCGCTGGCAGACCCTGAGCCTGGGTGGTGGTGTCCACAGCTGCACCTGCAACTACCACTATCCTTGGGACCGTGGCAGTCGATGAAACGGACTGCCAGGTCACACGGGCACCAGTGCCAGATGAAAGAACTGCATCTCCTGGAGCCGCAGGGGGTGGTGGCATGACTGCATCAACATGTGGCACAACATCGTCCGGAGCTGGCGAACCCCTGCCTCTTGCCCACCTGCAGCCAGCCTGGACACCCTTGTCACCCCAGCCACGTCCCTGACCATGCCTGCCAGGAGGAGTACGCCCAGCTGAGGCGCCTCTCACCTTTGGTGGCCTCCCAACCATGGCACAGATGGAGTAGTGCTGGCACAGATGGAGAAGTGCCAATGGAGGTGTACACGACAATTGTCCTGGGCAATTGGGGTGAAGGGGGTGGGATACAAGAGTTATAAGCACCCCTGCACCTGCTACTATGAACTCGAAAATGGGTACGCGATACACAGGGGCACCCGCAGTGGGAAAAATAGTCTGAGCGACTCACCGTCATACTAGCGTGATAATGAAAAACATGCGTAGCCAATACCCCCGCCAAAAGAAGAGATATGTCCTTGATGCGCTGTGAAGTAGTGATGGTGCGTGAAACAACATGAAGTTGCAACACACACGTCGGTCTCCACGGAAGGCACGTACAGCGAACTGCCAGGAGCCGTTCACCTTTAACCCGTGCTGAGGGAAATGCCCACGTGCATCACGTTACTAACGCGCGTTGGCCCTTTCCTCGGATTACACGCATTAACAAGCAGACGTGCAGTTTTTTCACGTGCTGATTCACTATGCACCCGTCACGAGGGGAACACCCGCGCGCGTAATGTCACAGACGCACTTACATGCTAAGTTCCTTCCCTCGATTTACACGCTGACGTGCACTCTTTTCACGTGCCAAATCACTCCATATCAAGCTGGCCACGCGACAACACACGGAAGACCACGCTCCTGCAAAAAAGGTCATTTTCCTGCCCCCAAGAGCCCCGAGCACGCTCCCACCTGTCATCTGCTGCTGCCTGCCTGCTGCCCAAGTGTCCTGCTATTTGGTGCCTGCACATCAGCCATCTGCAGGGGTCCAGTTGCTGTGTCCACCCCTGCTGGAACAGAAGACTCCCGACTGGGATACCATCGCTCCACAGCCCCAGGACCCAGTTGCCCACCCACACCTGCCTCAGGGGTCGCCATGTCGGGGCAAACACCATCCGAGACTACTGGCAACCCCCAGCCAGAGAGGCAGAGGGCCACCAGCTTTAGTGAGAAGGAACTTGGTGTCCTGGTAGATCAAGTTCTGGGGCATTATGATGCCCTCTTCACACCATTGCGTGCCGACAAGGAAGGACAGGAGAGGATCTGAGAGGATGTAGTGGCTGCCATCAACACATAGGGGGTGGCAACCCGCGACATCAAGCACATCTGGAAGCGCTGGGAGGACTTCAGGTCCAGGACCTTCAACAAGGCCGGCGCCTCATGAAGGCAGATGATGCAAAGGGGTGCCGGGTCAGCCGGACCAACATCCAGATGAGGGTCCTAGAACGCATAAACCCAGCGCTCAATGCCCAGATCCTTCGGAGGAAGACCTGTCTGGAGTCGAGCGGTAAGTGGCCATGCATTGCTGTGTGAAACAGGGCATGTTGCAGTGTGCTGTTTGTCAGCTATTTGCCTGTATGTGTAAAATAGGCCATGTATGGATGTGTGTGTGCAGGGACATCATGGTAATGCATGTGAGACCAGTAATGCGTGAACCACCTGGATGGTGCATGTGTTCCAATCAATCATGGGGAGCAGCATGCGGGCAGCACACATGAATGCATGCCTGTCCCTGTTTTTGGACATGGATGGGGGGTGAGAGATGGGTGCTGCTCTCATGTACATGTATGGTGTACATGTCTGTGTGTCTGAGAAGTGTGTGTGTGACTTTGAAATGCCATGGATGCATGACACATGTTCGTGACAATGTGTAGATTCACTTATGCAGTCTAGTCTCCCCTGTATCCACTGTGTCTGTGGTGTACAAGCCCTCAGGTGATGTGTGTGCATGGGATCAGTATGAGCCATGATGCATGTTAGTTTTAAGGCAACATTTATGTCAATAGAGGCCCTTGTACATGGATGCTGATGTTGATTGCATGCGCCGTGCCTGTTTCTGCATGTGTGTTGCCTGCATTGACCCATGTGTTGTGTAGGGAGAGGATGGAAGTGACGTTTGATAGTGCCACTCCTGTGTTATTGCTTCCTGTCTAGGGGACTATTGTACAGTACCCTGATGCTTGTGTTCTATGTCTCCCTCTACGCATCGTCGAGTGAAGAAGAGGGTGGAGACAGCGATGTGAAGCTAAGCGGCGGGGATGCCTCCACCGGGCGGCGACACAAGGCCCAGCCACCCTCCCAGGAATTGCCATCATCCGGGAGTGAGGGGACTGGTGCTGCGTCTGCCACTATGGCTGTAGCGGAAGGGCTGGGTGAGCCCCCACAGGGGCTTGCAATGGCAGAAGACAGTGCAGAGACATCCAGGTTGGTGGTCTCCACAGAGGAGGGGAGGGGCATCCGGGTGACTAGCATATGAGTATGGTGCAAGTGTGGTGATTAGGACAGTCCCTGTCTGATCAACATGTCCACCATCCTGCACAGCAGGCACGCATCAGTGAAGCATTGCATGACTTGCACATGAAAACGGTTCTAGGTCAAATGTTCAAATGAAAACAATCGAATGACCAAAGGGTCAAAACAAAAAAAACAAAAAAACAAAAAAACAAATGCTCAATTTTTTTGGCCCAATAGTTTGGGGGGTTCCCCCCAACCCCAGTAACTTTAGCATAAACCACTTTTATTTTTAACTACACGAAAATCATTAACCATATATATTCTGTCTGAGAATTTCAACCCTTTTGTCTTAAGTCCAATTACCTCGACCCTTTCATCATTCAATCCTTTTGACAGCACACCCATGAGAACCATGTACACATGACATGTAGTGGCAGTCATTCCCAACACATGACACCAGTAAAACAACCATGGCCTCGACAAACACGCAGCATCACTCACTGGACTGGGCATCAAAGTCCTGCATCTCTCCCACTCCTTCGACCAATTCTGGTGATCTGAACTCCGCAACAAGTTTCTCATGCGGAGTGAGGTCTACCTCTTCAAGTGCCGGCCCACTGCCAGTCACCAGAGTCATGTTGTAATTTGAGGCACGCTTCGCCTCAGCACTGCGTTTGAGGTCATACCAATGCTTTTTGCACTCTTCGGCTGTGCGCACCTCATGGCCGAATGCAATCACATCTTCTGCGACTTGCTTCCACTGGGTATCACGATGGACAGCCGTAGTCTGACAATTCGGCCAAACTAGCATGTCACGGTTGTGGTCCCGCACGTAGTTCATGAGGCAGTCCAGTTCCTGCTTGCAGAAAGGCTTCTTCCTCGACGTGCAAGAGGCCGTAGCTGTGTCTGCGGTCCCAGCCTGTACTGCAGGTGCAACCTTCCGCCTCTTGGACGCTGGTCCGGACCCTAGCTGATCAGTATGAGCAGTGGCACTGGTGGAATGAGCAGAGGGAGTGGCAGGTGGAACATGGAGTGAGGCCCTGACTTGCGTCAGTTGCTGAAGGGTGCCCTGGAATGGACCCTGCACAGCAACATCCGCTGGGTCAGGGTCATTGACCGGGACTGTCCTGGTTGGTAGACTCACAACTGGGGTCATGTTGGCTGCATCTCCCCCTGCAGTTGCCAACACCCTGCTGGTCGGGGCAGCAGATGGCATTACTGCCCCAGGGACACCTGCCTCGGCATGGGCAGCCCTGGGTGCACCTACAGTGTGCCTCCTGACCACCTGTAAATCTTCCATGGACTCATCAGTGCCAACGCAGCGTGCGCTGGCAGACCCTGAGCCTGGGTGGTGGTGTCCACAGCTGCACCTGCAACTACCACTATCCTTGGGACCGTGGCAGTCGATGAAACGGACTGCCAGGTCACACGGGCACCAGTGCCAGATGAAAGAACTGCATCTCCTGGAGCCGCAGGGGGTGGTGGCATGACTGCATCAACATGTGGCACAACATCGTCCGGAGCTGGCGAACCCCTGCCTCTTGCCCACCTGGAGCCAGCCTGGACACCCTTGTCACCCCAGCCACGTCCCTGACCATGCCTGCCAGGAGGAGTACGCCCAGCTGAGGCGCCTCTCACCTTTGGTGGCCTCCCAACCATGGCACAGATGGAGTAGTGCTGGCACAGATGGAGAAGTGCCAATGGAGGTGTACACGACAATTGTCCTGGGCAATTGGGGTGAAGGGGGTGGGATACAAGAGTTATAAGCACCCCTGCACCTGCTACTATGAACTCGAAAATGGGTACGCGATACACAGGGGCACCCGCAGTGGGAAAAATAGTCTGAGCGACTCACCGTCATACTAGCGTGATAATGAAAAACATGCGTAGCCAATACCCCCGCCAAAAGAAGAGATATGTCCTTGATGCGCTGTGAAGTAGTGATGGTGCGTGAAACAACATGAAGTTGCAACACACACGTCGGTCTCCACGGAAGGCACGTACAGCGAACTGCCAGGAGCCGTTCACCTTTAACCCGTGCTGAGGGAAATGCCCACGTGCATCACGTTACTAACGCGCGTTGGCCCTTTCCTCGGATTACACGCATTAACAAGCAGACGTGCAGTTTTTTCACGTGCTGATTCACTATGCACCCGTCACGAGGGGAACACCCGCGCGCGTAATGTCACAGACGCACTTACATGCTAAGTTCCTTCCCTCGATTTACACGCTGACGTGCACTCTTTTCACGTGCCAAATCACTCCATATCAAGCTGGCCACGCGACAACACACGGAAGACCACGCTCCTGCAAAAAAGGTCATTTTCCTGCCCCCAAGAGCCCCGAGCACGCTCCCACCTGTCATCTGCTGCTGCCTGCCTGCTGCCCAAGTGTCCTGCTATTTGGTGCCTGCACATCAGCCATCTGCAGGGGTCCAGTTGCTGTGTCCACCCCTGCTGGAACAGGAGACTCCCGACTGGGATACCATCGCTCCACAGCCCCAGGACCCAGTTGCCCACCCACACCTGCCTCAGGGGTCGCCATGTCGGGGCAAACACCATCCGAGACTACTGGCAACCCCCAGCCAGAGAGGCAGAGGGCCACCAGCTTTAGTGAGAAGGAACTTGGTGTCCTGGTAGATCAAGTTCTGGGGCATTATGATGCCCTCTTCACACCATCGCGTGCCGACAAGGAAGGACAGGAGAGGATCTGAGAGGATGTAGTGGCTGCCATCAACACATAGGGGGTGGCAACCCGCGACATCAAGCACATCTGGAAGCGCTGGGAGGACTTCAGGTCCAGGACCTTCAACAAGGCCGGCGCCTCATGAAGGCAGATGATGCAAAGGGGTGCCGGGTCAGCCGGACCAACATCCAGATGAGGGTCCTAGAACGCATAAACCCAGCGCTCAATGCCCAGATCCTTCGGAGGAAGACCTGTCTGGAGTCGAGCGGTAAGTGGCCATGCATTGCTGTGTGAAACAGGGCATGTTGCAGTGTGCTGTTTGTCAGCTATTTGCCTGTATGTGTAAAATAGGCCATGTATGGATGTGTGTGTGCAGGGACATCATGGTAATGCATGTGAGACCAGTAATGCGTGAACCACCTGGATGGTGCATGTGTTCCAATCAATCATGGGGAGCAGCATGCGGGCAGCACACATGAATGCATGCCTGTCCCTGTTTTTGGACATGGATGGGGGGTGAGAGATGGGTGCTGCTCTCATGTACATGTATGGTGTACATGTCTGTGTGTCTGAGAAGTGTGTGTGTGACTTTGAAATGCCATGGATGCATGACACATGTTCGTGACAATGTGTAGATTCACTTATGCAGTCTAGTCTCCCCTGTATCCACTGTGTCTGTGGTGTACAAGCCCTCAGGTGATGTGTGTGCATGGGATCAGTATGAGCCATGATGCATGTTAGTTTTAAGGCAACATTTATGTCAATAGAGGCCCTTGTACATGGATGCTGATGTTGATTGCATGCGCCGTGCCTGTTTCTGCATGTGTGTTGCCTGCATTGACCCATGTGTTGTGTAGGGAGAGGATGGAAGTGACGTTTGATAGTGCCACTCCTGTGTTATTGCTTCCTGTCTAGGGGACTATTGTACAGTACCCTGATGCTTGTGTTCTATGTCTCCCTCTACGCATCGTCGAGTGAAGAAGAGGGTGGAGACAGCGATGTGAAGCTAAGCGGCGGGGATGCCTCCACCGGGCGGCGACACAAGGCCCAGCCACCCTCCCAGGAATTGCCATCATCCGGGAGTGAGGGGACTGGTGCTGCGTCTGCCACTATGGCTGTAGCGGAAGGGCTGGGTGAGCCCCCACAGGGGCTTGCAATGGCAGAAGACAGTGCAGAGACATCCAGGTTGGTGGTCTCCACAGAGGAGGAGGAGCCCGCTACTGAGCCGCATATGGGGCCTGGTGGGGGTAGTACCAATGGTGCAAGTGGTGCAGTCCAGGGTCAGGGTCAGGAGGCAGCACAGGTCACCGCGGAGGGGCCTGTGCATGACCCTATCCCTGACCCTGTGACTGCACCACCATGCACCAGCAGGGATGCCCTGTCCCAGGCCCATCCGCAGGTAGGGGGAGGCCCACGTCATCTGGCTCTCGACTACCTGCGGACGAGGAGTCCCATGACCGTATGGGCTCCGTCCTGAATGGTGTCGCGTTGCGCACGCGTGTCATTCGTGATGACATGCGTGCTTCCTGGGGGGACCACGCACACCATCACGAAAAGCTGCGTGGCAACGTGGCACGGTTGGGGGGGGCCATGGTCGGTCGGTTCCTACATGTGTCGCGCACTCTGGTGAACCTCTCCTCCTCTGTGGAGACTATGCGCCAGTCGTTCTCCCTGCCATCTTCCGGCCTAGATTTCACCAGGGCCCCCTGTGGACCTGGCCTGGCCAACACAGCCAGCTTGGTGGAGATCTCATCCTTGCCACAGTCAGGAATCAGCGGCCCAGCAGGGGTGGACACCCCAACAACTGGAGACCAGCAGATTGGGGATGTGCAGGCATCATCGGGCAGGGCACATGGACAGTAGCAGCAGCAGCAGGCTCTCAGTGGGAGCGATGATGGCTCGGGGCCATCAACATCAGAGGGGCAGGCATCGGCCAGAGGGCAGGAGGACCCTGGAATGGGTGTGTCTTCCATGTGGCTGTGCTTGGGCCAGCGTATAGTTGTGGAGCGGCGGCGTAGGACTTGCCCGCCGCCATTGTATAGTTAATTAGTGTTAGGTTTCCTTTCTCTTTTTTTTTCTTTTGGGACACTTGTAAAATGGCCCACGTTTTTGTATATAATTCTTAATTAGGTAGGTTTTTTTTATAGGTTTCATTTCATTTGTTGGGCTCATGGAGCCTGGTTTCAATCTCTGTACATAGTTGGACTGTGGATTTCTGCACAAATATTATTTTACTTCACCATGGATCAATGGATTTTAAAATTTAAGTTTCCTTTGGATTTGCTTTGGTGGACAAGGAGTTTTCACTGGCTTTATTTTGGATGACTTCATGATTTTTTTTTCTTTTTTGGACATTCATTTTTTTTGGGATTAATATTATTTTCATGCTTTCATTTCATTTGCTTCATTTTGTGCACAATGCATTTTGATTTCTTACTTCCATGGGTTGTATTCGCTCATTGGTTTACTGCGTGTCACAATGTGGGTTTGCACAATCACTGGCACACAGTGTGTGTGACGGACATGTGTTGATGTGCATAGTTGACTTTTGGTTTGTGACAAGAAATAGGCCTTTCAGTGTGGGGTGGATGGGAAACTTGATTGTGTCTCAGGACTGGGGTGGAGTGCAGTGGGATTTTGGTGGACATGCGGCCCATGAATGTGCATCTTTATCACATGTTGGGTGGGGACATGTGTCGGGGCATGCTGGCAGGTGCCTGTCAATGCAGGTGGGTGGGGGTGCAGGGGGACATGTGTCGGGGCCTGCTGGCAGGTGCCCCTCAATGCTGGGTGGGTGGGGGAGGCAGGGGACATGTGTCAGGCCTGCTGGCAGGTGCCCCTCAATGCAGGGTGGGTGGGGGTGCAGGGGGACATGTGTCAGGGCCTGCTCGCAGGTGCCCCTCAATGCAGGGTGGGTGGGGGTGCAGGGGACATGTGTCGGGCCTGCTGGCAGGTGCCTGTCAATGCTGGGTGGGTGGGGGTGCACAGGGACATGTGTCGAGGCCTGCTGGCAGGTGCCCCTCAATGCTGGGTAGGTGGGGGTGCAGGGGACATGAGTCGGGGCCTGCTGGCAGGTGCCCCTCAATGCAGGGTGTGTGGGGGTGCAGGGGGACATGTGTCAGGGCCTGCTGGCAGGTGCCCGTCAATGCTGGGTGGGTGGGGGTGCAGGGGGACATGTGTCGGGGCCTGCTGGCAGGTGCCCCTCAATGCTGGGTGGGTTGGGGTGCAGGGGGACATGTGTCGGGGCCTGCTGGCAGGTGCCCATCAATGCTGGGTGGGTGGGGGTGCAGGGGGACATGTGTCGGGGCCTGCTGGCAGGTGCCCCTCAATGCTGGGTGGATGGGGGTACAGCGGGACATGAGTTGGGGCCTGTTGGCAGGTGCCCCTCAATGCAGGGTGGGTGAGAGTGCAGGGGGACATGTTTCGGGGCCTGCTGGCAGGTGCCACTCAACGCAGGGTGGGTGGGGGTGCAGGGGACATGTGTCGGGGGCTGCTGGCAGGTGCCCGTCAATGCTGGGTGGGTGGGGTGCAGGGGGACATGTGTCGGGGCCTGTTGGCAGGTGCCCCTCAATGCTGGGTGGGTGGGGGTGCAGGGGGACATGAGCCGGGGCCTGCTGGCAGGTGCCCGTCAATGCAGGGTGGGTGGGGTGCAGGGGGACATGTGTCGGGGCCTGCTGGCAGGTGCCCCTCAATGCAGGGTGGGTGGGGGTATAGGGGGACATGTGTCAGTGCTCACTTTTGCATGGTGACATGTGGGCTGGATGGGGGCATGGCCAGGGTGGATGGGCTGCCTACGGGACATGACCAGGGGTGCAGGGTAGTCCCCTGTGGTGTGGGCTGGCTGCTGGGGCTGGGGAGGGGTTACAGGGCACACACACACTGCAAAATCACGGTTAGAACTCCCTGTGCACCCCTCAGAATACACGTACCCTGCTCGATCAGGGCCTTCGCGTGTGATTCTCCATGCGCACCCCGAAATACACGTACCCTGCTCACACAGGGCCTGTCGCGTGTGATTCTCCACGCGCAACCCCGAAATACACGTACCCCGCTCGCACAAGGCCTGTCGCGTGTGATTCTCCATGCGCACCCCCGAAATACATGTACCCTGCTCACACAGGGCCTGTCGCGTGTGATTCTCCACGCGCAACCCCGAAATACACGTACCCCGCTCGCACAAGGCCTGTCGTGTGTGATTCTCCATGCGCACCCCCGAAATACACGTACCCCGCTCGCACAGGGCCTGTCGCGTGTGATTCTCCATGCGCACCCCCGAAATACACATACCCCGCTCGCACAGGGCCTGTCGCATGTGATTCTCCACACGCACCCCCGAAATACACGTACCCCACTCGCACAGGGCCTGTCGTGTCTGATTCTCCCACGCACCCCCGAAATACACGCACCCCTCTCGCACAGAGCCTGTCGCATCTGATTCTCCATGCGCACCCCAAAATACACGTACCCCGCTCGCACAGGGCCTGTCATGTGTGATTCTCCATGTGCACCCCCAAAATACACGTACCCCACTCGCACAGGGCCAGTCGCGTGTGATTCTCCACGCGCACCCCCGGAATACACATACCCCACTCGCACAGGGCCTATCGCATGTGATTCTCCACGCACACCACCAGAATACACTGTATGCTGGTCCACTGGCCTGTGCGCTATGTACAGGATTTGTGTGCTGTTCATGGTGCATGGGGCGGGGTTGGGGGCGTAACTGGCACTGCTGCAGGTTCGCTGCGCCACTCTGCACCACGGCTCGTTATGGATGTTAGAATCCATGAATACGCTATGCACGGAAATGAATTTTCACGCGGCTGACGCAGGTTGCCGCACACACACACTGTGTGCCAGCCCCGTGCGCCACTTGTGCACTGATTTCTATGAATTACCCCCTTAATGTCATCAGTGATGTCATCAATGATATTTCTGATGTCATCTTCGATATTCTGGGTGTTAGTCTTAGCAGTGCACGGTGGTGTTGCGAGTTATGGTTGCTTAGCTTACCATAACTGGCGATTTTCAGGGGTTTTTCAGTTTTACTTCGAACCATAAAGTCCCTTTAACAAAGTTTTTTTTAACTGATTTTCATAGGTTTTTAGTAGCGCAACTTAACCATAACGTCCCTTTAACAAAGTTTTTTTCCACAGAATTACATGGCCATGTAGTTATGGTTAAGTTGCTGTTTCCATAGGAAGAGCACTTTTTGGGCGGCTTATAACTTCGCTCTCCCTGGATGGATCCTCACCAAACTTTGCAAAAGAAGTAGTTGAATTCTTTTGCAAAGTTTGGTGAGGATTCGTCCAAGGGGGGCAAAGTTATAGGGGGGGTCCCAAAACTTTTTTTTTTCCCATAGACTGAATGGGAAAAAACTTTGCGCACAGCTACACCCCGAACCGATGGACGGATTTACACCAAATTTGCGGCAGGAGCGGCGGCCTGGTCCCAAAAGCGTGCTTTTGTAAATTTGGTGTAAATCTGTTCAGTAGTTTTTTAAAATATGACTAAAATGTAAGGCAAAAAAATTAGTGATATCTGCGTTCGCTTCGCGGACGGACTTCCCTGTCCGCTTCGCGGACAGCACCCCGATTGGCCCATGGGCTTGCGTCATGTCCGCGGACATGCGACGTGTTCGCTGATTGGACGGCGAGGGGCGTGGAGCGTGTCAGATTTTCTGTGGCGCCCGCCATCTTGTATTCGCAGTCGACCGCGTACAGCGCAGTGAAACGTGGATAAAAAATTGTATTTAGTGCCGTGTGTTGGTGTGTAAGAGTGTTTGGAGAGGGTGGGGGAGTATGAGATAGGTTCAATGCTTTGTTTTTTTATGTGCTAGACGTTTTTGTTGCGTTCGATTTGTCCGCGGAGAACACGGCTGTTCTGACATTTTGTCAATAAACTAAATGGTGGGGTGTTTAGAGGACGGAGTATGTGTCATTTTTGTTCGCAAGGAAGGTAAAAATGAGCTATGAACACTCGCGGTGTACTTAATTGTTCGGAAATACACAAACTGGGGGTGTCCTCAGGACGCTGTCTGTATTGTAATCTGTCTAGTTGAATGTGTTCTAACAACACTCGCAGTGTCCCGAAATGGTTGCAATTACACAAAATGGGGGTGTTCTGAGAACGTTGTTTGTATTGTTCGTTGTCAGGGTGAAAGTGTTTTAAGAGCACTCCTTTTGTCCGCTAATAGTACAGTTTCCTAGGGGCGTCAACCGACTTTTTGTCCACTAAAGAAACGATAAATCCGGCTGGTGTGCGTCGACATTATGTGATAATCCTATGACTCGCGCTATTGACCTGGCTGACTTGCTTTTGCGACACTAAATCATATCTCCCGCCGCTAAGCCTGATATTATCAAAGCATTCATATTCCCCTCCTTTCTCCGTGACGTTACAGGGTGCATAATGAAACGCGCCCAGTCGTCTCCAGTACTACGCGACTTTACACAGAACCCGGAAGACAACACACATTATGTCACAACACAGCGCGCCACAATTCAGAATAAGAAACTGTGATTTAAAAGCAAAGAGCAAGATTGTAAATGTTGTAAAGTACATTTATTTGACATCAAATGTTTCGAGAATATTCAGCAATTTGCATTTGTCTTTGTTGTCGATCCGCAAAAGTTCATGTTGAGACACGCGATGTTCCTTTGCGGTACAGAGAGTGTTAGATCAGGTTACAACTCAGTGCGCCACAATTCGGAATATGAAACTGTGGTTTAAAAGTAAACAGCAGGATTGTACATTTGGTAAAGTACATTTATTTCACATGAAATGTTTAGTGAATATTCAGTGATTTGCTATTGTCTCTGCTGTCAGCAATCAGCAAAAGTTTATTTGGAGCCGCGCATTGTTCCTTTGCGGTAGATAGGCTGTTGGTTTATGATGAAAGCAGTAAATGGTCTCTCTGATAATCGGAAGGTTGCTCCAACAACGAGCCATTAGACCACCGTATTGGTTGGTATGTTGTTTGTAGTCGCAAGTACTGCGTAAGGGCATATTGGTCCTTGGTCCTTGGCGATTGTCCCATAAAATGGTGAGGGTCATGAAGTTGCATATTTGGACTTGCACGTGGCAGTTGAAGACCCCATCCACTGGAGTCTGTAAATCGTGACATAGACAAAACGGGGCCACGTACCTGTTTTAAAAAACATAAATTAGTCTCACCAGCCGATATTCATTAAAAATCATCATTTTATTTATTAGGGCGTGGAACTATTTGCTATCGAAGATAGTGCAACAGAGTATGTTAATAATGAAATAATAATATTTTCCCATTCATATAGCGCTAAGAACTGTGAGGTATCTAAGCGGTGCTTATTATTAACCACGGTGTGTGGTGCTCATTTATCGACCACGGAAGGATGAAAGGCTGAGTTTGGGCTTGCCGGGATTCGAACTTGCGTTAGCAAGCTGTGCATGGATCTCAAAGCGATCTCTGTACTCGCTGTGCCACTTGACAGGCTACAGTAAAGTGGCACAGCGAGTAGAGCGCTTGACCGCCTATAGACCGGTTAAATTATTTCAATTAACCCACTCTGTGTCGTCTGCCTTTTTCAGAGCCCTCTAAACGACAGGGGATCAATTCGGCGGTGATAGTACGCGGTAGAAAACATTATGCCACTTTCAACGAACAAGTTCAACTTCAGCGGTCTTTAATGCTATGCTATTGTAATTATATTTGGTATAAAGTAATGTAAAGGGTTACTTACAGTACAATTGCAATTTCCATTGTCTACGAATGGTGCAGTCCGAAAATACGACACCGCGTGTGCCAACGAGCTTTTGTAAAGTGATATAATATGTAAAAGTGGTTTCGTTTCAGAAATTTCATCTTTATCTTCTCTTACGTTTTAGCAACACTCCTTCAAGAGAAGTCTTTTATCACAATCTCTGTCTGTCAAGGTCAAAACACAATACAACCTTATAGTCTGCTTCGTGAGCCTCTCTGGGGCCCGAGAAAAAAATGAAGCAGCTGACCTTCACTGTGAACGAGCATAAATTCTTACTTTGCAACATTCTGTGTAAAGCCATCTGTAGAAGTTGGTTTTTTCACGCCATGTTTGTATATTGTTTGCGTGATATTAAAAAAAGTTTGTTTAAAGGACGTTATGGTTCTAAGTACAGCCGAAAGACCCCTGAAAATAGCAAGTTATGGTAAGCTATGAAAAATAACTCGCACCAACACCATACACTGCTAAGACTAACACCCAGGACATCAAAGATGACATCGCAAATGTCATTGATGAAATCACTGATGACATCACATGTGTATGTACTTTTCATGGAATTTGTGTACTAGGGATTTTCATTATAATGTTCCGAAAAAAGTGTCAAGGATATTGCAATAAATCTCATACCGTTATTAGTGCTTTGAACGATGCATTTATATCATTAAATAGCATTGCATTATGGGATTCTATGTAGTATACTGAGCTGCTAATGGAGAAAGATAGCATTGTGTGCAGAGTACAAGATAAAAGTATAATATTTGTAATGTTAATATGTAGAATAATGAAATGATAATTGTCCTGAAATGTTGGAAAATTCACAAAATGGGGGTGTTCTGAGGACGTTATTCGTATTGTGTGATTGCTTAGCTGTATCCAATGAGGGAATGGTACAGAGAGTAAAGTGGACGCCGTCCGCGGACACCGCGGCTGTTCGTGGACAGGGCGTGGTAAATCCGGGTTTTTCCAGGAAATCCAACATGGAAAGAAGACTGTACGGATCAGCCAATCAGATGTCGAGGTTGTAGATTTGTGTTGAAAGAGACTGCGTGTGGTGAAGATGGCAGAAGTGGAGAAAGTCAGGTTGTTGGTGCTCGGAGATATGTTTGTGCATGGTTTACAGCAGTACGCTGAATGCAGGCATGTTGCAAAGAACTTTGATATCAAAGGAGTGGAGGTGGTGTGGAGCACTGTGCCTGATTGCAATGTACAGGGAATTGTACAAGTTTGTGCGGATATGGCCACGATGAACAGTCTGCATGTGGTAGTTTTGCACTATGGTGCTTTCCATTTGGGCAACGCCAGTGCCCCTACTTTGTTGGCTGATTTGGAACGCTTGGTTCAAGCCATAGTGAAGACCCTTCCAAATGCAAAAGTAATTTTTTCTGGATTACTACCTAGGGCAATATGGGACAATAGTTCAGTTTTTTGTCCTCAGCAAAACATTGCTAGGTGTGTCATCAACCGAGGCATGTGTGCCTTCATGCTTAGAGCTGGTATGTTCCCTTGAAATTCGCCAGTTATGGTAACCTAAGCAACCATAACTCGCGCCACCGTGCACTGCTAACACTAACACCCAGGACATCAAAGATGACATCACAAATGTCATTGATGACATAACTGATGACATCACATGGCTGGCTCTCCCTTTTTATCCTTTACTGACATATTGAAGCCACATAGTTTTCTACAGTAACAGTCAGGAAGTAAAAATTGAAAAGGTACTATATTTGTAGACTTGGGTTCCTGTCACATCATATATGAAACATGTACATAGCGGAAGATACAGGCTTGAAAGAGAGGAATCCTTTAAGTGCATGAAGATAATCATTATGGTTATCAGCACTTTGTCATAGTTTTATTTTTATTACTCTACCTTCCCTCTATATGCTCATATTTGTATACATTAAAGTCACTCTCCATAGAGTGAATGGGAAAAAAATGTTGCTCGCGTCTACAGCCCAAACCGCTGGACGGATTTCCACCAAATTTGGACCAGGAGCAGCGGCTTGGTCCCGAAAGCGTGCTTTTGCAAATTTGGTGAACATTCGTCCAGTAGTTCTTTTTTAAAATGACCAAAAAGAAGGTCAACAAAAATTAGTGATATCTGTGTTCGGTTTGCGGATACACTTCCCTGTTCGCTCCGCGGAAAGTGTCCTGATTGGCCAATCGTCTTGCGTGATGTTCGCGGACATGCAAAGTGTTCGCTGATTGGACGGCGTGGAGCGTGAAGCGCGTCAGATTTTTCGGTAGCGCCCGCCATATTGGATATGTGGACGTCCCCGGACAGCGCGGTGAAACTTTGTTCAAAATGTGTATTTTGTAGAGTGTGTTGGTGTGTAGGAGTGTTTGGGGAGGGTGGGAGTGTGTGAGATAGGATGAAAGTTGTGTTTTTTATGTGACGTTCTTTTTGTGTTCGATTTGTTTACGGACATCACGGGTGTTCTGAAATTTTCTAAATAAACTGACTAGGGGGTGTTCTAAGGAGTCAAAATGTGTCCGTTTTGTTCGCAAGCAAAGTGAAACTGTTCTAAGAACACTCGCGGTGTCCGGGGAGTGTTCGTAGGTGGTCTCCTGAGGACGCTGTCCGTATTGTTCTCTGTCAAGTTGAATGTGTTCTAAGAACACGCGTGGTGTCCTGAAATGTTTGCAAATAAACAAAATGGGGGTGTTATGAAGACGCTTCTAAGAACACTCACGGTGTCCGGGGAGTGTTCGTAGGGGGTGTGCTGAGGAGGCTGTCCGTATTGTTCTCTGTCAAGTTGAGTCTGTCCTAAGAACACTTGCGGTGTCCTGAAATGTTCGCAAATAAACAAAATGGGGGTGTTCTGAAGACGCTTCTAAGAACACTCGTGGTGTCCGGGGAGTGTTCGTAGGGGGTGTCATGAGGACGCTGTCCGTATTGTTCTTTGTCAAGTTGAATGTGTCCTAAGAACACTCGCGGTGTCCTGAAATGTTCGCAAATAAACAAGATGGTGGTTTTCTGAAGACGCTTCTAAGAACACTCCCCGTGTCCGGGGAGTGTTCGTAGGGGGTGTCCTGAGGACACTGTCCGTATTGTTCTTTGTCAAGTTGAATGTGTCCTAAGAACACTCGCAGTGTCCTGAAATGTTCGCAAATAAACAAGATTGGGGTGTTCTGAAGACGTTTTTGAACACTCCCGGTGTCCTGGAATGTTCGTAGGGGGTGTCCTGAGGACGCTGTCCATATTGTTCTCTGTCAATTTGAATGTGTCCTAAGAACACTCGCGGTGTCCTGAATTGTTTGCAAATAAACAACATGGGGGTGTTCTGAAGACGTTTTTGAGAACACTCCCGGTGTCCTGGAATGTTCATAGGGGGTGTCCTTGGGACGGTGTCCGTATTGTTCGTTGTTAAGTTGAAAGTGTTCTAAGAACTATCGCGTTGTTCTGAAATGTTCTTAGGGGGTGTCCTGAAAACGGCTCAAAGTGTTCTAAGAACACTCACATTGTTCGCGGACATTAAAAGATTCCCATAGATCATAGTTGAAATGTTTGACTCTATGGATGTGATATGCTGCGGTGGTTGTTGCCAGGGCATAGAGTCTTGGGTCCATTTGGCCATGCACCCAAGACTCTATGCCCTGGCAACAACCACCGCAGCATATCACATTCATATTTGTTTATAACTTTGGGTGAAAAACAAATGTATAAGGAACAAAGGTATTAGATACTATGGATGTGATGTGCTGCTATGGTTGTCCTTATTATTGTATACTTACTGTTTGGTCTAGTAATGGGAGTCCATGTTTTTTTTCTTCATTTCTGTGATGAAAGAAAATAGCATGTTAGTATTAGTATTTTGTAATGACTTATTACATTGTATAAGCAATATACTTTTATTTTTTTTCGACCCTCATATTTAGTAGAGTACAAATCAGAGTACTGTGCAATTTGCTCAGTTTCTGTATTTGTTGCTAAAATCATTGGGTCTGTGGGAGAAAAAAAAATCCATGTTGGATTTAAAAAAAAACCTTTTTCTGGTATTGTACAGTTTATTTGTTTGTTTGTTTTCAGTGTTCACTTGTTGTTTCTGGCTAATGCTTTATACTTTGCTTTGTTGTATTTCTTTTGGAACAGTAACAGATTCTTCATTTGTTTTGATATTATAAAATTTTGGAGCAGTTAGATACCAATTGGCGTATTCTAACTCTATTTTTTTAATATATTGTAGTGGTTTTCATTTACCTATTTGGATATTGTTAAATTTTGGGACAGTTAGATACCAATTGGTGTATTCTAACTGTATTTTTTGGCCTAATTTAGTGGTATTCATTTATCTGATTAGTTGTTGTAGAATCTTTGAGCTGTTAGATAGCTTTTGGAGTATTCTAACAGTTTATATTATTTTAACACACATTTATAATTTTGGGACAGTTAGATACCAATTGGCGTACTCTAACTGTATTTTTTGGTCTAATTTAGTGGTATTCATTTATCTGATTAGTTGTTGTAGAATCTTTGAGCAGTTAGATAGCTTTTGGAGTATTCTAACAGTTTATATTTTTGTAACACAAATTTGCTTAAAGGTTTGAATACAGTTTATTTATCAAATTTTGGTTTTAAGAACATCAAATAAGCGTTTGTAAGATTTGCTGGTAATCTCTGCTTTAGAGTAATGGTACTATCATTACATTCAAACCATCCACATTTCTTTTTTATGTATGCAGTGTAGTGCCCTGAGTTGGTTGTGGCTCCTGCATGGTAGATTATACCTATTGTTGTGAAGGTTTTCTTACCAAGTGATATTTGACCATGTGTGAATCCAGTCAGCTTGCAGTTGTTTTTGGTACCATCTGCATTGTAACGTAGAAGCATTAGTATTACGTATTTACTATGTGTTTGTATTACTAACGTGGAGCGATTATCTGAATTGCAGGTAGAGCATAATCTACCATGGTTTGCATTTTGTACAAGTTGCTGAAATGGAATGGATTCACAATTTGGTATTGATATATATATGAAGCGTTCATTGGGGATTTCTTCTTGTGTCACATTGTTGCAGATAGTGCATGTATGTTTCCACATGTATGAAATCTGAAAGATTTCATTTATAGTTATGTTTTTGTTTTCCAGTACTTGTAGTAAGTACATTAGAAATTCTTGTGGATCTTCCTGTGAGTTTATAGTGAATTTCACCATTCCAGCACAGTAGTCCAATTGTCGTCTTATTCCAAAAACACTATATGTGTTGTCAGGATTGTTTGCTGCATTTCTGTGAAGTACTAACATTTGCAAACACAATGGGTTTGTACTGTGTGAGCAAATGTTGTCAACAATTGGTGGTAATTGAAATAGAATATTCATTGCTACATTTGCATAGCAACTTACACCAACTATATTTGAGAATTTAAATGGTCCAGGCAGTTCTGTATCTAACTGCATTTTTTGGAGTTTGTCTTCCTTCTTTAACGAAGTACCTGGTTTACTTTCTCTAATTGATTCTTTTTTGTTTGTGGTACTTGATGGAGTATTAGTTTCTTTTACTCTCTTTGGAGGATTTCCAGTGACGTCCTGTTGCATTTCAGTTTGATTTAGTTTTCTTTTACAACGTTTTAGTTTTTGTGGAACAGAATATATGTTTAGATGGGGAGTGTATAGTGAGCGAAGTCTATTATATTCTAAAATGCAAGGAATATCAGCGTTTACTTTACTTGCATCAAAGTTGATTAGAAATAGACCGTCAAGTGTACGTAAGCGTGATAGTGCTACGTAGCTCATGCCTTCTTTAAAGACTGTGTTACCAATATCTATCATTGCTTTGTCTAGGGTAAGACCATGTGATTTATGAATTGTGACTGCGTATGCAAGATTTAGAGAAAATTGTTCTCTGCGTACATACATATCTTTGAAGAGAAGGAATCTAGCTCTTGAGCGTCCTATCCGTTTTACTTCTGAAAGTTTGTCAAAGAGTATATTGACAAACTGAATTTTGTTGTCACATGGGTATGTTTGAAAGCCAACAACTGTACCCAGTGCTCCATTAACTAGTCCTTGGTCCACGTCAAGGTTACGTTTAAGATTTACTCTGCAATTTAAGGATAATTTTAACATCTTTTCTAAGCCTGCTGTGTTTGAGATTGATTTTTCTAAATTATTCAGTCTTGTTGTGGCTTGGTCACACATGGGTAGTGTCATACCATGTACATCTAGTTTTTCTGTGGCGCTAATTTCCATTAATGGTTGCATTTCTTTACTTAGCATGATTTCATTGAATTTGAAACAGCTTGCAAGAGTTGGCATTAAGGCCATACAATTGACATTTTTGTGGGCTAATTGTTGCATAACATCTGTAGCACATGCATTATCGCCATAAAGTGCATTAATGTGCCGGGTTTTCAATGTTGCTTCTGCTTCTTTAGAAAGTATACCAACTCTCAAATTTTTTAAAATGTTGGCATAAGTGAGATCTGCAGATTGGCGCATGTTTTCTGTTAATTCTCTGTATTGGAAATGTTGCCAAAGGTTGACATTTCCAATGCTGCCAACAGTTTTACGGCAGAGTTTGTGCCCTAATGTTTTAAAAATAGGTTCACCTTTTACTGGTGTTAATTGAAGCAGATCTCCAAAACAATAATGTGTTTTCCTGCAAAGAGCTCTTCATAGTCTGTTTTGAGTACTTCTTGTAATCTGAGGTGAAACAAAGCTAACATCAGGTTGGAGACCATGCTCACTTCATCTATTAGTAGCATTTTCATTTGTTTCAATACTCTGCGTAATTCCATTGCAGCTTCTGCAGAAAGTTTGTAATAGTCTAATTTGTTCTGGTGTTCTACTGGTAATAGTAGTAATCAGTGTAATGTAACACCACCTATGTTGTAGGCAGCTAAACCTGTGGGGGCAGTGACAACAGCTGACAGTTTGTTGTTTGTCAATTGTTGAAGGAACTGTAAGGATATTTGGCGTGTTACAGTACAGAGTACAGCACTACTGCACAAGTAGCACATTTTTTTTTGCATTACCACCACAAGGGTGCGGTGCATTGCTATATGGGTTACTAGATTAACAAGGAAAGACAGGCTATTCAGTCAAAAACGATTTTAACATATAAGATGCAAATCTATTTTTACAGTTAAAAGCACACGTGCTCATTTAAAAATGCACACTATTTTTCACCTGAAATGCCTATGGTGCGAGAGACACATTTGAAAATTAACAGCTAACCTATTAACCATTAACCTGACTAATAAAACCTTATTTAACATAACCCACTAATGAAATGTGTTCTCCACTGCAGAATTAGGCATACTCTGAAAACCATTTAAATGTGTGTGCAGATTTTTTTCTTCTCTTCTTTGTCTGCTTCTCCGTGTTTTTGTGCACAGTAACTGCAAGAAGAAGGAAGTCAGATTTGCAACAATTGCAAATGTATAAGCGAAGCTATTGTTGAGAGTAGGAGGATGAGAGATGATGGATTTCATTGGGACACGTCATACAGAGGGCTGAGAGGAAAGTTTTAGTGGGCAGTAACGGGGAAAATATAAGGCAGACATTTTCTGCACTACTGGGGAGAAGAAGCTGGCTGTGGGGCTCCTGACTGAATGCAGATTCCTGTGCCCTGCTGCAGTCGAGATTGGGGAGAGCTGAAAGAAGGACCTTTCCACTGGCTGAGGCATTCCTATCTGCAAAAGCTGAGAATTCCAGGCAATGACCCCGGTTTGAGAAGGCAAGCGTTCCTTTTTGCTGGAGTGAATCCAAGGGAGCCACATTCACAAAGAGAACAGCCAAAGAGAACAACTAAAAAGATAAGGTAATGAGAAGTGTGGGAGCTGAGTGTGTACGGTAATATGCAGTCAGTGTAGGATTCCTGTGCGTGTCTTAATCAAGTGCTAATGTTGCAATTTGAGTTCTGTTCTCCGCCACTCTCTTTGCAGTGTGTCACAGACAATGCTTTGACTGTACCATTTTATTTCTGTAAAGAATGAGATCGTGTTTAAATACAACTTTTATAATACAGAAAAATATTTGAAAACAGACGGGTGATGTTTATTGTTTACCATTACAATGCTGATGATGTGGGGAGATTTTTAAACAGTGCAATGGTCATTTTAAGACAGATGTGTGCATGTCAGTGACTGTAGCATAGCTTGTTGGAGGTACATGAGCCAACGGGAAGAGAGACTCTCTGAACATAGCACCCTACCGTATATAAGGTAGTGGAAATTACCACAAGACTACCACATATAGCTCTCTGTCGTAAATAAGTCAGTGAGTTCGCCCATGGTGGCACACCAACACTATCACTGGAAAATGTGGTATTCCTAGAATGCAGGTCTGAGGTCTCTCTAATGATCACACGAAAAATCTAAGCAAAGATAAGGGATTCTGGACATTGGGGCCACAAATAAAACAAGGGAATTATGCTCACCAAAATACCACCAACCACGTATACCAAATATGCAGGTCTGGGTGCTGAAATAATGCATGTCCATTGTATTATTGTTGCACATGGCCAAATCTGAATACAAAGAGTGATTATTGCTAAGTTATTTTTCGGCGGTAATAAAATACCGTCAGGCCCCAAATCTCCACAAAATACCCTACATATTTATGGTGCGTTGCAGGCCGGGAAAGTGATCATAGAGTACCTACTGGGCGTGGCAAGCGTGTCTCACACTGCCATTTGCACATTAAAGGGAACCCATTTTATAATAGCAGTGTGCCACTAAAAACGAATTTCAGAATGTCACAAAGGGAAACCACATTCTCAGATCTAGTGCAATATTTAGAGGCAAAGTTATTTGCACATGGGAATTGGTCTTCGAATAGCACGTTAGAATGGAGTAACCGCATTCAGGGTGAGGTGCAGAAAGAAAAACTAGACAATATTTTTGCAGAAGGCAGCATAATTCAGGTCTGCCTTACAAGATTATTGAATGCAGCCGATAAAAGTGCAGAGAAAGACTGTTTAATACGGCTATGCGGCAAAATATGGTTTATTTTAAACAAATCCCTGCGAATGCAAGAGAATGATACTCAGCTAATTAACAGGTTAAAGACTGAATTAGAGGGGGCAAGTAAAAATCAGGAAATGTTGAGAGCAGAATTGGATGTATGCCAAAAAGACATGCAATTAAAATGCAGAGACTTTGATACTCAGTTATCCAAAAGCAAGAAACAATTTGAGGATAGTGAGCAAGAATTGGCACACTTAAAAGCCTTAGTGGATCACATTAGGCAGGATAAAGATGAGGTTGTTTCAGAAATGCAGATTTTACAAAAAGAACATTGTGAAAAAGAAGGTGATCTCCAGAGTGCAGAACAAGAAATGATTAAAATGATCCAAGAAAGAGACAAGAGAAATAAAGAGTTCAATGAATGCCAAATGCAAATGTGCGAAATGCAGGAGGTGATTAATAAAATGAGTGATGAAAATAATTATTTGCATGATGAAGCCAACAGACTCCTTAAAAAGTGTAAGGACTTAGAACAGCAAATGTGCATTCCCAGGTCCCAGGAGAGGCGGCAGGGTACCACATTCAATGGAGTGGAGGTGAAGTCTAGCTCTGCCCAAAGAGCTAGTGCCCCAGTGACTGGGCCGGTGACTGAACTTGGTTGCAGCGCCCTTGGGGGATTTGATACTCCCATTGGGGGCAGTCACCAATCTCATACACCTGAAAACAGGATTGACTCACAAAATAGTGCAATTCCATGCATTGCAACAAGTAGCCCCATAAAAATAATGAAATCCATTAAAGCCCTGATCAAACCATTTAAAAAGGGAGGTGAATGCTGCATTGAGGATCACTTAGAAGCGGTGCATGACATTTTTAAAGCACTCCAGATACCTAGGGAACAGTACAGACAATATTTTCATTTAACTTTAGATGCCCCGACGGCCAGCATCATAAGGGGATTAAATGAACAGCAGAATATGACATGGCTGAAGTTTGAAAAAGAAATTAGGCGTCATTTTTCTCCTTTTCAGTCATTGCAGGAGGCAAAGAAAGTCGCGTACACAATTACTGCTGGACCTAATACATCCCCTCGCCAATTTTTACAAGACTTAAAAAGAGCATTCTCTCGCTTTGATGTATCTTTTGACTCAAATTCCAATGAGTTTAAAACTGCATACTTCTATGGGCTACAGAAAGACATCATATCCCAATTGGTCCGTGAATTTGACCGTGACAAGTCCCTTGAATGGATTGTACATCAAAGCACAAAGCTATATGAGGTACTCTATTGTCAGGGTAGAGAAAGTGATAAAATGAAAGATACCAGGCTAAATCTAAAGAACCCTCGGCCACAGTAATGGAAATCAGGTCAGCCAAAATGTCCCTTGAGTCTGCTCAAAGCCAAGGTAAAAATAATGTGACACCTGAACAAAGGGGTAATCAACAAAGATCGCCATTTCCTGTACCAATGTTCCAAACACATGATCCTAGTAATAGAGAGAGCTACATCAGCCCTAGATATTTAGGGGATAGACCCCGGGTAAGATACCGGTCTGATATGGCAGGTATGAACAATAACCAGAGACAAAATCAAGATCAAAGAAATGATGGTCCCTACCAGTCATTGGGGACACAGAGCAGATTTGATCCCAGCACCATGATATATGGTAATCAGGATAGGACCCGATATGTGGATCGATTTACTGATAATGGAAATCAACATAGGGGCCAGTACCCACAATCTGAGAGACAGGACATGAGGCAAAACGTGAACTACAGTCCACGCCAGTACAATGATTCCCCACCAGGGGACTATAATCAAAGGATGGGTGCAACCCGCTCCCCTCCACAAATGAATCAAAAGTTCAGAAACCATCCCAACCGACATCAATCACCTGAGAGGTATCAAAATAGATCCAATCAGGGGGAAAACAACCAATATCGACCTAGGCCACAGAAAGAGGATCCTAGAGAGATGGAAAGGTTCCAGTGCCTTGAGGCCCAAGTGAAAATGTTAGCTGAGCAAATAGGAAAGCTCTATACAGCGCAAAAACAACCTTCCAAAGAGGGGGCTGATGGCCATAGCAATGACCGGGGGGCTTCCGAAAAGTGACTAAGTACTCATGATAATCGCAGTGCCAAAATGACAGATTGCTCTGATATAATTTTGCATAACAACTCTGAGGTGACTAATGGATTAAAAATGAAAGTACCAGTAAATGAAATTGTGATAGAAAGTGCAAATACTTCTAAAAAAGAGGTACGGTTTAACTTAGCGCTAAATAAAACAGTAAAGATTTGCACAAATGAAAAAGAAACATTAGGAATTCCAAAAGAACAAAGGGACAGATTTAAGAAAAATGACTCATGCATGGGGAATACCAGTGAACAGGGAGTAAGTGGGGATGCCATAGCTCCTTCCCTGGGCAAGCAAAACAATGACCAAACACAGACAGAAAAAGGAAATACTCACAAGGAGGGTACAAGTCAATCACCTGAAGAATTCTTTGAGCCACATATTTTTGAAGAGGCTGAAAGGGCTGGTATTACACTAAATGATCACAAATGCACAGAATTAAAAAATGACAAATTGCTGAATGATGTTGTTACACATGTTCAGTTGGAAGGTTGTAATGTGGTCTCTGATGTTACCCAGATGGATGGGCGAACAGTGGCCACACTCCAAAAAACCTCTGAACATGGAGAAATGAATAAAATATCTCGCACAGAAATGGGTAAAAAGGAGGGAAAAATGTCTTTTCATTTACCAATGTGCTTAGCCAAAAGTGAAAAAGATCTGAGAAAGGTGAGCCCTGAAATCAGTAAGAATTCACATTTCTTATGTGTATTAGAGGAAGTTGAGGACAGATATTATGCACCCATCACTGTAGAAGAAAAATGCCACACCTTCGCTATGATTGACACTGGCGCACAGGCCACAATTATGTCCAAGGAGCTGGTAAAGAGTATCAATGAAGGGAGGCCTCCACAGAGTCAGATCACAGTGAAGGAAAATCAAGGCCCAGTGCATAACTTTAATGGGGAGGAGGTGCCCATCATAGGTGTAACTGAGGTTGACATAAAAATAGGAAAGCACAGAATGAAACAAGAGGTATTGATCACATCTATTTGTGAAATTCCATTTCTGATGGGGACAGATTGCCTGAAAAGATTGTCTCCTCTCATAGATGGGGTGAATGGAGTGCTGTGGTCCTTAACCAAAAAACCATTGAGGCCTAAGAAACTAAAATCACAAAACAACAATATAAAAGAATGTCACACCGTTGCCAAAACAAATGATGCTGTGGAGGTATATCTCCAGAATAGCTGCATACCTAGTGTCACTGTTATATTAATGTGTCAAGACAAAGATCAGAGCGAGAATGAAAAACTACCTGTACAAATATACTTGGACCCAAGGAAAGATTGGCAGACTGCCATAGATGAGCACACATTACGTTTCTATTTAAAAGAGAAAACATGCAAACAGAATATTGTTCCTAAAACAGATTCAGAAAAACACATTACCACTCTGGCAGAAATACACATGGAAGATGAGCAACCATGGGTTCATGTTGGTATAAATGATTATCTTAAAACAATAAAAGCCACTTTAGCACTTGAACATGAAAGGAGTTTCATTAATGAGAAATTGTTGCAAAAAATTATGGAGAGGGAAGAAATCCCGAAATTTAGGATTAAAAACCAATATGTTTCTGGGTTGGACAGTCCAGACTTTGAAAACCGAATTGCAGGCAGATGCATGCTTAAAATTAGCATTGGTCAGAAAACAATTTACCATAATATATGGATAGTGAGTGGAGCACAAAATGAATTTTACATGGGCAATGACATCATGCACAGAATGTGTATGGTGTTAGATTTCCTTAATCAAAAAATATGGTCACGCCTAGGTGGTCCGGCACCTGAATTTGAAGACAAAAGAAGGGCTTATCATTGTACACAACTGGTTCCTTATGCAGTCGAATTACAAATGAGGAAAAATACTATTATTCCTGCATTTACAAAACAGTTTGCAATAACACTGAAATGCAAAAATGGACAGCAGATGAAAGGCTCTGATGCATTTGTATGCCTGAATGAATCCATAAAACAGCAAGGCCTGGATTATGAATACATTCCATTGGTAGACATTGGTGAGGGATCTGTAAAAATCATGGTAAATAATAAAGGTTGTCAGGATATTCATTTAGAGGAAAACTCCCCATTAGGAATGGCCATACAAAAATCACATTATACGGCAGATTTAAATAACATGGTGATTGGGAATATTCCTGAAAAATATGTAGATGCCAAGGGCGAGTTGCCAGAACACCTGGACTCTCAGCCCAAAGGAATATTTAAAATTCATTCTGTGTATCCTTATGATTCAAATGAGGCAGTGTGCTGCCATCAAGAGGATTGCATAATATTTAATTTAAATGAAAATGAAACAGGAAATCAGCCCATTGAAGTGGAAGCTGATATGCCAAAATATTTAAAAGTGGCAGCTCTACAAAAAGATACAGCCACACAGTTAGAGGAAAGCGCTGAGATTCCTTTACCAGAAGAGTTTCCAGAATTTTCCAGAATGGTAGAAGAGCAGATCTCCTTAGCGGATGCATGTGACAGCGATGAGGATCGAAACAATCTGAGGGAAATATTTATGGAGTTTAAGGATGTATTTGCAAAAGATGCTTATGATTGTGGTTAAACTGATTTACATGTGGCCACACTACCAGAAGGTTGTAGCAGAAATCCAGTGTTTGTACGCCAGTATAGACTACCGCTGGCATGTTTAGAATCATTGGCAGAGATTATTAAAAATTTGGAATCACGGGGAATAATCAGGCCCATTCATAGCACATCCAATACGCCTATTTTAGGTGTGTTAAAGCCAAATGGTCAATGGCGGCTGTGTGCAGACTTAAGAGAGTTAAATAAAAGAGTACCAGTATCTAGATGGCCACTACCATTCATTGATCAGGGCCTAGCTCAGATACATGGTTCAAAGGTATTTACCACATTAGATCTCACCTCTGGATATTGGTGTGTGCCATTGGCAGAGGAGATACAACACTTATTTTCCTTTACATTTGACAGGACTCAATATGCCTGGCTTAGAGCTCCGTTCGGGTACATCAATAGTGGGAGTGAATTTGGCATATTTTTGAGAAAGGCCATGCCGGATGCAGCGGAAAGAGGAACAATAGTTTATGTGGATGATGTCCTGATAAAAAATGAAAGCCTGAAAAGCCATTTTGATGAAATAAGACATATACTTGGCCAATTGCAGAAAGCAGGCGCCAAAGTATCTTTGCAAAAAGCACAATGGTGCAAGAAAAAAGTGAACTTTCTAGGGCATGAAGTGACTGAACGTGGGCTAAATCCACAAAGGAAGAAAATAGAGGCCATACAAACATTAAAAGATCCTAAAGATGTGAAAGGAGTAAAAAGTTTATTAGGGATGACAGGCTATAACAGAAAGTTCATTGAGAATTATGCAGAAATCACTCAACCATTAACTAAACTGCTTAAACTAAATACTCCCTGGAGATGGGAAAGAGAGCAGTCTGATGCAGTGGCTAGATTGAAGGAATGTCTTGTAAAGGCACCATGTTTAGCATACCCCATAAAGGACAGGGATTTCTTCATAGAAATAGGTTTTTCTGAACATTGTATGTCAGCAGTATTATCACAAAAACACGATTTGAATCACAAAACCATTGCATATGCAAGTAAGGCATTTTCCAAAGTTGAAATGAAATTTAATGAATGTGAAAAGGCCCTATTAACCACTGTGTGGGCGCTACAACATTTCCGCCCCATTGTTCAGGGAGAAAAGGTGATTATTGAAACAAATCATCAACCTTTGCAATTTTTAGAGAGTAAAAGAATTAGATCAGGCAATCTAGCGCAATCCAGAATCACTTCATGTACGCTGGCATTACAAGGTTTTCCCGTAGAAGTGAGATATGGACAAAATAAAAAGAGCCCAATTGCTCAAGGGTTAGCTGACTTACATGACTGTGCAGCTGAACAAATACCAAATGAAATGGAAGTGGAAACTAGTTTGCAGGAATTTGAACAATCATCACACAAAGCTTTTGATGAAAAAACATGCAAGGATTTGCCAACTGTATATGTGGATGGTTGTGCTTTTCACATTGAAAATGACAGTAATAAACAATTAGTGGCAGGAATAGGAAATGTCTGGTTGAAATGTGAAGGCGTTCCCAGTATAGGGATGAGGATTGGGGATAGGAGCAGTCAGGTGGCGGAATTGGCAGCCATCTATAAAGCAATTGCTACTGCAGTTGATAAAAAGTTCAGTGAAATTGTCCTGGTGACTGATTCTGACTATGCACGGAATAGCTTTGTGGAGTATTTGCCTGGTTGGAAAGCAAGAGGCATGGTTACATACAACAAAAAGCCACTTAAACATGGAAAAATGATACAAGCCATAGACAAATTGGTGTCAGAAAATAATTTAACAATATACTGGAGAAAAATTCGTGGGCATTTAAAAACACCAGGAGAGGATAAGGAGGGAAATGATAAGGCAGACCATCTGGCTAAGATTGGGGCTGTGATGGGAGAATTGCTACCTATTGATTATTTAATGGGTGAAATACAAATTGATGCAGTCACACGTTCTAAAGCACCAAAGGAGGTAGATCAACCGGTGGTGCAGTGGAGTCATGACACGCCAGACCAAGATTTGATTGAGGCACAAAAGAATGATCAAATTTTGGGAATCTATTATAATCATTTGATAGATCCTGAACAAAATCCTGTAACAGAAAAAGATTGTATGGGAAAAGAAGAGTTGAGGGTGTTATTAAAGAACAAAACACGAATTAGATTACAGGATGGGCTCATGATTAGAGAGTCCATAACAGGGCAAAAACAGTGGGTAGTACCCCTTTCATTCAGAGGACTAATGCTACACCATGCACATGATGCCATAACTGCAGGCCATAGAGGTTCACAAAAAACATTAGAAATACTAAAAGATTATGCTTACTGGCCTCATATGTCCCAAGATGTGGAATTATATACTAGAGGATGTCTAGTATGCGCCCAATTTAAACCTGCTTCACCAATGCATAGAGCACCATTGATGAAAAGAGGCCTAACTCTCCCATGGTCAGATTTGCAAATAGACTATGTAGGTCCTTTAAAAAGGTCGAGCAGGGGACACCGTTATATTTTGAGTGTGGTATGTTTGATGTCGAAGTGGATTGAGTGCATTACTGCACCAGATTGTAGTGCGCAAACAGCAGCCACATTACTGGTGAACCATGTGTTCTCAAGGTTTGGGTTGCCACAAAGAATTGAGTCAGACAGAGGAAGTCATTTCACAAGTACTCTAATGAGCAAGGTATGGCAAATACTAGGTGTGAAAAGGAAACTACATATCGCATATCGGGCGGCGTCTTCAGGTACAGTTGAAAGAAGCAATAGGTCTGTTGTGGATATTTTAAAGAAATTTGTGGCAGAAGCAGGTTCCAGCTGGGATTTGCGTTTACCATTGGTTTTGATGGCAATCAGGTCGACTCCTGCCAAAGCAACAGGTGTTAGCCCCCATGAGGTCTTAACAGGTAGGAAAATGGTGTTACCACAACACCTACTATACAGAACACATGAGCAAACTCTTGTGAGTGCATCCACAGTTCATGAATATATTGATGAACTGAGGAGGCATTTGCAACATGCATTTGCTTTTGTGCAGAGAAATCTGGAAAGAGCTGCTGACAGTGCAAAGTCATATTATGATAAAAAGACATCAGTAAAGGAATACAGTGTAGGGGATCAGGTGTACAAGTTTCATTTTGGAAAAAGTAAACAGAAAAATTCTAAATTTCTAGCAGCCTGGCAGGGGCCATTTCGAATTATAGATAAGGTCTCTCCTGTAGTGTATAAAATTTTGAAAAATGAAGGTGAAACAACAATAGAGCAGTTTGTCCATGTAAATCAAATCAAACCATGCCATCCCAGACATGAGATCAGGCAGCTTGAGCATGTAGAAACAGATAGAGTCCCTTGAGAAAATAAATGGGTGTAATCAGGAGGCAGTGACAAAGAAGTTAAAAAAAAAAGTTGATTGTTATGATGGCACATAAACACTGTAATATATGTAAAAATATATAAATAAATAAATAAATAAATAAATAAATAAATAAATAAATGCACATATAACGGAAGCTCGTGGTTGGTGTGCAGAGAGAAAGTCTATTAAATATTGAATGCTGTTTTATATATGCTTGTTTTCTTTTAACTTGTATTTGATTTCAGAAAAAAACAGAAAAAAACAGAAAAAAATAAAAATAAAATATATATATATAAACAAAATATTTTTACCAAGCATGTTTTATTTTTGGCAAAAGGTGGAAGTTAGTATTGTGCTATGTACTTAATCTGTTCATTTTCTATTTTGATTTAGACAATTAACATTATTTGATCGGAGGTTCCGAGATCAGAGCCCACGGGAGAGACGATGGAGTCCTGGAGTCCCCTGGATGAAGACCAAAAGATGCCTGCCTCCAGGTGGAGGTGAAGACAAAATAACCAGAATGCCAAAAGAGATGACTGCTGTGGATTCAAGATTGCCAAGATGAAAGAGTGCTCGAATGAACCGAATAACATCGCTGGTCGGGACATACCAAAAGAGACAAAACAAAAGTTCCGGCATATGAAGTTCCACGTATTTATTATTTTAATTATTTATTTTAATTTGTTATATTAATTATTTGTTTTAGTTAGTTGTTTTATTTCGTTGTTTTTTAATTGACTTGGAAAATTTAAACTTAAAGTAATGCCACTTCCACTGAGAAGACAAATGTGGAACATTTTATGAACTGATGAACTCAGATGAAATGTTGATTGCAAATTTTCATTGATGCACATGAATATTCATTTTGTTGGATTGCTATATTGTACAAAAAAAAAAAAAGAACAAGTTGTTTTTAGGAATTGGCTTGGATTATAGCCAAGTTCTAAAAACAAAAGGAGGGTATATGTAAGGATATTTGGCGTGTTACAGTACAGAGTACAGCACTACTGCACAAGTAGCACATTTTTTTTTGCATTACCACCACAAGGGTGCGGTGCATTGCTATATGGGTTACTAGATTAACAAGGAAAGACAGGCTATTCAGTCAAAAACGATTTTAACATATAAGATGCAAATCTATTTTTACAGTTAAAAGCACACGTGCTCATTTAAAAATGCACACTATTTTTCACCTGAAATGCCTATGGTGCGAGAGACACATTTGAAAATTAACAGCTAACCTATTAACCATTAACCTGACTAATAAAACCTTATTTAACATAACCCACTAATGAAATGTGTTCTCCACTGCAGAATTAGGCATACTCTGAAAACCATTTAAATGTGTGTGCAGATTTTTTTCTTCTCTTCTTTGTCTGCTTCTCCGTGTTTTTGTGCACAGTAACTGCAGGAAGAAGGAAGTCAGATTTGCAACAATTGCAAATGTATAAGCGAAGCTATTGTTGAGAGTAGGAGGATGAGAGATGATGGATTTCATTGGGACACGTCATACAGAGGGCTGAGAGGAAAGTTTTAGTGGGCAGTAACGGGGAAAATATAAGGCAGACATTTTCTGCACTACTGGGGAGAAGAAGCTGGCTGTGGGGCTGCTGACTGAATGCAGATTCCTGTGTCCTGCTGCAGTCGAGATTGGGGAGAGCTGAAAGAAGGACCTTTCCACTGGCTGAGGCATTCCTATCTGCAAAAGCTGAGAATTCCAGGCAATGACCCCGGTTTGAGAAGGCAAGCGTTCCTTTTTGCTGGAGTTAATCCAAGGGAGCCACATTCACAAAGAGAACAGCCAAAGAGAACAACTAAAAAGATAAGGTAATGAAAAGTGTGGGAGCTGAGTGTGTACGGTAATATGCAGTCAGTGTAGGATTCCTGTGCGTGTCTTAATCAAGTGCTAATGTTGCAATTTGAGTTCTGTTCTCCGCCACTCTCTTTGCAGTGTGTCACAGACAATGCTTTGACTGTACCATTTTATTTCTGTAAAGAATGAGATCGTGTTTAAATACAACTTTTATAATACAGAAAAATATTTGAAAACAGACGGGTGATGTTTATTGTTTACCATTACAATGCTGATGATGTGGGGAGATTTTTAAACAGTGCAATGGTCATTTTAAGACAGATGTGTGCATGTCAGAATCAGTATGAATAATTGTGAGTGACTGTAGCATAGCTTGTTGGAGGTACATGAGCCAACGGGAAGAGAGACTCTCTGAACATAGCTCCCTACCGTATATAAGGTAGTGGAAATTACCACAAGACTACCACATATAGCTCTCTGTCGTAAATAAGTCAGTGAGTTCGCCCATGGTGGCACACCAACACTATCACTGGAAAATGTGGTATTCCTAGAATGCAGGTCTGAGGTCTCTCTAATGATCACACGAAAAATCTAAGCAAAGATAAGGGATTCTGGACATTGGGGCCACAAATAAAACAAGGGAATTATGCTCACCAAAATACCACCAACCACGTATACCAAATATGCAGGTCTGGGTGCTGAAATAATGCATGTCCATTGTATTATTGTTGCACATGGCCAAATCTGAATACAAAGAGTGATTATTGCTAAGTTATTTTTCGGCGGTAATAAAATACCGTCAGGCCCCAAATCTCCACAAAATACCCTACAGAACTTACTAATGATTTTGATTAGGAATGTTTTGCCAGAACCAGCTTCACCACTGACGTACAGTAGTATAGGTTTATAATTATGGCAGGAACATTCTTTATTTTCATGTCTTGGAGCTCTGTCTTTTCTGCTTTAGTTAAGTATGCTGTGACATATCGTGCAACTGCAGTAGAATTGTCTGCAATGTACTGCACATCTATGTTTGCATTCCATAAGTGGGCAATGATTGCATTATAATCATTGATATATTTTTCTTCTTCTTTTCTTTTTATGTAATATGTATTTTTAGGTGACTTTCCTTTAACAGTATGTCTAACAGAAGACATGAGGTTGTTTACTTGACCTGTATTTGTAACTGGTCTAGGGAAACCAAATCGGCATTTGGTGTAGTATTTGCCTTTGTTTTTGTATTTGCGACGACAATATTTTCCACATTTGTGTCTTTGAAATTGTAAAATTTGTGCACAAAGATCACTATTTGTGGCTTCTGATGGAATTTGACAAGTGACATATGTTTCAATAAACTGTAAAACAGTGGCATCACTGTATTGACCAAATTTAGGAGCATCTTTAATCCATAAAAGCATGTGGATATGTGGTGCTCCTCTGGCTTGGTATTCTTTTCTCCAAAAGAAGTGTTGCACTTCTCCAAGGGGAGGAACAGATTTATTACAAATAAAATGTAGCATAGCAATGAAGCGATGGTGAAAATATCTTGAAACATTAACAGGATCCAAAGAACAAAGTTCTCCAGGTGTTAGAATATCTATGTTTGTTTTGTTTTTATTTGATATGCGTAGGAAATCATGTAAATCTTCCCATGCATATTCTGCACAACTTAATGTAACAAACCAAGTGGGTGGGCCAAGGTTTCTGATCATACAACGTACATCTCCATGACGTCGAAACCAGTACTCTTTAGTACCACGCATATTTGCTAATAGATTTGTAATATTTGATTGTAAAATCTCATCCTTTTGTTGCACTTTCTCTAATAATTGTGTAGCTTTCATATTTTGAAAGTGTGATCCTGATTTTAATATGTGTGCAACTCCGTAACATAAAGTTGCTAGTTCACTTTCAAAGAGTAGGTGGAATATGTATTCCACATTTTGTCTAAATCTGGGATCTTCAGAATACATCCGTAATGAGCGGTATTCTGAAGCTGATATTTGAATAGGTCTATCATCAAATCTTCCTCCTTTGCCAGCTGGAAAGAGTAGAGGAAAAGCACGTGCTTCTATACTTTTTTCCCATATACTGATTGGCGATCCTTTTGTTTGACGCATTTGGTAAGTTTCCAGTACATCTTGTACGGTGTCATTACAGTGCAAAGGATGAATTGTATACTGGTCTAAAGTATTTGATATTGTGGCAGGATCTAGTAGCTCAAATTGACCAGCTTCTTGTGTTTCTTGAATTATTTCAGTTGTATCTTTCAAGTTTTCTTCAATATTAATTTCTTTGTAATATTCATTATTCTCTTTAAGATATTGGAAGGCTTGTCTAACTTTATATAAATCTACCAGCTGTTGCCATATTTTTTTGTCTTTTGTAGGTACTCCATTTACTAATATAATTAAAGATTGGTGCATTGGACGTTGCACTCCTAGAGTATGCACATTTTCTTTTAGATTTAATGATAAATAAACTACTTTTCCACGAATGTCTTTTACCAATTCAGAGGGAGGTAATTTTGCTGTTTTTGGTTGAAGGCGTATTATTGCTTGAAATGGGTGTACTGTTTGAATTATGATGCTCTCATATAAATTAAGTTGTTGTAGAGGTTTTGGTACTGGGTATAATTCCAAATTATTTGTGATAGAACGTGAAGGAGTTTGGTTGTTGTCAAGTTTTGTGGTGCAATAACTGCAAAGTATTAAGGGCTCGGTTATTTCATATTTGTTTTCTGCTAGAAGGTAGAGAGCTAATTCAAACCATTTAGAATCTTCATTGTCTTCTATTTTGTATGATAGGTCCACAGTGTTTGTATTACTTTTATAAAAAATTCTACGGCAACATACACATACATGATTTGCTACTTCAGCTGATGTACTTTTAAATTTTAGTATTTCTTTTTTGTATGTGTTTAGCAAAAGGTTGCCAGGTGCAGAATTGTTGCTTAATTTGTTTAAAGCTATTTCATTCTGTAAATGGCTTTCACTTCCAAAATATTTTTTCTGGATATAGTGAATTTCTTCAAGTAGGTCTTTTGCTGTACCATGTAGAAGGATGTTATTTAACGTTGCTAGTGCTAAAGCAGGACTTTTAGCATAGTACAGTTTATAGACTAGATTTCTTATAGTTGAATGATGTGTTGATATCCTTTTGATATCATGGAAAGTGGTTTTACAAGTAGGTCCTGTAATGCAGGCCAATGAATGTCCTTGTAGTCATGTGTACTTGCGCACTGGACAGGTATCTATATTTTGCAGTAATTTAATTTTGATTTTGTCTTTGCATTTTACATATTTATTGAGGAATTGGTGTAAAGATTTGAAACATTGTTTGGGAATGTTACACATTGACGTGCATGGCCATTTGTACACTAGACGTTCTGATTCAGTTGAATGGAGGGGTAATTCTAAGTTTTCAGGGCATATTTTTGTAAGGAGTACTTCTTGTTCCATTCTGGTATTATTCACTTTTTCATAACCTGGACCACTGCTATTTATGGCAATTGTATTCGTTTGCTTTTGTTTGTACGCTTCTTCATTAAAATATGGTTCTGTGCTCGTAGTGTGATTCCATTCACCTCCGCAGATACTTAAGAAGTTCTTTCTGTTGACATTTCGCTTATTGAGAAGTCTTTTTTGTAATTTAGTTATTAGTTTTGTTAGTGGTTTCATTTTGTTTAAGAGTAAAATAAATACATTTCTTTTGAGAAGAATTGCACTGTCCATCAATGCTTCTAAGATTAATTTCCTACAATAGGTTTTAAGCTGTGAACCTGATTTCTCTCCTGTTTTTATAAGATTTTGAAGGACTTTGTGACGGTATACTTTGGCTAAAATACTTTTCTTGGTATGCTTACTTTGCACTACATTAAAATTTGAAGAAGTAGTTTTATCTGTACTGATAGGTGATTTTCTGTTAATAGTTTTTTGGTTTGTTTTACATTCGATAGAGGAAGCGAAGTTGTTGTACTTGAAACTTTTTGTGTTTCAAAATGATTGTATTAGCTGTTTTGTTTCAACTTTTTTTACAAATTCTGCTAGAGATGGATGCTTATGTTGGACACCTTTATTTTCATTTGCTCTAATTTTGCGTTGCTTTCTACGGAGTTGTCTTTTGGTAGGCATTCTTTAGGGTCTGTTGAAAAAAATAAAGAAGATATGGGTTGGGGTGTTCTGGAACGTATGCGTGCTGTGTGCATGAGTGTTTGAGTAAGACGATAAAGATGTATGTAATGGTGTGTGATTGTGCATTGGGAACTAAAACTAGTAGGGGTAGGTATTCTTGAATTTATGTGTCACTAAACTGGGGTTCAGATGACAAGAAAAAAGTAAGCTAGTGGTGTGGAAAAGTACAAATAGTAAATGTAATGTATACAATTAAAACAGTTGTTTGTTCTATAATATGAAAATTGTAGTGGTTCAGTTGGCTAATTTGTGTGTCCAAAAATAGAAATTTGTGGGCCATTCTGGTTGTAAATCGCTGTTTACGACATGGAAAATTTTGGACAAAATGGTACAAAATCTCTATTTTAAGAAACCAAAATAGCTGGTATTAATGTTATAGTATATTTGATTAATAATATAAATAATATGGTGATATTTTACTTACTTTTTTTTTTAAATTAACAGGTAACTTCTTAGTTTTTCTTTCTTCTTTGAAGTCGGCTGCTTCTTTTCAGGAAACTGGTCTTCACTGCAACTGTGAAAGCTTCAAATTAGTAACTTTGTTTGTATATAGCACTGTTTTTAATTTAGATGTTGATTTTTTTAATTGAAATCCTCAGTGCCTTCTGTAAAACTATTAAACTAATTTATTTACATAAGATACATTGCATCAGTTCAGTGTATATATGTTCTTAATGAACAAATTGTATTGAATGACTAACTGCAGCAAAAATAAAATATCTTTATTATGTCTTGGAAATTTATAATATATTAGTGAATACCACTATTTCTGTAAGTAAACTGTTCTAGGTAATAGCGCCTCAATGTCATGTCTAATTTAAAGTAATTAAATAAATAAATAAAAACAAAAAATATGAAATTGTATAAGTATTTTTATAAAGGTTTAAACATAGATTGTGTTTGCATGCAATTTTTTTTGAATATATGTAGTCTATATATTTCATTTAAAAAATGTTAGTTTAACATGATTTGAGTGTGTGTGTTTAAAGAAAGTAAAAAGTATAAAGGTGTATAAGTGGTAGTTGATTTTAGGAAATTGAAAAAAGTACAGTAAATTCATTTAACAGATTTTACAAGGTAAAAGTCTGTTTGAAAATGTGTTCATCTACCATAGCTCTCAAGTCACACGCTTTTGGCGGGTGTCACACGCCTTGTAATTCCAATGGGCGTCTCACCCGCTAAAAACAAAATCGGGTGATTTCACCCACCTGTAAAACAAAAATGGTTGAGAGCTATGTCATGTACTATACAGAAAATATGCATACCTGAAGTTTGTGTTCATGCATATGGATATGCGTGGAGCTGCAAGTAGAAATCTTGAAGACTTGTACAGTTTTTGTGGTAGATGCTGCTTGCCAATGATATGACACTTGTACTCAGAGAGATTCAGAGTACATTTGCAGTGCTGATCTATGATGATGCAGTTAGATGTAGAGGTCTTGAATGTGATTGGTGCATGGTTATGTGATTTTTGAGGTACATCCAATGAGGGAATGGCAGAGAGAGTGTAGTGGAAATGGTAGAAGGGCTGTTCATGTTACGATATGTCCGCGGACATGGCGGTAGTTCCAGGACATCGGGAGTTACATCCGGGGATTTTTGGGTTCAGAAGTCATGCAAATGAGAATATGCACTGAAAGGGATTGTTCAGGAAAGTTTGGTGGGTGTGTTGTGCCAGGAGAGCTTTTTTGAGATACTCTTTTTGCTGAGAGAACAAAAGATAGCTATGGCTGTGTGTTTCAGAAAACATATTGTTTGGATTTTAGGAGATTTGTGGATACATTGGTTGAAGGTGCATGCAGAAAGCTGTGGAGTAGCTGTAGATCTTGGATTCCCACATGTGGAAGTACACTGGCATGGAGTACGTGAAATGAAGTGGTTGGATTTGCTACCTCTCTGTGCTACTTTGGAGACAGAGCAACATCCAGACATAATTGTAATTCATTGTGGAGGGAACAGTTTAGGGCATGTGACTGGAATTGTTTTGCAATTTGCTATGAAAGAAGGACTGAGGAAGGTTATGGACATGTTTCCTAATTCGCAAGTGATATTTTCGCGGATTGCGCAGAGACAAATGTGGCTTCGTTCTTCTTCATTTGGTCCACAAATGGAAAAAGCAAGGCGCAATGTTAATAAGGCTGTTTGTGGCTTTCTAAGAGATTTTGGCATGTCTTCTTTTCACAATGAAAATATTATGTTTTGTAGTACATACATTTTTCGCAGAGATGGAGTCCATCTTATTTATGCTGGCAATCAGATTTTTCTGAGAAATGTACAAAATGCATTGCGACCTTTTTTGGAATTACAACAACGATTTTGAAGTAGATGTTAAGCATTTACAATTTTTGACTTACAAACACCACCCAAAGGCTCTTTTCAGAGCCACCACTTCTTTCCAGAGAAAATTACAATGTTTGTGATGGAGTAGTAACCCAATTTTTTTAATGTTCGCGAACTGTCGCGGACTTCTAAAAAATACAAAGAGCCCTGCTTCATTTATTTTCACTTCTATTTTTTAACTGGGAAAGGCGGCTCTGAAAAGAGCCTTATTTTTTTTTGATTTTTGTAATTTGTATTTTTTTTGGTTTTTCAGACACGACACAGTAGGGGAGGAGGGTAAAGGAGGGTAAAGGGGGGGACACCAACCACAGGGATAAGAAAGGGCGAGCTGAGAGAGGAAGATGTAGAGTGGGTTTTATTTGGGTAGTGAGCAGGTCTTCTCGTGCTCTGAGACGATAGTCTCAAAAGCACTCCGAAGTCGCTCCCCCCTGCAGAGTACTGTGTCATAGTACATACATACAACTGTGACCCTCGAAAGGTAAGGGTCATCAGCATTCTGTATGGCCTGTGAGGCAGCTTGAGAAAGAAGCTGTCCCACAGAGGTGGTCCTTGTGGTGACAGGATCAGAAACAGAGGATGAAGTAGAGGAAATCAACCTGCTACGTTCTTCGCAAGGTACAACCCTGCGAATAGCCCCAGAGTGAAATGACCTCAGGTGTCGCTTCATAGTAGTGGTCCCAAAGCTGTAGTTACCGTGCTTCCCGCGACGGAGTATCATTTTGCACTCATTGCAGGTAACATGGTTCGCACGAGCCTTAGGACCATTCCCATGAATGGTAAATAACCGCCACACCCAAGACTCACACCTAGTGCGGGTAGTAGGGATTTCCTCTACCTCATTCTCATCATCCTCTTCTTCCTCCTCCGCATCCTCAATCCTGTTACCCTCTTCAGGCCCTTGGGGAGGTGGTGGTGGTGGAGGGGATGGTGGTGGTGCTGAAGCAGGTGCAGCACCAAGTGGCAGTTCAGCAGCCAAGGATGCCATGTCGATGATGGTGTAGTCTGCAGGTGGCAGCAAAAATCACTGTGTTCTGAAGAATAGCCAGAAACACAATGGGAATAAGCTCTTGGGCGTGGTCTTTTATAGGGGTGCTTGTGCGCGGTCCACAGACATGCGCACTGTGCACGGACAGATCGAACACAAAAAAAGGATCGGAAAGTTTCAAAACGTATATAGAAAGTCAAGATTGCTATGTGGGACTTGTGGCATGGTGAGATTTTATTGAAAAATATTATGGATTAACTGAAAATGTACTTTTAAATTGTTCGGGGACACGAACAGTGTCCGCATTTCAGGACACACGATGAGCGTGGGCGCGGTCATATGATCTGTTTGCGAACTAGTCTGCGAAGGAAGCGCCTGTCCGCAGGACACCAAGTGCACGGAGATTGGTTAGCGCATGCGCATTGATGTCCTACCGACACTGTTCGGGTTCTGAAGTAATTAAAAGTGCGTCAAACGTGAAACGAATATTTCAGGACACCGCGTGTGTTCTTAGAACAGTTTAAACTTGGTAGCGAACAGTAAGGACAGATATAGTGTTCTTCAGGACACGTGTAATTTAGTTTATGTAGGAACATTTCAGGACACCAATTGTGTTCTTAGAACACTTTCAATTGGGTAGCGAACACTATGAACAGTTGTACTGTTGTTCATGACACATCATTTTCGTGTATTTAGGAACATTTCAGGACAGCAATTGTGTTCTTAGGACAGTTTTAAGTTGATAGCGAACATTAAGGACAGATATAGTGTTCTTTAGAACACTTTAATTTTTGTTTCTTTACGAACATTTCAGGACACCACGTGTGTTCTTAGAACAGTTTCAACTTGCTAGCGAACAGTACGAACAGGTGTGGTGTTCTTCAGGACACATCCATTTTCGTTTATGTACGAACATTTCAGAACACTCGCACTGTCCGCGGACACTTTTATTGTTTTTAAAAAAAAACGGAAACTGTTCACAATACAATATAAAAATTAAACTTTATTTAACATATATTAATAATTTATGACAGAGAAGGTGAGGCAGAAACAGAAACAAAAACAGGAGAATTTTGGGTTTCAACATGATTGGTATTAGGTGAGGAAGGGATGGAAATCTCATCAAAACGTTTTGGATTATGGAGAGGGTTTGGGGATAATTGACTGGGATATGGTGAGGAGGGACAAGTACATGTGGGGCAATGGTATGATGTTTTCGTTTTAAAATGATCTTCAACAAAAGTTTTTAAATTATTAAAATTGGTCAACAGTAAATCAATTTTTTCTTTTATGTTGTCAAGCGTGTTTTCCATAACAACTTCTTCAGAGGTAGTTTCTATTTTGTTATGCTCTGCATAAAAAATATATATATATGTTAAATGTATACAAAATAATAATATTTAAATGGTTTATATTATAATGTGTTTACCATTAGTTTCACTATCTTGTGACATTTCTTCATGTGGGAAATTGTCCTCTAGCCATTTCAGAGTACTAGACATTTCTGTGAGAAAAAAAAGAAAAGATAATATATTTTTTAATCTAATACAGAAAGTTTATAAATATATGAGTAACATGAAGTACACTTACTATTTCTGGGAAGATAAGTCCTATGTATTCAGTGGGTCTGGTCTTGTTCTCAGTTCTGTTGCATCTGTGAGGTAATTATGTTGGAAGCCAATTTATGTTCTTGTGGTATATTCCATTTCAGAACATATTGTATTTAAATGAATGGTTAGTGTGTTAAATATATGCTTTACATTTCTTACGTATTACTATATATAATGTGTTTGTGTGCTGCTTTCTGAAATTGTTAAATGTTCTTATATTATGATATAACAATCAAACATACCCCCCCCAAAGTTTTTAGGTAGTGGTACTGTTCTCCGAACATGTCCGCGAACATTAAATAATTTCACGGACATCAAGTTCATAAGAAGAGATCTAGTCAGTTCCATATGACATGTATATAAAGTCAAAGTCATTATTGTTAAGTTTTGCTACTAAAAACCAATGAAATTCAGTGAAAAAAACTTTGTTAAAGGGACGTTATGGTTAAGTTGTGCTACTAAAAACCTATGAAATTCAGTGAAAAAAACTTTGTTAAAGGGACTTTATGGTTCCAAGTAAAACCGAAAAACCCTTGAAATTCGCCAGTTATGGTAAGCTAAGCAACCATAACTCGCGCCACCACTGTGCTCTGCTAAGACTAACACCCAGGACATCAAAGATGACATCACAAATGTCATTGATGACATCACTGATGACATCACATGTGCATGTACCTTTCATGAAAAGTCTGTACAAGGGTTTCTTATTGTAATGTTAATTTTAAAAAAAGTGTCAATGATCATTGGAATAAATATCAAGGGCTATTTAGTCCATCCAGTATACTAAGATGCTCATGTAGAAACATAGGCATTGTGTGCAGCATACATGATGGAGGTGCAATATTCATAAGCTTTCCATGTTGAATAGAGAAATTATAACTGTTTTCTTATTAGACTTTTGCATACTGTGAAACATGTGATAAGTAGATAATAAAACAGAAAGAGACAACACCACATACAAATATGAGTATATACAAGGAAATTGAAGTAGTAGCAAAAAGTGTTCATAACCTAACTGATTACCTTTATGCAGAGAAATGATTGCTCTGTTTCAAAGCTGCTAATTACCCTATATATATATATATATCACATGATGTGCCTGGTCTCTAAGGAAAGTATTGTGAATACAAGATATAAAAATATGAGCATATACAGGGAAAGTACAGTAATAAAAAAACAACAGAACTATCAGAAAGTGCTGACAACTCTACTGATTATTTTAATGCATAGAAAGGATTGCTGTCTTTCCAGCTTGTGTCTTCCCCTATGCATATGTTTCATATGATATGACTGGATCCTAAGGGAATTATTGTAAGAACATACTTGAAGGATAAGTCTACAAATATACTACCATTTCCACTTTTAATTCCTGACTGTTACTGAAGAAAACCATGTGGCCTAGGTATGTCAGTAAAGGAAAAAAGGCGGAACCAGACATGTGATGTCATCAGTGATGTCATCAATGACATTTGTGATGTCATCTTTGATGTCCTGGGTGTTAGTCTTAGCAGAGCACGGTGGTGGCGCGAGTTATGGTTGCTTAGCTTACCATAACTGGCGAATTTCAAGGGTTTTTCGGTTTTACTTGGAACCATAACGTCCCTTTAACAAAGTTTTTTCACTGAATTTCATAGGTTTTTAGTAGCACAACTTAACCATAACATCCCTTTAACAAAGTTTTTTCACTGAATATATATATATATATATATATAATGCAATGTCCATTATAACAGTTATCAGCATTAACTTTTTGCATATCTAATATGCAGGACGTATTCCCCCGTACAGAGCTTGATTAGTAGCCCTCAGAATATATCTATTTTCATGGTGCAGTGGTCATCAACAAACGATATGCACTAATTCTACTGACTTCTGTGATAAGGGCTCTGTAGAGTTATTTCTGATATCAGCGTGTTTTTCTTCGTTTGTGCATTGAGAACAAGCAACTTTGACATTCATACTTGTATTCTGGTGGAAGATCGAGATAATAATGCAGTTTAGGAAATGCAGTCTGGTTATGCAGATGCCTTGTTGTTTACGTGCATGCACAACAAATATATTCACTCCCGTAGCTGTTACACAAACACCATTATAACCACTTCCTCCCATTATCCAAGCATGTAACATATGTTCTGTTCCCATGCAAGGTGATGCATTTGAAATGCCTCAGGACCCAACTGTGCAGGCTGTGTATGGGTGAAATGTATCTTAAGGAACAAATGCATTTAACAAATGTATCAAGATGTTCATATGCCTGTCGCCCTTCACATCTGTAATTCAACGGGCCGTGAACGTGTATCTGCTTCTTGTTTTGTCTTATTACCATTTGTAAATGAGGTGAGTCCTTTTTATCTGGGAGCTTCCGTTTTTGTTGTGCTGTTACTCGGGCATTGGGCATATGTTGATATGAGGGCCGTGGTGTGAGCAGTGTTGGTTAATTTTGTAGTCTTTTCATTTTGACACAGCCCTTATGTGTTAATCAGTAAAAGCTGCTGCATATGAATGCATTTCAATCAGGAGCATTGGTGCAGACATGTTGCTGCATGTAATGTTGGATCATGTTTTGTCAACTATGTGTGCATGTCTGTTGCATGACAAAGTCGTATGTCCGGGTGATGCTATTTCAGCCTATGCAAGTTCAGCTTTGAGAAATCGGATCCAATGAGACAAAATTATCTCAAAGATGAATGAATAGCCAATTGCAAAACTAGGTCCACTCATTCTCAAAATCGTATGCTGTGTTTAACACAAGGAAACTGTTGTGAAGTGCTTGTCCCTGTATCTAATGAGCTGGTGATGTCATGTGGAATGTTTGGTGATGAATGATTGGAGAAGGTTCCAGCTAATGTCAGTTAAGCCTGTGTGATGGGACCCAGTGGTTCTGTTCTAGCTATCTTGCTGTAACCTGTGATAAAGATGTACCTGTAATAAACCTAAAACGTAGCCCCAAGAAGCATGGAAGTCACTTTGTAACAGAAACTTTTCTCTTTTGTACAATAATCATGCATTTGTCACGGTGGTCATTTTGGTACAATTGTTTTTATTTTAGTGCAGCGGTCTGACTATAATTAAGGTGAGTGTCATCAGCCATATAAAATCCGAAAATTCTATTGATAATAGCTTGACTTGACTGATTTAGCTGATATTTTTCAAATAAAAGGTATTTTCCAGCCCCCACACTTCCAGACTCTACATTATGGGAAGATTTGTTGAAAAAGAAAAAAAGAAAGCAACAAAAAAAACCTGCTGTTTTCAGCCTACTCCCATTCATGTTTCCATTTTCCCGCAAAAATATAGCTATATCTGCCATGGTGCTTTGCATCAAAGAGGCTTTTCAGAAATGAAATCTGCCATTTTTTTGCTCTTGATGCAAGCTTTTACTGCAGTAATATCCAGGGGATTGCAAACACGAAAAGGGCAAAACAAGCTATTGGGAGAAGGGAAACGGTTGAAATTGCATTACTATAGAGGTGGGGAGGGAAAGGAGAACATTATTTGAAGTTGGGGAGCTGGCGTGGTCCGGGGAGCCAGTTGGATTTTGGAAATATTCACATTATCGGTTGAATATCGGGGGCATCTTGCGAGATTACTGTAGTAATAATGCAAGATGTGTTTGGAAACGAAAATGCATTATCCGAAGCAAAGAAAGAAAGGGAGTAATTGGTGGGTGGAGTGAGTTAAAAATCAGATGAGGTGGGTGGGGGCACCTAGGGAAATGAGGAAGGGACATGGGCCGCGCCTGTCAGGACTTACTCATTTTCAAGCACTATCGTATGGTTACCACAAGATTATTGCAGTAATTATCAGCCGAATGGAACTTGAGGAAAAAAAAAATGGGGTCATTTGTTGTGATCACGTCTACTAGGCAAGGGTAAATGGGTATTTGTGCCTGTGGCCCTGGTCAGTGAGCCCCATAGAAACCGACACGTAAAGCGTCCGCAACCAAAGGCCATGACATGTGGGCTTGAAAGAAACCGAATGTATTCAAATATACAGTGAGCACAACTGAATGCCATATTCACTGGCCAGAGCCGAAATCCCTGGCTAGCGGGCCACAAACAAACCTATTGGCCCAACATGTACAGGGGCCACCGCCAAAGTCCATGGCTAGTGGGTCCAAATAAACCTATTGGTGCAACTTGTACAGTGGCCATGGCCAAAGGCAATGGCTAATGCCCCTTCAATAAACTATGGTACAACAAAACCCTTGACATTTATTGAAAATGTTTAGTTGAGGGACAGTTACGGCGATCAGATTTAACACAACAAAACCCTTGAAATTAACTTGTTGTCCCCACTGTTGAAAAGCCCATGAGCACATACATAACAAATGGAATTCACAATGACATACAAATAAGAGGCCGGAAAGATAGCTCAGTGGGTTCAACGCTCACTGCTGTAATCTCTGTGTGATCTGCAGTTGTCACGATCAAATCCCAGCAAAGTCAATTAAGCCTTTCATTCTTATGAGGTTGATAAATGAGTACCAGCTCTGGTTGGGTAATATTGTATGTATATTTGTTCTATGTAAAGTGCTTTGGTGTAAGCATATAAATAACACGGCATTAGATCCTAGGGGTCATCAATGGGGGGGGGGGGCGCTTAGTTAAGATTATCATCACTTTCCACATCAGCTGTTTTGTTGCGTTAAATCTGATAATCTTAACTGTCCCTTAAATAAAGATTTTTTCAAATAATATATTTTACAGGGCCTGCAGTAGTGGGCCTGTATGTATGGTTAAGTTGCTTAACTCATAGAAAGAGCACTTTTTGGGCAGCTTATAGCTTTGACGCAAAATCAACAAATCCTCATCAAACTCTGTAAAAGAAGTATATGGCTAAGTCTGAACGATTTTGCGAAGTTTGGTTTTGTCCAGGAGGGTCAAAGTTATAGGGTTCCCAAAATGTGTGCAAATCATCATAGACGCAATGGAAAAAGTATTGTGCTCACACCGACAGCCCAAACTGCTGAACAGACTTTTACCAAATGTGTGCCAAGAGCGGTGGCCTGGTCCCATAAGCATGCTTTTGTAAATTTGGGGTAAGTCCATCCAGTAGTTTTTTTTTTTTTTAAAGGCAACAAAAATTGGTCTAGAGAAATTAGTGATGTAAGAGTCCAGTCCGTGGACTCATTTTATGATTCAGAGCCTGCAGATGCATCTGGACCAATCATAGAGCAGTGTGACATTAACGGATATCATACGCCCTCACTGATTGGATGCTCAAAAGCATGAGGTGCGTCAGAATTTTTGAAACATTCACCATTTTGTATCCGCAGGGATCTGCCAGTGTCCATGGATAGCTCGGTGAGAAACAAATCTGGAAAACAGATTTTGGGTTATTTGGTGGCCGAAAGAGGGCTTGGAAAGCGTGGGGGCGTGGAAAATTTGAAAGGGCGATGTTTTCATAGGTGAAAAAATTGGTGCACCTGCCGCAGTGTCAGCGGTCATTGTTCAAAGGAGGATTGCCTACCATTTCGGTGCTGGACTGCTCAAGTGGGTTGGACAGAGAATGGTATGCAAATGGATATTCCTCATTTGTGTACAGTGAGCTAAAACATGTGGCTGTGGACTCTGAGTGAGTACATTCCCACAGAACAGGTTATCATGCTGTGTTCTTTCTTGCAGAGGGGCTCCCTGACCTCTTTTTTATTTTAATTATAGGTATTGTAGGGGGAGCATACAGTATGTGTGACCACTGGTAAGTGACTGCGGGCATGTTGTTAGATGCAACACTTTTTTCACCTATGATTGAAGGTGTACTGTAGGTACTTGTTATTTGGTTGAATTGTATTGTGGTGGTTGTGACCATTGGCCAGATTTCTTGGGGCTTGGCCATACGTCATGTCCCCAAAATTCTGGCTACTGGTAAGAAACACTATAGTGATATTTGTATAGTAATTAGGGGGAGTATACAGTATTTGTGGCTACTGGTAAGTGACTGCGGACACAGCGACAGCTTCACCATTTTTTTCACCTATGATGAAAGGTGTACTATACATTCTTCTAATATGGTGTAATTGTATTGTGATGGTTGTGATCAGTGGGCAGGTTCTCGGGGCATTGCTGTAGGCCATTTCCGCAAGAATCTGCCCACTAGTAAGAAACACTATACAAATATTTGTATAGTAATTGTAGGTGCTATAGGGGGAGTATGCAGTATTTGCGGCCACTGGCAGCAGCTGCATCGCAATCTGCCCACTGGTAAGAAACACTATACAAATATGTCTATAGTAATTATTTATATTATAGGGGGAGTATACAGTATTTGTGACCAGTGGTGGCAGCTGCATCATGATCTGGCCACTGGTAAGAAGCACTACAGTAATATGTGTATAGTAGATATATGTACTGTAGGGCGAGTATAAACTATTTGTGGCCTCCGGTAATAAGCACTATAGTAAAATGTGTACGGTAAGGGGAGAATACAGTACGTGTAATATGTGATGATATAATTGAAGTGTAATGGAAGTGTATATGGTATTTATGACTGTAGTAGAATTGAGGATATTGCTTATGAAATCTGTAGGTGAAGAAACAAGAAAGATAACACTTGGTATGGATATGTTGTTGCATATTGAAATAAAGCTGGAATCTGTGGTTCATTTTCTGTGAAAAAATAGGATGATTTGTTGAACAAAATAGTTTGCATTCAGTTGTACATATACATTTTAATTTTAGACCCTCCTAAACAGTACATTGTAAGTACTATGTTTTTGTACAACATTATTATATGTTACACTACATTTGAAAGTATATACATGTTATTGAGTACATGTTAATGATAGCATTGTTACTTGCTGTGAATGTAAATGTGATAGGATGTTTGTTTGAAGTGTGTTGTAAGTATGGATATTTTTAAAGTATTTAGATACCGGCTGGCTTACTCTAACTACATTGGATTTTAAATGAAATATTGTAGTAAACAGTAAATGTTATGGCATATTTTAAAGTAGTTAGATATTTGTTAGATACTTATTTTTGATATTACAATTACTATTGTAGTATTATGGATGTAGTTAGATACCCGTTGGTGTATTCTAACTGTTTATTGAACTATAGTTTTGTGAGCAAATGTGGGTTGAACGAATATTAAGTAGTTATTTGTTAGATTTGCTGGTAATCTATGTTTTTGAGTAACAGATGTGTTGTTACATTTAAACCAACCACGTGTTTTTTTTAACATATGTAGTATATTGGCCTGACGTGGTTGTGGCACCAGTGTGGTAGATGATGCCTACTGTTGTGAAAGTGTTCTTGCTAATAGATGCTTGGCCATCTGTGAAGCTAGTGAGCTTACAGTTATTTTTGGTACCATCTGCATTGTACCTTAGAAGCATTAGTATGACATATTGGCCATGTGAGTTTATTTGTATGCTGGAACGATTGTCTGAAATGCAAAAAGGGCATAATATGGCATGATTTGCATTTTGGAGAAGCTGTTGAAGTGGAATGGATTCAAAATTCGGTATGGATACATACAGAAATCATTCATTAGGAATGTGCTCCTGTGACAGAGTTTGCAGAGAGTGTAAGTATGTGTCATGATCTCTGCTTCCAAAAGATCAGGACTTGCCCGACTCCCTTGGAAGCAGACCCATAACCCCGGTTCCGAGTGCCAGCCAGTCCCAATTGGGACCTTTTGGACCCTGTCCTGGCGCCAGTGGCACCAGGCTCATAAAGATGCCCAGTCCCAGCGCTGGAAGCGCCGGGCTCATAATGCTTGGGTGGACTTACCTGCAGCAGACCATGCTGCTTACTTACCTGCCAGTTGAACCCCTGATCCTCTTCTGTTTGGGACTACTTTTCCTGTTGGGTGGGGCAGGAGCCACTCCCTAGGTTCAGAACACTGGAACTCTTCTGGAAAGCAGGAACTCTTTTCTTACCTAGGCGTGGCTGTGGAAGGAGACACCTAAGCACTACAGGAGGCTATTTAAACCACACCCGATGGATGAATCTTGCTTTGTGTTATTCTGCATTCTCTGCAGCAGAACGCTCATCGTGTCTTCTGCTTCTGATCCTGGGCCTAAGGGAACAAAGGCTTACCATCCTGGAATCCAGTCTTCAGCAGCACCTGTAAAGACAAAGAAAGAACAGGTTAGCACTACAATCTTCAGTGGCAGTGCATCTCTTACCTGGTCCATCGGCTGTCACCAACGCCTCGCGCTGCATTCCGGCATCTGAAAGACAAAGGCTTACCTACTCTTCGGCGCTGCATCCCGCATCTGAAAGACAAAAGAAGGTGCGTTTAAAGACAAAAGAAGGTGCGTTTAAAGACATTGGGCAACTTTATTACTCACGTGCCATTACTCCTTCCCACGCCGAATCCAGTGGGTATTCCAGCACCCTTCAGCTTCTCTAAAGCTCCGAACTTGTACCTGCAAGATAAAAGGGACAGTTAGTGCGCATCGTGAAGCAGGCTACAAGCGCTTACTTACGTGCTTCCAGGCGCTTCTATTCCTCACGCGGGTTCGATCCTCAACTCTCATCAGCCCGCCATCCGCCATCGCCGGAACCCTGCAAAACAAGAGATGTCATTACAAAAGACTTTTAAGACATTTGAAGTGCCCAGAACTTACCGTTCGTGCAGTTAACGACGGACAGCAGTCCTCTGAGGTCAAGAGGCCTGCACCCTTATCCAGTGAAGAAACTGGTTATGGCACCCTGCCCAGAGGCAGATGGAGAGCTCGGCGTTCACTTACCTAAGGTGAGGGCGTTAACCTTTGGGGTTCTACAGGAGAAGAGAAAGGGAAGAGGAGAGAGGCACTCAATAACCCCAGTTCATTAATCCCATATTTTCTATCTGCAGACATCTTACTCTTCAAGTCAGACATACAGTGCACAGAGGTCCAGCCCAAAGAGCCAACCGTGTGTTACACATCACCTTTGAAGATACGGCATTCACCCAGTCAAGACCGGCGCCTCTGCGGGAATCAGGTGAGCGTTACAGAACACAAAGCCTACCGCAAAACTCCCACCCAGGCGCTATGGAAACCTCGGATACCGACCAGCTAGCCCAGTTACTTGGGGAACTAAGAGCAGAAGTGCATGCAGCCCGTCAGGAAACGAATGCTCTAAGAAGGGAACTGATTATTTCCAAGGAGTGAACAGACGATCTCGCTAGACAATTGCTACAGTCACAAGCCGGACAAACTCCGTTACCCGCATCAGGGGCAAATCTTCCTTCAACATCCTCTACGAACCCAGTGCAGATCAACCTACCTGGGAATGTACCTCTGGCTCCGCCCGAACGATTTTCTGGTGACCCAAAGAGGTTTGCAGTATTTATTAATCAGTGCCGGTTGCACTTCTTATGCCGGCCAGCAGCCTTTCCAACTGATCAAGCTAAGGTAGCTTTCGTGCTTTCGTACCTTAGTGGCAATGCGGCAGACTGGTCGATCCCTCTAGTTAATCAAGATGATCCGGTTCTCCATGATTTTCAAGCTTTTCAGCTCAGTATGGAAAAACTGTTTGCAAGACATTCACAGGGGCAGGCCTTGGACAATGAGCTCCTTTCATTGCGACAGGGTAATCAAGACCTTTTGGCTTATATTGCGTCTTTCAACAGACTGATAGTGGAAACTCGATGGCCTGAGGACAAAAGGATTACGCTGTTTTATAGAGGTCTACGTGGAGAGCTCAAAGATGTGTTAGCCCAAGTAGTGAATCCCCCGCAAGACTGTTCGGACTATATTGACTTAGTCGTTCAAATTGACCACAGACTGCAGAACAGGAAGGCCGATCGTTCCAAGTTTGATGCTCGAGTATTTTCCAAACCACCAACTCCTATCAAAGGAGTAGACTCTGGGGAACCCATGCAAATAGGGGGCCTGAAAGGACCACTAACACAAAAGGAGCGGGAAAGGAGAAAACAGCTGCAATTATGCCTCTATTGCGGAAACTCAGGGCACTTTCTTCGAGACTGTCCGGTGAAACCATCCAAGAAGGCAGTAGGAGCTGCAGTTACCAGGGTCACAAACTCTGAGCAGGGAAACAACCTCGCCCGACAAGAATAGAGGTCCTCTTGCCGAGCGTTAAAACCAGTTCAGTGACCTCGCATTTCGTGATACCTATGGTCCTCATTAGCCCTGAACATCCGGATCGATTACATGCGATTGAAGCTTACGTCGACAGCGGTGCCATCGGCAATTATGTGGATCATGAAATGGTTTTGAGGATGAATCTGACTCTTTGTCCAAAGGCTGTAAAGGACGTCATTACTACGGTGGATGGTACGGAGATAGCCTCCGGACCAGTAACGCATACCACCCAAGAAGTGACGCTAGTAAGTCAAGATGGACACCATGAGAAGATCGTGTTCGATGTGATCAAGGCCCCTCAGTTCCAGATTATTCTAGGAATTCCTTGGTTAGAGAAGCACAATCCTCAGATCGATTGGCGAGCAAGAACCATTCAGTTTCCAGAATGTGTCTCTACTTGTCACCCTCGACCTGGTGTTGCACTGGCAGCGATTTCCTCGGAGGCTCCCCAGTTACCTCCTGAATACCTAGAATTCCAAGATGTTTTCCGGAAGGATCAGGCTAACTCTCTACCTCCTCATAGGTCTTATGACTGCCAGATAGACCTGATACCTGGATCTACTCCTCCTTGTAGTAGAATTTATGCCCTCACCGAGCCTGAGAATCTTCACCTCCGACAATACCTGGATCAATACCTAGCGAATGGGTTTATTCGTCCTTCCAAGTCCCCTGCTTCCTCAGCTTTGTTCTTCGTTCCAAAAAAAGAAGGGGACCTTAGAACTTGTATAGATTATCGCGCCCTGAACCAGATCACCGTTAAGAATAGATATCCGTTACCTTTGATCCCTGAACTCCTGGACCAAGTCAGAAAAGCATGCATATATACAAAGCTGGATCTTAGAGGAGCCTACCACTTGGTACGAGTAAAAGAGGGCGATGAATGGAAGACGGCCTTCCGCACCAAGTATGGGCTATTTGAATATCAGGTCATGCCCTTCGGACTTTGCAATGCCCCGGCCGCCTTTCAATATTTTATGAACGATGTGCTCAGAGAGCTCATAGATGTGTGTGTTGTTGTTTACATTGACGACATCCTCGTTTATTCTTCATCGGAAACTGAACATCGGAAACACGTGAAAATGGTCTTCGAGAGATTGCGTCAACACAAACTTTTCGCTAAGTTGGAAAAATGTGTTTTCAACGTGACTGAAGTTGAATTCTTGGGATTCATATTATCACCTAGCGGAGTGCGTATGGATTCAAAGAAGGTCGATGCAATTCTCAAATGGCCATCGCCATCCTCCGTAAAAGGTGTTCAAAGCATGTTAGGCTTCGCTAACTTTTACCGCAGGTTTATCCCCGAATTCTCTCGAATAGTCCAGCCCATCACCGCCTTGTTAAAGAAAAACAAACTTTTTGAATGGTCTACCGAGGCGGAACAAGCTTTCCAGAATTTGAAGACTAGATTTATCTCTGCACCGATCTTAAAACATCCTCGCCCAGAACTCCCCTACATCGTTGAAACTGATGCTTCGAGCCTTGCCATGGGGGCAGTTCTATCACAAAAGGACCCAGTAACCAATCAGTTGCATCCCGTGGCATTTTGGTCCCGCAAATTCTCGCCTCCTGAAATCAATTACACTATTATTGATAAGGAACTTCTAGCTATGAAGTCTGCCTTTAAGGCTTGGCGGCATTATCTTCTGGGGGCCCGACACACTGTTACTGTGATTACAGATCACCGAAACCTGCAATATTTGAAAACCGCAAAAGCTCAATCCTCTAGGCAACTCCGTTGGGCACTATTCTTTGCCGAGTTTGACTTCATAATTACCTATCGACCTGGTACAAAAAACGGTAAAGCTGATGCCCTTTCTCGGATGGGAGTGGAAGAACATTTGATCAATCCTAAACCTGTACCTATCATTCCCGAACAAAGAATTCTAGGTGTAATCGCCACACAATCCATAGAGGAAGTTAAGGATAAAGCCAGGCTACTGGTAACTCCAGCAGACATACAGAATTGGCATCTGCAGGGAAAGGACTTTACGGTGAAGGACAACCTATTATATTTCCAAGAACGGTTATACCTGCCCAGCACAGATTTACAGAAAAAGGTAATCTCTTGTTATCACGATTCTTTAATGGAAGGACATCCCGGTATGACCAAGACCTCGGAAAAGATCAAGCGCTACTTCTGGTGGCCGTCTTGGAAAAAAGATATCAGAGACTTTATAATGTCCTGTGGAGTATGCGCCCAAAACAAGAGTCAAAAGGAAAAACCAGCCGGCCTCTTACGCCCTATTGACATCCCGCCTCGCCCTTGGCATACGCTTTCTATGGACTTCATCACCGATCTACCTCCATGCTCCGGATACAATACGATCCTAGTAATCGTGGACCTATTCTCCAAGATGGCGCATTTCATTCCACTTAAAGGCTTACCAACAGCAGCAACTCTGGCCCGAGAATTTCTCGAAAACATCGTCCGACTGCACGGTTTTCCTTCAGTTCTAATTTCGGATCGAGGTAGTCAATTTATTTCTCATTTTTGGCGAAGTTGCTGTCGGTCGGCTCAAATTGATGTGAGACTTTCGACCAGCCACCATCCTCAAACCGACGGACAAACCGAGAGGACCAATCAAACTCTGGAACAGTATTTGCGCTGCATGCTACAACAAACTGAAAAAACTTGGAAAGATATCCTTTGGATAGCCGAATATGCCTACAATAACTCTGTCCACTCGGGAACTGGGAAGACCCCGTTTTTTCTTTTATACGGTAGTCACCCTCGAACCTCGGAGTTGGATCCACTCCAAGATCTTGGAACACCAGCAGTAGACCACCTGCATTCTACAATCACCCAAGCCTTTAAAGAAGCCGTTTCTCACCTTCAAAGGGCTAAAGAACAATACAAGAAAGGAGCAGACCAACATCGGATTGAAGCCCCCCAATATCAAGTAGGAGATCAAGTCTGGTTATCCACCAAATATCTACCTCTAAAAGGACCACGCACATTCAACCCAAGATACCTTGGTCCCTATTCCATCACTACCATAGTAAATCCAGTAGCGGTCAAGTTGGACTTGCCCCCTCACATGAAGATACATCCGGTCTTCCACGTCTCTCTATTAAAACCCGTGCAACCTCAAACCCGACTAACTACATCTCCAAAACCTGTTCTAGTTGATGGAGAACTCGAGTTTGAAGTCAAAAGCATCCTGGATTCCAAGATCTCCAAATCTAAACTATTTTACCTGATTGACTGGAAAGGCTACGGTCCCCAAGAAAGATCCTGGGAACCTGCAGAATATGTCCACGCGCCTCGTCTAATCAAAAGATTTCATCGAACATTTCCTAACAAGCCCAAACCCCCGGAGAAGCCCGGTTTGGGAGGGGCCTTGAGGGGGGGTGCTGTCATGATCTCTGCTTCCAAAAGATCAGGACTTGCCCGACTCCCTTGGAAGCAGACCCATAACCCCGGTCCGAGTGCCAGCCAGTCCCAATTGGGACCTTTTGGACCCTGTCCTGGCGCCAGTGGCACCAGGCTCATAAAGATGCCCAGTCCCAGCGCTGGAAGTGCCAGGCTCATAATGCTTGGGTGGACTTACCTGCAGCAGACCATGCTGCTTAATTACCTGCCAGTTGAACCCCTGATCCTCTTCTGTTTGGGACTACTTTTCCTGTTGGGTGGGGCAGGAGCCACTCCCTAGGTTCAGAACACTGGAACTCTTCTGGAAAGCAGGAACTCTTTTCTTACCTAGGCGTGGCTGTGGAAGGAGACACCTAAGCACTACAGGAGGCTATTTAAACCACACCCGATGGATGAATCTTGCTTTGTGTTATTCTGCATTCTCTGCAGCAGAACGCTCATCGTGTCTTCTGCTTCTGATCCTGGGCCTAAGGGAACAAAGGCTTACCATCCTGGAATCCAGTCTTCAGCAGCACCTGTAAAGACAAAGAAAGAACAGGTTAGCACTACAATCTTCAGTGGCAGTGCATCTCTTACCTGGTCCATCGGCTGTCACCAACGCCTCGCGCTGCATTCCGGCATCTGAAAGACAAAGGCTTACCTACTCTTCGGCGCTGCATCCCGCATCTGAAAGACAAAAGAAGGTGCGTTTAAAGACAAAAGAAGGTGCGTTTAAAGACATTGGGCAACTTTATTACTCACGTGCCATTACTCCTTCCCACGCCGAATCCAGTGGGTATTCCAGCACCCTTCAGCTTCTCTAAAGCTCCGAACTTGTACCTGCAAGATAAAAGGGACAGTTAGTGCGCATCGTGAAGCAGGCTACAAGCGCTTACTTACGTGCTTCCAGGCGCTTCTATTCCTCACGCGGGTTCGATCCTCAACTCTCATCAGCCCGCCATCCGCCATCGCCGGAACCCTGCAAAACAAGAGATATCATTACAAAAGACTTTTAAGACATTTGAAGTGCCCAGAACTTACCGTTCGTGCAGTTAACGACGGACAGCAATCCTCTGAGGTCAAGAGGCTTACACCCTTATCCAGTGAAGAAACTGGTTACGGCACCCTGCCCCGAGGCAGATGGAGAGCTCGGCGTTCACTTACCTAAGGTGAGGGCGTTAACCTTTGGGGTTCTACAGGAGAAGAGAAAGGGAAGAGGAGAGAGGCACTCAATAACCCCAGTTCATTAATCCCATATTTTCTATCTGCAGACATCTTACTCTTCAAGTCAGACATACAGTGCACAGAGGTCCAGCCCAAAGAGCCAACCGTGTGTTACACATCACCTTTGAAGATACGGCATTCACCCAGTCAAGACCGGCGCCTCTGCGGGAATCAGGTGAGCGTAACAGTATGTTTCTACGTGGATGAAATCTGGAAGATTTTATTCATAGGGATGTTTTTGGTTTCTTGTACTTGTAGTAAGTAAATTAGGAATTTTTGTGGATCTTGCTGTGTGTTTATGGTGAATTTTACCATTTGTGCAAAGAAGTCAAATTCAGAGGCGTTGCTACAGGGGCGGGGGATCTGAGAGGGCTATAGCCCCAGGTCTTTTGGTTGTATCCCAGGATATAGAAGCTCAGGGACTGCAATCAAAAGGCTAGCTAGCCCTGAGTCCTGCCAGTCCCGACTTTAGGATACCCCCGGATCTTTTCCAAACCTAGCAACACCCCTGGTCAAATTCTTGCCTTATACCTGAGACACTATAAGCAGTGTCAGGATTATTTGTGGCAATTGTATGAAGGATCATCATTTGCAAATACAACTGTTCTGACCTATTTAAGTAAACATTGTAAACATTTGGTGGCAATTGGAAAAGCAGATTGATTGCTACATTTGCATAGCAATTTACTGCAGTTGTGTTTTTTAAATGTAAATGGACCAGAGAGATTTTTGTCTGTATATTTTGATGGGCCTGTAGTTCTTTTTTGACAAGTGCTAGTTCTCTCTTTGTTTTTCGATACACATGTTGTTCTTTTTTAACTAGATTTTTATGATGGCGTAGTAGTGTTTTTCTTCTTTTTTTTGGGTACGGATTGCCTGGCCAATTATAGACCTATATCCCTCTTGGACTTGGTTGGGAAGCTGTTTTGAAAAATAATCTTGGAATATCTCCAGACATGGGTGGACCATGAACGGATAATAAGTGTCCACCAGGCAGGGTTTCAAAAGGGACGGGGTACCATAGACCACTGTCTTATGTTATTTCTATACATCCAAAAATACATAGTCTATTCATGGACCATAGGACAGTATTTGACTCTGTGTCCCGTGAACAGCTATGGAATATCCTGGTCGAGTCGAAAGTACCAGAGTATCTGACAGGTATTATAACAGCTTTATACTCCAATACATTCTCCTGTGTATGTTATAATCTGGACCGTGAGCAAACTACATGCTTTGAGGTGGCTTTGGGAGTCAGGCAGGACTGTGCCCTGGCCCCCCATTTGTTCAATCTGTAAATGCAAGGAATTGTGGATGAGTTAGTGAGGGGGGCAGGACTGCCCAAAGCTGACTGCAACAAAGTGATCAGCATTATTCTACGTGAATGACGCTGTTCTAATAGCCATGTCACTGCAGGGCATAAAGGAATCTCTAGCAATTTTCATTAGGAAATCTAGGGAGCTGGGTCTTGAAATTAATACGGCCAAGACAGACGATGGTTATCAAACCAAAAGGCGGGAAGAGGCTCACACTCCAAATGATGATGGACAACAAGTTAATAGAACAAGTCGAAAGTTTAGACTATTTGTTGGTAGAATTCAAGCTAGCCCCAGATGGGCCCACAGTTAACCAGGGCTGCAGTCACGCTGAATAAATATAGTGGAGCAATCTTGGCTTTCTTCAGTCATCACAGGAGTGGTGTAACATCACCTGCATTAGAGCTATATCAGAGGCAGGCTTTTCAGTTGCCCTCTGTGGCTCAGAGCTATAGGGATATGAGAATGCAAAGACACTTAAAATAAGAGAAAATTACTTTTATTTTTTAAATGATTGCAATTAGTGCCAAGGGTACCGACCACACTAGTGCATTTGGAATGTGGCACACTCCCATTGACTGTGTCTATTATATAGTGACCTGAGCTAGGCAGGCTTTGTAATTTGAGCTTGAATCAAATGAAGCCCCTAATAAAACAGAGAGCTAGGGAAACACTTCTTTGTGAGGCTTCAACGTTAAGGTGGGGCACTGCTTATTTAGCTAAGAGACACATATATAGTTTTAAACCCTGTCTGGATTAGCTCAGGCCTGCCACTGCAAGATCACTATATTTGAGGGTAAGATTAGACATATTGTCTATATATGCTTTTACCGCTGGAACAGCATTGGCTCTGCAAGATTCCCCTTGTCTGGTGCCCCTGAGGAGTAAATATCACATTTATGTACCTGAGACCGGTCATGCTAGAGGCATGGATCAAGCCATGGCCCTGTACCATGGAATTTCTGGTCCAATAAATTCCCTTGCCCCCCAATTGTGGGTGCTGTGGCTTGTTTTTTGCATAGAGAATGGATCTTCAGGAGAAAAGTTGTAGCACCTCAACTGGGCAACAGGCTGCAAAAATAGCTCTCCTATTGCCCAGTAATCACTTTGAGACAGTTAACTGCCATCTTTCTATGTTATCTGTGGCAATATGGCGAATCTTGGGATATTTTTTCTAGGAGGCATGTATTTGTTTTGTTTTTATATCTTGTATCCATGTTATTGAATGTGTGTTTGTGATAACTGATTGTGTAATTTTAATGTATTTGATATTTTATACAATGTAATCTGATAATTTAGGGGGTAATTCATAGAATTTCGCGCACAAGTGGCGCACGCGGCTGGCTCCCAGTGTGCGCATCCGAATGTCTGCGCCAGCCGCGTGTGCTAAAATCGATTTCCGCGCACAGCGTATTCATGGATTTTAGCCTCCAAAACAAGCCGTGGCACAGAGTGGCGCAGCGACCCTGCAGCAGCATCAGTTACGCCCCCAAGAACGCCCTTGCACATGGAAAAGCCATCAAAATCCCCAATCCAGCGCAAAGGGCTGCGCTAACCCTGGACCAGTTTACAGGGCTGTCAAACAGCAAACGCCAAGCGGGGAACGTGTATTACTGGGGTTCGCGTGAAGTTTCACATGCGATTGGCCCTGTGCGAGAGGGGTACGTGTATTACTGGGGTTCATGGGAAGTTTCACACGCGATTGGCCCTGTGCGAGCGGGGTACGTGTATTACTGGGGTTCACGGGAAGTGTCACACGCGATTGGCCCTGTGCGAGTGGGGTACGTGTATTACTGGGGTTCGCGGGAAGTTTCACACACGATTGGCCCTTTGCGAGTGGGGTACGTGTATTTCGGGGGTCCGCGTGAAGTTTCACACGTGATTTTGCTGTCAGAGCGGGGTATGTGTATTTCGGGGGTGCGCATGAAGTTTCACACGCGAAAGGGCATGTGCGAGTGGGGTACGTGTATAACTGGGGTGCGCGGGAAGTCTCACACGCTATTTCAGCAGGGTATGTGTATTTTAGGAGGTTGCGCAGGAAGTTTTATACGCGAAAGGGCCCTGTGCGAGTGGGGTACGTGTATTCCTGGGGTTCGTGTGAAGTTTTACACGCGAAAATGCAGCGCCCGTGCGCGATACGTCACAGACACGCTTATGCACTAAGGGCCTTTGGTCCAATGAAATCGAAATGTGTGCTGAACCGCTTACGCGGTAAGGGCCTTTCCTCGAATTACACGCTGACGTGCAATTTTTTCACGTGCCAAATCACTCCGTATCAAGCCACGCATACACACGGAAGACCACGCTCCTGCCCTGAAGGCCATTTTCCTGCCCCCCATAGCCCCAAGCACGCTCCCACCTGCCATCTGCTGCTGCCTGACTGTCTGCTGCCTACGTGCCCTGCTATTTGGTGCCTGCACATCAGCCATCTGCAGGGGTCCAGTTGCTGTGTCCACCCCTGCTGGAACAGAAGACTCCCGACTGGGATACCATCGCTCCACAACCCAGCCCCAGGACCTAGTTGCCCACTCACTCCTGCCTCTGGGGTTGCCATGTCGGGCACATCTCCATCTGGCACCACTGGCAACCCCCAGCCAGAGAGGCAGTGGGCCACCAGCTTCACTGCCACCGAAGTTGGTGTCCTGGTGGAGCATGTCCTGGAGCATTATGATGCCCTCTTCGGAACATCACACGCCAACAAGGAAGGACGGGAGAGGATCTGGGACGATGTAGTGGTTGCCTTTAACGCGGAGGGGGTGGCAACCCGCGACATCAAGCACGTCAAGAAGCGCTGGGAGGACTTCAGGTCCAGGACCCTCCACAAGGCCCGGCGCCTCGCGGAGGGGGGGCGGGGCATGCATGAGTAACATCCAGATGAGGGTCCTGGAATGCGTAGGTCCAGCGCTCCACGCCCAGATCCTTCGGAGGCAGACCCGTCTGGAGTTGAGCAGTAAGTGACCAAGCATTGCTGTGTGAGACAGGGCATGTTGCAGTATGCTGGTAGTCTGATGCTTGCCTGTATGTGTGACATAGGCCATGTATGGATATGTGTGTGCAGGGACATCATGGTCATGCATATGAGACCAGTTATGTGTGAACCACATGGTTGGTGCATGTGTTTTAATGCAACATGCGGAGCTCTATGCGGAATGCACACATGAAAGCATGGCTGTCTCTGTTCCTGGAAATGAAGGGGGGGTGAGGAATGGGTGCTGATGTCATGTACATGTATGGTGCCCATGTGTGTGTTTGTGCCTGAGAAGTGTGTGTGTGACTTTGAAACGCCATGGATGCATGTGACTTTGAAGGCAACATCTTGGTTTACAGGGGCCCTTCTACATGGATGTTGATGTTAATTGCAGGTGCCAGGACTGTTTCTGCATGTGTGTTGTGTGCATTCACCCATGTGTTGTGGAATGACAGGATGGAAGTGACATTTGACAGTGCCACTCATGTGTTATTGCTTCCTGTCTACGGTATTTTGTACTGTACCCTGATGCTTGTGTTCTATGTCTCCCTCTATGCAACGTCAAGTGAAGAAGAGGGCGGAGACGGTGCTGTGGAGCCAAGCAGCGTGGATGCCTCCTCTGGGTGGCGACGCAAGGCCCAGCCACCCTCCCAAGAATTACCATCATCCGGGAGCGAGGGGGCTGGTGCTGCGTCTGCCACAACGGCTTTGGCGAGAGGGCCGGGTTAGCCCCCACAGGGGCTTCCAATGGCGGAAGACTGTGTGGAGACATCCAGGTTGGTGGTCTCCACAGAGGAGTAGGAACCCACTACTGAGCCGCACATGGGGCCTGGTGGGGGTAGTACAACTGGTGCAAGTGGTGCAGTCCAGGGTCAGGGTCAGGAGGCAGCACAGGTCACCGCGGAGGGGCCTGTGCATGTCGCTGTCCCTGACCCTGTGACTGCACCACCATGCACCAGCAGGGAGGCCCCGTCCCAGGCCCGTCCGCAGGTAGGGGAGAGTGCCATGTCATCTGCCTCTCCACTACCTGTGGACGAGGGGGTCCCACGAACGTATATGAGCTCCGTCCTGGTTGGTGTCGCGTTGCGCAAGCGTGTCATTCGTGATGACGTTCGTTCTTCCTGGGCGGAGAACGCACGCCATCACGGACAGTAGCGTCGTGATGTGGCACTGCTGGGAGGGGCCCTGGTTGGTGGGTTCCTACATGTGTCACGCACTCTGGCGGACATCTCCTCCTCAGTGGAGTCTATGTGCCAGTCGTTCTCCACACCGTCTTCCGGCCCAGATTCCACCAGGGCCCCCTGTGGACCTGGCCCAACCAACACAGCCAGCTTGGTGGAGCACACATCCCTGCCACCGTCGGGAGTCAGCGGCCCAGCAGGGGTGGACACCACAACTGGAGACCAGCTGATGGAGGATGTGCAGGCACCATCAGACACAGCACATGGACAGCAGAAGCAGGAGCAGGCTCTAGGTGGGAGCAATGATGGCTCGGGGCCATCAACATTGGAGGGGCAGGCATCGGCCAGAGGGCAGGAGGACCCAGGAATGAGAGTGTCTTCCGTGTGGTACCGGTTGGGCAGCAAATAGGTGCAGAGCGGCGGCGGGCGGATGAGGCGCGGCTCACCATGGTCAGGGCGGAGTTCTCCATGCGTCGGGCTTTGAGGTGGGCAGAGTGCCTCGAGGCAACTCGCAGGAAGTTGGATCAGGCCATGGGAGACCTCGGGGCCAGGAAAGAGGCCCGCCTCCGGCAAATCGACATGGAGTTCGATGATGCCCTGGCCCGGGACACCATAGAGTGAGCCGCTGGACTTGCCCGCTGCCATTGTATATAGTTAGATAGTGTTAGGTTTCCTTTCGTTTTTTCTTTATTTTGGTTGCGCTTGGATAATGCACTGCGTTTTTGTATATAGTTTTTATTGGGTAGTATTTTTGATAGGTTTCATTTCATCAGTTGGTCTCATGGACCCTGGATTGTTCACCATTGGATTATTCTCTTTTTTTTATTTTCACCATGGAGAAATTGTTTTCACTTTCTTTTTTCCCTTGGATTTTCTTTGTTGGACTGTGACTTTGGACACCATTTCTTTTGGATTTCTTTGGATTATAATTTCTTGTTTTTCATTCTTTTACAGACATGCAGCTTTTCTTTTATTATTCCCATTGTTGTGTGTTGGATTTTGATTACATTCATGTTGTGTTTAAAACATTGTTTTCTTCATACTTCGATGTGTGGTATTATCTGATTGGTTTCATGCATGTCATCATATGGGTTTTCACATTCACTTACACCCATTGTGTGTGTGTGACGGACATGTGTTCATTTACATACTTGCCATTGGGGTTGTATCATGTAATTGCCTTTTCTTTGTGGGTGGATGCAATACTTGGTTGGGTCTTTGGGCTGGGGAGGCTGGCCATAAGGGCCATGATTGAGGATCGTCATGACCTGGGGGCAGGGGGACATGAGTAAGACATGAATGGGGGCCTGGGGCCTGCTGGCAGGTGCCCTGCACTGCTGGGGGGTGGGGTGCAGGGGGACATGAGTGGGGGCCTGCTGGCAGGTGCCCTGCACTGCTGGGGGGTGGGGGTGAAGGGGGACATGAGTGGGAAATGAGTGGGGGCCTGCTGGCAGGTGCCCTGCACTGCTGGGGGGTGGGGGTACAAGGGGACATGAGTGGTGGCCTGCTGGCAGGTGCCCTGCACTGCTGGGGGTGTGGGGGTGCAGGGGGACATGAGTGGGACATGAGTGGGGGCCTGCTGGCAGGGGCCCTGCACTGTTGGGGTGTGGGGGTGCAAGGGGACATGAGTGGGGGCCTGCTGGCAGATGCCCTGCACTGCTGGGGGGTGGGGGTGCAGGGGGACATGAGTGGGACATGAGTGGGGGCCTTCTGGCAGGTGCCCTGCACTGCTGGGGGGTGGGGGTGCAAGGGGACCTGAATGGGGGCCTGCTGGCAGGTGCCCTGCACTGCTGGGGTGTGGGGGTGCAGGGGGACATGAGTGGGACATGAGTGGGGGCCTGCTGGCAGGTGCCCTGCACTGCTGGGGGTGCAAGGGGATATGAGTGGGGGCCTGCTGGCAGGTGCCCTGCACTGCTGGGGGGTGGGGGTGCAGGGGGACATAAGTGGGGGCCTGCATGGTGGATGGGCTGCCTGTGGGACATGACCAGGGGTGCAGGGTAGTCCCCTGTGGTGTGGGCTGCCTGCAGGGGCCGTGGAGGGTGTAGAGGGAACACCTGGGAGGACCCACACTGCCAATTCACATGTAGGACTCCCCGCGCACCCCCGGAATGCACGTACCCTGCTGAAATCGCATGTGAGACTTCCCGCAAACCCCAGTAATACACATACCCCGCTCGCACAGGGCCCTTTCGCGTGTAAAACTTCACGCAAACCCCAGGAATATTGGCCCTGTGCGAGTGGGGTACGTGTATTTCTGTGGTTCGTAGGAAGTCTCACACGGGAAAGGGCCCTGTGCAAGCGGGGTACGTGTATTACTGGGGTTCACGTGAAGTTTTACACGTGAAAGGGCCCTGTGCGAGCGGGGTATGTGTATTCCTGGGGTTCGCGTGAAGTTTTACACGCGAAAGGGCCCTGTGCGAGTGGGGTACGTGTATTACTGGTGTTTGCGTGAAGTTTTACAGCGAAAGTGCCCTGTGCGAGCGGGGTACGTGTATTACTGGGGTTCGCGTGAAGTTTTACATGCGAAATGGCCCTGTGCGAGTGCGGTACGCGTATTTCGGGGGTGCGCGGGAAGTTTCACACATGATTTTGCTGTCAGAGTGGTGTACTGAATGTCGGGGGTGCGCGGGGAGTCCTACATGTGAATTGGCAGTGTGGGTCCTCCAAGGTATTCCCTCTACACCCCCCACGGCCCCTGCAGGCAGCCCACACCACAGGGGACTACCCTGCACCCCTGGTCATGTCCCGCAGACAGCCCATCTACCATGGGCATGCCCCCCAGCCAAGCCACATGTCAGCTTGCACTACTGATCACCCACTCATGTCCCTTTGCACCCCCACCCCCCAGCAGTGCAGGGCACCTGCCAGCAGGCACCCACTCATGTCCCACTCATGTCCCCTTGCACCCCACCCCCCAGCAGTGCAGGGCACCTGCCAGCAGGCCCCCACTCATGTCCCACTCATGTCCCCCTGCACCCCCACCCCCAGCAGTGCAGGGCACCTGCCAGCAGGTCCCCACTCATGTCCCCTTGCACTCCCACCCCCCAGCAGTGCAGGGCACCTGCCAGCAGGCCACCACTCATGTTCCCCTCGTGTCCCTCTACACGAAATAAAGATGCACAGTCATGGCCCACTTCTACACCAAAAAATACCACATCATGCCACCCCATTCTTGAGACGCAATGATTTCCCAATCCACCCCACACTGACATGCCTATCTCAAGACACAAACCAAAACTCAACTATGTACATCAACACATGTCCATCACTCACATACACTGGTTGGCATTGCCTGTGTAAACCCACAATTTCACATGCATCAACCTAATGAGCAAATCCCACACATGGAACTAAAATATGAAAATGTATTATGTACATAAATAAATAAATACATGAAATGATAGCATACCAAAATATCAAACATGAAATGAAAAGCATGTGAAAAAGAATGAAAATGATAAGCAATGCAAAAAAATGTGAACGAAAAACAGTCCAAACTCTCCCTCCACCAACTCAAATCCAAAAAAAGGTAAAAAAAAGATATCCATTGTTTCATGTTCATAATGATACATAAAAATGCGAAAGCAATCCATAGTCCAACTATTGACAATACATTGTCCTGAAAAGAAAAAAAACATTACTCCCTGCCCATAATGAAAAAAAATTCCAAATGAATCCATGATGTAACTATATACAATCCATTGTCCAAAATAAAAATCCATTAATCCATGTGCAAAAATCCCCCAAAAAAATCAATCCTTTGTCCAACGATGTAAAGGGTCCATGAGCCCAACTAAACAAACGAAACCTACCTAAGAAACTACCTAAAAATGTAACCATATACAAATGTGTGTGGCATTGTCCATTGACCACAAATAAAAGGAAAACGAAAAGGAAACCTAACTCTAAAAACTATTTACAATGGCAGCGGGCTAGTCCGATGGCTCACTTTTGTATGTCCCGGGCCAGGGCATCATCAAACTCCTGCTCAATGTCCTGAAGGCGGGCCTCTGTCCTGGCCCGAGGTCTCGCAGGGAGGCACTCATGGCCTGTTCCAACTCCCTGCTAGTTGCCTCGAGGCACTCTGCCCACCTCAGAGCCCTCCGCATGGAGTTCTCCGCCCTGACCATCGTGAGCCATGCCTCTTCTGCCCACTGCCGCTCCGCATCTATAGCATGGATTAACCGCTGCCACACAGAAGACACTTCCAGTCCTGGGTCCTCCTGCCCTCTGGCCGATGCCTGCCCCTCCGATGATGAAGGCCCTGAGCCATCATGGCTCCCACTTTGGTGCTGCTGCTGCTGTGCCTCTGCCTGTGCCCTGGCTCTTGCTGCCTGAACATCCACCTCCGGCTGGGGTGCAGTTGTTGATGTGGCCATCCCTGCTGGACATCCGACTCCCAACTGTGGCAAGGATGTGTCCTCCACCATGGAGTACGACTGGCGCGTAGGGGGTTCAGTTGAGGAGGGGGTCGGAACAAGGTCCAGCAAACGGAGGAATCCGGCCCTGGTGAGCTGTCCCAGTAGGTCAACGCGGTCAACGAGCCATTCGAGATGATGTGCTTCCTCATGAAAAGACTGCAGGTCACCTCGCATGGCCCGTTGATGCAACGCCACCCCACCCAGGACAGGCTCAACCCGGTCCTGGATAGCCACGTCCGCAGGGAGAGGAAAGCCAGTTGTTGTAAGCGGATCCCCTCCCTGAAAACGGGTCTGGACGTAGGCATCCCTGCTGGTGCGGGATGATGCAGTCACAGGATCGGGGACAGGATTACACACAGGCACCTCCGCGGTGGCCTGTGCTGCCTCCTGTCCCTGCCCCTGCACTGCACCACTAGCAACAGTGGCATCCCGACCTCCAGACCCCATGTCTGTCCCTTGCACGGCCTCCTCCTCCACCAAACCCCCCACCAACCTGGATGACTCCGTGCCATCTTCCTCCGTCGGACCCTGTGGGGTCTCAGCGGCCCCTTATGCTGCCGAGGAGTCCAACTCTGACCTCCGCCTCTTGGACCTTCCCTCGGCATCTGCGGCCTGGGACGCGGCACCAGACTCCTCACTTCCCGACAAGATGACAACCTGGGAGGGGAGCCGGACCTTGCGTCTCCGGCTGGCGGGATGATCCCTGCCGCTGTGCTCCACAGCACCCTCTCCGCCCTCTTCTTCACTTGACGCTGCAGACAGGGAGAGATAAAACACAGGCATCAGGGCACTGTACAATGGACTGATACACACATGACCGTTGCATATGAGTGACATTGTTTAACTACAGACACGGCATCACACTCCACGACACACATTTCATTTTAACTCACACACATGAACATTTCAACAGCAATATTGCACCAGGCAGCACCATCCATACACATACAACAGCATGAACAGCCAGAGGTGAGCCTGACATCACATGAACACAAGGAGTGCACTAGACATGCACACACGCCACCACACTTACATGCATGTCTACATCTCCTCCAACTGTTGCAGTGATGAGATCGCCATACATGTCACATCTGCCATTCATCCTTCTACATATCAGTGTCACGTGCATTCATGTTGCATCACAGTTGCACACTTGTCAGATACACATACATGCACATGTACACAGTGCCGATACATGCATTATGAACCACCATCCATGCCACAACCATGCCAATGTACATACACAGAAATTCAAACATGTGTGCTCCCACACCTGCATTTTCCCAGCATGCTTACCAACACATACACCATCAATGTGTCTCACAACTGAGAGGACTCACATGTGGCAGCCTCATGCCCATGTTCATACACATCCCTACATGGCCCTATATAAACACATGTGCAACCTGCACACTACTGGCACACTACGACACGCACAGCATACTATCAACATGCATGTACACTTACCGCTCGACTCCAGATGGGTCTGCCTCTCCAGGATCTGGACGTAGAGTGCTGGGCATATGCGTTCCAGGACCCTCATTTGATGGTTCGACAGCTGGCCCCGGCGCCCCTTGGCATCCGCTGCCTTAGCGAGGCACTGGGCCTTGTTGAGGGTCCTGGACCTGAAGTCCTCCCAGCGCTTCTTGACATGATGTAAGTCGCGGACTGCCACCCCTTCCGCGTTGATGGCAGTCACGATGTCCATCCAGATCCTGGTGCATCCTTCATTGTCGGCGCGCAAACTTCCAAAGAGGGCATCATACTGCCCCAGGACTTGCTCCACCAGGACACCAACTTCGGTGGCAGTGAAGTTGATGGCCCTCTGCCTCTCTGGCTGGGGGTTGCAAGTGCTGCCAGATGGTGTTGTGCTGGACATGTCAACCCCAGAGGCAGGAGTGGGTGGGCAACTGGGTACTGGGGCTGAGCTGTGGAGCGATGGAATCCCAGTTGGGAGTCTTCGGTTCCAGCAGGGGTGGTCACAGCAACTACACCCCTGGCTGATGTGCAGGCAGCAAATGGCATGGTACGTGGGCAGCAGGCAGTCAGGCAGCAGCAGATGGCAGGTGGGAGCATGCTCGGGGCTCTGTGGGGCAGTAATTTGGCCTTCTGGGCAGGAGCGCGGTCTTCCGTGTGTTTTCGCGTGGCCAGCTTGATACGGAGTGATTTGGCATGTGAAAAAATTGCACGTCAGCGTGTAATTCGAGGAAAAGGCCTTAGCGCTTAAGCACGTCAGCACACGCACGCAATTTCATTGGACCAAAGGCCCTTAGCGCGTAAGTGAGTAAATTACATTACGCGCGCGGGTGTTTCCCTCATAGCACGTGATGACAGAGCACATGTGGAAAAACTGCACGTACGAGTGTCATCGCCTTAGCGCGTAAGCGCGTATGTTACATTACGCGCACGGGTGTTTCCCTCATAGCACGTGATGACAGAGCACATGTGGAAAAACTGCACGTACGAGTGTCATCGCCTTAGCGCATAAGCGCGTAATTTACATTACGCGCACAGGCGTTTCCCTCATAGCACGTGATGACAGAGCACACGTGGAAAAACTGCACGTCCGAGTGTCATCGCATGCAATTGGAGCAAAGCGCCCACGTACACGCGTATCTGACGTGTACGTGTGGGCCAGTTTAAAAGCTACGTGTAGACGCCATTTCCTTGTACGTGCGTTTCGTGGAGAGCGAGTGACTGATATCTGTACTTCTTGTCGTATCACACGCGATTACTTCACAGCGTTTCTAGTTCGTACTCCCTGTTACCTCTGACAGCTCTTTTCTGAATTTTTGTTGAGCCTGTTTCCTCAAACAGAGTTCTCTTCTCCTTTTGTCCTGTCTCCTCAGACAGCGTACAATTCATCTTTTGGCGGAAGTGTTGCCAACACGCACATGCGCGTATTTTTCACGTTCTTTTTCGAGGCAGACGGTGAGTTCTGCACGTACTTAGCAACAGTGCTTGCCCCGTGTGTCGCGTTCCCCTTCAGAGGTCATTGTAGGCTGCGTGTATTACGCGTACGCTTATTTTTGTGTTTCTGGGTGCCACAGCGTAGTGCGGGTTCATTTTTTCACACACGTAGTCTACGAGGGGTTGCGTGCACGTTAATTTTTGATTTTGGGCTGCCTGTGCATTGCGTGACCCTTCATCTTCCCTCACGGGTCACAGACAGCCTTGTTAGAGCACTAGGATACGAATTCCATCTAGTATCCTACCCCTTTGACCCCCAATTGCCCAGGACAATAGTTTACTGCAACTCCCATACACACAACAACATCAGTGCCATTGTTGGGAGGCGACCAAGCGGTAAGGGAGGCAAAAGTGGCTGACCTTCAAAAGGTGGGCATGGTGGGCGCGGTAGGGGACGTGGCCAGAAGTTGCAGGGTGCTCCTATACCCCCATGTGTGGAGGAACAATCAGGGACAACCATTCCCCCCCCCATGGTTGAGGGAAACGTGGCTGACACCATCCCAGCTCAGCCCCTGTTGGACCAGCCCATTGTGGCCCCTGACCTGGCTGACTTCCAGGTCAGCAAGTCTAGGCCACGTGGATCTGGGGCAGCTATGTCATCTGCTGCCCCAAGTATACAGGGTGGGGAGGCTGCAGGGGCAGCTGCAGCTGCAGCTCCATCCGCCCCAGCTCTGACTCTCCCAGCCAGGACAGTGTCAGTCCAGGTCCATCATACTGACGTTCCCCCTGCCAACAATACCCTGCAACCAATGCCTGCATCAAGACCTATGGCCATTGTGCATTCCCACACTCCTACTACCCAGTCCACTGGTGATTCTGCCCCTACTGACCAGAGCGGCGTAAGCCACTCTGGCTCTGCTCCACCTTTAAAGAAGAGGAAGAAGGGTGCTCTGGCACGACAGGCTGAGACCCCAGACACAGCTACAAACTCTGGTACCTCAAGGAAGCCTTGCTTTAATGAGGTGGAACTTGATGCTCTTGTGTCCTATGTGTCTGCACATAGCCACAAAATGCTGGTGACTGCAGGGTCCAAGACCACAACTGGTCAACGTAAGGCACACTGGCAGATCATCGCCAACGGCATAAGTGCCCTTGGATTTGTGAGGCACACAGCTGATGATTGCTACAAGCGGTGGAATGACCTGAGACGCAGAGCAAAGAACAAGCTGGCCTCAAATCATGCCGCTACTCTGGTGACTGACGGTGGGTCTCCACAAGAGGACAACAAACTCAATGAACATGAGTCTGTTGCTGGGGCCTTCGTCACAGAGGAACAGATCCAAGGTGTGGGAGAACTACCTGATTATGATGCATTGTCCGGTGAGTGCCCATGCACGTGTGTGTAATGCATGTATATGTTGTTTGGGTGACGGGTTCTGACTGAGTGGCAGGTGAGGGTGTGTGTGCCTGAGTGGTATGGGTCACCCATGTGCTTCATCCAAATCATTCAGTGGCCTTGGATTTGGGTGTGACAGTATCCCTTCTGCCCACAGTAGTAATTTAGCGCAACATTACAGCAGTTGCCCTTGAAGTGGCATCTTGCAACAACATTGTTTGTATTTTTCAGTGTTCGTTCAGGCTGATTGTTTCAATTCTCCCACTTTTGCTACGCATTCCTCAGCCCTATTGTCACATTTGTGACATGCTTCTGTTATTGATGAACCCCACATTGGCCCACATGTGTTACCTTGTTAGGTGAATGATTTGACCATTCAGGCTGATTCAGTATTGGCCTGATTGGCCAGTATTGGCCTGATCACATACATTTTTGGGGCCTGTTTGAATGTGGAACATGATAGTTGTTTCCTGTCATGTTGAAGTGCCCAACCATTGATGTGTACATCGGCCTGCAATCACTGTATTTTTGTACACTGGATGTGTTGCAGTGTGTGGCACATGCCTATTTTGTCACACTATGTAGCATTTTTCATCTCATCATGTCCATCTCACATGGATGGCTAACAGTACTCATTCACTGACATATGGATGTACTTGTGGAATGTACCATGGCTATGGTACATGCCATCTGTGTGATGGCATGTGTCATGTTGTGTCATGTATGTGTATTGGACATGCCACTCACAGGCCAATGTGTGATGGCAGTGCTACCCAGCATGCAGCAAATGTGTTGCTCTTCCATCTTGGTGTCATCAGTGTATGCCTTTTGCCTCCCCAGTGCATGCATGGGAGGGTTATAGTCATGTGGGACATGTGTAAATCATGTAGTGGTTCTGTAGCTTGTCAGGCCTATTTGTGTGCTATGGTGCAAATGCCTGTTTCCATTTTTTGTCTTTCATGATTTTGCAGGGGATGACGCACTTGATGCTGTTGAGGTTGAGGAGATGGTGCAGACCCAGGAGGGATCTCAGGCACGACCGGGCACCAGTGGGGGACGTGGTGGGGTGGTGGGTGAGAACCCAATCTTGCTGCAGACCATTCTGTCCAGGGGTGTCTCTGGGTGCACCTCCCCAGACCTCTATTCAGGTGCTGATTCGGATGATGAGACCTATGTGCCGTCGCAGGGAAGTGCTTCTGGCAGGGATTCTGTTCTGTCCAACCCACCTGCACCAGGGGTAGAATCCTCTATGGGGATGTCAGTGTTGGTAAGTCCGCCTTTGGCGGTTACGGATGCAGGGTCACACTCCACAACATCTGATCCTGTTCCTGGGCCAGCAGATCAGAGGGGGGATGCAGTCCTGCAGCCTCGGCAGTGCCGGCACAGCAAGGCGCAGATCCCCTTGCCCCAAACAGGTGTGGTGCCCGCCGACGCGGTGGCCATACGCCACCAGGTAATACCGCATGGGAACAATCCATGTACGGTATGGCAACCCAACAGGCAGCATCAGTTGAGATGATAGCTCAAGCAATGGAGAGGGTGGCCACTTCCATTGTCCCCCCTGAAAGGCAGATGGAGCAACTACAGCAGGCAACAGACTCCATTTGCCAATCACACAGGGAGGACATGTTGGTGTCCAACAGGGACCGACGGGCGGCACTGGAGACTCAAGGCCAATCGATATCAATAGAGTCCCAGGGCCACAGGGAAGCCCTGAGGGTAGAATTCCATCACCTCAAGGAGACTCTTGTTGACCTTGAGGCTTCCACTAACTTGAGGACAAAACAGCAGCTGGAGCGGCTCACACGTTCGCTCTCAACTGAGATGCAGGCAACTCAGGAGGAGATACGGACATCACGTTTGGTGCTGCATGGGGATCTCTGCACTATAATCCTACAGAACGAGACCTTCCACACCCGCATGCTTGCTGCCATGGAGGACCATACCAGGGCTTTGCGTGGGCTGCCTCCCATAGCACCACCACCTCCTGATGCAGCAGCTGAGGGTGATGAGAGCGACAGCAGCAGTTCTCCCACGTTGGCATAGCCATGCAGGCCATGAGCCCATGGAGGTTTTTTTTCCCAACATCCACACAGGTGGCTGTTGGTGCACACCCTGTCCTCGGACATCCTGGGTGGCCTCCCCCCAGCCCCCACATGGCCATTTTTGATTTTTGATTTTTGATTTTTTTTACAGTGTGTTGCCTTGTGTGGCTCCCGTAGGCATCCACTGTATTCCGGCTTGGCACATGCAGGCTTGTCCTGAGTTTGGGTTAGATGCTTGGGGTCGTGAGACACACACCCCTCCTGCATCCCGTTTCCATGGGCTTGTAAAGGTTTTGCCCAAGTGACAGTGACTTACACAGTGACGTTGGACTCCCATGAGCTGTGTGGGCAGTCAGTAGTCAATACTGGTATGGTTGTGACAGTTGACTGTCCCTTCTGTCATCATCATTGATTGTCATATGGTATGTGCCAGTGCTGTGTGCACTCCACAGGGGTGTGATTTTAGTGAAGTAATTAGCCACCAGCTGCGTATGGGCTGCCTCACCCCGTGCCCTTTCCCCTCCCATGCGCAGCGGCCGTGCATGTGGTTGGGGATGTGGGGGCACCACCATGACCACGGGCAGGCCCCGGCGTGTTGCAATGTTGTGCAGAACACATGCTGCCACTATGATCCTGCACACTACTGGGGGAGCGTATAACAGCTGCCCGCCAGAACGGACAAGGGAGCGAAAGCGTTACTTGAGCACTCTGAATGTGCGCTCCACTATGCCCCGGGTTGCAATGTGGGCTGTGTTGTATCTTACCTCGGGTGGCGTGGTGGGGTTCCGAATTTGCGTCATCATGTGGGTGCTCAGAGGGTATGCACTGTCCCGTTGGGAGCTGGTGATGGGTATCATTAGTGGGGTTGTGACATTACTCAGTATCTGACATGCATGCATTTGCTGTGGCATTTATACTCACCGAGCAGCCATGTATTGCCATGACGCCCAGCTTCTAGGTCCCGGTTTAGGGTTGACATTCTGTAAATAAAACTGTCGTGGGGGGACCCTGGATAGTTGGCATATACTGAGGTGATGATTCCCTTGGCATCACATACTACCTGGACGTTGATGGAATGCCAGTGCTTGCGGTTTCTATAGATGTGCTCTGATGCCCTGGGGGGACGTAGAGCCACATGGGTGCAATCAATGGCACCTAGGACTTTGGGGAATTGTGCCACCTCATAGAAATCCTGGACGGCAGCCTGCCTTTCTGCAGCGGTTCTGGGCAGGTATATGTGCCTGCAGACTGATGGGACGTGCAGTCATGATGACCAAGACCTGGTGTAGGCAGTGTGACTGTGTGGCCTGTGGCACCCCCCCACCATAGCACTTGTCCGCTGAAATGATCCAGTGGCCAAGAAGTGCAGTAAATTGAGGACCTTCTCCAGGGGGCTGAGTGCTTGGGAGCACAGGGTGGGTGATGTGAGGTCATCCTCCCACTCACTCACCAGGTCGAGTATTATGTGAGGTGGAAACCTGTACCTCCCATACACCTGGTCATCAGGCATCCCAAAAAGGCTGGTTCTGGGTGTGAATATTCTGTGCCTGACTATCCTCCTCCTCCTCTTGCGGTATCCCATGACCACTGCTGCTAGGAACGGTATATTCATCCTGGCGTCTGAGCTTGTTTGTTGTTTGTGCGTACTTTTATGCTGCGCGGGTCCACGTACGCCTGCTTCCTGCTGGCGTACGTGTTTTCAGATTAGCACATCTTTTTTGGCGCACACGTTAGCCCCGTTCGAATCCATGAATACGTGTTTTGAACGTGCGTGTGGGCGTTCCGCCCATTTGCCTCCTGTACTTCCCCCGTGATGCCCACATTTTCACGCGTTGTTCCCCATTCCGCGTGTCATGCCCTCTGTTCCTCCTACTTTTGTTGTGTGCGCCGCGCTATGTGCGATTTCGCTGTGCGCGTAGCGCACGCTGTTTGGAGACTTCTGTGCCAGCGTGCGCCACGCAGAATTTTGGCACACATCCTGGGATTTACACGCGCACAGACTTCCATGAATAGCTGTGCGCGGGTTTGGCTGCGATTTTCGCACTGGCACTGTGGTTCGCACACTTTTGCACGCTTGCGGAATCGGCCTATTAATGTCAAATGAAGTTTTTAAAGGTTTTTGAAAAGTAATTAGTTTTTTAGCTGTTTCGCTTGGAGATCTGCTATGGGTTCTGTTTTTATAGGTTTCCTTTTTAAAGGCTGGTTTTTGAGGTACAGGGTACATAGTAAGGTTGGGGATGCACAGTGCATTGAGCTTATTGTATTCTAGGATGCATGGAATGTCAGTGCTGACTTTGCTTGCATCAACGTTAACTAGGAATAGACCATCGAGTGTACAGAGACGTGAACATTCTACAGAACTTATACATTTTTTGAAGACTGTGCTAATATCAATCAATGTGTGATCTAGGGTTAGACCTTCTATTTGTGACTAGTGACAGCATATTCCAGAGATAGAAAACATTGTTTTTGCGTACGTACATGTCTTTGAAAAGAAGGAAATGTGCTATTGTACAGCCTATTTTCTTCACTTCTGAAAGTTTGTCAAAGTGGATTTTGACAAAATGAATGTTGTTCTCGTGGGTATATGTGGATATGTTTGGAAGCCATCAACTGTACCAATTGCTCCATTGACTAAACCTTGTTCTATGTCAATGTTACGTTTTAGTGTTTAGACATAGAGTTAATACTTTTTTCTAATCCAGCTGTATTGGAGTTACATTTTTCTAAGCTGGATAGTTGTCCTTTTACTTGTGCACACATAGGGAGTGATATGCTGGTACTTCTAATTTGTCTGTGGACCTCATATGCACTATGGGTTGCATTTCTTTTTTAAACATTTTAACGTTGAATTCACTACTACTTGAAAGGGTTGGCATTAATGAAATGCATTTTTATATTTTGTTCAGTTAATTGTTGCATAACATCAGGGGCAAATGTGTTTTGTCCATATAGTTCATTGATTAGTCTAGTTTTTAAGATAGATTTTGCATCTTTAGTAAGGAGTTACTACTATAGGTGAAATCTGTAGACCGACACATTCAAGTTAGTTCTCTGTTGCGAAAATGTTGCCAGAGATTTACATTTTCAAATTGCAGGGGCTATACCTAGTCAATATCAAAACCCAACCATTTCTTCAGCATTGTGCTTGTGGACCCACCTGCTGACGGATGTGCACCCCACTCTCAAGACGGCTCTGCCCCAGGATTTAGGCAGTTGTATCCGAATTTGGTACTCCTTAGCACTTCTTTCCCTGGGTCCCGTTAGCAATTGCCCATCCGTACTCCCCATACTATTCATGCACTTTTCTCACTGCAAAATGCATATGTACATTTACAGCAGCATTCTATACAATTTTTTTGTATAAGTAACGGAAAAATTGATGGAATTTTAACATTGTTAAGTAGCAGTTGGTAGGGATTTTTGTGAAGTGATTGCTCGTTGGATGTGTGAGTGTTTAAAAGCATGCACAACGAGAGTGTTAGAAACATAAAATTGAAAAGAGTATAAGGGCTGTGCTATGTGATGATATGAATGTGCCATTCAGGTCTTTTAATGCTGCCTGGCCAGGAAAAAGGACTGCGAAGACTGCAGAAAGTTGTGAAGGTGCATGCATTGTGGTCCTTACTGTATGCTAGAGAAAAGTATTTATGACAGAACATTTTTTCTGTATTTTTTCTTTTGCTCTACCATACAATTGTCCATTATTTACATTAGCATGATAAAAAATAGTAACGGAAATGTTGGAGAATATTATTGAATATAACTACCTTATTCAAAAATGCAGATTAGATGGAATATGTAAGATTCATTTTGTTCTATTTTTGAACTGTGATAGGTGTGTTTATTTTCTTTTCTATGTTTTCTTTTCTTTTTGCAGGAGAGGCCAAGAAGTAAGGTGGTGGAGAGAAATGAGGGAAGGGGCACCAATGACATGTATGCAGGTGGACAGCGGAAGATGTGTGCCTTACATATAAGGTAAGGAGCAGTGTTTATCATGCTCCTCGATTGTAGCCTCGAAAGCAATTCAAAACACCTCCCCCTGCAGAGTGGTGTGTTGGAAAAAACTGAGCCTGTTTGAGAAGTGTATGAATAAATTGCCTCCCCTCTTGAAGGGATCCAGCAGGAACTCCTACAGGGTACCAACCAATCAATTGACAACTGGGTAAGCAAGTGTGAAAAGCTTCTCGAGGAGTTAGAAAGCTCAAATGTGCATCTGCTGCTTACTCCAGAATCAATAAAGAAAAATTGAAGGTAAAAGAGTGGATAACTACAAATGAAGAAGTGTCCCAATTAAAACTGCACCAATACTTAGTGACAGAATAACGAAAACCGGGTGTGATACAACCGTACCTAAAGAAATGACCGGATGTCAGGTTTCGAGCAACATTTATGAGAATTTGGCTCAATTTATATAGTACAAGGTAAATGACATTGGTTTCGGACACTGCCAAACTAAGGAATTCCTCATGTAGATTTTGTAATCAGAGAAACTCTTAACCATCTATTTACTACCTACACTGCTTTAAGTGAAGAAAGGATCCAGTTCTTTGGTCATTTTTTGGACAATTATAAAACATTAACGGCTGAAGCCTGGTGGAATGTTATTTTGAGCGGAGTAAAAACATCAGTGATACTAACCATAGTCGTGTTTTACGGAAATATTCTAGAAACATTTCTATTAAATGATGGCCTATAATCAATGGGTTGATGGCCTAAGCTTAATGTTTAGACTAAATATGTAATGTGACATTCATGGATTTTAGGATAAAATAGTTTTGCTAAAAGTTTCATGTAAACTATAAATGCAAATAAAAAAAATAAAGTAAGGAAGAAAGAAACAACAGCAACAGAAAATATCAATAGCATTAGTGTTGATGTTGTAAGGAAGGCATGGTTTCAAGTAATAGACACAGACACAATGGATACACGTTTCAAAAACGTTGATTGGGTATTTTGTTTCGGTTGGTAGAATTCCAAAATGGCCTTAACTATGGTGGCTTCTGAGGAGGAGGGATGGCTTTGTCTGATGCCTTTTTTGACGTTGAATAGCAGTTGTGCCAATATTCTTCCAAGCATGTGCTGCCTCCTGGATTGCAGATTAAAAGTCAGTAAGAATAGGTCTAGCATCTCTGCAAGGGTAAACCTTCAGCTTGAACTAGATCAGCTGAAAATTGAGTTTCAAACATTTTGTGAAGGACGGACCCATTTGCGGATATGCGTGAGTCGGTAGACAATGGTGGCAGTGTAAGGGGTGTGATAAGTGAGGTTGGAAATTGTGCCATGTTTATGGAATGGAAAATGAAGAATGCTCTGCGTTTGCAAAGTTTTATTTTTAGGAGCATTTTCATGAAAGTTCAACATGCAAATGCTCACTTATAGGAGCAATATGGACAACTGCTTTGTAAAAGAAAATAAAAGCAGATGGAAATGATTTGTAGCACTTGGTGTATGTAAGTTTAATATGTTGGCAGTATTTGTATTATTGCCAATATTATCCATTCCATTCTGTAGGTGGTTATGCAGTCCTAGTATTTTTGTTTGCCTTATGGGGATTGTAGTTCCACTGTTCCCATTATAAAACTTGGACTACAAGTTCTAGATTGCACAGAAAAAACAGGTCTGGATAAGCAACTGCAGATTGGAATGGCGTATGTTTGCAAGTATGCATGTGCTGCCAACATATTATACTTCCACATACAAAGTGCCACTTAAAAATGTAGAAAGGTTTTGCATCTGCTTTTTTTTTCTTTTCGGAAAACGGTACCCACAGTGCTGCTGTGAATTCACATATGAATGTTTTAACTTTCATGAAAATGCTCCTAAAAGGCACATTTTAAATACACATCATTTTATATTTTCCATTCAAAATAAATGTCACACTTTTGAATATTTCATTCCATTCCTGTTTTTTTCTTTTCATTGTGGGACTTGTAGTCTGAGTTGTATAATGGGACATTTTGAATTAAAAGCCATAGAATGCAACAAAAAAGTAAGACTTGATAAGCACCTACATATTGGAATAGGTCAAGTTGGCAGGTATGCATGTTCTGCCAACATATTAAACTTGCACAAACCTAGTGTGACTTAAACATGTTTTACAACTGTTTTGCATGTGTTTTTCTTTCCTTAGAGAAAAGTTACACACAATGCTGCTATAAATGGATATATGATTTTTGTAACTTTTATCAAATTGCTCCTATAATGAATTGTTTTTTAAATGACAGCATTGTAAGTATTTTCTGCTTGATGTGAGCAGGTACTGAATTATGCAATGCATGGATTTATCTGGAGTGGTTACAAACAGAATATGCTTATTGAGAAGCTTATTACATGGTAAGTAGCAGGAACCCTCTATATGTATTTGTAAAATAGTTGCAGAGAATACCTTTAAACATATAAGCATACCTGTACTATGTATTGTTAGATGCAGAATCTGGAAATAGAAATGTTGGAGAGTTTCACAGTAGTTTTTGATGCAGATGGCTGTGATTAACAGGAGATATGTACTCTCAGAGTTCAAGTGTACATATAAGTGTTGAACTGAGATGACATGGTTAGGTGTAGAGTTTTTTGATGTGATTGGTGGATGGATGTGTGAGTGTTTGAAAGCAGCCAATGAGGGCGTGTTGAGAACAAGAAACTGGAAAGGGTAGCAGGGCTGCCCCTGTGTTACGGGTTCTGCGGACACCACAGGAGTCTGCGGACAGCAAGCCCCACATCCAGGTCTTCCAAGGATGCCTGGCAAAGTAAGTGGACTGTGGGGATTAGCAAATGAGGTGTTCTGATTTTTGTTTACAGGAAGAGAGGGTAGTAGGTGTTTTGATTGCTGTGTGTAGGGAAGATGGATGTAGCCATTGCTAGGAAAAAGCTCACTGTGTGCAGTTTGGGAGATTGTTGTATGAATAATTTGAAAAGGTACACCGAGTTGTGTGGCATCTAAGCTATTGGTTTGGAGGGAGTGGAGGTTTGGTAGTATACAGTGTCAGGGCTAAACTGGGTGAGTTCACTATCATTACTATGGCTCAATTTCAATGCCCAGATATTATTGTTGTTAATTATGGAAGAAATAGTTGGGGCTACGTTCCTCCACTACATTGACAGCTTGCAATAAAAGACATGTTCTGAGGCTTAATGGAACTATTTCCATGTGGAAAGATTATTTTTTCACAAATACATCCAGGGGAATTATGAAGATGCCCAAATGTGTTTTGTGCACACCTAGAAGAAGGTATGCACCTTGTACATAAAGGTGTATGTGCTTTTTTGAATGTTGCAGGCAAAGCATCTTTTGAAAATGAAAACAACAAGTTGGTGTATTTCTTTTTGGGGTACTCACCTCGATATCTTCTTTTTGTTTTCACAGATGGCGCCTGAATAGGGACCCTCAAGATTGATGCCAGCTCGTCAAAGGTTGACGCATGCTACAGGACCGGATTGGATGGTGTAACAAAAAAGGGGCCCCTTTTCGAAAGAGACGCGACACCTCAACAGCGCTGCACGGCCCGATCCCTGGACGATTAGCACACGGTCCGAGTCGGCATCTTGACGAGGGTCCACTTATCGAGGCGGGCAGATTTTCCAAAATCACCAAACACGAGGTAAAATTAGTTAGAAAAGTATTTTGAAATCCGATCGGACCTCCTTAGGATTGATCAGGTGAGTTGTGACCCGATTCTTAAGTATCCTGATCATTTGTTTTGGCGCATTGTATCTGCAAATACAATTATTGACCAGATAAAACCAATATTTTGATATGCCTGGGAAATTGTCTACCTGCTTCAGGGAGTTATTCCGCAGTGCTAGGCAATCATTGGAATTTAGCCGTCCGGCACCACAGGATGGGTCGCCGGCTTGTACTATGTACTGTAAGCATGGCATTGGTAGAATAGTGTTTACTGATATTTGACACAGATAAACTAGACATGCTTCTGAAATTCAGTGGCCAATCAATGGTAGTTTTGAAATCCCTTGTATTGAGTATTTAGAGTCAATTTTATTAAAGAAAAAGGCTACACCTGCAGCATTCAATGTTTTACAGAATTGGAAGAAAGAAGCTTTGTCCCAGCTTAAGAGTAGAGAAAAACATGCATGCCGTCATAAGACGAACACTGAAAAAGCGTTGTTATATGACCACGATAAATAGTCTGTGTCGGCTAGGAATATGGATAGGGCTTTCTCGCTTGGCATTCAGAAAATCTATCCTTCTAAACACTTTCATGTTTCCGACGAATTTATTGATAAATTGTTAAATGAACGAAGGCCTGGTGCCACTGCGCCACCTCTGTATGTTCCTCTTCCTGCTGCTTTGCCTCTTCCTGCTGTTATTCCTGTTCTTACTGTTCTGCCTGCTATTCCTGCTCCTCCTGTTGTTCCTCTTCCTCCAGTCGTTGTTCCTCCTTTTGTTGCTGCTCCTCCACCTGCTCCTCCACCTCTTCCTATTGCACCAGTAATAGTACCTCCATTAAACTTGCCTGCTCTCCCTCTTCCAAGTGGTCCTGCACCGCTTGTAGTCCATCAGGGAGCGGGATCAAGGGTAGTCACTCGCAATACTGTACCTCCAGAGAAGAAACGTGACTTGATTGCATGGGCTAAACATGGTATGCAGAGAGATGATCGAGCTAATGTTTTTGCCACACTTTCTAATATGGACAATTTTCCTGAGAACATTTTTTTTATTGAGGGATTAGGGATTCACTTATGTTTAATGTGGGACGGATTAAACAATACAGATCTCCCACAAGGGTTGAGGGATCTGAACACTTTAGCGCTTTCTAGAGATACTGTGGAGAAAGTACAAGAGCATGTTGAGAGGATATTTGAGTATAGGTAGGAGTTGGAAAGGTTACAGAATGAGGATGATGATGAGGATACTATGTATGTACAGAAACGGTTTCCTTGTCGTAAATCGATATCCGAGGACACACAAATTTGTACGAAAGATGCGATTAGATGGATCACAGATATGTCGATAACTCCAGCTGAAGTATATGACACATATAGTCAGTATACACCAGAAATGCAGAGGAAAGTGATACAGATAATGGTAGAGTACCTGCAGGATGAATGTGTAAAAAGGAAGGTTTGTTGTCCCACAGAGTTATTGAGTATTTATAAGAGAGCTTTTTCATTTGACACTTCTTCGACTGGTTTAGCGCTCGATTTGGCTCTGTTGCTTAGTAAGCGTTCACAGTTGCCTACTTCTCATTTGCCTATGAGAGAAGTTCCTCCGACATTTGTCCCAAAAGTTGAGATTCCCGCTGATGCTGCAGCAGGTACACCTGCTCGAGATATTCCTGCACATTATGTGTCGCAGTTTGTTCACGTCTCGTTCTCAAGACAGGAAGTGAACAATATTAGACAATCTATTCCCGACATTAGGAAAAATCTGACAGGATTCTATAAAGAAATGGAGTCTGTCTTGCAGTCTTCAGTATTCACCTTAGCTGATATTGATCTGTTATTTCCTGTACTCCTGCCCGTAGATTTGTGGAAACAGGTTAGGACTATAGATGATGTACCAGGGTTGGGAGATACATGGGCTAACATAATTGGACTCGATGGAGAAAGGCCAGCTGGCGAGAGACCTCCTCAGGAGATACTAACTTTGCCTAACAGAATCATTGCGAAATTGAAAACCATAATGCCCGAAAAGAGAATTAGTTGGGACAAGCTTACGGCCTGTGTCCAAGGGAAGTCTGAGGGTGCTACCGAGTTCTTCAATCTGTTCGAACAGGTATTCTCGGTTTTCAGTGGACAGGACTTAGGCACAGTGTCTGGGAAAAGATTATTCATAGACAAATTTGTGCGTGGATTGTTGCCTGACTTCCAGTCGCAAATTATGTCTTCTGACTCAATCAGAAGTACTGCACATGGCTCAGTACTATGAGAATCGTGTCAATAATGAAAAGGAAAGAGTCGAAAAGAGAAAAGGTGATTTGAAGACAAAAGTAGTATTGCAGGAATTTGTTAGAGGTCCTAGAGTGGGTAGTTCGCAGATTAGAGGTCAGTATGTTCCAAAAGGAAATGTGCCGTTGGGTCCTGTAAACATTAACCAGTGTGCCTATTGTCGACAAGAGGGTCATTGGCGTGCACAATGCCCGGTCCTTCGACAAAGGTCAAACAACACATTTGGAAATATGGGTGGACGATCCAGAGGTCGCCCGGTTGTAGGGGGCCCTCGTAGGGGTCAGTTTGCACAGGACCCACAGCAAACTTTTTCACAGGATAATCATGTACCAAGTGTGGATACTAGAAACATATTCAACCATCCTTCTGCCGCTTACCTCTCTGATGAACTTCCCTTTGATGACATTTTGTTAGTTAGGATTGCCCGAAGCAGGGTTTGGAACCGACGCCTATTCCCGTTAATCAGAAAGGTCCCTACGTTGAGATGGTAGTGGGAAATAGGAAACATATATTCTTGATAGATACTGGGGCACAGAAGTGTTCCATTGATCATTCTCGGGTTCCAAACATTCCAATGTCAGGGCAAACCAATGTTTCTGTAGGGTTTTCTGGCACACCAGTTGTCTGTCCGGTTCTTGGCCGGTACCTATTTCTCTGGGTACCTTTATGGACCACTGTCCATTCCTTTTGACTTCGAATTGTGGAGAGAATTTGCTGGGGTTCAATATGTTGAAGGAATTAAATGTGGTAATTCATTGTTCTTCTGACGGAGTGCGTTTGACGATTTCACCACAGCAACTTTCTGGCTTTCAATTCTTGCCTAGCCCTTTGCCGCCAGAATTCAGTGATGTACCAGAGTTTATGGGCAATTGACGACAATGATGTCGGCATTTTGCAGATTGAGCCTGTGAAAATAGTCTTGAAACATGGAGTAAAGCTGCCACGTATTCCACAATATAAGATTTCAGTGGAGGGTGAGCAAGTTTTGAAATGCATCGTCTCCGATTTTGTGCATCGAGAGGTGATTGAGGAGATTGCAGGTAGTTTGTGAAATAGTCCGATTTTGCCCGTGTACAACAAATGCAATAATGCAATTCCATTTTGTTTCATAATTGATTTACGTGCCATCAATAAGATCGTCGCTCCACAATTCCCATTTGTGCCTGATGTAACGACAATATTGACTATGATCCCGGCTTCAGCTACTCAGTTTAGTGTTGTGGATCTGAAGAATGCTTTCTTTAGTATTCCTATACACAAGGACAGTAGATACTTGTTCACGTTCACCTTAGGGGGTCGCTCGTTTACCTTTACCCGTGCACCTCAAGGTTACATGGAAAGTCCTAGCATCTATAGTAGGGCTTTGAAAGAACAGCTTGATACCCTTGAATTGCCCTCTACTTGTACACTGCTTCAGTATGTTGATGACTTACTTTTGGTTGCCGAATCAGAGAGTGCTTGTAAGGAAGGCACTGTGTTATTACTTATACACCTGGCAAAACATGGTCATAAAGCTCTGCTTAAAAAGTTTCAACACTTTTGTCAGGAGGTCACCTATTTAGGCTACCTCCTGTCAAAGGAGGGAAGAAGATTGACACCTGAACGGATAAAACTCATTTCTGGCATTTCTGTCCCAAATACACAGAAGGAAGTTAGAGCCTTGATAGGTATGGCTTCTTACTGTAGGCAGTGGATTCCCGGGTTCTCACTAGTGATTAAGCCGATGTTGGCTTTGACGAAGAAGGGCATTTGTTTACCATTGCCATGGAACATGGAGCACCAGCAAGCATTTCATCTGCTCAAGACTGCATTGTGCTCGGCACCGCTTTTGGGCACACCAAACTATGAAAAGGCCTTTGTGTTGTTTGTGCATAAATGTGCTTTGGCTGTATTAACACAGGAACATGGAGGGAAGAATAGGCCATGCGGTTACTTTTCTTCTGCCCTTGATCCTGTAGAATGCGCTTTGCCAAGATGTTTGCGAGCTGTCGCTGCTGCTGCTGCGTCTGTAAAACAGAGTGAGGGAATGGTCCTAGGCCATCCTCTAACCCTGATGGTGCCTCACTCTGTAGATGTTCTATTGAGCAGAACTCAAACGCAACACCTCACTTCTGCACGGTTGACGAGATATGAATTGATCTTGTTTGCTCCCCACATACAAATCAAGAGGTGTTGTGTTCTTAATCCGGCTGAACTCTTACCTTTCCCGCAAGGTACTGCTTGCAGTGACGAAGAGTCACATGACTGTCTGTATATACTGACAGACAGTATGCCTTTGGGGTGGTTCACAAATTTGGTAGACTTTGGTCAGAAAGAGGGTTCTTAACTTCACACGGTACAAAGATTCAGCATGGATGCCTAATAGTACAACTGCTCTCAGCGCTTGCACTTCCCAATCAGTTAGCTGTCGTGAAATGTGCTGCACATCAAAAGATTGTAGATGATATAGGGAAAGGGAATGCTTTCACTGATAAGATAGCTAAACAGACTGCCACCAATCTCTCTGCAAGTATATACACTTAAAGGGAGATTGCAAATGCCTATGTAATGGATGAGGGTGTTGACTCAGTAAGAGCCATCCAAGCCTATGCCACATTAGAAGAGTCCAAGAAATGGGCAGAAGGCTTGGGGAGCCTCGATGATGATGGGTGTTGGGTGGACATAGTTGAAGGGAAATGGTTACTTCCTGACACATACATAATGATGATGGTCGTTATGGCTCATGGCCCTACTCACATATGTGCCCAGAAGCTAACACAAATGTTGGAGAAAGTTTGGGCAAATGACAAAATCTCTAAAATAGCTGAGCGATATGTTCAGGACTGTATGATCTGTTTACAGCACAATGTGTGAAAGGGAACATCAACTCCCAGGGGAAGTTTTGGTCCACCTTCTGTCCCCTTTGAGGTCATTCACTTTGATTTTATCAAAATGGAACGGTGTAATAACTTGAAATATGTGTTAGTTGTCATCTGTGCTTTCAGCAAATGGGTTGAGGCTTTTCCTGTTAAAGACGGTACAGCCATGACTACTGCAAAAACCATGTTAAAAGAGTATTTTCCTAGGTTTGGGCTACCAAATGTCATCTGGTCGGACATTTTGTCACTGCTGTAATTCTACGGATATGTGCGGCATTACAAATCGACAAATGGTTCCATTCGGCCAGACACGCTCAGAGTGCCGGATTAGTAGAAAGACACAACGGCATCATCAAGAACAAGCTCGCTAAGATGTGTGCTGGCACCAAATTAAAATGGTCAGACGTCTTACCAATCGTGTTGCTAGCTATGCGTACAACCCCTCAAACTAAGACTGGGCTTTCTCCATTTGAGGTGGTAATGGGGAGACCTGCTAACATCTGGAACCTTCCGAAATGTCAGTCTTTGAAAAATGTTGAAAATGTACTTCTTTCAGATTACTGTAGCCAGTTGACTAAAAACCTCTGTTTGATTTATCACCAGGTGCGAGAGGCTTTACCTGTACGATATGAGGGCCCAGGTCATAGCATTCGGCCCAGTGACTGGGTGTTGATGAAGGCATTTGAGCAATCCTCTTGCCTTGCACCTAGGTGGCGGAGCCCTTTCCAGGTCATGCTGGTCACATAGACGGCAGTGCGGGTCACAGGCAGAAAAAACTGGATCCACGCGACACATGTCAAGAGGATTCCACACCCGTTGCCATACGATACAGAAGAAACAGAACCCCTCACCAATACTGCAACCAATGATCCCGAATCAGTAAACAGCAACAAGAGTGCATCAGAGTCTCTCTCTGAGCCTGCGAGGCCTGGGAAACAGCCATTTTGGCTCCACCCTCTCCAAAAGTTTTGCTTCCGGAAACTGTTGTTCCAGATCTGCATCTTCACTTGCTCTTGATACCTTGCTTCCAACGGGAAGTGATGACACGTTGTTCTTGGATCAATCAGTACCAGGGACAATGAGGTACAATTTGCATCCAAGGAAATAGACATACTGCACAGTTCGGCTGTGCAGTCGAAGAAGGAGGAAAAATCATCAAGGGCTTGCTTTTTGCCCAAGTAATTGTTTGAAAAAGGGGATTCTGTTGGCTAGGGTTGTGGAAGTACTAAGAAATCGCTCGGCCGGGAGGTCGCCAGCAAAAAACACTGGCGTTTTTCGTTTGAAGACTGCAATGCCTGCAACTGCTACAGCTCGTACAGGACTGATAAATTATTGTGTGACCAGCAGTGAGAATGGACAAACTGTTTGGGCCCCGAAAACGTACTGCTTGCTTTTCATAATGTCAATTGGTTTTATAATAGTAACTGTTTTAGGATTTTGGTACCTGGAAGAAGTGCATTCATTCGAAACCTTGTTACCGACTGAAAATGTACCCACTGTCCCTAATACTTTCGTGCATCTGCACACTTTATCTCCTAGAGACTCTCAGCATAGAGAGAGATACTGCAATAATACATTGTTACTTATCATGAATGCTACATATGCCATTTTTAATAAGTCCAACTGCTGGGTCTGTTCGCATTTACCGCAACACGGGGATAAGGGGCTAGGTTGGTATATGCATCCTTTACCTTTGACAACTGCTTGTTATGCTTCTTTTAGAGCACTGTTCTTTGGTCGATGGAGCGATAGCATCTCGGGGAACTTTGGTAGTACTAATTTGAATAGTTTTGAGAAACGTGTTCTTACGCCCCTGGGATGCTCTCTCTTCGCGAATAGGAGCAAGTTCAACATTGCTTCTATTAGGCCTTCTGATAGACTGTCTTGTCCTTTTCATTCTTTGATCTCTTTCAAGATGGCTCCTATAGGCAATAAGGATGCCATGCCTCCTTCTTACACTGTTAACCATAGCCCCGATTCAGTTTCTTTCTGCATACAGAGGAATGGCACTCAGTCAATGGGACATTTTAAAGGTTGTGCCAACGTTGCAAATTTGACTGGGGAAGACAGACCTTTGTATGTAGGCGAACCTGTCTACTGTGTGTGCAGTAATGTAGCATTTCCTTAGTTACCCAGGGATTGGCAGGGAACTTGTTATTTAGGGATCCTGTTGCCTGGGGTATTCATAGCCAGTACTATAGAAGTTTCGAAAGCTTGTCCACGGGGAGACGAGAATGGTGACACTCCAAAACAGGTTCTGGGAGACGTAGAAAAATCCTTTGTGCCATTTTGGGGACAAATAGCGAACTCTGAAGACATCAGGAGACTAGCGAGAGTACTGGAGAGAACCATCCACCGGACCACGGACATACTCTATAATATGACATTAGAAAAGAAAGCAATAAGATTAGTAGCACTTCAGAACGGATGGCATTAGATGTCATTCTGGCTGAACGTGGTGAAGTGTTTAAATTGGTGTGGTCCGCTTGCTGTGTGTTCGTGCCAGATTCCTCCCCTACTATCTTCAAGGCAATACAGAATCTGCACGTCCTTAGTTCAGAAGTGCATGTTCACGAAGGAAACTGGATCTTAGCACTTGGTTCTGGGACTTCTTCCAATCTTGGGGTTGGAAGGTGCTTTCGGTCTTACTGATCATTTTGGGAATTCTGTTGTTTTTTTTGTTGCTGTATACAGTGTTTACCTAGTATATGTTCCATGCTAGGGGAATGTTGCGCACAGGCGATAGGTACATTAGGTCACAAGGTATATGTCCCAGACAAGAACTCCAAAGAATATGTGTTGAAGGAAATTCTGATAAATGATCTAATGGCAATAGATACTTCCGATAGTGATTCAGGGTGTATGGACGATGAGACTTGGAGTTGTTCGTAAAGTGACCAGAAATAGTTTAGAGCTTGGCATAGGCCAAAAGGAGGGTTTGTCGAACAGAAAATCATATTGTGCCTCCTATACTATATGAATATATGTATATTGGCCTACGGAAAGCTGCTTACAAGTCGCTTGCGAAGAAATCCGCGTTGCAAGGTCTTGACCTTAGATCTGAGTAAGCTGCCATTTTAGGTTTATCCGCCATTTTAGATTCTTCCTCTAAAGTCACCCTGTGTTCTAAGATGGTGGACAGTGTTATTCTGAATGTAACATGGCCGTCTTGACCTCTGTGTACAAACTAATATGTAACTTGCCTGCAGGCCACATGTTGGAGTCATGAACTGAGACCTTGTCCTTCGCTGACCTGTGTGTAGAGGATTAATTGCGCCAACAAAACTAATCCGCGAGCATATGTTAAACACAATATATTTAAATATGGAAATGTGAACACTTGTTTGACTGCATTGTATAAAACTGTTTGAGAAGGCTCTATGAGAAATCCTAAGACATACTGTTGCCATTATGACTTGTTGATGAATGTATTAAAGGTAACCCCTAAATGTATAGATGCATGAACTCGGCACGAACCCTAGATCCCTGATGTATTAACTTATATTAACTTGTAGATGGGCTGAACATCATGATTTCGAGAGTATAAAAAGTGCGACTATTCTAATGTACAGTCCCACTCACTGAGCACACCGAACCAAGCTGGAGTTTGCTGTGTTGTACTGAGGGCCGATAGCTATCTGTTGTTTTGTCCTTTGAAACTGTTCAGTATAAAATAAAGTTCTTTGTATTTTCCTTTGTAATCCGCGTTTGGTGTATTTCCTTTTGGGGTACTCAGCCTCGATATCTTCTTTTTGTTTTCACAGTGCAGTCTGCAGAACATCTACGCACATGCGCACCATACCCATAAGTGCTGCGAACATTGCGCCTGTCCGTAACTGTCCATCTCACTTGTGTCACAGTTTTAATTAGTTTCAGGACCCAAACACTGTCCGTAGAACAGCCGCGGGCATGCGCATGACCTCTCCTGTGCATTTGCTGTCCTGTGGACACCTATTCCCTTCGCTGACATGTTCCCAACGTCATCATGTGACCGCACCCACGTTGAGTGTGTGTAACATTTTAAAATAACTTATTCAGACAATCCAAATCATTTTCAGTAAAAAATCACCATTTCACATGTCCCAGACAATGGCCCTGGCTTTATACATATTTTATGTAACTTTTTGAATTCTTTTGAGTGTTCGATATGTTCTCGAGGCGCACCCCTCCACCCCTATAAAAAGCCACACCCCAGAGCTGATCTTCATTGTACTTCTGGCTATTGCATATTGACTTTTGCTGCCTTTAGTGCTCTAGCTGAGTTTACCGCATCAACCCTAATGGCATCCATGGCTGCTATTGCTACATCCGCCTCAATACTACCCCCAAACCCTCCACCACCACCACCTCCCCAAGGGCCTGCAGAGGGGAACACGTGTGAGGATGTAGAGAACAAGGATGAAGAGGATGAAGAGAATGAGGTGGAGGAATGCCCTACTACCAGCACTCACCGGCAGTCTTGGGTGTGGCGGTTGTTTACCATTTATGGTAACGTACCAAAAGCACATGCGGAAAAGGTCACCTGTAACCAGTGCAAATTAGTGCTGATTCTTGGGAGATATGGTGCATACAGCTTTGGTACAACATCCATAAAGTGACAACTAACTTTGTTCCACGGTGCGGACATTCGCAAGGTTGTACCTTGTGATAAACATAGTAGGTTGAGTTCCTCCACAGCATCCTCCCTTTCCGCTCCTCTCACCACAAGAGACACTCCTGTGGGAGAGCGCATCCCTCCAGCTGCTTTACAGACCATTCTCGATGCTGTTGACCCTTACCTTTCGAGGGTCACAATATTGTGTATGTACTGTGACGCAGTACTCTGCAGGGGGAGAGTCTTCAAAGTGCTATAGAGGCTACGGTCATGGACCACCAGAAGACCTGCTACCTACCTAAATAAGGCCCACCCTACATCTTCCTCTCTCCACCTGCCCTTTCTTAGCCCCGTGGTTGGTGTCCCTTCCTTACCCTCCTTTCCCCTCCTCTCCTAGTGTGTTGTATGTAAAAAAGCCAAAAAAATATAAAACAACAAAAATCCCAAAAAAAGGCTCTTTTCAGAGCCGCCTTTCTTAGTTTAAAAGTAGAACGATCAAATAAACAGAGCAGGTCCTTGTGCATTTTTTAAAAGTCTGTGGACAGTCTTAGGACAGATACAATTTTGGGGTGCTGCCCTAGCAAAACCGATGCCCTTTTCTCTGGGAGTAAGTGGTGGCTCTGAAAAGAGCCTTTTGGTGGTGTTTTGTGTGTTTGAAAAACTTGGATTCGTCATCATCTAATGCAAAATAGATGACTATAATTCCAAAAAAGGGCGCAATGCATTTTGTACATTTCTAAGAAAAATCTGATTGCCAGCATATGTAAGATGGACTCCATCTCTGCGAAAAATGAATGTGCTACGAAACATAATATTTTCGTTTTGCAAAGAGGACATGCCAACATCTCTTAGAAAGACACAAACAGCCTTATTGACATTGCGCCTCGCTTTATCCATTTGTGGACCAAATGAAGAAGAACGCAGCCACATTTGTCATTGCACAATACGAAAAAAAATTACTTGGGAATTTGGAAACATGTCCATGACCTTCTCAAGTCCTTCTTTCATTGCAAATTGCAAAGAAATTCCAAACACATGTCCTAAACTGTTCCCTCCAAAATGAATTATAATTATGTCAGGATGACACTCTGTCTGTAAAGTAGCACAGAGCGGTACCAAGTCCAGCCACTTCATTCCACGCACTCCATGCCAGTACAATTCCACATGAGGGAATCCAAGATCTGCAGATACAGCACAACGTTCTGCTTGCACCTCAAACCAATGTATCCATGAGTCTACCAAAATCCAGATAATCTGTTTTTGAAAACACACAGCCATAGCTATCTGTTCTTCTCTCAGGAAAAAGACGTCCTCACTAAGAGGCCGATTCATGGAATTAATGTGCGCTGAAAATTCCCGCGCAAGCGTGTGAAACCGCGCGAATCGCAGTGCAAGTGCGAAAATCGCAGTGCAAGTGCGTAAATCGCAGCAAAACCCGCGTACATCGTTTCATGCAAGTCCGTGCGCGAATAAAATCTAGGATGTGCGCTGAAAATCTGCGTGACGCACGCCGGCGCACAGGTCATCTAACGGCATCCGCTACGGCCACAGCGAAAGCGCACATAGCGCGGCGCACATAACAAAAGTAGGCATATCACGGGGCGTGACACGCGGAATGGGGAACAGCGCGTGAAAATGTGGGCGTCACGGGGGAAGTACAGGAGGCAAGTGCGCGGAACGCCCACACGCTCGCCTACAACACGTATTCATGGAATCGAATAGGGCAAACCAGCGCACGGGCGAAGACGAGCACAGGCCTAAACACGTCCGCCACATGAAGGCAGGCGGTAGCGTCCCTGTGCATGAAAAAAATGTGCGCCAAAATGTGCGCTAACGTATATACATTGTGATGATTGTCCCACACTGTGGCCCTCTAGGACAAATGATGTGCAAAGGGGTATGCGACAAACACGAACACCCGCTGTGTCAAAAATAGCGTGTGCGTGTATTTCGGGGGTGTGCAGGAAGTTTCACACGCGATTTGCCTTGGGCGAGCGGGATGCGTGTAAATATGGGGTTCGCGGGAAGTTTCACACGCGATAGGCACTGTGCGAGTGGGGTGCGTGTATTCCTGGGGTTTGCGTGAAGTTGCACACGCGATTGGCCTGGGTACGTGTAAATCTCGGGTTCGCGGGAAGTCTCACACATGATAGGCCCTGTGCGAGTGGGTGCGTGTATTCCTGGGGTTCGCGTGAAGTTTCACACGTGATTGGCCTGGGTACATGTAAATCTGGGGTGCGCGGGAAGTTTCACAAGCGATTGGCCTTGGGCGAGTGGGGTACATGTATTTCGGGGGTGCGTGGGAAGTTTCACACGCGACAGGCCCTGTGCGAGTGGGGTACGTGTATATCTGTGGTGCAGGGGAGTCCTACACGTGAATTGGCAGTGTGGGTCCTCCCAGGTGTTCCCTCTACACCCTCCACGGCCCCTGCAGGCAGCCCACACCACAGGGGACTACCCTGTACCCCTGGTCATGTCCCGCAGGCAGCCCATCCACCACGGGCATGCCCCCCCAGGCAAGCCACATGTCAGCTTGCACTACTGATCACCAACGCATGACCCCCTCCACCCCCACCCCCCAGCAGTGCAGGGCACCTGCCAGCAGGCCCCCACTCATGTCCCACTCATGTCCCCTTGCACCCCCACCCCCCAGCAGTGCAGGGCACCTGCCAGCAGGCCCCCACTCATGTCCCCTTGCACCCCCACCCCCCAGCAGTGCAGGGCACCTGCCAGCAGGCCCCCTTTCATGTCCCCTTGCACACCCACCCCCCAGCACTGAGGGGCACTTGCCAGCAGGCCCCACTCATGTCCCACTCATGTCCCCTTGCACCCCCATCCCCCAGCAGTGCAGGGCAACTGCCAGCAGGCCCCCACTCATGTCCCCTTGCACACACACCCCCCAGCACTGGGGGCACCTGCCAGCAGGCCCCCACTCATGTCCCCTTGCACCCCCACCCCCCAGCAGTGCAGGACACCTGCCAGCAGGCCCCCACTCATGTCCCCTTGCACCCCCACCCCCCAGCACTGAGGGGCACCTGCCAGCAGGCCCCCATTCATGTCCCACACATGTCCCCTTGCACCCCCACCCCCCAGCAGTGCAGGGCACCGCCCAGCAGGCCCCCACTCATGTCCTATTGCACCCCCACCCCCCAGCAGTGCAGGGCACCTGCCAGCAGGCCCCCACTCATGTCCCCTTGCACACCCACCCCCCAGCACTGAGGGGCACCTGCCAGCAGGCCCCCACTCATGTCTCCTTGCACCCCCACGCCCCAGCAGTGCAGGGCACCTGCCAGCAGGCCCCCACTCATGTCCCCTTGCACACCCAACCCCCAGCATTGAGGGGCACCTGCCAGCAGGCCCCCACTCATGTCCCCGTGCACACCCACCCCCCAGCACTGAGGGGCACCTGCCAGCAGGCCCCCACTCATGTCCCCTTGCACACCCACCCCCCGGCACTGAGGGGCACCTGCCAGCAGGACCCCACTCATGTCCCACTCATGTCCCCTTGCACCCCCACCCCCCAGCAGTGCAGGGCACCTGCCAGCAGGCCCCCACTCATGTCCCCTTGCACCCCCAGCCCCCAGCACTGAGGGGCACCTGCCAGCAGGCCCCCCACTCATGTCCCACACATGTCCCCTTGCACCCCCACCCCCAGCAGTGCAGGGCACCTTCCAGCAGGCCCCCACTCATGTCCCCATGCACCCCCACCCCCTGGCACTGAGGGGCACCTGCCAGCAGGACCCCACTCATGTCCCACTCATGTCCCCTTGCACCCCCACCCCCCAGCAGTGCAGGGCACCTGCCAGCAGGCCCCCACTCATGTCCCCTTGCACCCCCAGCCCCCAGCACTGAGGGGCACCTGCCAGCAGGCCCCCCACTCATGTCCCACACATGTCCCCTTGCACCCCCACCCCCAGCAGTGCAGGGCACCTTCCAGCAGGCCCCCACTCATGTCCCCATGCACCCCCACCCCCCAGCAGTGCAGGGCACCTGCCAGCAGGTCCCCCCTCATGTGCCCCGCACCCCCACCCCCCTGCACCGAGGGGCACCTGCCAGCAGGCCCCCACTCATGTCCCCTTGCACCCCTACCCCCAGCAGTGCAGGGCACCTGCCAGCAGGCCCCCACTCATGTCCCCTTGCACCCCCACCCCCCAGCAGTGCAGGTCACCTGCCAGCAGGCCCCCACACATGTCCCCCAGCACCCCCACCCACCAGCACTGAGGGGCACCTGCCAGCAGGCCCCCCACTCATGTCCCACACATGTCCCCTTGCACCCCCACCCCCAGCAGTGCAGGGCACCTGCCAGCAGGCCCCCACTCATATCCCCATGCACCCCCACCCCAGCAGTGCAGGGCACGTGCCAGCAGGCCCCCACTCATGTGCCCCACACCCCCACTCCCCAGCACCAAGGGGCACCTGCCAGCAGGCCCCCACTCATGTCCCACTCATGTCCCCTTGCACCCCCACCCCCCAGCAGTGCAGGGCACCTGCCAGCAGGCCCCCACTCATGTCCCCTTGCACCCCCACCTCCCAGCAGTGCAGGGCACCTACCAGCAGGCCCCCACTCATGTCCCCCAGCACCTCCACCCACCAGCACTGAGGGGCACCTGGCAGCAGGCCCCCACTCATCTCCCCTTGCACACCCACCCCCCAGCACTGAGTGCCACCTGCCAGCAGGCCCCCACTCATGTCCCCTTGCACACCCACCCCCCAGCACTGAGGGGCACCTGCCAGCAGGCCCCCACTCATGTCCCCTTGCACCCCCACCCCCCAGCAGTGCAGGGCACCTGCCAGCAGGCCCCCACTCGTGTCCCCTTGCACACCCACCCCCCAGCACTGAGGGGCACCTGCCAGCAGGCCCCCACTTATGTCCCCTTGCACACCCACCCCCCAGCACTGAGGGGCACCTGCCAGCAGGCCCCCACTCATGATGTCCCCTTGCACCCCCACACCCCAGCAGTGCAGGGCACCTGCCAGCAGGACCCCACTTATGTCCCCTTGCACCCCCACCCCCCAGAAGTGCAGGGCACCTGCCAGCAGGCGACCACTCATGTCCACTTGCACCCCCACCCACCAGCACTGCAGGGCATCTGCCAGCAGGCCCCCACTCATGTCCCCTTGCACTCCCACCCCCCAGCAGTACAGGGTACCTGCCAGTAGGCCCCCACTCATGTCCCCCTGCCCCCAGGTCATGACGATCCTCAATCATGGCCCTTATGGCCATCCACCCCAGCCCAAATACCCAACCAAGTATTGCATCCACCCACATAGAAAAGGCAATTACATGATACAACCCCAATGGCAAGTATGTAAATGAACACATGTCCGTCACACACACACACCGATGGTTGCAAGTGAATGTGAAAACCCATATCATGACATGCATGAAACCTAATGAAAAACTATATACAGAAACGTGGTGCATTGTCCAAGCGCAACGAAAATAAAGAAAAAACCAAAGGAAACCTAACACTATCTAACTATTTACAAGGGCAGCGGGCTAGACCGACGGCTCACTTTTGGATGTCCTGGGCCAGGGCATCATCGAACTCCTGCTCAATGTCCCGGAGGCGGTCCTCTTCTATGGCCCAGAGGGTTCGCAGGGACGACGACATGTTCTCCTCCAACTCCCTGCAAATTGCCTCAAGGCACTCGGCCCGCCTCAGGGCCCTCCGCATGGAGTTCTCCGCCCTGACCATCGTGAGCCCTGCCTCTTCTGCCCGCTGCCGCTCTGCATCTATGGCATGGCCTAACCGCTGCCACACAGAGACACTTCCCGTCCTGGGTCCTCCTGCCCTCTGGCCAATGCCTGCCCCTCCGATGACGAAGGCCCCGAGCCATCATGGCTCCCACCTTGGTGCTGCTGCTTCTGTGCCTCTGCCCGTGCCCTGGCTCTTGCTGCCTGCACATCCTCCTCCGGCTGGGGTGCAGTTGTTGATGTGGCCATCCCTTCTGGACGTCCGACTCCCGACTGTGGCAGGGATGTGTCCTCCACCAGCCTGGCCACAGGGTCAGAGGCAGCTCCACAGGGCACCAAGGTCACACATGGGTCGGAAGATGGCACAGAGTACGACTGGCGCATAAGGGGTTCAGTTGAGGAGGGGTGGAACAAGGCCCAGCAAACGGAGGAATCCGGCCCTGGTGACCTGTCCCAGTAGGTCGACGTGGTCAACGAGCCATTCGAGACGACATGCAGTCTCCCCATGAAAAGACTGCATTTCGCCTCACATGGCCCGTTGACGCAATGCCACACCACCCAGGACAGGCTCAACCCGGTCCCGGATAGCCACGTCCGCAGGCAGAGGAAGTCCAGTTGTCGTAAGCTCATCCCATGCCTGAAAACGGGTCTGGACGTAGGTATCCCTGCTGGTGCAAGATGATGCAGTCACAGGATCGCGGACAGGATTACACACAGGCACCTATGCGGCGGCCTGTAGTGCCTCCTGTCCCTGCCCCTGCACTGCACCACTAGCACCAGTGGAATCTCCACCTCCAGACCCCGTCTCTGTCCCTTGCACGGCCTCCTCCTCCCTCAAACCCCCCACCAACCTGGATGACTCTGTGCCATCTTCCTCCGTCGGGCCCTGTGGGGTCTCAGCTGCCCCTTCTGCTGCAGAGGAGTCCAACTCCGACCTCCGCCTCTTGGACCTCCTCTCAGCAGCTGCGACCTGGGATGCGGCACCGGACTCCTCACTCCCCGACGAGATGACAACCTGGGAGGGGAGCCGGGCCTTGCGTCTCCGGCTGGCGATGCGATCCCTGCCGCTGTGCTCCACAGCACCCTCTCCGCCCTCTTCATCAGTCGACGCTGCAGACAGGGAGAGATAGGACACAGGCATCAGGGCACTGAACAATGGCCTCATACACACATGACAGTTGCACACGAGTGTCATTGTAAAACTTCAGACATGGCATCACAATCCCCAACACACATGTCATTTCAAATCACACACATGAGCTATTCCACAGCCATATCGCAACAGCCAGCACCTTACATACACATACAACAGCATGAGCAGGCAAAGGTGAGCCAGACATCACATGAGACACAGGGAGTGCACTAGACATGCACACACGCCACCACACTTACATGCATGTGTACACCTCCACCAAGTGTCGCAGTGATGAGAATGGCATCCATGTCACATCTGGCAATCAGTCTTCTACATATCAGTCTCACATGCATCCATGTTGCATGACAGTTGCACACTTGTCAGATACACATACATGCACATGTACACAGTTCTGATACATGCAGCTGGAACCAACATCCATGTGTGACAACACAACCTTGACAACTGACATACACAGTCATTCAGATATGTGTGCTCACACATCTGCATTTGGCCTGCATGCTTACCCACAAATACACCATCGCATGTGTCAGCCTCAAGACCCTGTACATACACATCCATACAGGGCCCTACAAAACCACATGTGCAACCTGCACACTACTGGCACACCACCACACGCACAGCTTCCAATCAGTATGCATGTACACTTACTGCTCGACTCCAGATGGGTGTGCCTCTCAAGGACCTGGACGTGGAGCGCTGGGCGTACGCATTCCAGGACCCTCATTTGGTCTTCCGACAGGTGGCCCCGGCGCCCCTTAGCATCCGCTTCCTTCAAGAGGAGCCAGGCCTTGTTGAGGGTCCTGGACCTGAATTCCTCCCAGCGCTTCTTGACATGATGGAATTCGCAGACTGCCACCCCCTCTGCGGGGATGGCAGTCACGATGTCCATCCAGATCCTGTTCCGTCCTTCCTTGTCGACGGGCGACCTTCCGAAGAGGGCATCATACTGCCCCAGGACTTGCTCCACCAGGACACCAACTTCGGTGGCACTGAAGCTGGTGGCCCTCTGCCTCTCTGGCTGGGGGTTGCCAGTGCTGCTAGATGGTGTAGTGCTGGACATGGCAACCCCAGAGGCAGGAGTGGGTGGGTAACTGGGTCCTGGGGCTGGGCTGTGGAGCGATGGAATCCCAGTCGGAGTCTTCGGTTCCAGCAGGGGTGGTCACAGCAACAGCACCCCTGGCAGGGCACGTGGGCAGCAGGCAATCAGGCAGCAGCAGATGGCAGGTGGGAGCGTGCTCGGGGCTCTGGGGGGCAGTAATTCGGCCTTCTGGGCAGGAGCGTGGTCTTCCGTGTGTGAATGCGTGGCCAGCTTGATACGAAGTGATTAGGCACGTGAAAATCTTGCACGTCACCGTGTAATTCGAGGAAAGGCCCTTAGCGCGTAAGCGCGTCAGCGCACGCACGTGTTTTCATTGGACCAAAGGCCCTTAGCGCGTAAGCGCGTCTGTGACGTAACTGTAATGCTCACCTGATTCCCACAGAGGCGCCGACCCGTTCTGGACTGCTACAACTTCTTCCACGGTAAAGCGTAGTGCTTGGAAGATGGACTGGACTGGACCCCAAACCTCGTCTGTCTGGCCCGTAGAATAATCCTTCTGTAGATGGGAAAAGGGAGTTAACTATCTGCTAGATTGTGTGTGAGATTCCCCCCTTTTCCCCTTCTCACCCTCCTCGAACCCTAGCTGTGCCTTCCGCAGACTCTCACCTTAATTTCTGTATGGACGAGCTCTCCATCCTGCTTCTGACGCAGGGGCGCGTAGATTTCCAGTTACTTCACTGGATCTCGGATTTGGCGAGAGTTCGATGTCTGCTTGCCTTTACCAAAATGCTGCCGTAAGTATATAGTTCAAAAGATCAAGTCTTATTTGTCCCTTGGCCTTTGTTTAATTTTCAGGGACTAGATGAGGAATCCGTGTGGAGGAATGGATTCGCCGAGGTAAGCTCAGGTGAGTACTTTTAATGAAGATGTGCCGTAGTGGTTTGCTCTGACACCTTAATGAGTGTGTCTTATTTCCCCAAAGGGCCGGGGTACGGAAAAGCCAGAAAAGCTGCTCCGACACGAAAAGGGAACTGAGGTCCCAACAAAATTCAGGTAAGACTTAAGGTGAGTAATCTGTCCTTTTGCAATTAGTTTGTTGCTCACCTTGTTTTGTCCTTTTTCTCCGTAGGTCTTAAATGCGAGCGATGTCGCCTATAGGCGCTGAAAAGGTTGCCGGCGGCACGTGAAGGTAAGTGGAAGCGGCGCGGCAGCGTGAGAAGCGGAGCGCTTATAACTATTGTCTTTCTTTTCCGTAGGTGCTGGGATGCGGCCGATGTCGCCTATGACCGCTGAAGAGCTAGACAGCGCCACGTGAAGGTAAGTGGAAGCGGCGCTGCAGCGAGCGATGAGATGCGTTTCTAACCCTTGACTTTCTTTTGCAGGATCGACGGAGTGAAGAATCTGGATGCTGGATGAAGGTAGGTAATGTCCTAATGCTTGCCTTTCTCTCCTTGCAGGTGTTCCAGGTGCTGGCGGGCGTGGCAGGAGCCAGGATGCAGGAGCCGACTCGGTGAGCATCCTGCTGCAGATGCAGAATAACGCGAAGCACGTGTGGCCATCCGGGCGTGGTTTAAATAGCCTTGAAAGAGCTTCAGGTGAGTGTTCTTCCACTGGCCCCACCCGAGTAAGAAAAGAGTTCCTGAAAGAAAATAGTTCCTCCCCAGCCTTAGTTGGCTTGGAGCTTCAGACAGCATGGTCTGCCTCGGGTGAGTAAGCAGCATGGTCTGCCTCAGGTGAGTTCATCCAAGCATTACCATATGTTCTGCCATGATGAGCTTGGCGCCTATGGCGCCAGGACAGATGCCTTTTATGAGCCTGGCGCCAAAGGCACCAGGACAAGGTCCAAAGAGCCCCTACAGGGGTTTGCTGGGTCCTGCTTGGTGAGTATGAAGTCTGCTTTCGGGGACGCTGGGCCTGACCTGGCTCCTCGGGAGCAGGCATCATGACAGTAACGCGCGCAGGTGTTTCCCTCATAGCGTGTGATGACAGAGCACATGTGGAAAAGCTGCACGTCCAAGTGTCAGCGCGTGTAATTGGCGGAAAGGGCGCATACACGCGTAAGTGACGTGTACGTGTGGGCCGGTTTAAAAGGTACGTGTAGGACGCCATTTCCTTGTACGTGCTTTTTGTGGAGAGCGAGTGGGTGGATTCTGTATTTCTTGTCGGTTCACACGCGATTACTTCACAAAATTTCAAGTTCGTACTCTCTGTTACCTCTGACAGCTTTCATTTTTCTACTTTTTTTGGGCCTGTTTCCTCAAACAGTGTTCACTTCTCCTTTTGTCCTGTCTCCTCAGACAGCATACAATTCTTCTTTTGGCGGGGGTGTTGCCAAAGCGCGTATTTTTCACATTCTTTTTCCAGGCAGACGGTGAGATCCGCACGTACTTAGCAACTGTGCTTGCCCCGTGTGTCACGTACCCCTTCAGAGGTCATTGTAGGCTGCGTGTATCACGCGTACGCTTATTTTGGTGTTTCTGGGTGCCACAGCATAGTGTAGGTTGGGTGCACGTTTATTTTTGTTTTTGGGCTGCCTGTGCGTTGCGTGACCCGTCATCTTCCCCCAGGGGTCACAGACAGCCTTGTTAGAGCACTAGGGTACGAATTCCATCTAGTACCCTAACCCTTTGACCCCCAATTGCCCAGGACAATAGTTTACTGCTCCTTCCATAAGCACAACAACATCAGTGCCATGGTTGGGAGGCGACCAAGCAGTAAGGGAGGCAAAGGTGGCTGACCTTCAAAAGGTGGACGTGGTGGGCGCGGTAGGGGACGTGGCCGGGATTTGCCCCTATACCCCCATGTGTGGCGGACCAATCAGGGACACCCATGACACCCCCCATGGTTGAAGGAAACGTGGCTGAGACCATCCCAGCTCAGCCGTTGTTGGACCAGCCCATTGTGGCACCTGACCTGGCACAGGATGACTCCCTGGCTGACTTCCAGGTCAGCAAGTCTAAGCCACGTGTGGCGGTGCAAGTTGTCACCAATGCAAGTGGATCTGGGGCTGCTATGTCATCTGCTGCCCCAAATATGCAGGGTGGTGAGGTTGCAGGGGCAGCTGCAGCTCCATCCGCCCCAGGTCTGACTCTACCAGCCAGGAAAGTGTCGGTCGTGGTCCATCATACTGATGTTCCCCCTGCCAACATCACACTTCAGACAATGCCTGCACCAAGTTCTGTGGTCAATGTGCATTCGCACACTCCAACAACCCAGTCCACCGGTGATTCTGCCTCTACTGACCAGAGCGGCGTTAGCCACTCTGGCTCCGCTCCACCTTCTAAAAAGAGGAAGAAGGGCCACGGAATCCATGTCAGAGTATATAGATAATATACTGAGTAACAAGGTAAAAATGGTACAGGCATATCTTAAGGATTCGACCTCAGCAATTAACATTATTGAAAGTATACAATGGCATCCGTCTTATTACTTAGCAACATGGGACGTCAGGGCCCTGTATACCTCCATCGGCCATGACCTTGCCCTGGACACAATTGACTATACATTCAAACAAGAATCGGCATCACATTTCCCGTTCGTTTGTATGCTTAAAGAAATGCTCATGGCTACATTGGACAATAGTATTTTTACGTTTAATAACACCTTCTTCAAGCAAAAACGTGGAGTAGCCATGGGTGTGAAGTATGCACCAGCCTTAGCAAACCTGGTGATGGGCATGTTCGAGGACTTACAAATTTATACTAAGGAAACATACAGTCAACATGTTGTAAAATGGATCCGCTATATTGACGATGTCCTGTTCATATGGAAAGTCACACCACAAGAACTGGAACTGTTCAGGCAAGAAATCAACAATAATGACTTAGGTATTGAATTTTCAGGAGAATGCAGCAGTACAGAGATTAACTTTTTGGATTTGACAATCTATGTATCAGGAGACCATCTCGAAACCAGAACGTACCGGAAGAGTACGGAAGTAAATTCAACATTACATGCCACCAGTTGCCATTATGAACCCATAATTCGGAACATCCCCAAAGGGGAATATATTAGAGCAAGGAGGAACTGTTACTATCAAAGGAGTTTCAAGAAAGAATGTGAAACTTTGTCTACAAGATTTGAAGCCAGAGGCTACTCTAGAACAAGCATTATAACGGCCTACAACAAAGCAAAACAGACACCTAGGTTACAAGCACTTAGCCAGCAAGACAGACTAACCCAAGATAATAAGGTTCAATTTATTACAACCTACTGTGCTAACAACCATGTGATTCGGAAAACCCTTAAAAGACATTGGGATCTGCTTAAACTGGATCCTCATATAGGACCATTTATCAATGACTATCCTTCATTAGTTTACAGAAGGGCAAGAACTCTGAAGAGGAGCCTTAGCCCTTCATTATTACCCGACGACAACAAAGAAACGCCAGGTACCTGGCTTCAGGAATCTCGACCAGGTTTCAGGAAATGTGGAATGTGCCCCATGTGTAAACATGTGGTTACTATGACAGATAACTTCAAAAACAAGAATGGAATTCAGATGCAAATAAGAGAACAGATCAATTGTCGTACTAAGTACGTGATATATGCTATCATATGCACCTGTGGGAAAATGTACATTGGAAGTACAATTCGAGAACTCCGTACCAGGATTCGGGAACACTTAGCAGCTATCGGAAGCCAAGACAGAAATATGCCACTAGTGGAACATTGGCAGAGGCATCATCATATGGAACTCAAGCAAAACGTCAAATTTATTGGACTCAAGAAGGTGACCCTGGGACGCAGGGGGGAAATCAAGAATTGCGACTTTGTCAGGAAGAAGCTAAACTCATAAACTATTTTAGATGTATAAAAACTGGTCTGAACACGGACAATGAAATGTCCAATTTTCTGTAAAAATTGTTTTGAACTGTGAAATGGAATGTCCTAACTGAGTTTGCACCAACTGTTATGTACATATGAGAATACAAGTGCCCCATGGTTATAGTTGCATTAATATACATACACATGACATGCATTTCAAGATTTGTGACTTAAAATATGGAAAGAATAATCTGACACGTTTGGAAGGTACCCGTAGGTGCGGTTATCTCCGTATTTTACCGTTTCCCAGAAGGCAATAGGCAATAATATTAGAACCACCAATTTGTTGTTTGATTTAAACCCAAGTGCCTCAAGGGGGTATTAACCTTGACTGTATTTATACATATGACACTACATCTCCCACAAGGCATGGAGCAATGACTAGTAGGACAACAAACATAATGTGCACAACTAAATGAATTAATTATGAAATAAGTGGATAATAAACCTCAGAAAGAAGGAGCACAAATAAATGTTAATTAGACTTAGATGACATATTTAGAGTCAGATATACGGTTCAATATCGGCTTAATTTCTATCCCCCTCGGTGGAAAACTACATTTCCCATGTATCTCTGGTAGTATTTCTTCCTAAATACATCTGGCACTGGCAGTAAAATTACGGGAGCCCATTTCTCACCCATGCACCTCTGGTTCACCACTTTTTTCCTTTAAATATCAATAGGACAAGTGTATGCTCAAATGGTAAAGAATAGATTGTGACTTAACGGAATTTAGACTCTCACTGAGCTTTTATCCCAAAACATGGCTGACAGACCTACCGAGACAGAAGTGAAAGTAGGACAACATAGTTGCCTAGGCAACACTACATATACACTCCGCGGCTGCCGTAAAGGGCTCTTAGTAGAACCCGACGCATGAAGCAGAAAACCAGATTAAGGTAAGCACTGAAGGGCAGTGGAAGCCCACCCAAATAGCCTCCCAATCCCAAACAGGTCCGCAGCTAAACAGGCGGGTTTACAGATGCTGCTTTGTTTTGTGGACGCTGCGATATGCATACGCACGGAACACTTGTTAAAAGCCCTGGTGTTCATTTACTACATGAACGCTCATCCACTTGAATGAGGGATACAAGACATGCATGCTTTATGAACATACATCTCTTTTAATGACCAAGTTTAATCGTTATGCTGGAGTTTCTACTCCTATTTCAAACCTGGAGAAAATGTAATCTAGTTAAGACTTAAATGCAACATCTCCAGATCGGGCATTTTAGTATGAACAATTAAGTAAACACTTTATATAAAATACAGGAGGATTGTCAGATACCCGAATCCTGATAGAAATAAAACTCTAACATAAAAATTAAAATTTTGATACGGTATCAAGCAGGGGAAATGAACATATTCTCCCACTGTTTTCTTTTTTTTTGTTGAAGTGCTTGCAGCGCTTATGAGTCTGATGGGACTCTCTCCAACAACACGAGATTAGTCCACGCATTTCCGACGATAAGTAAGCCCTATCTGGAGACAGATCTATTTTAAATTCAACTTACAAGTGAAATATAAACTAATCTTTAGTTCTTTTCTGTAATTTTTTTTCCTGTTCTACCAATGATGTTTCCCTCCCTCCCCTTCCTCTCCCACAGTGATTGCTCATGTCCCGTCACTACATTTGGGCGCCATGATGGTATGTTCTAAGTTTTTATGTTTTGATGGATTTACACGTTTTCTCAGAATCATAATGGTGTGAAAACAAACGGGTGATATATTTTGTTTTTTGTTTTGTGTTATTAACAAAAATGCTGATCTGTTCTGGTCATATGCTGGATAATATGATTGAAATGCAATTGGTTTTTTGGGAACCCCTGGGAACTTGTTTTATCTATACATCACAAAAATTACTCTTTAATTTTATTTAAATTCTGCTATCTTGTATGTAGTTTATCAAGCGACCCTTAATACCAGATTTGAAAAAGGCACACTTAGGGTGCCGAAACACGTGTCATCCCTATGGGCTATCAATAAATATAAGATGATTTAAGAAAAACTGGTTTGGTTGATACCTGAACTTCACTGTGGCGCAGTAATAGATGGGCGCAGAAACCCCTTTTTTCTGCTTTAAAACTAGCCAATTTAAATAACACTCTTCTACATGGTACACCCAAAGACGTTACAAGAAGAAATCGACCGAATCCAGAGAAAATATTTTGGAAGTGAAAGCCACTTACAAAATGCAAAAGCTTTAGAACAGACTAGCAACAATTCTGCACATGGCAACCTTCTACTACACACATACAAAAAAGAAATACATCTGCTGAAGTACCACACCATGTGTGTGTGTGTTGCCGCAGAACTTTTTACAATAGTAACACAAAAAGTATAGATGTAACATACAAAATAGAAGACAATGAAGATTCCAAATGGTTTGAATTAGCTCTGTACCTTGTAGCAGAGAACAAATACGAAATAAGTGACCCCTTAATACTTTGCAGTTGCTGCAATACAAAACTTGACAATGACCAAACTCCTTCACGTGCTATCACAAATAACTTGGAATTATGTCCACTACCAGAACCCCTGCAACAACTAAATTTGTATGAGAGCATCATAATTCAAACAGTGCACCCATTGCAAAAGTTATAGGGGGGGTCCCAAAACTTTTTTTTTTCCCATAGACTGAATGGGAAAAAACTTTGCGCATGGCTACAGCCCGAACCGCTGGACGGATTTACACCAAATTTGCGGCAGGAGCGGTGGCCTGGTCCCGAAAGCGTGCTTTTGCAAATTTGGTGTAAATCCGTCCAGTAGTTTTTAAAAAATGACCAAAATGTAAGGCAAAAAAATGAGTGATATCTGTGTTCGCTTCGCGGACGGACTTCCCTATCCGCTCCGCGGACAGCACCTCGATTGGCCCAGCGGCTTGCGTCATGTCCACGGACATGCGACGTGTTCGCTGATTGGGCGGCGCGGTGCGTGATGCGCGTCAGATTGTCTATGGCTCCCGCCATCTTGCATTTGCGGACGTCCGCGGACAGCGCGGTGAAAGTTTGTTCAAAATGTGTATTTAGTAGAGTGTGTTGGTGTGTAGAAGTCTTTGGGGAGGATGGGGGGAGTATGAGATAGGTTTAAAGTTGTATTTTATTTATGTGCGAAAAGCTTTTGTTGTGTTCGATTTGTCTGCGGACAACACGGCTGTTCTGGAATGTTCGTAAATAAACAGAATGGATTTGGTGTCAACTTGAAAGTGTTTTAAGAACACTCGTGGGGTCTTGGAATGTTTGCAGGGGGTGTCCTGCAAACGTTGTCTGTATTGTTCGTTGGCAAGGTGAAAATGTTTTAAGAACAATTGCGGTGTCCAGAAATGTTCGTACATCAAGAAAATGGGGGTGTCCAGAGGACGCTGTTTGTATTGTCCTCTGGCAAGTTGAATGTGTCCTAGGACCTTCCCCCGGTCCGCGGACATAAAAATGGTTGCAATGCTTGCATTTATGGGTGTGATATGCTGCGGTGGTTGTGGCCAGGGTAGGTGAAAATGTTTTAAGAACAATCGCGGTGTCCAGAAATGTTTGTACATAAAGAAAATGGGGGTGTCCTGAGGACGCTGTTTGTATTGTCCTCTGGAAAGTTGAATGTGTCCTAGGACCTTCCCCCTGTCCGCGGACATAAAAATGGTTGCAATGTTTGCATCTATTGGTGTGATATGCTGCGGTGGTTGTGGCCTGGGTATAGAATGTTGGGTGCATGGCCATTTGGCCATGCACCCAAGAGTGTATGCCCTGGCCACAACCACCGCAGCATATCACACCCATAGTGGCTTTTAACTTTGGGTCAAAAACTAATTTATAAGGAACAATGTTATAAGCTTGTATGGGTGTGATATGCTGCGATGGTTGTATTTATCTTGTTATACGTACTATTTGGTTTAGTAACGGGAGTCCATGTTTTTCTTGTTCATTTCTGTAATAAAAGAAAATAGCATGTTAGTATTAGTATTTTATAATGATTTATTACATTGTACAATCAACATTTTCTTCTTTTTATTGACCCTCATATTTAGTAGATTACAAACCAGAGTACTGTGCAATGTGCAAAGTTTCTGTGTTTGTTGCTAAAATCACTGGGTCTGTGGGAGAAAAAAAATCCATGTTGGATTAAAAAAAAACCTTTTTCTGTTATGCTACAGTTTATTTATTTGTTTGTTTTCCGCGTTTACTTGTTCTTTCTGCCTAATGCTTTATGCATTGGATTGTTTCAGTTTTTGTGAGCAGTAAGATATTAGGTATTTGTTTGGATATTGTAACATTTTGGCACAGTGATACCAGTAGGCGTATTCTAACTGTTTGTGTTTTGATATAATTTCGTGGTATTGATTTATCTGTTTGCATATTTGTAAATTTTGGGACAGTTAGATACCAATTGGCGTATTCTTACTGTCTATTTTTTGCTCTATTTGAGTGGTATTAATTTATCTGATTAGTTGTTGTAGAATCTTTGGGCAGTTAGATAGGTTTTGAAATATTGTGACAGTTTATATTTTTTTACTACAAGTGTACTTAAGGTTTAAGTACAGTTCAGTTATCAAATTTTGGTTTTAAGAACATTAAATACGCATTTGTAAGATTAGCTGGTAATCTCTGCTTTAGAGTAACGGTACTACCATTACATTCAAACCTCCACATTTTTTTTATATATGCAGTGTAGTGCCCTGAGTTGGTTGTGGCTCCTGCGTGGTAGATTATACCTATTGTTGTGAAGGTTTTCCTACCAAGTGATATTTGACCATGTGTGAATCCAGTCAGCTTGCAGTTGTTTTTCGTACCATCTGCATTGTAACGTAGAAGCATTAGTATTACGTATTTACTATGTGTTTGTATTAGTAATGTGGAGCGATTATCCGAATTGCAGGTAGAACATAATCTACTGTGGTTTGCATTTTGTACAAGTTGCTGATATGGAACGGATTCACAATTAGGTAGTGATATATAGACAAAGCGCTCATTGGGGATTTGTTCTTGTGTCACATTGTTTCAGAGAGTGCATGTATGTTTCCACATGTATGAAATCTGGAAGATTTAATTTATAGGTATGTTTTTGTTTTCCAGTACTCATAGTAAGTACATTAGAAATTCTTGTGGATCTTCCTGTGAGTTTATAGTGAATTTCACCATTCCAGCACAGTAGTCCAATTGTTGTCTTATACCAAAAACACTATACGTGTTGTCAGGATTGTTTGCTGCATTTCTGTGAAGTACTAACATTTGCAAACACAATGGGTCTGTACTGTGTAAGTAAATGTTGTCAACAATTGGTGGTAATTGAAATAGAATATTCATTGCTACATTTGCGTAGCAACTTACACCAACTATATTTGAGAATTTAAATGGTCCAGGTAGTTCTGTATCTAACTGCTTTTTTTGGAGTTTGTTTCCCTTCTTTAAAGAAGTACCTGGTTTACTTTCCCTAATTGATTCTTTTTTGCTTGTGGTACTTGATGAAGTTTTAGTTTCTTTTAGTCTCTTTGGAGGATTTGCAGTGACATCCTGTTGCATTTCTGTTTGATTTAGTTTTCTTTTAGAACATTTTCCTTTTTGTGGAACAGGATATGTTTGTAGATGGGGAGTGTATAGTGAACAAAGTCTATTGTATTCTAAAATGCAAGGAATATCAGTGTTTACTTTACTTGCATCAAAGTTTATTAGAAATAGTACGTAGGCGTGACAGTGCTACGTAGCTCATGCCTTCTTTAAAGAATGTGTTACCAATGTCTATCATTGCTTTGTCTAGAGTAAGACCTTGTGATTTATGAATGGTGACTGCGTATGCAAGAGTTAGAGAAAATTGTTCTCTGCGTACATACATGTCTTTGAAGAGAAGGAATCGAGCTGTTGAGCGTCCTATTCTTTTTACTTCTGAAAGTTTGTCAAAGATAATATTGACAAACTGAATTTTGTTGTCACGTGGGTATGTTTGAAAGCCAACAACTGTACCCAGTGCTCCATTAACTAGTCCTTGGTCCACGTCAAGGTTACGTTTAAGCATTACGCTGCAATTTAAGGATAATTTTAATATCTTTTCCAAGCCTGCTGTGTTTGAGATTGATTTTTCTAAACTATTTAGTCTTGTTGTGGCTTGGTCACACATGGGTAGCGTCATTCCATGTACATCTAGTTTGTCTGTGGCGCTAATTTCCATAATTGGTTGCATTTCTTTGCTTAACATTATTTCATAGAATTTGAAACAGCTTGCAAGAGTTGGCATTAAGGCCATACAATTGACATTTTTGTGGGCTAATTGTTCCATAACATGTGTAGCACATGCATTATCACCATAAAGTGCATGAATGTGCCGGGTTTTCAATATTGATTCTGCTTCTCTAGAAAGTATACCAACTCTGATACTTTTTAAGATGTTGCCATAAGTGAGATCTGCAGATTGGCGCATGTTTTCTGTTAATTCTCTGTATTGGAAATGTTGCCAAAGGTTGACATTTCCAATGCTGCCAACAGTTTTACGGCAGAGTTTGTGTCCTAATGTTTTAAAAATAGGCTCACCTTTTATAGGTGTCAATTGAAGAAGATCTCCGAAAACAATGATGTGTTTTCCTGCAAAGAGCTCTTCATACTTTGTTTTGAGTACTTCTTGTAATCTGAGGTGAATCAAAGCTAACATTAGGTTGGATACCATGCTCACTTCATCTATTAGTAGCATTTTCATTTGTTTCAATACTCTGCGTAGTTCCATTGCAGCTTCTGCAGAAAGTTTGTAATAATCTAACTTGTTTTCGTTTTCTACTGGCAGGAGTAGTAACCGGTGTAAAGTGACCACCTATGTTGTAGGCAGCTAAACCTGTGGGGGCAGTGACAACAGCTGACAGTTTGTTGTTTGTCATTTGTTGAAGGAACTTACTGATGATTTTGATTAGGAATGTTTTGCCAGAACCAGCTTCACCACTGACATAAAATAATATAGGTTTGTAATTTTGGCAGGTGCATTCTTTGTTTTCATGTTGCACACCATGTGCAATTTCTTTTGTTATTTCTTCAAAAATGCTACGTTGCTCTTTGTTTAGTTTTGATTGTAGTGTAGTTAAGTCTTCTTTATCTTCATAGTGACACATGGTGTTTTCTACTTCTATCATAGCTAATTCTGCCTCATTTGTTATTAGTGGTTCTCCCAGTGGTTCTTGGCTTCCCGTGATAGAAGGTTGACTACTGTCAGGCGTGTCCTTATCTAGTTGGGCCTGGAGTTCCTCTTCGTGTTGCTTTTCATTGTCCAACATTGTTTTGTACTGTGCAAAGTTTACATCAGTTATAATGCTTTCATTGGCTTTGAAAACGTCTTCATATGAGTCATAGGTATCTAGTATTTCTTCTTCTTTTCTCCATGGTTTGAAGAGTTGTAGCAGGGACATGTAATATATTTCTTTATGTTGAGGAGTCTTTAATGACAATTTGATATGATTAATTACATTTGGTTTGGTGAGTTTTACTAAGCTGCCATCACAGTTTGTCACTTTGTATTTACGGTTTTGCTCATCAGGTTTTATATTATTTTTGTATGTGTAGTTTTGGGCTATGTGGTATAGACACATGGTTTCCAAAGTGCTACTCCTGTTTGGGTAGTATGTGTCCAATAAATTGTTTTTTAAAATGTCTTGGATGTTGGGATGACGTTTGGCTATTGTTTCTATATCTTCGTATGATTTTAGAACTCTTTTTCTAGATTTAGCTGGACCAAGACTTAGCCATACTATATTTGCAGATTTACCATACAATGCAGTACCAGTTAATGGATCAGCTGCTTCATAGGCTCCACATTCTCTATGGGACAGCATTTTTATGCCCAAGCTGAATAATTTCTGAGACACTGTTTTATCTGATGACAGGTCATTCCAGAGGTCTTGGAGCTCTGTCTTTTCTGATTTGGTTAAGTATGCTGTGACATATCGTGCAACTGCAGTAGAATTGTCTGCAATTTACTGCACATCTATGTTTGCATTCCACAAGTGGGCAATGATTGCATTGTAATCATTGATATATTTTTCTTCTTCTTTTCTTTTTATGCAATATGTATTTTTAGGTGACTTATGTTTAACACTATTCTAACTGAAGACATGAGGTTGTTCACTTGACCTGTATTTGTAAATGGTCTAGGGAAACCAAATCGGCATTTGGTGTAGTATTTCCCTTTGTTTTTGTATTTGCGACGACAATATTTTCCACATTTGTGTCTTTGAAATTGTAAAATGTGTGCATGAAGATCACTATTTGTTGATTCTAATGGAATTTCACAAGTGACATATTTTTCAATAAACTGTAAAACAGTGGCATCACTGTCTTGACCAAATTTAGGAGCATCTTTAATCCATAAAAGCATGTGGATATGTGTGCTCCTCTGGCTTGGTATTCTTTTCTCCAAAAGAAGTGTTGCACTTCTCCAAGGGGAGGAACAGTTTTATTACAAATAAAATGTAGCATAGCAATGAAGCGATGGTGAAAATATCTAGAAACATTAACAGGATCCTGAGAACAAAGTTCTCCAGGTGTTAGTATATCTATGTTTGTTTTGTTTTCGTTTAATATGCGTAGGAAAGCATGTAAATCTTCCCATGCATATTCTGCGCAACTTAATGTAACAAACCAAGTGGGTGGGCCAAGGTTTCTGATCATACAATGTACATCTCCATGGCGTCGAAACCAGTACTCTTTAGTACCACGCATATTTGCTAATAGATTTGTAATATTTGATTGTAAAACATCATCCTTTTGTTGCACTTTTTCTAATAATTGTGTAGCTGTCATATTTTGAAAGTGTGATCCTGATTTTAATATGTGTGCAACTCCGTAACATAAAGTTGCTAGTTCACTTTCAAAGAGTAGGTGGAATATGTATTCCACATTTTGTCTAAATCTGGGATGTTCAGAATACATCCGTAATGAGCGGTATTCTGAAGCTGATATTTGAATAGGTCTATCATCATACCTTCCTCCTTTGCCAGTAGGAAAGAGTAGAGGAAAAGTATGTCCTTCTTTACTTTGTTCCCATAAGCTGATTGGCAATCCTTTTGTTTGACGCATTTGGTAAGTTTCCAGTACATCTTTTACGGTGTCATTACAGTGCAAAGGATGAATTGTATAATGGTCTAAAGTATTTGATATTTTAAGAGGATCTAGTAGCTTGAATTATTTCAGTTGTATCTTTCAAGTTTTCTTCAATATTAATTTCTTTGTAATATTCATTATTCTCTTTAAGATATTGGAAGGCTTGTCTAACTTTATATAAATCTACCAGCTGTTGCCATATTATTTTGTCTTTTGTAGGTACTCCATTTACTAAGATAATTAAAGATTGCTGCATTGGACATTGCACTCCTAGAGTATGCACATTTTCTTTTAGATCTAATGGTAAATAAACTACTTTTCCACGAATGCCTTTTACCAATTCAGAGGGAGGTAATTTTGCTGTTTTTGGTTGAAGGCGTATTATTGCTTGAAATGGGTGTACTGTTTGAATTATGATGCTGTCATATAAATGAAGTTGTTGTAGGGGTTTTGCTACTGGGTATAATTCCAAATTATTTGTGATAGCACGTGAAGGAGTTTGGTTGTTGTCAAGTTTTGTAGTGCAGTAACTGCAAAGTATTAAGGGCTCAGTTATTTCGTATTTGTTTTCTGCTACAAGGTAGAGAGTTAATTCAAACCATTTCGAATCTTCATTGTCTTCTATTTTGTATGATAGGTCTACAGTTTTTGTGTTACTTTTATAAAAAGTTCTATGGCAACATACACATACATGGTTTGGTACTTCAGCTGATGTACTTTTACATTTTAGTATTTCTTTTTTGTATGTGTTTAGCAAAAGGTTGCCATATGCAGAATTGTTGCTTAATTGGTTTAAAGATATTTCATTCTGTAAATGGCTTTCACTTCCAAAATATTTTTTCTGGATGTAGTGAAATTCTTCAAGTAGGTCTTTTGCTGTACCATGTAGAAGGATGTTATTTAACTTTGCTAGTGCTAAAGCAGGACTTTTAGCATAGTACATTTTATAGACTAGATTTCTTATAGTTGAATGATGTGTTGATATCCTTTTGATATCATGGAAAGTGGTTTTACAAGTAGGTCCTCTAATGCAGGCCAATGGATGTCCTTGTAGTCCTGTGTACTTGCGCACTGGACAGGTATCCATATTTTGCAGTAATTTAATTTTGATTTTGTCTTTGCTTTTTACATATTTATTGAGGAATTGGCGTAAAGATTTGAAACATTGTTTGGGAATATTACACACTGACGTGCATGGCCATTTGTACACTAGACGTTCTGATTCAGTTGAATGGAGGGGTAATTCTAAGTTTTCAGGGCATATTTTTGTAAGGAGTACTTCTTGTTCCATTATGGTATTATTCACTTTTTCATAACCTCGACCACTGCTATGTATGGCAATTGATTTTGTTTGCTTTTGTTTTTACGCTTCTTCATTAAAATATGGTTCTGTGCTCGTAGTCTGATTCCATTCACCTCCGCAGATACTTAAGAAGTTCTTTCTGTTGACATTTCGCTTATTGAGAAGTCTTTTTTGTAATTTAGTTATTAGTTTTGTTAGTGGTTTCATTTTGTTTAACAGTAAAATAAATAACTTTCTTTTCAGAAGAATTGCTCTGTCTATCAACGCTTCTAAGATTAATTTCCTACGATAGCTTTTAAGCATTGAACCTGATTTCTCTCCTGTTTTTATAAGATTTTGAAGGACTTTGTGACGGTACATTTTGGCTAAAATTCTTTTCTCGGTATGCTTACTTTGCACTATATTAAAATTTGAAGAAGTAGTTTTATCTGTAGTGATAGCTGATTTTCTGTTAATTGTTTTTTGGTTTGTTTTACATTTTGATAGAGGAGGCAAAGTTTTTGTACTTGAAACTTCTTGTGTTTCACTAAATTACTGTATTAGCTGTTTTGTTTCAACTTTTTTTACAAATTCTGCTAGAGATGGATGCTTATCTTGGACACTTTTATTTTCATTTGCTCTACTTTTGCGTTGCTTTCTACGGACTTGACTTTTGGTAGGCATTATTTAGGGTCTGTTGAAAAAAATAAAGACGATATGGGTTGGGGTGTTCTGGAATGTATGTGTGCTGTGTGCATGAGTGTTTGAGTAAGTTGATAAAGATGTATATAACGGTGTGTGATTGTGCATTGGGAACTACAACTAGTAGGGATAGGTATTCTTGAATTTATGTGTTACTAAACTGGGGTTCAGATGACAAAAAAATAGTAAGCTAGTGGTGTGGAAAAGTACAAATAGTAAAATTAATGTATACAATTAAAACAGTTGTTTGTTCTATAATATGAAAATTGTAGCGGTTCAGTTGGGTAATTTGTGTGTCCAAAAATAGGAATTTGTGGGCCATTCTGGCTGTAAATCGCTGTTTAAGACATGGAGATTTTTGGACAAAATGGTACAAAATCTCTATTTTTAGGCACCAAAATAGCTTGTATTAACGTTATAGTATGTTTGATTAATAATACAAATATTATGGTGATATTCTACTTACTTTTTTTCTTAAATTAACAGGTAACTTCTTAGTTCTTCTTTGTTCTTCGAATTCGGCTGCTTCTTTTCAGGAGACTGGTCTTCACTGCAATTGTAAAAGCTTCAAATTAGTAACTTTGTTTGTATATAGCGCTTTTTTTAATTTAGATATTGATTTTTTCATTGAAATACTCAGTGCCTTCTTTAAAACCATTAAACTAATTTATTTACATAAAATACATTGCATCAGTTCAGTACATATGATATGTTCTTAATGACAAATTGTATTGAATGACTAACTGTAGCAAAAAAAAATATCTTTACTATGTCTTGTGAAATTTATAATATACCAGTGAATACCACTATTTCTGTAAGTAAGCTGTTCTAGGTAATAGCGCCTCAATGTCATGTCTAAATTAAAGTAATTAAGTAAATAAATAAATAAAAACAAAAAAATATGAAATTGTATAAGTATTTTTTTAAAGATTTAAACATAGAGTGTGCCTGCATGCAATTTTGTTTGATTATATGTAGGTTATATATTTCATTTAAAAAATGTTAGTTTAACATGATTTGAGTGTGTGTGTATAAAGAAAGTAAATAGTATAAAGGTTTATAAGTGATAGTTGATTTTAGGAAATTGAAAAAAATACAGTACATTCATTTTACAGATTACACAAGCTAATAGTCTGTTTGAAAATGTGTTCATCTACTGTACAGAAAATATGCATACCTGAAGTTTGTGTTCATGCATATGGATATGCATGGAGCTGCAAGTAGAAATCTTGGAGACTTGTACAGTATTTCTGGTAGATGGTGCTTGCCAATGATATGACACTTGTACTCAGAGATTCACAGTACATTTGCAGTGCTGATCTATGATGATGCAGTTAGATCTAGAGGTATTGAATGTAATTGGTGCATGGTCATGTGATTTTTTAGCTACATCCAATGAGGGAATGGCAGAGAGAGTGAAGTGGAAATGGTAGAAGGGCTGTTCATGTTACGATATGTCCGCGGACATGGCGGTAGTTCGCATGTGGAAGTACACTGGCATGGAGTACGTGGAATGAAGTGGTTGGACTTGCTACCTCTCTGTGCTACTTTGGAGACAGAGCAACATCCAGAACATAATTGTAATTCATTGTGGAGGGCACAGTTTAGGACATGTGACTGGAATTTTTTTGCAATTTGCTATGAACGAAGGACTTGGGAAGGTTATGGACATGTTTCCTAATTCTCAAGTGATATTTACACGGATTGCGCACAGACAAATGTGGCTTCGTTCTTCTTCATTTGGTCCACAAATGGAAAAAGCAAGGCGCAATGTTAATAAGGCTGTTTGTGCCTTTCTAAGAGATTTTGGCATGTCCTCTTTTCACAATGAAAATATTATGTTTCGTAGTACATACATTTTTCGCAGAGATGGAGCCCATCTTACTTATCCTGGCAATCAGATTTTTCTGAGAAATGTACAAAATGCATTGCGACCATTTTTTGGAATTACAACAACCATTTTGAAGTAGGTGTTAAACATTTATAATTTTTGACTTACAAACACCACCCAAAGGCTCTTTTCAAAGCCACCACTTCTTTCCAGAGAAAATTGCAAAGTTTGTGATGGAGTACAAACCCAATTTTTTAAATGTTTGCGAACTGTCCGCGGACTTCTAAAAAATACAAAGTGCCCTGCTTCATTTATTTTCACTTCTATTTTTTAACTGTGAAAGGCGGCTCTGAAAAGAGCCTTATTTTTTTTTTGATTTTTGATATTTTGTTTTTTTTTGGTTTTTTATACACGACACACCAGGAGAGGAGGGGAAAGGAAGGTAAAGGGGGGGACACCAACCACAGGGATGAGAAAGGGCGAGCTGAGAGAGGAAGATGTAGAGTGGGTTTTATTTGGGTAGTGAGCAGATCTTCTCATGCTCTGAGACGATAGTCTCAAAAGCACTACGAAGTCGCTCCCCCCTGCAGAGTACTGTGTCACAGTACATACATACAACTGTGACCCTCGAAAGGTAAGGGTCATCAGAATTCTGTATGGCCTGTGAGGCATCTTGAGGAAGGCGCTGTCCCACAGAGGTGGTCCTTGTGGTGACAGGATCAGAAACAGAGGATGAAGTAGAGGAAATCAACCTGCTACGTTCTTCGCAAGGTACAACCCTGCGAATAGCCCCAGAGTGAAATGACCTCAGGTGTCGTTTCATAGTAGTGGTCCCAAAGCTGTACTTACCGTGCTTCCCGCGACTGAGTATCATTTTGCACTCATTGCAGGTAACACGGTTCGCACGAGCCTTAGGAATATTACCATGAATGGTAAATAACTGCCACACCCAAGACTCACGCCTAGTGCGGGTAGTAGGGTTTTCCTCTACCTCATTCACATCTTCCTCTTCTTCCTCCTCCGCATCCTCACTCCTGTTCCCCTCTTCAGGCCCTTGGGGAGATGGTGGTGATGGAGGGGGTGGGTGTGGTCATTCGCAGGTGCAGCACCAGGTGGCAGTTCTGCAGCCAGGGATGCCATCTCGATGGTGTAATCAGCAAGTTGCTGGAGAAATAGCTGTGCTCTGAAGAATAGCCAGAAACACAATGAGAATAAGCTCTAGGGCGTGGTCTTTTATAGGGGTGCTTGTGTGCGGTTCGCGGACATGTGAGCTGTCCGCGGACAGATCGAACACAAAAAAAGTTTGAAAAGTTTCAAAAGGTATGTAGAAACTCAGGATTACTATGTGGGACTTGTGCCATGTTGAGATTTGATTGAGAAATATTATGGATTAATTGAAAATGTACTTTTAATTTGTCCGGGGACCCGAACAGTGTCCTCATTCAGAACACGCGATCAGCGTGGGCACGGTCATATGATCCGTTCGCGAACAAGTCCGCGAAGGAAGCGCATGTCCGCAGGACACCAAATGCACAGAGATTGGCTAGCGCATGCGCGTTGATGTTCTACGGACACTGTTCGGGTCCTGAACTAATTAAAATTGCGTCACACGTGAAACTAACATTTCAGGACACTGCGTGTGTTCTTAGAACAGTTTAAATTTGCTAGCGAACAGTAAGGACAGATATAGTGTTCTTCAGGACACGTTCAATTTCGTTTATGTACGAACATTTCAGTACACCAATTGTGTTCTTAGAACATTTTCAACTTGCTAGCGAACAGTACGGACAGGTATAGTGTTCTTTAAGACACCTCCATTTTCGTTTAATTACGAACAATTCAGGGCACCGCGTGTGTTCTTAGAATAGTTTCATCTTGCTAGCGAACAGTATGAACAGGTATAGTGTTCTTCAGGACACCTCCATTTACGAACATTTCAGAACACCTGCCCTGTCCGCGGACACCTACATTGTTTTTTTTTTTTTAAATGAAACAATTTACAACACAATATAAAAATTAAACTTTATTTAACATATATTAATAATTTATGACAGAGAAGGTGAGGCAGAAACAGAAACAAAAACAGGAGAATTAGGGGTTTCATCATGATTGTTATTAGGTGAAGAAGGGATGGAAGTCTCATCAAAATGTTTTGGGTTATGGAGAGGGTTTGGGGATAATTGATTGGGATATGGTGAGGAGGGACAGGTACATGTGGGGCAATGGTACGAGGTTTTTGGTTTAAAATGATCGTCCACAAAAGTTTTCAAATTATTAAAATTAGTCAACAATAAATCCATTTGTTCTATGTGAGAAGTGTTATCCATAATAGGTTTTTCTGAAGTATTTTCTATTTTGGTATGCTATGTACAAAAAAATAAAATATATATATATATATATATATATATATATATATATGTTAAATGTATACAAAATAATAATAATTAAATGGTTTATATTATAAAGTGTTTACCATTAGTTTCACTATCTTGTGACATTTCTTCATGTGGGAAATGTTCCTCTTGCCATTCCAGAGTACTAGACATTTCTGTGAGAGAAAAAAATATATATATATATTTTTTTATCTAATACAGAAAGTTTATAAATATATGAATACAATTAAGTACACTTATTATTTCAGGTAAGATATGTCCTATGTACTCAGTGGGTCTGCTCTTGTTCTCAGTTCTGTTGTGTTTGTGAGGTAATTATGTTGGAAGCCAATTTATTTTCTTGTGGTATATTCCATTTTAGAACATTTTAGAACATAGTGCATTTAAACGAATGGTTAGTGTGTTGTATATATGGGTTACATTTCTTATGTATTAGTACATATAATGTGTTTGTGTGCTTTTTAAAAATGTGTTAAATGTTCCTATGTTATGATATAACAATCAAACATACCCCCCAGAGTTTTTTAGGTAGTGGTCCGCGAACATTAAATGAGTTCGCGACATCAAGTACAGTAGAAGAAATTCAGTCAGTACCATATGATATGTATATAAAGTGAAAGTCATTATTGTTAAGTTGCACTACTAAAAACCTACAAAATTCAATGAAAAAACTTTGTTAAAGGGACGTTATTGTTAAGTTGCGCTACTAAAAACCTATGAAATTCAGTGAAAAAACGTTGTTAAAGGGACGTTATGGTTAAGTTGCGCTACTAAAAACCTATGAAATTCAGTGAAAACATTTTGTTAAAGGGACGTTATGGTTAAGTTGCGCTACTAAAAACCTATGAAATTCAGTGAAAAAACTTTGTTAAAGGGACATTATGGTTCCAAGTAAAACCGGAAAACCCTTGAAATTCGCCAGTTATGATAAGCTAAGCAACCATAACTCGCGCCACCACCGTGCACTGCTAAGACTAACACCCAGGACATCAAAGATGACATCACAAATGTCATTGATGACATCATCATGTCTGGCTCCCTCTTTTTTCTTTTGCTGACATATCTAGGCCTCATGGTTTTCTTCAGTATATATATATATATTCAGTAAAAAAACTTTGTCAAAGGGACGTTATGGTTAAGTTGCGCTACTAAAAACCTATGAAATTCAGTGAAAAAACTTTGTTAAAGGGACATTATGGTTCAAAGTAAAACCGAAAAACCCCTGAAATTCAGCAGTTATGGTAAGATAAGCAACCATAACTCGCGCCACCGTGCACTGCTAACACTAACACCCAGGACATCAAAGATAACATCACAAATGTCATTGATGACATCACTGATGACATCACATGGCTGGCTCTCCCTTTTTTCCTTTACTGACATATCTAAGCCACATAGTTTTCTTCAGTAACAGTCAGGAAGTAAAAAGAGGAAGAAGAGAGACACGGGGCATGAGCGGGAAAGAAGGGAGACACGGGGCATGAGTGGGGGGTGGGGGGGAGAAGGGAGACACGGGGCATGAGCGGGGGTGGGGGTGAACAGGGGAGACACGGGCTATGAGCGGGGGGAAAAGGAGGGAGACAGACACGGAGCATGAGCGAGGGTGGGGGTGAACAGGAGAGACACGGAGCATGAGCGGGGGTAGGGCAAGGTGGGGCCCCCACCCCTGCTCATGCCCCATGTCTGCCCTGTTCCAACAGTGCAGACACGGGGCACGAGCGGGGGGTGGGGGGAAAGATGGCAGACACGGGGCATGAGCTGGGAGTGGGGGGGAAAGGGAAGACACTGGGCATGAGCGGGGGGTGGGTGGAACAAGAGGTCAACAAGGGGCATCATAGGAGGGGGGACAAGAGGAAGACACGGGGCATGAGCGGTGGTGGGGGGCAACAGGAGAGAGACATGGGGCATGAGCGGGGGGTGGGGGCAACAGGAGACAAACACGGGGCATGAGTGGGGGGTGGGGGGAACAGGAGACAGATACGGGGCATGAGCGGGGGTGTGGGGGGATGGGAGGAAGACACGGGGCATGAGCGGGGTGGGGGAAACAAGAGGTCAACAAGGGGCATCATAGGAGGGGGGACAAGAGGAAGACACGGGGCATGAGTGGGGGGTGGGGGGAACAGGAGACAGATACGGGGCATGAGCGGGGGTGTGGGGGGATGGGAGGAAGACACGGGGCATGAGCGGGGTGGGGGAAACAAGAGGTCAACAAGGGGCATCATAGGAGGGGGGACAAGAGGAAGACACGGGGCATGAGCGGTGGTGGGGGGTACAGGAGACATACATGGGGCATGAGTGGGGGGTGGGGGCAACAGGAGAGAGACACGGGGCATGAGCGGGGGGTTGGGGGCAACAGGAGGCAGACACGGGGCATGAGTGGGGGGTGGGGGGAACAGGAGACAGATACGGGGCATGAGCGGGGGGTGGGGAGAACAGGAGACAGACATGGGGCATGAGCGGGGGGTGGGGGGCAATAGGAGACAGACACGGGGCATGAGCAGGGGGCAACAGGAGAGACACACGGGGCATGAGCGGGGGATGGGGGGTACAGGAGAAAGACACGGGGCATGGGTGGGGGGCAACAGCAGACAGACACGGGGCATGAGCAGGGGGTGGGGGGTACAGGAGACAGACACGGGGCATGAGCAGGGGGTGGGGCAACAGGAGAGAGACACGGGGCATGAGTGGGTGGGGGGAACAGGAAACGGACAAGGGGCATGAGCAGGGGGCGGGGGCAACAGGAGAGAGACACAGGGAATGAGCGGGTGGGGGGAACAGGAGACAGACACGGCATGAACGGGGGGTGGGGGGTACAGGAGAGACACGGGGCATGAACGGGGGTGGCGGTACAGGAGACAGACACGGGGCATGAGCAGGCGGTGGGGGCAACAGGAGAGAGACACCGGGCATGAGTGGGTGGGGGGAACAGGAGACAGACACCGGGCATGAGCGGGGGTGGGGGGTTACAGGAGACAGACACGGGGCATGAGCGGGGGGTGGGGGGCAACAGGAGAGAGACGTGGGGGTGGGAGGAACAGGAGACAGACACGGGGTATGAGCGGGGGGTGGGGGAACAACAGAGACAGACACGGGGCATGAGCGGGGGGTAGGAACAACAGGAGACAGACACGGGGCATAAGCGGGGGGTGGGGGGAACAGGAGACAGACACGGGGCATGAGCGGGGGGTGGGGAGTACAGGAGACAGACACGGGGCATGAGAGGGGAGGTGGGGGGCAACAGGAGACAGACACGGGGCATGAGTGGGGGTGGGAGGAACAGGAGACAGACATGGGGCATGAGCGGGGGGTGGGGAGAACAGGAGACAGACACGGGGCATGAGAGGGGGTTGGGGGCAACAAGAGAGAGACACAGGGCATGAGAGGGTGGGGGGAACAGGAGAGAGACATGGGGCATGAGCGGGTGGGGGAACGGGAGAAAGACCGGGGCATGAGCGGGGGGTGGGGGCAACAGGAGACAGACACGGGGCATGAGCTGGGGGTGGGGAGCAACAGGAGACAGATACGGGGCATGAGCGGGGTGTGGGGAGAACAGGAGGCAGACACGGGGCATGAGCGGGGGAACAGAAGACAGACATGGGGCATGAGCAGGGGGAACAGAAGACAGACACGGGGCATGAGCGGGGGGTTGGGGGCAACAGAAGACAGACACGGGGCATGAGCGGGGGTGGGGGGGAGGGAGAGAGACACACGGGGCATGAGCGGGGGGTGGGGGGAGGGAGAGGGACACACGGGGCATGAGCGGGGGGTGGGGGGAGGTCGAGAGACACATGGGGAATGAGCGGGGGGTGGGGGGAAGGAGAGAGAAACACGGGGCATGAGCAGGGGGTGGGGGGAGGGAGAGAGACACGGGGCATGAGCGGGGGGTGGGGGGAAGGAGAGAGACACACGGCGTTCGTGTGCAGGTGGCAGATCCCGCTCCTCAGCCCTCCGCTGGCCATCGTGTGCCGATGGCGTGAGCGGGGGGCTGGAGGAACAGGGGAGACACGGAGCATGATTGGGGGAGGGGGGACAAGAAGGACACACAGGGCGTGAGCAGGGAGTGGGGGGCATGAGCGGGCAGTGGGGGGAGGGATAGACACACGGGGCATGAGCGGGGGTGGGGGGGAAGGGATAGACACACAGGGCATGAGCGGGGTGGGGGGAGGGAGAGATACACACGGGGCATGAGCGGGGGGTGGGGGGAGGGAGAGAGACACACGGGGCATGAGCGGAGGCAGACACGGGGCATGAGTGGGGGGTGGGGGGAACAGGAGACAGATACGGGGCATGAGCGGGGGGTGGGGAGAACAGGAGACAGACATGGGGCATGAGCGGGGGGTGGGGGCCAATAGGAGACAGACACGGGGCATGAGCAGGGGGCAACAGGAGAGAGACACGGGGCATGAGCGGGGGATGGGGGTACAGGAGAAAGACACGGGGCATGGGTGGGGGGCAACAGCAGACAGACACGGGGCATGAGCAGGGGGTGGGGGTACAGGAGACAGACACGGGGCATGAGCAGGGGGCAACAGGAGAGAGACGCGGGGCATGAGTGGGTGGGGGGAACAGGAAACAGACACGGGGCATGAGCAGGGGGCAACAGGAGAGAAACACAGGGAATGAGCGGGTGGGGGGAACAGGAGACAGACACGGCATATGAGCGGGGGCTGGGGGGTACAGGAGAGACACGGGGCATGAGCGGGGGGTGGGGGGTACAGGAGACAGACACGGGGCATGAGCAGGGGGTGGGGGGCAACAGGAGAGAGACACGGGGCATGAGCGGGTGGGGGAACAGGAGACAGACACGGGGCATGAGCGGGGATGGGGGTTACAGGAGACAGACACGAGGCATGAGCGGGGGATGGGGGGGCAACAGGAGAGAGACGTGGGGGTGGGAGGAACAGGAGACAGACACGGGGCATGAGCGGGGGGTGGGGGAACAACAGAGACAGACACTGGGCATGAGCGGGGGGTAGGGGGCAACATGAGACAGACACGGGGCATGAGCGGGGGGTGGGGGGAACAGGAGACAGACACGGGGCATGAGCGGGGGGTGGGGGAACAGGCGACAGACACGGGGCATGAGCGGGGTGTGGGGGGAACAACAGACACGGGGCATGAGCGGGGGGTGGGGAGAACAGGAGACAGACACAGGGCATGAGAGGGGAGGTGGGGGGCAACAGGAGACAGACCGGGGCATGAGTGGGGGTGGGAGGAACAGGAGACAGACATGGGGCATGAGCGGGGGGGTGGGGAGAACAGGAGACAGACACGGGGCATGAGCGGGGGTTGGGGGGCAACAAGAGAGAGACACAGGGCATGAGCGGGTGGGGGGAACAGGAGAGAGACATGGGGCATGAGCGGGTGCGGGAACGGGAGACAGACCGGGGAATGAGCGGGGGCTGGGGGCAACAGGAGACAGACATGGGGCATGAGCGGGGGGTGGGGAGCAACAGGAGACAGATACGGGGCATGAGCGGGGGTGGGGAGAACAGGAGACAGACACGGGGTATGAGCGGGGGAACAGAAGACAGACACGGGGCATGAGCGGGGGGAACAGAAGACAGACACGGGGCATGAGCGGGGGTGGGGGGCAACAGGAGACAGACACGGGGCATGAGCGGGGGTGGGGGGGAGGGAAAGAGACACACGGGGCATGAGCGGGGGGTGGGGGGAGGGAGAGAGACACACGGGGCATGAGCGGGGGTGGGGGGAGGGAGAGAGGCATACGGTGCATTAGCGGGGGGTGGGGGAGGTCGAGAGACACATGGGGTATGAGCGGGGGGTGGGGGGAAGGAGAGAGACACACGGGGCATGAGCGGGGGGTGGTGGGGAGGGGGAGAGACACACGGGGCGTGGGGGGAGGGATAGACGCACGGGGAATGAGCGGGTGGGGGGAACAGGAGACAGACACGGCATATGAGCGGGGGCTGGGGGGTACAGGAGAGACACGGGGCATTAGCGGGGGGTGGGGGGTACAGGAGACAGACACGGGGCATGAGCAGGGGGTGGGGGCAACAGGAGAGAGACACGGGGCATGAGCGGGTGGGGGAACAGGAGACAGACACGGGGCATGAGCGGGGATGGGGGTTACAGGAGACAGACACGAGGCATGAGCGGGGGATGGGGGGCAACAGGAGAGAGACGTGGGGGTGGGAGGAACACGAGACAGACACGGGGTGAGAGCGGGGGGTGGGGGAACAACAGAGACAGACACTGGGCATGAGCGGGGGGTAGGGGGCAACATGAGACAGACACGGGGCATGAGCGGGGGGTGGGGGAACAGGCGACAGACAGGGGCATGAGCGGGGTGTGGGGGGAACAACAGACACGGGGCATGAGCGGGGGGTGGGGAGAACAGGAGACAGACACAGGGCATGAGAGGGGAGGTGGGGGGCAACAGGAGACAGACTGGGGCATGAGTGGGGGTGGGAGGAACAGGAGACAGACATGGGGCATGAGCGGGGGGGTGGGGAGAACAGGAGACAGACACGGGGCATGAGCGGGGGTTGGGGGGCAACAAGAGAGAGACACAGGGCATGAGCGGGTGGGGGGAACAGGAGAGAGACATGGGGCATGAGCGGGTGGGGGAACGGGAGACAGACCGGGGAATGAGCGGGGGCTGGGGGCAACAGGAGACAGACATGGGGCATGAGCGGGGGGTGGGGAGCAACAGGAGACAGATACGGGGCATGAGCGGGGGTGGAGAGAACAGGAGACAGACACGGGGTATGAGCGGGGGAACAGAAGACAGACACGGGGCATGAGCGGGGGGAACAGAAGACAGACACGGGGCATGAGCGGGGGGTGGGGGGCAACTGGAGACAGACACGGGGCATGAGCGGGGGTGGGGGGAGGGAGTGAGACACACGGGGCATGAGCGGGGGGTGGGGGGAGGGAGAGAGACACACGGGGCATGAGCGGGGGTGGGGGGAGGGAGAGAGGCATACGGTGCATTAGCGGGGGGTGTGGGAGGTCGAGAGACACATGGGGTATGAGCGGGGGGTGGGGGGAAGGAGAGAGACACACAGGGCATGAGTGGGGGGTGGTGGGGAGGGGGAGAGACACACGGGGCGTGGGGGGAGGGATAGACACACGGGGAATGAGCGGGTGGGGGGAACAGGAGACAGACACGGCATATGAGCGGGGGCTGGGGGGTACAGGAGAGACACGGGGTATGAGCGGGGGGTGGGGGGTACAGGAGACAGACACGGGGCATGAGCAGGGGGTGGGGGCAACAGGGGAGAGACACGGGGCATGAGCGGGTGGGGGAACAGGAGACAGACACGGGGCATGAGCGGGGATGGGGGTTACAGGAGACAGACACGAGGCATGAGCGGGGGATGGGGGGCAACAGGAGAGAGACGTGGGGGTGGGAGGAACAGGAGACAGACACGGGGCATGAGCGGGGGGTGGGGGAACAACAGAGACAGACACGGGGCATGAGCGGGGGGTAGGGGGCAACATGAGACAGACACGGGGCATGAGCGGGGGGTGGTGGGAACAGGAGACAGACACGGGGCATGAGCGGGGGGTGGGGGAACAGGCGACAGACACGGGGCATGAGCGGGGTGTGGGGGGAACAACAGACACGGGGCATGAGCGGGGGGTGGGGAGAACAGGAGACAGACACAGGGCATGAGAGGGGAGGTGGGGGGCAACAGGAGACAGACACGGGGCATGAGTGGGGGTGGGAGGAACAGGAGACAGACATGGGGCATGAGCGGGGGGGTGGGGAGAACAGGAGACAGACACGGGGCATGAGCGGGGGTTGGGGGGCAACAAGAGAGAGACACAGGGCATGAGCGGGTGGGGGGAACAGGAGAGAGACATGGGGCATGAGCGGGTGGGGGAACGGGAGACAGACCGGGGAATGAGCGGGGGCTGGGGGCAACAGGAGACAGACATGGGGCATGAGCGGGGGGTGGGGAGCAACAGGAGACAGATACGGGGCATGAGCGGGGGTGGGGAGAACAGGAGACAGACACGGGGTATGAGCGGGGGAACAGAAGACAGACACGGGGCATGAGCGGGGGGAACAGAAGACAGACACGGGGCATGAGCGGGGGGTGGGGGGCAACAGGAGACAGACACGGGGCATGAGCGGGGGTGGGGGGGAGGGAGAGAGACACACGGGGCATGAGCGGGGGGTGGGGGGAGGGAGAGAGACACACGGGGCATGAGCGGGGGTGGGGGGAGGGAGAGAGACACATGGGGTATGAGCGGGGGGTGGGGGGAAGGAGAGAGACACACGGGGCATGAGCGGGGGGTGGTGGGGAGGGGGAGAGACACACGGGGCATGAGCGGGGCATGGGGGAGCGGGAGAGAGACACAGGGGGCATGAGCGGGGGATGGGGAGGAGGGAGAGAGACACGGAGCATGAGCGGGGGGTGGGGGGAAGGGATAGACACACGGGGCATGAGTGGGGGTGGGGGGAGTGAGAGAGACACACGGGGCATGAGCGGGGGGTGAGGGGGAGGGAGAGAGACACACGGGGCATGAGCGAGGGTGGGGGGAAGGGAGAGAGACACATGGGGCATGAGCGGGGGGTGGGCGGGAGAGATGAGCGGGGGTGGGCGGGAGGGGGAGAGACACACGGGTCATGAGCGGGGGTGGGGGGGAGGGAGAGAGACACACAGGGCATGAGCGGGGGGTGGGCGGTAGGGGGAGAGACACACGGGGCAGGAGCGGGGGTAGGGGGGAGGGAGAGAGACACACAGGGCATGAGTGGGGGTGGGGGGAGAGAGACACACGGGGCATGAGCGGGGGTGGGGGGGAGACACATGGGGCATGAGCAGGGGTGGGGGGAGCAAGAGAGACACACGGGGCATGAACGGGGGGTGGGTGTTAGGGGGAGAGACACACGGGGCATGAGCGGGGGTGGAGGGGAGGGAGAGAGACACACAGGGCATGAGTGGGGGTGGGGGGAGAGAGACACACGGGGCATGAGCGGGGGTGGGGGGGAGACACATGGGGCATGAGCAGGGGTAGGGGGAGCAAGAGAGACACACGGGGCATGAACGGGGGGTGGGCGGGAGGGGGAGAGACACACAGGGCATGAGCGGGGGTGGGGGGAGGGAGAGAGACACACGGGGCATGAGCAGGGAGTGGGGGGGAGAGACACACGGGGCATGAGCGGGGGTGGGGGGGAGGGAGAGAGACTCACGGGGCATGAGCGGGGAGTGGGGGAGAGGGAGAGAGACACGGGGCATGAGCGGAGGGTGGGGGGTAAGGAGAGAGACACACGGCGTTCATGTGCAGGCGGCAGATCCCGCTCCTCGGCCCTCCGCTGGCCATCGTGTGCCGATGGCGTGAGCGGGGGGGCTGGAGGAACAGGGGAGAAACGGAGCATGAGTGGGGGTGGGGGGGACAAGAAGGACACACGGGGCATGAGCGGGAGTGGGAGGAACAGGAGACAGACACGGGCTGGGGCGGACTTACTGTGCAGGCGGCAGATCCCGCTCCTGCTGACAAAGCCTCTCATGCAAGGAACAAAGATGGTGGGCGTCTCTGAAGCCAGACGCACTGCACGCTTTCACTGCATCCAATGAGAGAGCACGTCAGATGTCTGCGGACATCTCGCAAGCTGCTTGCCCAATCACCGTCCTGTCCACGGAGCGAACAGGGAAGTGTGTCCGCGAAGCGAATACAGATATAACTAATTTTTTTCACTTACATTTTTGTCATTTTCTTAAAAACTACTGGGTGGATTTACACCAAATAAAGCAAAGCACGCTTTCGGGACCGAGCCGCCGCTCCTACCGCAAATTTGGTGTAAATCCGTCCAGCGGTTTGGGCTGTAGGCGTGAGCAAAGTTTTTTTCCCATTATGTCTATGGGAAAATACAAAAGTCTTGGGACCCCCCCTATAACATTTCCCCCCCTGGACGAATCCTCACTAAACTTTGCAAAGAAATTCAGAGTGGGCGATATACATTTCTTCCAAAGTTTGGTGAGGATTCGTCCAGGGGGAGCGAAGTTATAAGCCGCCCAAAAAGTGCTCTTCCTATGGAAACACAAACTTAACCATAACTACATGGCCACTACCGTGGCTTTATATTTTCAACGAAAGCAATTTAGTAGCAGGGATGTTGCAGGGATGTTGAGGTGAGGACTTAACGAAACAAAACCCTTGAAATTCAGCTAAAGCCACCTTAACTACGCTCACCTTGTTGCACAGCCTATGACCAAAATGATGACATCACAGATGACATCACTGATGACATCAGTGGTGATATCGTTTCAGCCACTGTCCATTTTGAAACACCACCACACCACTAGCTATGTCCTTCACCCATGGCCAGTGGGCAGGGCCACTCTATATTTTAAAACACTTGCAACCATCACTCAAAGACGTTCATCAACCAAAAAATTATTTTGACCTGCTTTAACAGTGGTACTGCTAGGTATAAAATTGCAGACTTTGAGATCACACACTTTGGTTAAGCAGCGTGCTCCACACCCCTTGTTTTATGGCCAGTCTCTTGTTCACTTTTGTGATACATCTCACTATCCCAACTAACAGCATTTTAAGTAACACGGAAAAGGGAAACAAATGATCGGCTGCATGAATAACATATGCGCAGGTAATTTTGCCCCATAGCGAAAATGAAAAGCTGGAACCCATGAATATATGGACAGTAAGTGAACATATATCTCAAAGTGAAATATACAAATGTAGTTCAATTGACCTTCCCTTAGAAGAAAGTGTGCAAGACAAAATTGGATTGGACTTTGAAAAAAAGTAATGCACACCAGAAAAATAACCTGAGAGAGGAAATGTTCCAATAAATATGCTGGGACATTTAAAAGGTGCTCTCTTTTTAAATTGTGGGGTGCATTTAAAGGCTCTAGACAGAATTCCCTTTCACCTGAAAAACCGCATTAAAACACTGCACCAAAAACGGCCATACTGTGCTTTCCCAGTCGCATGAGTGGCAAGCAGTTGAACATTATAAACCAAAAACGGCCCTGCGTTGCTTTGTTTCACCTAAATGATGTGAAGTTATGCACTGCATCTAAAAACACCCCTCTGTTGCTTTTGTTTCACCTAAATGACATGAATTTATGCACAGCAACCAAAAAGGACCCTGCGTTGCTTTTGTTTCATTTAAATGACAAGAGGTTAAGCACTGCATCCATAAACGGGCCTGTGTTGCTTTGTTTCACCTAAAGGACATGAAGTTATGCACTACATCCAAAAACACCCCAGTGTTGCTTTTATTTCATCTGAATGACAAGATGTTTGCACTGCATCCACAATTGTCCTTGTTGTACTTTTAAGGGGCAAGAATTTAAATCCTACAACCAGGCACAGCTTTTGCTTTCCACGTCACTTGAACAGTAGCCCTTGAAACACTGCAAATGAACAAAACGGCTTGCACAAGTGTGAAAAAAAGAGACATTACTTTAAAAAACCACCATAAAAGGATAGCACTGCTCACACAGAAATGTCAGGGGAATATGCTGTGGGCGGTTGACTAAGCGATGTACATCATGTTTCCACCCACAAGACTTCAGTCACTTTGAACAGGCACATAATACCGAAGGAAAAAAAAAACTGTTTAGGGCTAAGTCAGGAAACCTCTCAATGAAAATCCCTGCTTCCCACTGGAAGTCTCACCTTCTAGTGAATCATCCTGCAATGACATGTGATGTTACTGAGGGTGTTATAATTTCCTTCTCTGCCAAACCTGAAGGCAAGGGCTCAGGGATTATAAGGAAAGCAACTGTAGCTAAATAAAACATGACTGGGAGGTGTGAGCCCTTTCCTGCACCCACTACCAAGAACAAATTAACAACTTCAGAGGTGGTCATAAAAATCTCTGGTCACCGGCAGTTAGGGATAAAGCGCCTCACCCACAGAGGAGGACAGATCCTCACAATTGACATTAAAGGACTGATTCCATTTTTAGGTATTTTTGCAGCAATTAGAATGAGAAAATAAAATAATAAATAATTTCATTTTATGTTATGTTTTTATGTAATTTTCAGGCAGTTTTTAATAAAGCGAAAGTGCATTTTCCTAGGACTTTGAGCACTGAAACGGACAATTAAGACTAGTTTCTGGTTGCTCGGAATATGTGACATTTATGAGATTTGATGGATAGATGGAAGGTGAAATTAGGAACATGCTTGACCATTTGCAGTCATAAGTGGTATACATTTTATGAAAATGACAAAAATGTGCCAAAGGGCCATGCTACCTCGTACGGAGTTGGCAATCAGCTTTCCTAATTCCCTATGACCCACTAAAACTGCATATCTAATGCATGTGGCAGGGACTAGTAGAAATATGAAGTTATGGGACATAACTGGTTTTCGTCAAAAAGTGGCCAAGAGAACAAAGAATAGTAATAAATGGAAATAGACAGATTGTGCATTCTTCCCTTAAACCAATCATGCCAGGGGGTGGAGAGAGTAATGGTAAACTGTCCTAGCCGTGCGGTAGGGGTAATTGCGGAGTACACCCCTAGATTGTAAAGTGAGTGATGTCATGTGAGCTATAAAATGGGGACTGTACTGAGAGCATACACACAAAATCCAGGGAGACAGGAGAAGGGGGAGAGAGAGGAGGCGGCTAGACCTTACCTAGCTGCCCAGAGTTTCCTGAGATCCAGCTGGCCTTCCAGAATCCCAAACCAAGGCTTACTTTGTATTTCTAAGTAGCAAGTAACCCCAGACCTAAATTGCATAAGCCCTTCCTTTTTGTAGCATTGCACCCAATAATTCCCCCATTGAGGACCCCATTGAAAACCTCATGGAAAACCCCAAAATGCCGAGGTAATTCAGTCACCTTCCCATAGAAGAATATGTGTTTAGCCTGTGTATGTTTGCATATTCCCTTTGGTAAACCTATCAGTGTCTGTGTAAATCCTTAGCATATTTTGAGTAAATCAATTAATTCCCCCATTGAAATTCACAGTATAAGTTGGTTGAAATTTGAAATTAACCAACTTGTCCCTGGTTTCGTTCTTTAATTATTATAGTCATTAAAGTGTTGCCGCAAAAGAATTAGTCTCCTTGCAACGGAAAACCGAGTTTGTCCATGTATTGTGTGCCCACAGATTCCTATTTGCATCTGTCCTATTAAAAAACCCAAACCATAGTCTTATTGCGAGCAATCCCTTTTGCCTACAAGTCTATTTGTTATGTGTCTCAGTCCTTGCCAGTGAAAACTGATTTTCCTATTCTGAGCTAAACCCCTTCCCTGAGCTGCCTGTCATTGTAAATCCAGTGTAAAACGAATTCCCATTTGCCATTGTATTTTTCCTTTTTGCATTTGTTTCCTCCCAAAACAGATTTTACTACTTTATTTCTATTTTCACCCTTGTGTGCTAATTAGTAGTCTCTAAGCGTCCCTTAATCCTCAAGTGTAAGCGACACAAATTTCCATTCATTCTGTCCCATAGCAGTTGCGAGTAACCATCAAAATCCTATTCTGCCGTATTGTGTCAAAAACGGGTTTTCACTTTATTTGCTGGCTTCCCATCTTGGGGTGGTGGGCTTTACCCCAAATCCAATTGTTTCTCTCAATCCCTACTCCTTGCCACTGCCTTCCATTCAAAGGAATCAAGTTAGCTGATGTTTGGGGGTGAGTGTTGCAGGGGGTAGTGGTAAACCGTTGGTGTTATCTCTTTACAAAATTGCTCTTTTTCTGTGTTGACATTCAATATTGTGTGAATTGTAATAGGATATCTTAATCTATTTGTTTTGTAGAGATTAGTACAATTGTGTTACCACAACAATAGTGGCTGTGAAATTGTTTGATTTTCCTTTTTCATTAAATAATAAATAAATAAATAAATATCTTATTGATACACACCGTTCGGATTCCTGGTCCATTGTGACACAGGGTGTTTGTGCACGTTGGGTGCGAGATGGGTTTGAGACCAAAAGAAAAGAATCTATGGTTTATTAAAAATAAAATTTGCTTTATTTTACACAACATTCATTGTCAGGGAAGGAGTCCCTGGTTGGTGTGTGCCGAGTAATAAAACCGTGACAAAACCCAGCAATGTATCTGAAATATTCCCTGAAAAACAAAATCCCAATACGAAATAAGTGCCTGTGTTCTTCTGGGTAAGCGTCTGCATTGGGATCATGACAACCTGAGTAAAATTCTGGTAGCCAAATACTTGAGCAAACCTGCCAATCTGAAAAACAACCAACAGATTGTGCTCGCCCTCTAAAAAAAATCCACAATCAGGAGCAAATAACTGCACTAGAGCCCATGATTACAAACTCTCTTGCCACATTGTGGGCAGATACTCATGACTTATTTGCCCTCTCATAATTTCTCCTGCTCACCCCCATGTCATGTTTTCAACAATACTCTACTTTATAAAGATAACTTGAAAAGAACAAATACCATAGTGTTACTCAAATATATAAATCCTTATAGAACTATGTAAAGCAGAAAGTGTTCAATTACCCCCCGCCCCCATCTTGACTGGGGGAGTACAAATACCAAAATTAAATATAGAAAAAGCCAAAGAAATGGTCTCTGAGAGCATTAATTTCAAGGAGTGACAGTAGAAGTTGCTACGTGCTTTCTTAGTATGTTATGAGATATTTAAAACTAAGATAACACATGGCATCTGGGAATGTGGACTGTCTCTCCTCTATGCAGTAACCAGGACCAAGCAAGCTTAACTACAAAGTGAGGAAGGGGCTGGCCCTCTCAGGCCATATTGCTCTAAGTGGTCATGTTATTGGGGCTCATTTATTAGGCATTGCTCTAAGTGGTCTCGTCAATGGGGCTCATTTATTATGCAACATGGTCTGACGGTGCTGGCCCCTTCCTTGCTTGGCCAGTGATGTTTCACCCCAACGTCACTGTAAACATATCTTTTTTTATTTTACTTTTTTTCTATAGCTGGGGATACAGAACTACACATACCCTCGGCTATCGGCAGTCATATAATAGCCATGAATATTGGAATAACGATTGAAAAAAAGTGTTTCCTACACCCCTCCAAGCCCTCAACAAGTGTCCCCCTCCTCTGTTCCTGCTCCCCCACTGCCATACCTATCGTCCTCTTCACCTCCCTTGCCCACTTCCATTCACCCTTCAGCACACACTATTTCTGTGACACAGTTTACTTTCAAATGTCGGCTATTTGTGGCTATTCTGTCCATAGCCGAGGCTACAGAAAACTTTGTTTTGCAAACTCACTCCCAAGACCCCCCACCCCCCAACTCCCAAATTTCACCTGGTGTCCTCTAACCATGCCCCTACCTCTAAAACGGTGGCTCTTGCTTGGATTTTACCTGCAAATAGCTTTTTTTTCCTGTGTTTCATGCTCCGAGAACCTCGACTATAGCCACGGCTACATCTCACATCGAGCAAAAACAAACATGGCAGCTGTTTCATTTCTAAAAAATACCCAGTTTTGACAATATAACCATGATATAGCTAACTATATTGGAGAAGGGGGCACCCCTTTCTCAGTCAAATATTTAAGAAATGACTGGACAGAATAACCCCCAAAACACAATAAGGCCTCGAGTCAATGCTTCTTGCCCAAGTTGTTTCAGACCTGGTCCAAATCCATCCAGCAGTTTGGGCCGTGCGGTGTAGCAAAAATGTACCTTTTCTGTCTATGGGAAAATGAATGGGAAGAACAGCTCAACTTTGTTGTTTTTTTTGTTTTCTTAGTAACATTTTTATTCCTTAACAAATCTTTATCAAGCTTTGGAGTTGGGGGGAGTGGGGTGAGGCAAGTGTCCCTACTTGACTTCAAAACTTCATCCAAATCCATTGCATGAATCAAAGGTCATTAGCAATAGAATTTTTGGAGGTTCCTCTGGGAGGCCGACTCACCTTAACTATAGGGTGACGACGTCCGCCCTATAATGTAATGTATACATAGTTTGTGTATAGTTATTTGAAAATATATATAAACACACAAAAACACACACACATGCATATATGCAGGCACAAGCGCAAACTTAAAATGCATCTTGCCCCCCAACAATCATTTACAGTATTCACATGGCTCTGCAACTGTATTCAGTTAACTAGGCATACCTAGCAGACAGCAGATATGTAAGCACAAATACACATGCACAGGGCCCAAGAACTAAACTTTGTTGCCCAACAACCTGCTAGTTTAACAGCCTGTGTGCAGAGCTGTGCTAAGATCTGTTCGACACATTTGTGCTAATGGCTCAACCACACAGACATTTCAGTGGGGTGCACAGGGACAACAAAGAGGTTCCAACAGGGGCTCCTGCACACTCGCCTACTCCACTGGATCTGCCACTGAGTTTGGGGTTGCAGGGTTAAGTGAGTAGATTCTATGGAATCCAACACTCAACAGAAACAAATATTATGAGGTAAGGTTCTGCTGCTGTCCATTGCATTTCAGCATGAGTGCAAGGCTTAGTTGTGAAATTCCAATAACTAAGCAAATATTCCGGAAGGACTGAGTAGGGAGGAAGTATGGGGTCATCAACATCTTTACATGCATAGGGATGCAATCTGGCAATGTGTGGAGGACTGTACATAACATTTGCAATATGATGAGAGGTGTGCAGCAGTGTATGCATCTCATCATCAAATATACTAAATAGCAATGGCTCTGCTGGCACGTGTATCTCCGGCCCTCCTTTGATTTGGAAAATAACATTGCAGGCACAATCGTGCCCACATCTACTGGTAGCTAATTACTATTACTATTAGCTGCCAATAGATGTGGGCATGATTGTGCCTGCAATGTTGTTTTCCAAATCATAGGCGGCCCAGAGATACACGTGCCAGCAGAGCCAATGCTATAACCCAGGCATCCGTCAATTTTGGACCCATCACATAGCAATAGCTCATTCCCTTTTCCCCCCAGAAATGTGTAGAATGAGTCTTGCTTTGTTTTTGGCATAAAAAGGCTGCAGATTTATTGTCCACAATATCATAAAAAACCACACTGCACACATTAGTGGAAATAACTCAGAAGATGCAGCGACTGCTCTGTGTCCAAATAACCTGCTTATCCCTTCTTTCCCAAAGAGTCCAGAATAGGCCCAACTCTCCCAACCCTTTGTGTCCGAGCCTCTCCTGCCCCTGCAGGTGTTCCTGGGTGGGGAGAATGCTGTTTCCTTGGGGGAAGCTGAGCCCTTGTTGTTCCCCTCAGACACCCCTGTTGCTTAGGCTCCCAAGGGCCGCTGGTCTGAGAAGAGCGAAGACCCTTCCGGCTTTCTCCTGGCTCATCCGGAGTCTGTCTCTTGTGCTTGGTTGCCCAAACACCGCCACGCCACAGGTGGGTTACCGCCCACCATGGCTCCCCCCCTGTTCCTCTCCTTACATTTCTCGAATTTTTGTGCAGAGGTTCCAGTAAAACAGCTCCATCCCCAATGGCGACAACTGCACCCCATCTTTGAGAAAGTATTCCAGGGATTTGGTTAATCAGGCCATGCCTGATCTGTCCAAAGCCCCTGCCCCTGCAGAGCTTGGCCATCACACAATTTAGCTTCTGCCTGGATCTCTCCACGGCTGCGTGATTATCCGCGCCTCTCCATTCTGGCCTCAGGATTATCTCAGACTAGATGATTTCCGTTTCTCCCAGTTGTCCTGCCAGCTCCTGTAATGAGAACATCATTTCCTGCATTAGCGCCCACCTCCCCAGGCTTGTCAGATCATTACCTCCTAAGTCTATAATCAATACATCCGGTTTTTGCTGCTTCCACAGCAGTCGGCGCACCTGCCCCTGCAGCTCTGCCCATTTCATTCCTGGCACCCTGTGCCATCCTATCCTGAACTTGCCAGCCATCAATTCCTCCTGCTCCACCGTCCAGCTTGCCCCATCCCTAGACACAAATGAATGTCCTATTACCCAGACCGATCTCCTTCTCCTCCGGGCTGGTGCTGGTGGGGAGAGAAGGTAGCATGTCAACCTTAAAGCTTTTCTGGCCTGATAATACCTCTTAAAAAACCCAGACCTCCATCTCCCAATCTGTTTGATTGCTACTTCCCCCATGCTCATGGCTGCAGCTGATGTGGCTGCCCCAATCCGGAATGAGTGTGTCCCGAACACTCCCCTTGTCTCCCCAATTCTCTCCAGAGCTATCTCCATCACCCTTCTGAATTGGAAGTGGCTCAATGCTGACCCATCGAGGTGGATGAGCAGCGGAGCCCCCCCTCCCGAGGGAGGTCTTAGCCTGAGGAAGCCTGACACGGCCCTGACTGGACAGAATACGCTGCCCTTGATGGGTTGAAGGGTCACTGTGCAACCTTTGCCCTCTAGGTCAGTCTTTGATCTTTTCAACCACAATGCCAACTGTTCACTTGAAGAATGGACATCTTGCAACTGTAAAAACCCTCCCCCCTTGGCCCCCTTGTTCTATGGTACCAGTTTGCTCACCCTGAATGCCCCAAAGAATGCTAGCGTGAAAGCTGCCTTGAACAATGCAACTTCAAAACCCCTGTGGCACACTTCCTCCAGGCATGCAATTATCTTTTGAAGCTTTACAATGTCTATGGGCCTTCTGTCATCGCTCTATGGTATTCCTTGCTATCCCAGCCTTTCATGGCCATAACAATGTAATGCTCCTTAGTAGGGTCCCCTTTCCCTTCTAGCTTGGAATAGTGAGCGATAGCACCAGATGATAGGCCATCCATGACGTGGTTTTTCCTTTGTGCCAGCCCCAGCCCACGAAGGCCCTCACTGGTCGCTCCCGCTGACTTTCACTCAGCACCTCCTGCTGGAAAGCCACGTACCGATCCCAGCTTGCCTTGTATCTACTTGCCGTGCCTGGTGCTAATGCCTTGTGGATCAAGGAACTCAGATTGCCCCAATCATATCCCACCACTGAGTTTCGAACAGGGTCCAGACAAATCCCTCATATAATTGTTCCCACTGTAAACGAGAGGGAGCATCAGCGGCCGTGTTTTTGACCCCAGGTATATGTCTCGCTTGTACCTCGATATTGCGCTCCAGCATGCATTTGTTGAATTCCCTTAGCAACCGCAATACCCTTGTGTTGCTGGCTGACCCTTGGTTTATGATCTGGAACACCGCTAGGTTGTCTGCCCAGAGCATTACTTTGTTGTTTTCCAACTGCTCCCCCATAGCTTAAATGCTATCATTATGGGAAAGAGGTCTAGCAGCGTGATGTCCCTAGTGATCCCTTGCTGATGCTACTCTTCTGGCCATGCCATGCCACACCACTTGTTGTCTAGAATTGCCCCAAACCCCAGAGCCCCAGATGAATCAGTGAACTGCCTGAGCTTGTCATTGTTACTCCAGTCCCCTCTCCACAATAGTACCCCATTGAATTTGTCCAGAAAAGTGTCCCACATGCCCAGGTTCCCCCGTACTTCGGCCCACAACCTGACATGCTGGCCTGCATGCTGCAGCCCCAATGTTTTGAGTTAAATACTCCTTGTGAACACTTTACCCACCGAGGGGGCCTTCCCTGCAAAGTTGAGATTTCCTGCCAGTACCTGGAGTTCCTTCAAGGTTGCCTTATTCTTGCCCCTCAAACCATTGATGGCTTCCGTCAACTTCCTCAACTTATTCTGTGGCAGCCTGCACGCTCCTTTCACAGTGTCAATTTCTATCCCTAAGAAGGTCAGGCATGTCACCGGGCCTAGAGTGTTCTCCCTGGCAAGCGGGACCCCCATTACCTTCATCAGCATCTGGAATGTACTCATGAGGGCCCCACACTCCCTGGACCCCTGTTTGCCGATAAACAGAAAATCATCTAGGTAATGAACAACCTCCCCTCCCTGGCATTCTTGTTTTACTGTAAACTCTAGGAAGGTGCTAAATGCTTCAAAGTATGTGCACAAAATGGTGCACCCCATAGGTAAGCATTTGTCATAGTAGTACTGTTCCTGCACCTTGAACCCAAACAAATGTTGACTTTCCTCGTGAATGGGCAACAATCGGAATGCTGACTCAATGTCAGCCTTCCCCATCAGGGCTCCCTTCCCCACCGCCATCACCACCTCCACTGCATCCTCAAAAGATGAATAATGCACTCTGCACAGTTCCTCTGCAATACCATCATTAACTGACTCCCCTTTGGGAAAGGAGAGGTGGTGAATCAGGTGATATTGTCCCTCCTCCTTCTTAGGGACCAGCCCCAATGGAGACACTACCAGATTTGTCATCGGTGGATGCTTGAATGGGCCTGCCACCCTGCCCAACTTGACCTCTTTGTCCACCTTAAGTGCCACCACCTCCGGCATCCTTAACGCTGATCGCAGGTTGAGCGCCTCCTTGCCGCTCTTGACCTTCCTGCATGGGAATTTGAACCCCCACCTGAAACCCTCCCACAACAATCTAGCATATCCACAGTTGTGATAAGTATTCAACCATGGAGTAGATTAACCGGGGTTGGCAGCCCAATTGTATTCACACTATTACACCTCTGCTGTTGGATTGAACCTAACATGTTGTTCTTAACCTCATTCCCTCTTGACTTTATTCTTTGCCTTGGGCTGCTCCTCCGTTTCCCTTCGCCGGCTGAGGCGCTGCGGTCCCTGGTACCTCCCCCGCGTGGGTGCTTGAAGTGGCATGTTTTGCCAAAGGGGTAACGTCCTTCCGCATTGACCCTCCAGCAATCAGATTGCTCCCCCTGGTAGCTGGCTCTGTTGTTGCAGGAGGAGTAGCCGCAAAAGGACGACCTCCCCCTCCGGGTGTACCCTGATCTTCCCCTCCAGACCTGAGGCTTCTCTCCTGGGGGTTTCTCACCTCCCTCTCCTGCTGGTACTAATTTATCCAAAAAACCACCCACTTCCATTTCATCCCAAGACAAGGCTGGCCACACCTGCATTTTCAACCGAAAATCCTGCTCATACTGTAACCATCCTTCGCCCCCATGTTTCAAATACAGTTCATGTATATACTGTTCATATGCCATCATTGATAATGCATCTTGTGGGTACTTTTCAATCATTATTGACGTATACACTTTAAATGCCTTTAGCCCGTTATGTATGGATGCTTCTGTCTTGGGGTTCTCCCTGGTCCTTTTCTTTTTCTCTTTTTCAGACAACTCCTTTATACCTTCTCCCAGAGGTTCGATCCCCACAAAATCCAATATCTCAATAAATTCTTTTCTCCACACCCTCTCTTTGATGGCCCCTGGTATGTGCCATGATAAGGAGTTTACAGATACCCTGACTGGGGCGAAAACCGGCATTGACCTTCCGTACCGTGTCATCATATGTGCCCCTATCCCTTCTTGCCCGCCATTGGGATTGGAGACAGAGGGAAACCCTGCCCCTGACACCCCTTGTCCCCACCAGTTGGGTGCCTGCGCTACCCCCGCTGTTGTCAGCCCCTCCTGAGGTGTGGCCTTGACCCTGCTTAAAGAGTCTGCATTGATCACTTCATTGGCCTGGTGTCCCTGGGGAAACTGCGTAGCATGAACCCCGCCTGCGGGGTTTGTGTTGCCCAATGTAGTGGCCTGTTGTCCTTGAGCAAACTGTGGCACCCCGCCTGGAAATGCAGTGTTGAGGTAGGTACCCGCCCATTGGCTTGCTCCCCCTGGCACACCGTTGCTGGGAGGGTTCCCTGTCTGGTAGTCCCCCGAGCCCAGCCCCCCCGGTCCCAGAGTCACTCTCCTCTGTTGTATCAGTGCCGCCCCGCTCGCCATTTGGTTAAAAGCATTTACATTCCCACTCAACAATTGCCCATTGCCCCCATGCTAGCATACATTGCATTACCACACCTTTCACATCTTCCAAGGATGTGGGGCCGTCTTCCATGGCAGCCACTGGTCTGGTTGCAGGCGTACTGGGTGGACCCTGGTTCCTTGATGCCTCCACAGGTGCAGGTGACGGTACGGCTACAACCTCCTGTGTCCTTCCCTTATTCCATGTCCCAGTTGCCCTGGGTTTCTTTCCCTTCGCTGCTTGTTCTTTGTTTGCCTTGCCCTTTTGTGTCATGGTTCTTTTCCTTTTCCCAGCTGGTTCCTCCTCTTCCACCACCTGTTCTTCCTCTTCTTGTTCCTGTAGTTCCTCATTGTCCGGGAACATTTGTGGGGAGACAGGCCTCTCACTTGGCCCTGCCTGTTCCTCCCGTGGTTGAGGGATCAAGGCCTCCATCCAGTTCGGGCTGTGCTTGGCCGCTGCCAACCTGGCCATTGCCATGAATGCCTCCAAGTCCATGGTGGTGCAGACGATTGTTATCACCTCTCGTTGTTCCCCCTTCTTCTTGAGGCTTCCCTTAGCTCTTTTGCTGGGATTCGCTGTTTCGGCGCCCCGTGTGGGTGCGGAGGTTCCTGCTGTGAGGCCCGTGCTCAGCGACCCTCCTCCGGCTGCCGGTGTGTGCCCTGCGTGAGGCGGGCTTTGTCTGTTCTATGCGGCTGTCTTGCCGAGCCCCTCTGATGCCTCCCCGGGTTACTTCCAGAAGGTTATGCCCGCTGCTGGAGGGAGGACGGGGCGGTCGCGTTTAGCTGTGGATGCCTGGGCCGTCGGCTGCTTGCTTCCGACTACCGTGGCCCACAAGTCCCTGTTGCTGCTCCCATGCATGCCCCCCGAGCGTACCTCGCTCACAGTTCGTCTGTTGCCTACTCGCCTGTAGTGCGCCTCCGCCTCCCGCTTCAGCGACGTCCTTTCGGCTGGAGTCCACCTCCTTGTCCGCTGCAGCTCACCACTTTGAAGCTCCGCTCCGTTCACTCGGCAGTAGCTGGTTCTGCCGTTGCCGTTGATGGCGCCCGCTTCTTGATGCTGGTTCAGGAGCTGGGACCCGCTCCCTGTTGCACCGGTCGCTCGGTTGGTGATCGTGCCTTCCTGCTCCGGCCTTGGCCCCTCTTCTGCGATGGCCCGGAACTGCTATTGGGGGTTGGCTCTCTGCCGGCTGCTCCGTCCCGTGCTGCTGCCGCTTCCACTCGAGTCTCTCCCGCTGCCACCACTCCTTCCTCCACAGCTCACGATCTTCACGAAACAACCAAACGAAAACCAAGTCCTCTTCCTGGATGGCGGGCGGGCATCCTACTGCAAAGGCTGGATGCTGCTGCCTGCAGTGGGGAGCCCGCCTGTTTTAAAGGGGTAGCCCCTCCCCTTTCCATTGTTGCCCTTCGCGAGACGTGTGCTTTTATTTCTTTTCCTGAACACGCACAGTGGGCCAGATAAACGCTGCAGTCTGAATAATACGTTTATCCTGCAACCCTGGGACTTGCGACCATCACGTATCGACCCCGAAAGCAAAGAGATCAGGCCAACATTGTCAAACAGGATGAAGTATCCTTTGATAAGAAGGACAGATGAATTAACGAATAACAGATTCTGCCTCAAATTAAAGCTTCCATCAGCTATAGTAAAACATTGCTTGTCATAGGAATACACGATTTTCCCTGCGAAACGACGATGATTTCTTCTGCATTAACATGAGGATATTTTATATCAATTGTTTATGTGCTGCATTTTTCACATTTTCCCTGCGTTGGCCCTGATCACACCAGCACTCATATATCGTCATGGATTCATATTGCGTTGCAGCACGTGAAATCACCTTTCGTATTACTATTTGGTTTGCATAGTAACTCAAAGTCGATATAAGAAACTTTAAAGTGGATTATAAGGAATGTTAAATTAAAATGTTTCAGTACGTGTTTTTATGGTGTTGGTAACGATATTATACTGCAATTTTACATCAAAATAGTTGAGGATATGTATAGCAAAATGCGTTAGGATATGTTCATATAGGACATTAAAATGAAAAATGTTATATTAGGACATGTTATTGATATACCTCTACTGCAAGGGTGTGAGCTGAGCATGATAATTAAAAGCTTTATGGATTCAAGTAGTGATGCAAGGTTTAATTCTCAAAATGATGTTAAGTTCAACTTGTCTTTGGGGGTCATTACGACCCGGGCACAAAGGGATACCGTGCACCGGTAATGACACCAGTGCCGGTAATCCTGTTGCGCCCTATTCCGAGGTCCCTTTGCGGGTCCTTCCTTAACGCCTGGTTTTAGCAGGCGTTAAGGACGGGACCCATAAAGGGACTTCAGAGCTAATAACGGTACCGTAATTTACGGTACTGTTATTAGCACCCTTCCCATTCCCATTGAGCCCTATGGGGGCTCAAATGGGAATGGGGAATGGCATTTTCAATGGGGACTTACTGGTCCTGCAAAGGTCGGACTAGACCGGTGAGTCCCCATTGAACGAGCGCGGACACGGTACCGGTAATGGTGCTAGTCATGCCGCTAAAAGCGCCATGACTAGCACGAACCTCGGAATGAGGCCCTTTGTCCAGTTGTGGACCATTGTCATGTCAAGTCGTGTCTAAGTGTTGTGGCCTTTCAACTCTGGACTTCACTGTTGTCATCTGACCCTTAGCACCTCATTGTTTTGTTCATGCTAGGTCTGCTCAAGGATTTAGGCTCAAATGAAATGTGTTTTATTTTGCATTTAGGGTAAATGTCTTAGGACAAGGACATGCACCTGTGTGTCAGTGTATCCGGTGCCATGAGGGTGCATCCATACAGCAAGGTATGCATCCAGTTGATAGGATAAGGATGTTTTCTGACTACTCCAGGAGATAGAGCAGCAGCAGCGGATGGCAAACATTCTGGACGGTCCTCCAGATGAACATAAAAAAAGAAGGAAAATGTTAAAAGGACCCATGTTCTTGGGACTGCCTTTTTGAAGGAGGTAATTGTGCACTATAAGACATGTTATGGACTGCCCTCCAAATGGGCGTTTGAAATGAATGTAGGTTTGATGCATCTAGGATATATGTATATATGTTAGCCAACCAGATTTCTTGTTTCTGTTCACACTTCTGTTGATAAATGTTTACTAGGTTAGAGTGTTACATATCACATTTCAATTTTACGGTGCTGCCAGGAGCACCTGAGCTGTTTAATTTGTTAAGTGTTGCTGTTTCATGGGTGAGTGTGGTGAAGTGCTGTGGTATGGGTGTTATGTATGCATGCAGTCTAGGTGTAGTGCTGTGCTAGTGGTTGATATGCTTGGTTCTGGTTATAATGCAGACTTGTTGTCGTGCGGTGCTATGGCGGTTGTGTGTGTATTGAGTGATTTTGCTGGTTCATACTTTTGTTGGGAATTGTTGATTTGGGTGATGATTGGGAGCTGATTGTGTGGTTTGAGTCTTGCGTGTGAGGGTGGAAATTGGTAGTTTACCTACCCTTCTTATGTTACTGCATTTGGATATGGGTAACACCACCCTGCCTGAGTGTTAGTCTGTTGGCCATTGGCAGAAAGGGTGGTCCTCCCAGGCCCTGCATCGACGGGGCACGGTGCACCCTGGTCCGGTGACAGATAATCTGTGGTCCCCTCCCCTTCTACGTTTCCCCACCTCCTGGTGTGTAGATCGTCTCCTGTGTGTTTCCCCTTGCAGGTGTTTGTGTCATGGTGTTGCAGGCCCTGTATCTGGGGTGTCAGCCCCAGATGGAAGGTGTTTGGTTGTAGTGGAGGGATGTTGTGTTTGAATGTAATGCTGTTGAATGCTGTGTTTGAATGCAATGCTGTTGACTGCTGTGTCGAATGACTGGGGTGTGCATTTTATTTTAGGTGGTGTATATGACTTTGCACATGAAGGGAGATGTTGTGATGTAAGTCGTGTTCTGTCTTGCTGGCCATGGATGCATGCTAGTAGAATGTTGGTGAATGTTATGATTGGCAGCTCAGGAGAATGTTGAGTGAGTGTTGTATCTGAGTGTTCTATGTGTGCCAGTTGGGGGCCTGAGCTGGAGATGAGAGGATGGCCGGTGGATGTCTGCTCGTGTCTACTAGTCTCCGTACCCTGTAATATACCTGCAATTAACTGGAACTTTACCGATTTACATACATATAACAAAGCTTCCTGGATTCACCTCAGAGGAGGCTCCACAGCTGGTCTGTGTATCAATGAACTGAGCCCCACGAGACCTTTATAACATTGTTACGTTTGCTATTCTGGTGAACAATATTTACCAGCATTGAAAAAGATATATATAACATATAGCATTCACTGCCTATTGAGCATGTACCAGCCCAATGCCAGTTGTAAGCCGCTTACATGCTGCCCTACACATGTTGCACTTTTTAGAATCACTAGCTACTGTTTTATGTTATGCGTATCCTTGAGATCCTGTTACTGAAATCGGCTCATTGTCTTTCATTGTGGTTTCACTCAGAAGCAAATTGAGTCATTTAAAAATTAACTAAAATCATCAGTATAAGAAAAAAAAAAAGAATAAATAAACGGATAATATACCGGCTAGACAGGTCCACATTCGAGGACTCCAAGGATGAGTACATACTGGCAGTCTCATTTCCATTTAAGAAAGTAATGGGCAAGCTATCTCAAAAGATGCTTCGCAGCGTGCCAGGTGGGATTCATAACCAGACTGTCTTCTAACTTGACTCTGGCGTGTTTCAACACTGACTGTACCGCAAGCCAGGAAAGCGCCCAAACCATTACTGCTAATGTTAATATGATAGCAACTCAATTTCTTCAAGTGCTGATCAATGCCGAGCAATCAGAGGGGTTCATGTATTATGTATTTTAAAAGAGCGCGTGCTTTGCAGGGGATGTCACAAGGTTAACCAACTGGTAGACATCTCTCCCTCGGGCTAGATTTCAGCCGCAATGTTTTCAAATGCATTGACGAAGGAACAATTGCAGAAAAGAAAGCCGCGTTCCTAGCATAAAATGAACTGATTTGCTCCAAACCCTTGCCTTCAAAAGTCATTAAAGTTTACTGTTTGATGCAATAGACACTTACTGGACCTTTCTTCAACTGGCAATGGCAAACCGTGTGCCCCGTCTATTGCTTAATCGTGTCTCAGTAATTATTGATAGCACAATTGTCAGAAATTGCCCTGGTAATACAAGTGCATTAGCAATTAAAACAGTCTGTTATATATTTCCTGTCACATGGGGAGTCTACCTTTGAAAGTGTCCTCTTAAGTGGTGTAGTTTATTTTAAGAATGAGAACGACATCAGTTGAAGCCAATACCGTGTCATCTGTTCTAGGAGCAATTTCGGAGAAATGGTATTAAATAAATATGCTGTCATAAGACCTGAAGAACACACGAGTATTGCGCCATGTTCTACCCTTCAGAAGGCCGCACCTATATGATTAAATTAAGGAAATAATTATTCCTTAAATTATGCATTTAACGATGAAAAGAAAAAAATCTGTAAAGCTTCACCAGCACTTAAAGACAAACTTGTTAGGCATGGTTATAAGGAAACTGAAGTCAACGTAACATGATACTGAATGTTATCTTGTGACATGCATTGATGGTTGAGAGACTTCCCAAAAATGGACATTGGCTAGATGGAATAGAAAACTTGAAAGTATGTGCTAGAGGTAGTTCCAGCCCATATAACATTGATATTAACAAGTACAGATGTAATTATTAATATCAAAGGGACACGTGCAAAATTGGGTAATTATAGGGTGGCAGTCACAGCCCAATAGTTCAGGTGAGTCGGACTCCAGTAGCTCGAAAGATTATGTTGCTAATAACTTTTGATTCGTACAAAGGATTTGGCCAAAATGTTGAAGTCAGTTAGGGCCGCGCTGCGCACGCCCAGTCCCCAAAAATTGCAATGTTTGGTGAATATTCGTTAAAAAGTCAAGTTATTAGGAAAAGAAAAAAAAAAAAAAAACAAAGTTGCGGCATACTTCCCATTAATTTTACCATAAAGAAAAAAGTTCAATTTCTGCCGCACAGAACAGCCCAATGGACGGATTTGGACCATGTCTGAAAAAACTAGGGCACAAATCATTTACTGGAGGACTTTTTGTTGTTTGGAGTTATTCCCTAGGTAAGGGTGCCCCCTTCTCCAAAATAGATAGTGAAGCTGCCCACTCTCTGACATAATATCCCAAAATCAGAAAAATGGGCACACCCCAGTAGGGAATGAGACCAGTAGAGAGATTGCAAGTTGAACAAAGTTTATATAAAGAAAATTGTGCACACAGAGAACTCTGCAGCCCCGAGAGCGGCCTGCCAACAGATACATGGGCAGCACATCAAAAAGACATTCAGCTTCACAATGACATCACATTACAATATACAATCTCGTGGCTTGATTGGATCAGATTGTCAGTCCTGTATGGATCCATATGGTTTGCCCTTACAGGTTTGGTAGGTGCTTAGTCATCACTCCTACAACACGAGGGTCAGATGGGCTCATCTTTGCGAGGCAAAGGTCAGACTAGCAAAATTACACTTTCCCTGACTAACTAATCTTGCAAGAACAACATTTATAAGCAAGAGACAAATGACACTCATAAAATCAAATAGGAATGTGGGTGCCTTTCAGAGTTCATACACAAGTTATAGGCAGGCCTTGTATCCTCTGCACTTCTATACCCATAAACCTGGTGTCCCTGCCCCAGGTGCCCACCTTGGGGATTTTGATCTACCTATTGCCTCATGGTACAAATAGACAAGTGTTATGGTTGGAAAGAAATATAGGTGGGTCTGGGGTTGAGGCTCTCGAGGGAGTCTTCATGACGTCACTACAGGGTGCCAGATGTGTATCTGTATCGAAGGACAGATGGGCAGTGGCCTGATAGTTCACAGCTTAGCAAGGTGGGGGTTGAAGAGGGACACTGGAAGGTTAGAGGAGATGAGTGGACACTCAGGCGGGGGCCTGCTCTGGTCTCACAGAAGCAGCAAGCTCATCTGCTCTGGGGCGATACTGGAGGTTGCAAAAATGAATGGCTGAACTTCTGCACAGAGGAGACAGGAGGCAGTGTGTTGGGGGCTGGAGCTGGTGGTGCGAGGAGCAGGGCAGAGGGAGAGACAGGCTTTTAGAGATCATTTTCAGGCAGAGGAAAAGATGACTACAGGCGAGGTATCCAAACTGGAGTTTTCGTGTGTTAGTAAAGTCTAATTGCATGATTTCCTTGTTAGTGAAGTATTTAACACTGATTACTGTTGTACGGAAGGGGGGACATCTCCCCCCTTAAGCGCAAGGGAGATCTGTGTCATGTGGGAGTGGCGCGGGGTGGTGGAATAAACTATGTCCCTCTCAACACTCTCCCCTTTCGTTATTCCTAAAGTAACAAATATCTTCCTCCAGCACGTCTACATTCCTCTGCTTTTTACAGGTTCATCCTATGCAGGTGTACCTTTTATTGGCATCCATGCATGACACACACTCCTTAAACTGTCCCCTCGCCGTTCATATTCCTCGGGAGTATACGTCATATAAATGCACCCTCCATCCGATGCTAGGTCAACCCATATTTCCTTATGGTTTTCTAAATCTTGGGGCTGTTTGATAGTTGTGTGGTTTAAAATGTCTACTAAATCCCCTGTATTGTATATGGCCACCATGCAATATTTAGGTTTGTCACTTTACCCTGTTTGTACTTGGGCTTCCTTAGTACCATGAGGCATTTTCCCATTTCTATTTGGATTGCCCACTGGCACCATCATCCTCACACTATTAAGTATTGCCCTGCACAACATCATATTCCTAGTTGGTACACACAGTCGCATGCCGCACTACATCAGTCACTTCCCTGTACTCCGCCTTCTTCTTTCATCCACACTCTAAGTTCATGCACTGCTGATATTACATGTGAAAGTGTTCCATTCTCAGCATCTGAAGAGGGTGCGAAAGTGCAACATGCGCTCCCGATTTTTCAGCAAACACTGCCTTCCATTGCCATGAGCAGGTCGAGCACATACCTATTTTGCATCATCATCAGTCTTTCTGCTCTTAGTTCTACCTTTATCACATTGAATCCTTCTTCTGTGTCATTGGCCAGCTGGATCAGTTCCCAGCACACGATTTGAAGCCATTTGGCATTTGCTCATGCCTGGATGCTTGGAATGGGTTATGCAAAAAAGTTATCTGCGGAGTTAAATAACTTGGACTGGTGGGGTATTTGTGCCAAGAGGTTGAAAGAGTTTTTTGAAAGGTAATTGGATGCTCTCGTTCTGCGGGACACTTGATCTTGCAGCTTATCTTCTGATAGGACATCATAGATGGGGGTTCTTTGCTTGCAGGTTTGTGTGCCAGCCGCCTTGGATTGGGTGCACCCTGCACCTTGATGTGGTCCTCTGGAATCAAGACTTTCTGGGGCCTTGGGCCTCAATACCTTTAACTCTCTCTTCCTAAATCTCTTCCCTGGTGAGCTCTTTGCTCATCCGCCTCCAACTCCCCCATGGTCAGTCTCTTCTCCAAGCAACACGTTGTTGGTAGATCTCTTTCTTTGGCTGGGGCCTCCCTCTGGAACAGCCTACCTGAAACTTGAGGAGAACCATCTCTGGTTCCGGAAGCACCTCACAATCTTGCTCTTTGCTTCTGCTTTCTCTCCTCATCTCCCCTACTGAATTCCTGGATGAAATTGCACTGGTTACCTGGCCACCCTCTGGTCTAGGGCCTAGGTCATCTCCCCAGCGAGGTGCATAACTACACTGCCTTCCTGGCAACCCCCACTCTTGCGGACTGTTTTCTGTATCCCTACAGTCCCCCTCCCAGCACTTGACAACCAATGTCTGCAATTATCCTTGCACTTGCCGCCAGTTGACCATATTTTTTTATTTATTGTTTTATTTATTCTATTTATCCCATGTACTGCAATTTCCCCTCCCCCTTCCCTTTCACTTTTCCCCTTTCCCCTTCCCATGCACTTGCGCGATCTGAATGACACATGGCCTAGAAAGATTGTTGTCTCTGTCTTCCCTCTGTTCCCCCTCCCATGCCTCGTTGAGCCTTGAAACACTTGTGTATTGGTCTGTTATAAATGCCATATTATATCATATCAGAGTGCAGTGTTGCCTGTGCACAGTAGCCCATCCATGATGACGGGAGGTGTAAGTATGCCTGTTTGCCACACACCCAGTAGTGGTACATCAATGCAGCTGTTCCTTTTGCCATGTCAGGTATTACAAGAGTTCTGTTGCAGCATGTGTACCCATGGGTACTCTTCCCTCCCCCTGGAAACACTGTTCATAATGTTCTTCATGCCAGATTTTGATTGGTTTCTTGAGAGCTGTGACCCATGTTAACTTTGTGATGTGTTGTGACTAGACGTGGGAACATGTATCTTCCATCCACTGTAGTATCTTGTCTGATAGGCCGTGCAATGCTTCTGTCTTACACATCACTGTTGCGTCCTGCCATTTATTATCAGCAAACACTGTCCCTTTAATTGCAAAGAATGGTTCTTTAAAACATGTTGAACCTTGAGGTTTTTTCTTGCACAGCTTGGAGGAAGCAATTGTAGTTTTACTGTGTGTGCCTGTAAGGGGCTCCTTATCCTACATAGTGCCAGATGAACAAGAAACTGGGCTTCCACTAAGGGGGTATTCTTGTGGAACTAAATCCCTAGGCATCCCTGACACATGAGTTATCAGTGAACACACATAACAGCTTCTGTTTGTGGCCTGTCTCCCTGTGGTGCTCATATCATGAGTACTACTTGTTAGACTGGTCTGGGTGACAGATATCCTCCACCTCATCCAACCCCAACCCATGGTATGAATCATATTTTAGTTGTTATGTTTGCCGCATCTGCCTGCGTACTAGCCTATTTTTATCATTAGTAAATGACCTTTTATGCCGATTAACATCAACACTGGGCGTTTTGTGGGTACAAGAGACATATGAATGGTAAATGGGGAACAGACCTGCATCGGATATCACACTGGTGTCATTATTAAGCTGCCAGAATTGAGTATTCAAAAGTGCTTCTGACATATCAGGAAGAGACAGAGTATATACAGTATTTACATTTGAGGTAGTTGTGTGCAGGTCATTTGATGGTGTTATAAACATTACTGGAGTTGAAAAGTAGTCATGATCTATACATATAACATTTTCACTTTCATTCCTTGCAAATTGCTCAAGCTAAAATGACACTTATGTGCAATTCTTGTGTAGTGTGGTGATATTTGAAAAAGTATTATGATCCCATATTAGCTTTACACTGTCCCATATTAGATTACTCCCTTCTTGTATTAACTTTCCCCTAACCCCCCTTCTTTTACATCTCTGATGATAAAATCAATTTTCCAATAAAGCCCCAAACACAATAAAATGGTTGAAAAACAATGGGCGTAATATAAAGGCTGCAGTCATAGGAATACATTCTAGTAGCACTGATACTATACCTACGAGTAGCTAACTAAACATTATTAGTAACAAAGGAACTAATTTCAGCCATTGTTGCACCCACTGGAATATAAGGTGTTAAACACTTTTTTAGTTCATCATAATTATTGATATTTTTAAAAGCACATGTAGAATAACAAACAATACATTTTTCCATAAACGTGTACATTCTCTGCCATTATCGTATTGCTATTGCTCTGCTAATTTTTGTACAACAATGCAATGTTGTTCTGTTATTTATTAAGGAGTCGCCGTTTCTTTCTCTCCTTGTTGTGGTGCTTCTGGTACTACACTGTCATGTGACTTCCTGACGTCAGATAGGTGAATCCAGTATTTTAGGCCCTTCACCTTCACTGCTGAAGGTGTGCAAAATATTACTTCATAAGGGCCATGAAATCTTGGACTATTCCATCTGCGTACAAAGCTGCAGACATATACTAATTCTCCAGGCACTGTTTCATTTTCACTAGGAAATGGTCGGGACGTTTGTTTTAATATTGCACATACTACTCTTGTAAGCTGTGTGAGGTATTCTTTAAATTCCTCTGCCAGCACTGTAGCACTCCTATGGGCATCAGACATTCTTTTCACCGGGGACAAGGGTGTCTGCATTTATAGCCCAGTCACTATTTCATAGGGGGACAAATGGTGGTCCTTACTCGATTGTGTTTGTAGTTGAAACAAGGCCAGTGGGAGACAATAGACCCAATTTTTCTTAAGCGGTTGACATAGTTTTGACAATCTGCTTTTGAGAAGGCGTTGCTTTTCTCTACCAACCCGTTTGCTTGCATGTGATAAATTGAACACATTTCATGCTTTATCCCTAATAATGTTGTCACTTCCTTGAAAAGATCATTTATGAAGTGAGTCCCATTGTCGGAGTGTATCGCATCATATATGCCCCAACGTGGGAACACTTCTCTCACAAACAAATGTTGCAGCACATTTCGTGTCTGGGTGTGCACAATGTCCAACTTCCACCCAGCGAGAAAAGGGCCAAACCACCACAATCAAGTACCTGGCCCCATGGCACCTTTCTCCCATGTCGGCATAGTCAATATGCAGTTCACAGAAGGGTCCAATGTGGCCGGGTAATATTACTCGCACTGTTCTGAGAGTCATTCCAGAATTGAATGTTTGGCAGGTTATACATTCAATCATCAATATGTTAATGTATTCCTGCAGGTTCGGGGTGAACCAATCCTCCTGGACGTCTGCTGCAATGTGCTGTTTTGATGTGTGTGCTGGAAAGTGTAATTGTGTAAATGTTATTTGCAATAGTTCTACAGGCATTACCACCTTTCCTGTTGTGTCCTGTCTCCAGAGAAGATATGTTGGTTAATGTGTGCAACCCATAATTCTTGTTCGGATTGGGATGCCTTTTTCTGTAGCTCTGTTATTAGTGCTGTGGGGAGGGAATTATAACCGCTATCTTTTGGCACCTCCGCCTGTTTCTTCATCACACATTCTGTTGTTAAATCTTTTTGGAAGTATGCTGCTTGTTTGGTAGTGGCATACGCTGCCGTGTTTCATAGTGATATTTTGTCTTTGCAATTGGTGTGGGCTTGGCATTTAACCAGGGCTTCTATTGATGGTTCTGTGAGTGAATCAATAATTCATTCAATTATCCTGCATGTTGCACTGGTGCCCCATCTTCTCTCCTGAACCCTATTTTCCTCCACCTAGATAGTCCAGCATGTACTGTGGTGGTTGCCTATGCTGAATCTGTGTATATTGTCACTGCACACCATTTTGCTGCATGGAGTGCCTCTATTAATGCCACTAATTCTGCTGCTTGAGCTGAATAGTGCATTGGCAATTTCTTTTGTATCAACACCTCATATTCCCCTTCCTCCAATCGCACTACTGCCACCCCAACATGCTTTTCACCAGTCTCTGGACAAATAGACGCTGACCCATACACAAAATATACCTCCCCTTTACTTAAGGGAATCTCACTTGCTTTGGGAATGGGAATGTCGTCTCCTTCTCCCTCATAGGTGGCACAGACATGTGTCTGCATATGTTCCAATGTGCATGGCTCAGAAATTAATGTAGCTGGATTAACTGTCTTGCAACGCATCACATGAACATTGGGGATTGAAATGATTATCTTATAAGCAGTTGCCCTCTGTGTAGTGAGTGTGGATTTTGATTGTTCAAGTATGGCAAAGAGAGAATGCGCGACAATCAATGTTACTGAGGATCCCATAACAATTGTGGAGGTCTTTTCAATCGTGAAGGCTGCTGCAGCAAGAGCCTGTTCGCACACAAAGCATCCTTGCATCAAAGAATCAAGAGTACCGCTGTAGTACGCTAGTGGTTTATGGCCTAATGATGTTTTTTGAGTCAGTACTGTGGTCATCAGTGTTCCAGTTGAATGTGAGAACAAGAAAAAATCTTGTTCATAATCAGGTGTGGCGAGGACGGGTGCTGTACATGTTAGTTCTTTTAAGGTTATGAAAACGGTATGCATTTCAGGGGTCCATGTTATAGCCGTGTCCTTTTTCTGTGCTTCTTTTAAAGCTTGCAATAGGGCATCATGTATATGCGGCATAATTTCAGATCCATGCCCTGCAATAATTACATATGCCAAGGAACTTTTACATGTCCTTTACCATGTGAGGTCTGGCTGTTGCTCATACTGTTGATACTCTGTCAGGAATTATTCTTTTACCATCTTTGGATATTAATTGACCTAAGTATAGTACTTCAGCCAGAAAGTATTGAAGTTTGTTCTCATCCACCTTGTACACTTGGTGGGTCAATAGTGTTAACAAGGTTACTAAGGGCCTCAATACTACTTTGGAGGTAGCCATGCCCTTAATAAGGACATGGCTGCCTCCAAAATCGTGTCTGTGTCCGGGATCCATGAATGGGGAAATACCGGGCCATTCCGAGTATGGAGGGCCCGGTATTTCCTCTTTCAGGGAACCCAGGCCTTATAGGGCTCAATGGGAATGGGGAGGGAGCTAACAATGGGCCCATTACGAATGGGCCCGTTGTCAGCTCCCTGGTCCCCTCGCAGGACCCGCTATGGACGTCTGGAAAAACCAGACGTCCATAGAGGGTCCCGCGAGAGGACCTTGTAATTGTGTGGAATGGGTTTAAAGGTGCCGGCACCATTACCGGCGCCATTAAACCCATTCCGCACAAGTTATAATGAGGCCCTCAGTCTTTCCTGCATATTTCCTCTCCTTCACTACACACTAGGAGGTCATCAACATATTGAATGATGGTGATTTGAACAGAAATATTGCCATGGTCTTCATGCAGTATTTTGTTGAAAATACTTGGACTTTCACAGTACCCCTGGGGCAGTCAGCAATGTTCATAACTTTTTACTCCCAGGGTAAATGCTGTCAATTATTGAGATTCTGGGTCGAGGGGCACTGAGAAAAAGGCATTTTTCAAATCCGCAACAGTGAAATGGGTGGCCTGTTTTGGAATACTACATAACATGGATGCCGGAATTGGGACAAGAGGGAACTCTTTTTGGACGATATCATGAAGTGGGAAGTGTTCCTGCACCATCCTCCACGACCCCCCTTTCGATATTTTAATTGGATAAATTGCCATGCTACACGGGGAATTTGAGGGTACAATAATGCCCTGCTGTAATAGTGCATATATAGTGTCTTTGATGCATTCCTCTGCTTCTGTGGACAAGGGGTATTGCCTCACTCTGGGCAACACTGCTCCTTGCTTGATTTTTATTTTTTTGGGGTCACTTCCTTCAATAACCCTACATCCTGGGCGTTCATCGGCCATAAATTGGGCGGCACTAGTTTTAAATCCTCGTTGCAGAATGGCGGTGGTACACTGCCGATGGCCATGAAGGGCTAATCATTGCTCTGTTCTGTACCATTATGTCAGAAGGCATACATACTTCTAAAATTATTTCGCCATCAGTGTCATTGTCAGTGAACAGTTTTTCATCAGTTAACTTATGCAGTGCTATGTTTGGATCAACACACAATACTGTTTTACATTCACACCCATGCCTGTCCACTCCAATTGCCACAATACGTTTTTCCATAACCTGAAACCCTTGAAGATTAAGAGACAGATTGGTGCCGGGCAATATTTTGGGGTTGCCACTGTGCGAAAAACAAAATCAGAGGGCACTCTCCAATCCTTACGAGTAATCTCTGACACCACCCTTGCTAACACTTTTATACCATAAATGAATATATCTGCATTGGTTGGTATCCTTCGGAACACTGTGTCGTTCACTACTGTCGTCTGTATGAGAAGTATTGCTCTCATGGAACACATTCTCGGGATAGAAAATACCACCCATCTGTCTGTAAATGCAATGGTCATATTTAGTCTGCTTAGTAAATCTCGCCCCAGTAAATTTACAGGGGAGCCCTCATGGTAGAGTAGGGGTGCTTGCACTGTTCTTCCTCCTATTTTTACATGTAGCTCTAGTGTATGGAATGGTGAATACAGCCCCAGAAAATCCCTGCATCTTGACATTTTTTCCAGATAACGGAAAATCACCTTCCCATAAGCATGATTTTTCCACCCCTGAGTCCACCATGAAGATGAACTGTCTGTTTCCTATCTCCGCACCCACCAGTGGTTCCTCATCTGGATGTAAAGTAAAGGATAGGACTTTACATGCAAGGGTTCTCTGTGGGATGTCCTAGTATGGGTGGGTGTTCGTTCCTGGGTAAGAGAAAACATTTTCACTTAGCACACTCACTCCCTGATAGGGTGTGGGAGCTCCGTGGGCTGTGGTGACAAACAGGTTGGCGTGTGTAGGTGCAATACAATGTTGCTGCGTTGGATGTGTCTGTGCAGGGTAGCCCTGTGTGGGTAGAATCTCGGGCTGTCCACCCTGTGTGCAGGGGCCCATAGGGAGTCCATACAGGCTACCCGGGTGTGGGTGCCCGTATTGTTGTTCATTACCATACCCCTGTTTGTTCTGATAATTATCTGCAGGCCGCATACAACATTCCCTAGCAAAGTGTCCCCATCTTCCGCATGAACATCATGGTCCAGAGCCACACCCCCTTGATCCTTGCCCTCCGAATCCATAACCATCCCCTCCTCCTCGTGGTCCTCCATGCCTACCTCATCCTTTTGCTGGTCGTCCCTGCCATTGGGGTCCCGTGTACCGTTCCTCTCCACCTCATTTCTCCTTTCCATTGTTTACCCACGCAGTTGCCATCCTGGCCAGTGGCAATAATGGTCCCCCCCTTATTCTCCTTGCTGTTCTGTGGGAGGTGTATAGGATACTGCTGCAACCTTCACTAACTTACTCTGCACCAGCATTGCTTCGTCTGCTTATCTCCTATGAGCTATTTCTTTTTCCCTTTCTTTGATCATTCTACAGTGGTGTACTATAATGCTTTGTATTTCTGGCCACCCTTCAGCCTCTATCCCAGCAATTTTATCTAGAGCCTTCTGTACTTCCTTCGGGAGACCTTTTTTGATAATGAAGTAAAACAGGGAGGTGGATTGGTCCCACGCCATACCCGTCTCTGCCCGTCACATTTCCTGCATTTGAAGAATGAACTGTGGAGCCTCATCTTCATTCCCCATGGTGCATTGCATTACAGAGTGTAAATCTGGGGTATCAGGGTAGGTCCTTCGCAGTGCATCCCATAGTTGTTTTCTTACATTGTTAAAGGTTGCCCCGTCATGTCTATCATTACCCCCCCCATGGTCACTGACAGGAACCCTGCCTTCACCCACACTGAGTCAGCCTGGTCACTTACCGCTGACACCAAAATGCTTTATCCCCTATAGCTAAGGGTAATCCTGCTGTGTTTTCCTCAAATGCGTATATCCATTTTCCCGCAGCCCCCGAGAGTGGCCTTCGACAAATTGTTTTTATCCATAAGTGCCCATGGGACATAATGGGGTTGGTGTGCCCCCTTGTGGATTAGAAGCATCTGTAATTTTGACCTCACCTTCCGCCTACCTACTTTCACCCCTTTCTTTTTGGCCAATGACATTCGCCCTAATCTATTACAGAGCCTTCCTTCCCAAACCTCCTCTTACTTATACTTCTGCTACCTGTGGAGTTGCCCATTTGATCTGTTGAACACCTCTCACTGCTCCTTCCTTATACTCATCAAAGTCACTCCAACACTCCTCTTCCCTTTCTGACACTACTGTGTCATACCCCACACTTGCTGTTTCCCCCTCTCACTCTACTTGAACTGTTTTAATTGGGGTGCTGTATATTTGACAAAGGAAGTCCCTGGACTTCCATTCATGCTCTGGTAACAAAGTGGAACTCTTTAGTGTGGGTGGCAATGGTGGTTGCCCTCCTCGTTGGGGCGGTGGTGTTGCCTGCAATCTAGACAACTCGGCTTGAGTATTTGTCATCAATATTTGTAGATCTTGAGTAGTTGGTCCTGCGGGGGCATGAGTTGTATTTGATGGGGCATATAAACCTATGGGGGCAACATTCGTATTTGATGAAATATATGGAGAGGGCATTGCGGTTGCTGGCGTAGCTGGCATGTTTGCCTGTGTTAGGTATATTGGAGAACAATACCCCTCTGCAGTCCTCGTGGGCAGTGGGTATATTTTCTTTGGTTCTTCATTCTCTTTGCATTTCTCACCTATTTCTTTGTTTGGCACTGTTGGGGACTGTGCTTCTTATTATTTTTATTTGTAGGGGGCCTTTCTTCAAACATCCTCCACAAATCCAACCCTTATCACCTATTTTGAAGCTGCTTCCCTTTGTATTTTGCCATTATGTAGGTTGCTACATGGTCCAATATCCTTTTGTAAAATGACCCTCCTTCTGGCCAAATATCAGGTGACCCCCCTCCCTTTTATTTCAGTTACCCATTGGCCAGGGTATATCTTTATTCAATCACTATACAAGGGGAGATATTTACAAATGCGTGCAAGTGGTTTATCTAAAGCCATAGTTATCAAAAAGGCTCTCTTGCTTTCTTCTTATTTTGTCTGTACTTTGACACCTTGGGGGTCATTACAAGTACGGCGGTAGGGGGTTAACGGCACCGGTAAGGATGCCAGTGCCGTTAACCCCCTACCGCTGCATTCTGAGGTCCCTTAGCGGGTCCCACCAGGTCCGGCTGGTTTTACCAGCCGCCCTTAGCGGGTCCCGTTAATGGACCATGGAGCTAATAACGGGCCCGTTATTAGCTCCTTCCCCATTCCCATGGGAACAGGGAATGGTATTCCAAATGGGGACTTACCAGGTCCGCATAGGTCGGAATGTCCCGTTAAGTCCCCATTCCGACTACCCGGACCCGGGTTTGGAGGCAGCTAATAGCACCATGGCTGCCTCCAAACTCATAATGACTCCCCTTGACTTCTAATGCATCAATATTATTCTTCAATATTTCACTTTTCAAAACGTAGGTACTTTTCAAAAATATTAAGCATGCATTTTCATATCAGTTAAATAGAAACAATAAAAATCTTGACAGGACAAACCAACCGTTTCACGGACAAAGTCGAACAAAGAACATAAAATACTCTAAAATAAATGCATATGCTTATAGGCCCTTTGTTTTAATGCACCCTTGAGTCCCCCTTTCCCCACACTCAAAACTCACATCACCCTTGCCCCTACTGGGCCTACCTTCACAAGAGTTAAAGAACAGTTTAGATACTAAATGCTACTAATATCCAAGCCTCCTAAATATATGAGGCTCTTACTTTATTCCATTTCCTCACTTATTTCCAGCACTGGTCGGGACAAAGCTATGAGGTGCCGCCTTCCACCCCCTCTCGGAGCTCGGTTCCTGTATCTCCTCTTATTTTCTCACTGTACTCCTTTATATAAAAAACCTAATGGCCATGAAAAAGAAAAAGTACTTGCTCTTCAACAATCACTCCATCCGGTCACACTAGACCCAATTCTTGCTTGTTCCCACTCCCCGACACAATATCCCAAAATCCCAAAATCAGAATAATGGACACACCCCAGTAGGGAATGAGACCAGGAGAGAGATTGCAAGTTGAACAAAGTTTATATAAAGAAAATTGTGCACACAGAGAACTCCTGGAGAGTGCTCTGCCAACAGATATATGGGCAGCACATTAAAAAGGCATTCAGTGTCACAAATGACATCACATTATAATATACATATACAATCCCATGGCTTGATTGGGTCAGATTGTCAGTCCAGTATGGATCCATATGGGTTGCCCTCACAGGATTGGTAGGTGCTTAGTCATCACTCCTACAGCACGTGGGTCAGATGGGCTCATCTTTGCGAGGTGATGTTCAGACTAACAAAATGGCACTTCCCCTGACTATTCTTGCAAAAACCACATTTGTGAGCATGAGACAAATGACACTCATAAAATCACGTAGGAATGTGGGTGCCTTTCAGAGTTCACACAAGTTATAGGCAGGCCTTGTACCCTCTGCACCTCAGTACCCATAAACCAAGAGTCCCTGCCCCAGGTGCCCACTGTGGAGGTTTTGATCTACCTATTGCCTCATGGTTATGGTTGGAAATAAATATAGGTGGGTCTGGGGTCGAGGCTCTCTCTCTCTCTTGAGAGAGAGAGTGTCTTTGTGGGGTCACTACAGGGGGCTAGATGTGTATCTGTATCAAAGGACAGATGCACAGGGGCCTGGCAGTTCACAGCTTAGCAGGGTGGGGGTTAACGAGGGACATTGGCAAGTTAGTGGAGACAAATGGATACTCAGGCGGGGGCCTGCTATAGTCTCACACAGGGCAGTGAGCTCATCTGCTCTGGGGCGATACTGAAGGTTGCAACAATGAATAGATGAACTTCTGTGAGAACAGGATTTGCGCGGAACAGACATGAGGCAGTGGTGTGGGGGCTGGAGCTGGTTGTGCGGGGACAGGGCATTGGGAGAGACATGCTTTTGGAGATCATTTTCAGGCCTAGGAAAAGAGGACCACAAACGAGGTACCCAAAATGTAATTTTTGTGCCTTAGTTAAGTCTAATTGCATGATTTCCTTGTTAGTGATTAATAAGTAATTAACAGCAATAACTGTTGTGTGGAAGGGGGGATGTCTCCCCTCATCAGCGCAAGGGATATTTGTGTCATGCAGAAATGGTGAGGGGGTGAAATAAACCACATCTCTTCCAATATTAGCTAGGTAAATTGCTAAAACTGGGAGTTTTTAGAAATGAAGCAGCCGCCATCTTTGTTTTTGCTCGATGAATGAAATAACTGTGGATATAGCTGAGGTTATCAGAAAATGAAATGCAGGAAAAAAGGCAGTTGCAGGTTAAACATCATGCACATTACATCAGTCTAGAGGTGGGGTGGTAAGAGGACACCAACAGAAATGTTGGAGTTGGAGGGAGTCTATGGACTGAGTATGCAACACAAAGGTTTTCTGTAGTATTAGCTATGGACTGAATGGCCGTGAATAATTGACATTTGAACAAAACTGCATCATAGAAACAGGCCGTTTTTCTGATATTTGCGGCTATAATATCATTACAGATAGACAAGGGTATCTGAAGTTCTGTAGGCAAGGCTATCGAAAAAAGTTTTGTATTTGGTATTTCAGCAGATGTGTTTTTTTTTTTTGTTTGTTAGGAGGTTGATTGGTGTTTGTGAAGTTTCTGCTAACGTTTTCTGAAGTTACTGAATTTTTAAAGTCAAATTTACTTTGGATGTGCTCTATTTCTTAATGGAATTATTTAGCTGTTCATTGTAGGAGAATGTTATTTGCATTTTGCAGTTCTAGAGCAGGTCGTTTTGCACAGTATAGTCTATGCACAAGATTCCATACATCGGAATGGCGTGTTGCTAAAATGTTAATGTGGTAAAAGGTGATTTTGCAAACCATTCCTGAAATGCAGGCTAATGAATGTCCTCAAAGTCTAGTGTGGCAGTGCACTGGACAAAAGTCCATGGTTTGCAAAGTTTTCATTTTAGTTTTGTCTTTTTCTTTCACATAGTGATTGAGGAATGGTCACAAAGATTTAAAGGATTGTTGGTGTGCATTACACATTGAGCTGCACGTCCATGTATACACTGGATGGTTTGTTTGGGTGAAAGGAATATTTGGTTGAAAGTTTGTTCTATAAGGGTTTCTTTTGCCACAATGATGTCTCCTATCATTCCAAACCCTAGGTCATTACTGGCTATGGCAATTGGGTTGTTTTGTTCTTGTTTATAATCCTCTGCATTTAAATATGGTTCTGTGCTACTTGTGTGCACACATTCACCTTCACAGAATTTTGAAAAGTTACCTATATTGACATTGCACACGTTTAGAAGTACTTTTTGTAATATATTGATTCATTTAGTTTGTGTTTTCATTCTGTTTCAAAATCAATGTAACAACTTTCTCTTTAGTAAAATTGTCAATTAGGGCTTCGAGGATTAGTCTTCTGCAACAGTTCTTTAAGGGTAAATTGTGACTTTTCAGCTGTCTTTAGACTGTGAAGAACTTTACGGTCGAATGATTTACTGCGTCTAGGTTAACATTGGTAAATATAATGTTAGGTTCATTAGTAGGTCTGCTTTTGTTTGTACATCTTTTTTTATTTTTATTTTTTTTAAGAAGGGCTGTACTTTTTTTAGTAGTGGATGGTTTCATTTTGTTGAGTGGGGCTACTCGCTGTTTTTTTAATGTTTTCTATACATTGTTGTAGAGGTGGGTGACTACATGGCTTGCTTTTATTCTTATCTGCTCTATTTTCTCTTTGTTTTCTACAGGATTGCTTTTTAGTAGGCATTGGGTTCTGCCTTTTGGGAAAGAAGAACATTTGGGTTTGAAATTTGTGGAATGCATGTATTGTGGAGGGGTGTGTGGCTGTGATTGTAGAGATGAAGAGACTTCTGTGCGATTGTGTAGTGGGATTATAGATGTAGTTAAGGTTGTAAGAATAAGAGTGTGTGTAGGTGAGATGGGCTTGGGATAGTGAGTAATGGAGTGGTGGTGTTATTGAAAATGTAGGGAAATTATGGTGTTTTGAGTAAAACAGTGCTTGTTGTAATGGCAGTGTTTAGATGGGAATATAGATGGTGTGAATGTTGCCATATAATTAGTAAGAGTGAAATAAATGCTGTTGATTTGAAAGGAATACTCTAGGCTAATATATAGTGAAAGGACATTGTTACAATTAGACAAATATACAAGCTATTTTGATGTACTTTTTTGTAGAATGTGAAGTGTTCTTTTCTCAGTAGCAATCTTCTTCTTTCCTGTAATTGGACAATAAAGTTAGTGGGTATATGTGGCAATTTATTTATTTATTTTATTTATTGCATTTGATTTTATGCCCTAACCCTTGGGTATCATGGCGTAGGTTAAATATATCTTCGTTTTCATGTCAGGGTTACATGCATTTTGTTTGAGATGGTACAATCATATATACTGCATGGTTATCATTTGACTTTACGGTTAGCTAGAGAAACAGAAGGCTACCCCATTCTGTTGAAGAGGTGGTTCAGGATAGTTAGTACTTGTTGAATAGCCATGTTTTGAGTTGTTTTTTTAACTTAAGTAAAGAGGTTTTGTTGGACAGGTGAGGGGGGAGTGAGTTCCTGATGCGAGGGGCTGCAATGGGGAAGCTGGCGTTACCTGCTCTTGTGGTGATGAAGCATGGGATGATTAGCCTGGTGTTAGCATTGGATCTGAGTGTTCTGGGCAGGGTTTTACGTGTAATGCAGCTGTTGAGGTACGTGGGAGCAGAATCAAATAAACATTTGTGAGTGGTGGTTAGTGTTTTGTGGAGGATTCTTGCGTGCACTGGGAGCCAGTGTACATCTCTTCTGTGTTGTGTGATGTGTTCCCTTCTCTTGATGCCCAGTCGTGCTGTAAGGGCTTTATTTTGTAGCAGTTAGAGTTTGGTTAAGTTTTTTTTTTTGAAGTGCCTAACAACAAGATGTTGCAATAATCTATTTTGGTTAGGATGAGGGCTCGAGCCAGGGTTAGGCAGTTGTCTATAGAAAGGAGAGGTCTGCTTAGAGTAATGAGTTTGGCGGAGTAGGCAGTTGAAGAGGCGAGAGCGCTGATGCGTTGTTCATGGAGAGGTTGGAGTCGAGGTGTACTCCTAATGTTTTGACTTTGTGGGAGATGGTGATGGGTGTTCCATCAATCACTATGGCGGTGTAATCTGGGTGGAGTTTGCTGAGTCTGGTCGGGGAACCGATAATGAGGATCTCCGTTTTTTCTCCATTAAGGCACAGGCTGTTGTTCACCATCCAGTTTTGGATAAGGGAGTAAATAGTGTTGATGGTGGCTGTGTCCTGTTCCAGGTTGCCTGTGATGGGGATGAGGATTTGAGTATCGTCAGCAATGTTTGTGTAAATTACTCCCATAGCATCAAGTGTGGCAAAGGGTAGTTTGGTGTAAGCATTGTATCAAGTGGGTGAGAGGCAGGAGCCTTGTGGTACTCCCAGTGGTACCGGGATGGGATCCGCTGCAACTTCCCCTAGAATGACTCTTGAGGTACGGTCAGAGAGGAAGGATTTTATCCAGCCAGTGGCTTTCTGGGAGAAATGAAGTTGGTGGAGAGGGTTTGGCATAGTTTGTCATTCATTTTCGACCCAGTCAAACGCTGCTGAGAGGTCTAAGAGTAGTACGATGCACAATTTACCGTTGTCTCTGATAGTGTCCATCTGGTTTTTCAGATCCAGGTAGGCGGTTTCATTACTGTGGTTGGGGCGGAAGCCTGATTGTCTTTCCCCTAGAAGATGGTTTTGTTCAAGGTGTGATGGTACTAGGGTATAGGCTATTTTGTCAATGATTTTGAGGAGAAATGCACTGTTGTTATTAGCCTGTATTTAGTGGGGATAGTTGTGTCTAGCGTAGATTTTTTGAGTAGGGGTATGACCCATGCTACTTTTAAGATGCTGGTATTTTGCTGGAATTAAAGTACTCATTCACAAAACTGGTGATGGTTGGTGCTAGTGTGGAGGCGCAGTCTTTAACTACTTTAGCTGGGGTACTGTCGCCTTTATAATTGGAAGGCTTGAAAGAAGCTATAGTTTTGAGGACTTGTTCAGAGGTTACTTGTGTGAATTGGAAATCTGGTACGTTTGAGCAAATGGTCATGGTTGGATGGTGGGGGGCGAGGAGGTGAGCTCTAAAAGTATTTTTTGTGAGTCTATTTTATTTTGGAGCGTGGCCACTTTAGATGATAGAGCATCCTGAATGGTGGTGCACCAGGCTTTGCTGGGGACTATGGGGCTGGTGGGAAGGATAGGGGATTCTAGTTCTCTAATAATAGTAAATAACTCTTTGGTGTTGGAGGCTCTGGCCGCTATGTGGTTGTTAAGGGATTCCGCTTTGTGGGAGAGTACACTAAGTTTGTATGTTTTAGATATTTGTTGTAATTTGGTTTGAAATTCTGGGGAGTTGTTTTTCCTGGTTAGGTGTTCTAATGCTCTTTTTTCTTCTGAGTTCTATAAGTTCATTATTGAACCAGGGGGCGTTGCGTTTAGGTTTGGGTACTTTGGTTTTGAGGGGGGCTACTTTGTCAACTGCTAATTTTAGACATTGGTGGTAGTGCATAGCAATACTCTCTGGTTTGATAATGTCTGGTGGTTTATAGTTGAGTAGGTTCTTGAGGACTGGGTTTAGGTTCTCAGGGATGAGCTTGCACATATTTCTGAACTGAATGGGTGGTGGATTAACGGTTTTGGTAGAGTGGTTGGTGTCTAGGTTTATTTTGAAATGAATAAGGCAATGGTCAGACCAATGCACATTGAGGACATCTGTTATGGATACTGTGGTATTAAGGGTGAGTATCCAGTCGAGGATTCTGCCTTCGCAGTGGGTGCGGGTGTTAACTATTTGGGAGAATTGCATCTGTTGGAATGCGTTTTGGCAAGCTGCCGCTTTGCTGTCAGCTGGGTCATTGTACCCCAGATTAAGATCCCCTAGTAGGACATATTAATAGTAATGGTGAAGTACTTTTAGTAAGCAAGGTTGTTATTTATGAAGGTCGGAAGAGATGTTGGGAAAAATAGTTAATATGTTATGTGTGGTGTACAAAAGTATGTTAACTATGTTGTTAAAACAATTGGAGTATGAGTAGTGCTGTTTGGTACATTAGGAGGAACAGGGCAAACATGAGTGTGAGAAAAATGCAATTATGTAGGTAATTTATGCGCTGCTGATTTTAATAGAAGGAGTGCTATGTTTGTGGGCTAATGTATTTGTAATATGCTGCAGTGTTTTTACATAATATGAAACTGTGGCTTAGTGATAATGCAATGGTGGATTGTTGCTGCAGCTGTGTTGGAGTCTAATAGTAAGCTGAAGTGCTGTATATAGATATGTGTAAGCAGTTGCAGAATGGTGGCAGTGTAAGGTATATAATGAGTGATGTTGAAAAGTATGAGATTTATATGGAATGAAAAATGGAAAATGCTGACCGTTTACGAGCATTTTCAGTTAGTTCTCTGTATTGGATATTTTTTCCTCCAAAGAGTTCTTCGTAGTCCATTTTATGGACACCTTGCAGTCTGAGGTGTATCATGGTGATCTGCTTTTTGCTCACTGTACCTTTAACTCTCAAAGTGATTAAAAACCACTGAACAGGTTATCATGCAGCGTTCTTTTGAGAGAGGGGCGCCTGCTACCTTTTTTGTATTTTTGGAAGGAACCTGGGGTTGGTCCCCCTAAGTTACCTGGGGGCAACCAAACGTGAACTCCCTGCTCACTGGCTCACTGTGCTCAGGGAGGTACAGCTCCTCCTCACTGATGAGGCACAACAAGGCTAAAACACATGTATGGGGTTGCTGTTGGTACTCTTGTTCAGAAGGGAATTGCCATAGCATTTTGGTGAAGGACTGCCTATGTGGGCTGGACAAAAACTAATATGCAAATTGATATTTCCCATCTGTGAAAGGTACAGTGAGCAAAAAGCAGATGGCTGGAAACTCTCAAAGTGTTTAAAAACCACTGAACAGGTTATCATGCCGTGTTCTTTCACGAGAGGGGCACCTGCTACCTTTTTTGTATTTCTGGAAGGAACTTGGGGTTGGTCACCCTAAGTTACCTTGGGGCAACCAGACGTGGACTCCCTGCTCACTGTGCTCAGAGAGGCACAGCTCCACCCCACTAATTAGGCCCAACAAGGCTGAAACACGTGTATGGGGTTGCTGTTGGTACTCTTGTTCAGAAGGGAATTGCCATAGCATTGCGATGCTGGACTGCCCATGTGAGCGGGACAAAGACTGATATGCAAATTAATATTTTGCATCTGTGAAAGGTACAGTGAGTAAAAGGCAGATGGCTGCAAACTCTCAAAGTGGTTAAAAACCACTGAAAAAGTTATCATGCCGTGTTCTTTCGAGAAAGGGGTGCCTGCTACCTTTTTTGTAAAGTGTAAAAGGTGCTCACCTTTTAAACCCAGAAATCTTTTGTGAAATATTGCCATGTACGCAAAATCCCAAAACAAAACAAGTGCTTGTGGTCTTGTGGGTTAGAGACTGCACTGGGAACATGACAACCTGAGTAAAATCCTGGTAGCCAAATATTTTGAGCAAGCTTGCCAACCTAAAAAAAAAAAAAACGATTTAATCTGCCCTTGAAAAAAAGTTACTCTCTTTACCCACATGTGTCCTTTACTTGTGCCCTGAAAAGCAGCCACTATCAGGGAGAATAACAGCACCAGTGTCCAGGATTACAAACTCTCTTGCACATCATGGGTAAATACTCATGACCTACTAGCCCTCTCATCATTTACCCTCTTCATCCTCATGTCTGGCTTTCAACAATGATCTACTTTATAAAGATAACTTGAAGATTACACATTTCATAGTAGCATTCAAATTAAAATATATAAAGCCTTATTGAACTATGTTAGGCAAAAAGTGACCAATAATGTGATCAACTGCCCCCTTCTTGAATGTCAGAGTACAAATACCAGAATGCAATTCAGGAAAAAGCAAAACATTATCTCTGAGTACAATACTTTCAAGGACTGACATATTTAGAAATAAAAGTGGATGTCATGTGTTTTCTAAGTGATTTATGAGATATTTTAAATGAGATAAACATTGCACCAGACTGTGGACTTTCTCCCATCCATGCAGTAACCAGGACCAACCATTGTTTGTTTCAAAGTGAGGTAGACGTAAGCCCCCTTGTTGTTCTAATTGATTTTGTAACGTTGCCTTACTTATTAGGCAACATGGCCTTTTCCTTGCTTTGAAGCTAAGCACGGTCCATCTTTGTTACTTCTCAGAGGGGCGACCCGTGTGTCCAGTGATTTTACACCCTCAATGTCACTGTAGCTGTAAAAATATCATTTTTGTATTATCTATAAAATATTGGAGCCTTTTGAGAACTCCCAATGTTTTTCGTTAATGCCCTGTGCAATTAAATTATTTACTGAGGATCACACACTTTGGTTAAGCAGCAATGAACAAGCCTCTTGTATTATGGCCGGTCTCTTGGTGATTATTGTGATATATCTCACAACCCAAACCCCAACTAATCACATTTAAACAGTATGTAAAAATATGACCAGCTGCAACAATAACAAATGTCCAGGTACTTGTGCCATCGATATCGAAAATCAAAAGCTGGCACCCATGAATATATGCACAGTAAGTGAACACATATCTTAAAGTGAAATATGCAAATTAAGTTCAATAGACCTACTTCCTTAGACGAAAGTGAACAAGACAAAATGATGCACGTGGGCCGGCGCCACCATTATGGAGAAAACGTGAGGCCGCTGGAAGCAGAGGCCTTGCATTCTAAATACTGAAGCTCACGCGGATTCGCGGGAGTTTCAGTCTTTAGGAAAAAGGCCTCTGCTTCCAGTGGCCTCACCCTTTCAGCCATAATGGTGACACTGCCCCTCCCCAGCTGGCGAGGGGCAGCGCCACCATTAAGGCTGAATAGGCGATGCGCTGTCCCCTGCCAGGCAAGCCTATACAAAATAAATGCAGAGATCAGCACCCCCCACTCCATTGGGGAGAGGGTGCTAATCTCTACAAAAGGCTGCCTGGCAGGGGTGCCAGTAGCCCATTGAGCCGGGGCTCGTCAAGGGGGCGTGGCCTAACAGACCCCTGTTGTTAGGCCACGCCCCTCAATGAGCCCCGGCTCGATTTGTGGTGCCACTTAAGGCACTTGAAATCCCAATACCAAACAAGCGATTGTGGTCTTGTGAGTCAGCATCTGAACAGGGAACATGACAACCTGGGTAAAATCCTGGTAGCCAAATACTTGAGCAAGCTTGCCAAACTCAAAAGAAAAACAAGGGTTGTGCCCACATGTGTCCTTTACTTGTGCCTTGAAAAGCAGCCACAATTAGGGGAAAATAACTGCACTAGTATCCAGGATTGCAAATTCTCTTGCCACGTTTTCAGCAAACACTCATGACCTACTTGCCCTCCCATCATTTTCCCACCTCACCCTCATATCTGGCTTTCAGCCTTTTAGAGATACATTGAAAATTAAACATACCAAAGTGGCACTCAAATATATAAATTGGTATACAGTGTTTATAATGAAAGAAAAATAACAAATAATGTTTTAAGTGAAAAATACATATCAGAAAAAAATGAATGTTTCTTAAAAGTATATATGGGGGCTGGGGTAAGGGATTAAAAGGGATAGAGGGGGATTGGTGGGATAAGGCAGGGGAAACAATAAAGAGAAACAAAATCAAAATGTTTTCATTACTTTTCTTTCACTGAAAAGGTTTTTGTTATTTATGTATTCGTTATAAAGACATATCCGTATAGAACTATGTTAGGCAAAATGTGTACCATTGTGGCATTGTTCTCCCCATCTTGACTGTGAGACTACAAATACCAGAATGCAATTCAGCAAAAGGCAAAAGAATTTCTCTGAGTGCAAAATGAACAAGGACTTACAGAAGCATGTATTAAAACAAAATAATGTAGTACATGCAGTAACAGGACTGACCCTGCTTAGTTTCAAAGCGAGGAAGAATCCAGCCCCCTTAGGCCATATTTCTCCAAGTGGTTTAATTCGGCTCATGTGTTCGGCAACATGGTCTTAGGGGACTGACCAGTTCCTTGGTTAGAAGCAAAGCAAGGTTCATCATGGTTACTTCAAGGATGGGAAACCCACTGTTGCTGTACAAATATCTTTTTTTTTAATTATTATTCACTGGGCGACTACAAATACCAGAATGCAATATTATCTGAGACTACAAATACCAGCATGTAATTCAGCAAAAGGCAACAACATTGTCTCTGAGTGGACAATTTCAAGGACTGACAGTCGCACAGGTTATAAAAAATAATAATTTGGATGCACATTTGGTCACCTATCCATGCTTAGCTTCAAAGCAGGGAAAGGGACAGGACATTTCTGTACGTCGTCTTGTAACATTAACTTTTTTACCGGACAACATGACCTCACTTTGAAGTTAATCACGGTCTGTACTGGTTACTGCGTGATTGGGAATTGTGTCATTTTTCACCCCCGATGTCACTATGGCTGTCAAAATATATTTAAAAATATTAATAACTGTAACACCGGGCACAGAACTACTCTTACCCGTGGCTAACCATAGTACTTTGTAGACCTGGACAAAGCCGTGAATTTTGGAGAAACTACTTGAAACAAATCTGTGTTCTTGCCCTCACAAAGTGCCCTCCTTATCTGTGCCGGCTCCCTTCACTCCCTAGGTGGCCTCCTCACCTCCCCTGTCCTCTCACTTCCCCCCACAACACACACCTGTACTCAGGTTTTTCTAGGCACGACAAGACAAAGGAGGGAAGGCAGACGGAGGACAAGACAAATTATCTTACTGGGCCTTGTGTCATTCAGATCATGCAAGTATGACAACGCAAAGTGCAGGGGTGAGGGGGAAGTGCTACGGAAATGGAAGGGGGAAGTGAAGGAAACAGCAGACTGCACAAATTCCTCAGCTTCATCCACTTAACTGCCTCTGGAGCGGGAGATAAATGATTCCCATTCTAGGCCCAAGTAGAGGTCGGTAAACTCTTTGTGCCTTCATTGCACCAAACATCAGTAGTTCTGAACACAAGAACAACGTTAAATAGAAGTGGCAAAAGATAAATAGGGCTAATTGAGCTTTTTGAAACCAATGATAGTCCATTAAGTTAACAGAAATACTGCATTGCAATTGTTGCATTGTATTCTGCAATTGTAGACAATAACCACTAAGGAAATTAGCTTGGTAGAACTACCAGTGGACATTTCTCTGACAAACTGGGCAATGATTCATTTTTGGTCACCTTTGCTGGTGGAATTACTACATTCTTTCTTAATTGAACTTGATTGCCTTCTATTTTGTATGCAATGAGAGATTAGAGTATTGTTGAAAAGAGTGCTAGTATTTCTGGTTATGATTTGATATAATAGTTTAGTGATATATTGCCTATACACAATGTGTTTCAAAGCGCTTCAAGGCAAGGGAGGGAACAAGGGAAAATACAATGACATTCTTACAGGCCATGAACAGTAAGGATGTGAAATTAAGTATCATACTCGGCCTGACGACATTTCAGATAGTGCTTGTGCTAAGACATAGATAAGGAAGGGAGGGGGAGAGTGGGAAGGAAATGGAAACAGACAGGTGACTACCGTACTAGGCCTGATGACATTTCAGATAGTGCTGGAGGAGGGGGTGTAGGGAGAAAAGAAACAGTAAGGGGAGGGGGGAGGAGACAGATGAGGTTGCTATCATACTAGGTCCAGGGATAATTCTGATAGAGTAAGTGGATAGAAGAAAGTAAGGGGAGGAGATAGGAAAAGGGAAAAGGGAAAGGAGGACAAAACAGAGAATTAGCAGTCAAAAGAGTGGAGAAGCAAGAGGGGAGAGTGAATACAATTGTAATTTGAAGTGTTGTGGTAATTTTTATATCCTGGAATACCCAGGGATTTAAATCATTTTTGGTGAAACAGTCAGGGATAGAAGCTATTTTGAATGCAGGCATGTTCATTTTGCAGAAGCCCTGGTACACTTTCAATATTTATATAAGATATTGCAGAGACTTGCTATGCAGAAAAGACTGAGCCGTACCAAGCAATGTTTGGTAATCTGAGTAAGAACTAATATGTCAGTGAAAGAATATCAGCCTGACATTTTGAATTGGAAGGCATAGACCGCCATGGTTACCTATAACTTTACTAAACCTCCACTGATAATCTTGATCATCAATGTATATGTGTCGCTGGGAAATGAAAGTTCTATGTATATTTTGGAATACATTTAATATATTTTGTCTTCTTGGAATTTAGAATTTCTGTGTTTCCCTATCATGTTCTTGGGTCTTTTAACACTCAGTGTGTAACTATGGAGGATAGTCATATGATAATTAGCTCACAGAAGAGGAGTGGTGAGATGTGTTGGTCTTCTTTCTTAGATTCATATTGTCTGGGATTATTACTACAAAAGGATACAGACAAGGAGGATTGCACTATGTTTACATGGAAACATGTGCATTGTGAGTCACAAATTGTGTATTTCTTTTATTTCTGTTGTTTTGGGGAGGTATCTTTCTGTATATAACTCTGTAATTACTACGGCCAGCAATCACGTTATGTTGAGATGCCACTTAAATGTATATATGGAGATAAATATACAAGTATACAAGTAATATTGTCTGCTGTGGATAGCAATGTGAAGGGGAACAAACTGCATCAGTCAGTACATAATGTTGATAAGCTTAATAGGATCATACAACTTGAGTACCCTCTGGATGGTATGATTTTAAATAAGTGGGTTAGTACTGTGGATGAGCTATTAGTAGAAGTTGACAAGTTACTTGACTACTTGATTTCTAGTTTTCGAAATGTTAAGAATAGGATACACTAGAGAAAAGTAAAGGTGAGCTCAATACATGATGCAGTGATTTCTGCAAAAAAGTGAAAGTATGGATCTGATGTAAGATATTTAAATAGATGAATAGTTGACCCAATCTTGAGAAAGCAGTAGATTAGGAAGGCTAAAACTAAATATAAAAATTGAGGGCAGGCACATAAATTGTCAATACATTAGGGGTCAAAGGTTTTGGTTCCTTGTCAACAAACACATTAAGTGCAATGATAATAATGAAAATGAAATTAGCGGTGTTCCTGTGACAGATTTGGTTGGCAATGTACACTTACTTTATTATAACGATCTGGTGGAAATTTGGTTGATATTATCTATACTGGGGATTGGTACATTTTACTGAGGAGGACATACAGGAAGCTATTATGAAGCTTAAATCCTCAAGAACATTGGGCCCTGATGGCTTACCCAATGCAATCTTTAAAGCCTCTGAAACTTACTGGGCCAGTTTGCTCCATGCAATTTTTAAGAATGTGGCTTCTATGGGTGCTATCCCTGATAATTGTAAAAGGGCCTATCTGGTGCCTGTTTTCAAAAAAAGGTGACAGAGAAAACCCCATTAATTGTATACTGTTAGCACTTAATGACTATATGTCAAAAATGGTTGCTTCATGCATTGTATATAAATTAAATGCCTGGGTGCCTGGGTAGTGGAAATAGAACATTTGAGCAAGCAGCAGACAGGGGGTTCAGAAAAGGAATGGGGAGGACATATAATCTTTGGTGTTTATTGTACTTGATGAGATCCACATTGTTAGCAAATGGCTCTAAGTTTTATATATGTTTTGTGGACTACACTGCAGCATTTGATTTGGTTCTGTGTAGTCCTTTGTGGGGTAAACTGGCTGCATGCAGTTGTGATCCTTTGATTGTATCTATGATTAAACAGTTCTACAAGGGTAAATCTGTGAATGTCAGGTTGGATATGGAAGGGCATCTGTCCCCTAACAGAAACTAACCATGGAGTAAAGCAGGGCTGCATGCTGGCACCATTAGTATCTAACATATATGTGGCAGATCTGGGAAAGATTTTGGATATGATGAGGAATTGCCCTTGGTGCCATCATGTTGTCCTAGCTTTCCAATCCAATCAAATGACACCATCCTGTTGAAGAGAATGCTCATCAGGCTGCAGCACTTTATAAGTGCCCAGGTTCAACATTCTAAAAAAAATGGATTGTCACTGAACCCTCAAAAACAAATATAATGATGATTGAAGATAAATTAAAAAAAAGAAAATTTGAGAGGAAATTGGTAAGTTATTGGTGGAAACTTCTGAGGAATATGTATATTTGGGTTTATTGATTAATTGTAGCTTATCTAGATCAGCATTACCAAGGTCAATTATAAGAAGAGTAATGAAGAAATCTGGCTTAATCAAATCATTCATTTCCTCAAGCGGCAAGGGTATTTTTTGGAAAGATTCTTAACCCTCTATAAAACATATAGTGCCAAGTATACATTATGGCTTGGAAGTATTTGGGGAAAAGGAGGTGATCTGGCTCCAGAAGATTGAGGGAAAGCATTGAAAAATACTCTTGATTACTGCAAAGTGGGTTAATGGAATCAATCTGATGTGAAATACGGCTTACCTCTTCAACAACCCTATGGAGAGTGCTGAGAAGTTCATTGTATTTGAAAATGCATGACCAAAATAATGTACAATGTTGATGGGTGTCATAAAACCTCCTGTGGCAATCCTTCATTTTATTGAGGACGTGTATATGTTTTTTGATTGGATTGTTTTTAAAGTGAAATTCTCTTTTAACCTGTGGGTCATTGATTGACAGATGAAATTTAAAGCTATGCAATGGGATACAGCAATGTTATTGCAGAAATGATCTATCAAGTCTAAATATCAAATGTATTGAAGGCAATGGTTTCCTTTTCCTTGCCCATTTTCGTATATTGTAAAAACACAATGTGTTTCTTTAAGGAGGTTGATAATTAATTTACTAGAAACCTTAAAAAATATTGTCAAATGGAAAGAAATCCCATATGAGGACCATAAATGTAGACCGTGCATTGGAGCTGTAGAGACCCTCAGTCATATTTTGACAGGTTGTCCCATGCTTTAAGAAAGGTATGTTAAAGGATATCAATTAGTGATTGTAGATCTATTAATTCTGACCAATTTCGAAGAGGTATGTATTCAGGAGAGCCTCTGAGTATGATAGCTGCAGCGTATTTCATATGGAAACAATTTAAAATATCATTATATAGGTAGTTTTAAAGTTTTCTCAGAGTTTGTAATAAGGTTTTTCTTTATGATGGTTTTAACACTGGTTTGCTGATCTAATTAAGTAGACTTCTGTTAAAGAATGTATTATTAATTGATAATGTTGCACTGTGTATATGCTATATGAAATTTATTTATTGTCTGAATTTCATGTTAATTAATTTTGATGAACGAATTACTTTTTCATTAGGTGTATAAGGTTTGTTGAATAATCAAATTGCACTTTAAATAAATAAGAACTCAAACAAAATACAAGTTGAATTAATAACATGCAAGTCTACTTTAACATTTTTTTGTCAATTTTTGTAATGATACCCAGAAACAATTGAACAATTACATACATATATTCATATCATATTTTTAAGAAGATTTTATTTATGTAAAATAGTTTTTTTGAAAATGACCAAGTAAAGTTTCCCAACATTATAATATGAATATTTACATGTGCTTGTTGCATGTTTCAAAATGCTATTATACATAAATAAAATCTAATTCGAATTTTGATTATTAATTACACTTTTTGGATTTTATTTTTATTTGACTATGTTCTTGTTAACATTGGAGATAAGGGACATATTACAGGGGTGATGTGGAGGCTGGCACAAATATTAAATGTACTTTTTCACAAATATGAATAACTTACATTTTACATAACATAAAAACAAAACACAATTACAGCAATCATTAACCCATTTCAATTTAAAAACATGTAACACAAAATCATTTACAAAATGTAATGGTATTAAAAAAATATGAACAAATACAAAACTGTACAACAAACGGTATACACTATTTAATCTTAATATGAAAAAAAATAATGAAACAAATTGCATGTTCCAAATGTATATTATTTTAATATGAATTGCATGCAAGTCTACTTTTACATACTTCCTCAATTTCTGGCAATGTTCAGAAGGATACCGAGAAATAATTGAACAAATACATACAAGTATTTATATTATAACTTGGAAAACCTTTAATTGATATGTTTCTAAAATCTACTTTACATAACCGATATCTAATAGGAATTTTTCGAAATGTAAAAGGTTTTTTTACCTCCTTTTCAAAGGTTCTTATTAACAATGGTGTTAAGGGACAGCCTTAAAGGGGGATGTGGAGGCTGTCACTAAAAGTAAATGCAATTTTTCTCAAAACATAATTCTTTAGATCTGACAAAACTACATAAACAAAACAATTACCACACACATTCATACTTTTTAATTAAGTACATTATAATACATACTAATTTACAAAATATAATAGTACTTTAAAACATTTTACAATTACAAACCCTTAACAGACTGAGAATTATTTTAAATAAATCTTTACAAAAGGGTTAAGGTTAAATCAACAAAAACTCTACAAACATTGGAAATAATAACGTTAAGGTAACAACAGAAAAATATTTTATCAATACATTTATAAAAACATTATATTAAATTCACAAATCATGGTAACTCACTCTGAAACCTAAATGCATCAAATATGGTTATATAAAAAACAAAATTATACACATACAAACAATACGTTTTTTTAAATGTAAATGTATGATATGATATGGTATGGCAACACTAAATAAATGTGCACCATTAATACATAATAAAAATAACTACAACATACATTTATTCTACACAAATACTGTGTAATTGAAAACAATATATACATATAATTCAACTACAACACTAAAATACTCAGCAGATACTTTACACAAAAAGTAACTTTAACATCTAAATAAAAAAACCCTATACTGAGAAACGTTCAAATGTTATAATGTGCATTATAACCATAGCCGGTCTTTGCCTCAGGCAGCTCAGGCGGCTGCCTGACGTCAGTCAGCTTCTAGGGGCCGCTGCACCAGCAGTCCGCAGTGCCAGTGTTCGTTTCCTAACATTATAAAAGTGAATGTGTCTGTTCACTTTTATAATGTTAGGAAACTAACGTGTTACTCCTGTATTCTATCACTGGCACTGCTGCAGGCTGCAACCTCGGCCCTCAGGCAGGGCAGTGCTAGAATACATGTGTAACACGTTTGTTTCCTAACATTATAAAAGTGAATGAGTCTGTTCATTTTTATAATGTTAGGAAACAAACGTGATACACATATATTCTACCACTGGCACTGCTGCAGGCTGCAGCCTCGGCCCGCAGGTAGGGCAGTGCTAGCATACACATGCAACACGTTAATTTCCTAACATTATAAAAGTGAATGTGCCTGTTCATTTTTATAATGTTAGGAAACAAACGTGTTACACATGTATTCTACCACTGGCACTGCTGCAAGCTGCAGCCTCGGCCCTTGGCCAGGGCAGGGCAGGGCAATTGGCAAATAAATTAGCAACATTTGTTGCTTTATTCAATTCCCCCGGCCCCATGTGGTGCCATGTGGTGCCGGCGCCGCTGGCGCCAGCCAGGGCCATGGACGCACGTGCGGCGTGCCCTCCTCCAGGCTATGCTCGTGCACTGACACTGACAGTGAAGTGAGGATTTATTGAGGCTGGCTGGTGTTGTCGGCCCCGGCCAGCAGTAACTACAGCCTGCCGAGGCAAGCACACTTCTTTCCTCCTGCTCCCGTCCTCGCAGGTGAGGCCTATTGCTGAATAGGCGTTTCATTTATTTTAAAATGGTATTGGGCCAACCAAGAACGGCCTCTGAGGGTCACAACGCTAGACACTTTTGTCAAGGCCCAAGTAGTCATGAAAAAGGAAGCGAGCATTGGTGGTGGACTCTCCTCAGGAGATCAAAGGGCTGGTTCATGGAAGACCTGGGTAGAGTGTCACCGTCAGCGGATCTTAGACAGTTGCAAGTTCCAGCGGGATTGGTTTGGTCCGTCCGTCGGCCTTTCGTCCCTGGCCGGGCCAAAATCACTTCCGGTTTGGGAGTTACTATCACCCTCTAGTTCCCGTTTTGTCGTTGTGCTTCTTTTGTTTGGAATAGCAATCACGCTAGTCTAACAAGATAAACAAACACCTACACGAACGTGCCTTGCGAATGATGGTGTGAAGGATGGATACAGGCGCTGGACCAAAAGCCGAGCGAAGTCTGCACAGCAGCTGGCTAAGGAAAGTGACTCACCAACTACAGTAGAAACCGTCTCCATGGACGGTTGGCCTGTCTTCCATATAATGCAAATACCCAGACTTGCAGAATGCATGCTTCAATTTCTTTGTTCCAGTGGGGGTGGCAAGCTGTAGCATCAATTCATGCCCTTTAAAATACCCCACACAGTACAGCTTCTGATCTCCTTTAGCACAAACGCTGGGAAATGGCCATGACTAGCTAACACCACATTAATCAAAGCCAGGTCTCTAAAGAATGGTTCATGTTTTGGGGAATCACCTGCTCACACTTTCTATCGTGTGACCAACCAGGGCGTAAAAGATGTTTCAGAGCGTGGGGATCTTGATGCCACCCGTTTCTGCATTTGATACACCAGCAGCTAAACACACCCCGTGCAGGCAGCTCTTTCTGCATAGTCCATTTCTCTCGCAAACTTGGGACAATGTTCTTTACCATAATGGAGAATGTGAAAAAGCGCAGTCCTTCAAGGCTGCGGTTTGGGGGTGGAGGGCAAAGCGCACTACGCTTGGGGTACACTGGAGATGCTTCCCCTGATACCCGCAGTACTTCAAGTCCCTTGAAATGAAATTCTACTATACACTGCACAATGTGCACGGGCCGCTGTTACTCAAGCAGCACGCGACTAGTACTTTGCAAAAAGTATACTTAACGAGTCCCAAGAAAAGGTTGCCTTGCACCCTATAAGAATTTGATTGTTTTTGTTTTTATGTTGGGATGGTAGACATCATTTTTCTTTGCGATCTTACAGTTTCATGGTGCTATCAGGAGCGAAAATGAGTGATCACGAAGGAAACATTTAAGAATTTTGAGAGTTCACAAGCATGAGCCAAACAAACCCCAATACTCAAACTGCCATTTAACTACCGCGGTAATACATTGCAGTGTGTTTCAATGTAAAGTCCACATTGTAATGTCATAATTTTAGAACACCACCTCTCCAACATTTACATTGGGAGCTATGTTGAATTCTACATGCATGTCAACTCTCTGCATATGTTTAAAGTAGACTTTACCACTCACATGGAGTAGTGATTTTGTTTACGTGTGTCCCTCCTAACTATGTTTAAATTCCTGTGAAATATATAATGCAATACATATTGCATAAATACATGTATTTTAATGCTGATGTAGACGGGCTTGTAAAGCTATCGGTAGGTATGTTGCTGGTGCTTGTTCTTGGAGGTTCGAGTAACACTGTTCAAGACCAGTTCATCGCCTTTTAAGAGTGGCTAAATGTTTGAGGTCATATGAATGACATTAGTGTAGATCTGAAATTGTTGATTCTCTGACCTGAGTCACAGCAGCAAACTGGTCATTGTTATTAAAAATCAAGAGGAAAACTAACATAAACAGGCCTGTTCGGGTTTGACCCTCTTATTGCTGTTTTCTGAGGTTCATGGAATTCAGCAGATGCCAGCATTGACAATTATGTTAACTCATAGTCCCCACTACCGCTGCTCAGCCCATGACACATGCATGATATGATATGATATGGCATTTGTAACGCGCCTATACACAAGTGTTTCAAGGCGCGACGAGGCAGGGAGGGGGGAACAAGGGGAGACAGACAACGATCCTACTAGGCCAGGTGTCATTCAGATCGCGCAAGTGCATGGGTAGGGGGGGATGGGAAAAGTGCAAGGGGAAAGGGAGAGGGGAAAATGCAGTACAGGGTTAGTGATGAACAAGATAAATAATGAGGGCCAGCTGGTGGCAAGTGCAAGATAAGTGCATACAAGTGCTGGGAAGGGGGACTGTAGGGATACAGAGACAGTCCCGCAGTGCAGGGGTTGCAAGGAAGGCAGTGCAGGGGAGAGTGGCTGGGCCAAGGACCGAGATTGGTGAGTGGCCTGGTTGCTGATTCAGTACAGTTTCAGTGATTTAGCAGGGGAGAGGGGGAGAGAAAGCAGAAGCAAAGAGGAAGGTTTTGAGGTGCTTCCGGAGCCGGAGATGGTTCTCCTCAAGTTTCAGGGAGGCAGGAAGGCTGTTCTAGAGGGAGGCATGAGATCACAGGTCGGGGGTGGCGGGGCACCAACGATGCTTTCCGCCTGGGGTGCAATCTGGTGTAAGACCGGCCTGATATTTGACTTTATATAATATTTTCTATAAATGTATTGATACTAATATATGTGCTGTTACCTTAATGCTATTATATCTAATGTTTGAAGAGTTTACGTTTTTGTTTTTTTAACCCTAACTTTTAACTTGAACATAAAGAAAAGGCTTAATTTGGTGATCCCAAAAGTCATGTTTTAATGTACTGAACCAAACAAGGTGCATTTGGGGTGGAACGTTTCCCCTTGAGAAAATGTTTAAATGTTTAGAATAATGGGTTAAAATTATAACACTCATCATGTTCGCTTTACCCTTGATGGCAAGTATAAAGTAACAAATGCCATGCCACTGTAAGAATGAAAATGCATAGGCCAAGCTAGCCACATAATAATGCTTATCAAGTTTCATCATGTATATACCACTTAGATTTGCTTTACCCTTTGATGCTCGGAAAATGTGCATCAAGGGCAAAGCAAACCTAGGTATTATTATGTGACTGGACTGGCCTTGGCCACTCTATCCACAAAATAACACTTCATGTATCATGCTTGCTTTACCCATGATGCACAATAAGGGTAAATCAAATAAGAAGGCCATTCCTCAGCAGCCCCTACCCTCAACTGTAGGGTCTACACTAATTAGGTCTGCAAAATGTAGGGGAGGGAATGAAAAACACACACTCGCACATCAACACTCTCACCTGTGCATTCGCTCTTTATTCATAAAACTCCCAAGATGCATACATTCATAAAAACAAACTCACCAACATGCATGCAAACAATACATACATGCATACATACATACACATTACATTAACAAGACACTTTACTTACCTGCATGCATCCTCCATACAAGCTGTGCCACCAAGGAGTACCGGAGGACCCTCCTTTCTGGTATGTGAAGGTGCTGACTCCTCTCCTGTCAGTCAGAATGTCTACACTGCTAGTGGAATAATGTGAGGTGGTGGGGCCAGGCTTCTGACGCTGCACCACCTTTCATTATTGTGCATTACATTTGTTTGTGGAGTACAAATGAAAAACCATAATTGTGCATCAGAGGGAGGTCACACAATTCTTCCATGTAACTAATGTACACAGGGGACTGTGCTGCCTTCCACTAAGGAAAGGGGTAGCACTCCCTGCCCCAAAGTTGTAGGCCTCCAATAGTTTCCACACTTTTAACTAGACAATGTATCTCTACAGAGAAACACTCTGGCAAAAGCTCCTGGTTTCTATATCTTGCACTTTTCAGACAAAGGACAAAGGGCATACCCACTGTTAATGGAACAAGCAGCCACACTGAGGATACAATTAGTCTCAGAAATCGTTCTTATATGTCTTGAACATGAATATGGATACATTTGAGTACCACATTTACACAAGTTGATCTGTTTGTTTATCATTGTCTCACACACATATTTTCCTAGTGGTGTAATACAGGACCATGAACCATCCAACATGTCTCACACACAAAAAAAACAATCCAAAAGAGAAATCACAAACATACACTGGTGACATGTGATGGCTCTCTGTACAATCATAACACAGGTATGGTTCTCTTAAAAATCATACCCAGTCACACACACATTTAGTATATTTGTTTGTGAACTGATGTGCCTATCTCATGCTTGCATCCCACCCAGCTTTTGTTTCTTCAACCGCTGGTGCTGCTTGTGAATATCATTTTATTTTGCCTGTTTGCAATGCTGACAATAGCAGCCAGCAGACGGGCAGAGGGACTAATTCACAGAAGTGTTCTATAATGGCAAAAACCCATCGGAAATCGCTCTGTGAATAGGGGACACAGGGTTGCAGACAAGTGGGTGCAGGCCCCGGCCAGTCATTTCTGATGTGAAGAAGCTTTAGTGATAGAAATACATATTTTTTTTTATCTAAGGTACTATCTAGCACTTATGGATTACATGAATAATGATTTTATTATTAAAATGTATTTTTGATAACCTAAAACTGCACTACTCAGGAATATGATTTTTTTTTTTTTATTCTCCCAACTTCATAAAATGAGGAGCAAAATACAGTTGCCTCAAATTTGTTTCTGGCCTGTAGCCTTGGTTATAAGCTGTGTGTTGGTAAGGAGTCAAGGTTAAGATTGGGTAGCTATCACATTACTTTTGCATGAAGGTCTTATTTTTGTTGTAAACATTGTTGCTACTTAAAGCTTTGTTAAAGACAGAAAACAGCAATGATTCCTTGATAACACAGGAACAAAATGAGAGATTCTGGGCCTAATTGACAAAGCATTTTTTAACAGATTTTCCCATTGGAAAATGCTTTTTGAAAATCAGGCTTCTTGAGTATTTGTAGGTCTAATATGTTGTTTAAGTCTCCCCTCACTCCCTGTAACCCAATGAACACTGATAATCATCATATTGCCAAAGAGCCTATAGGATCCCAAGAGTCAATGGATCTTCCAAGAAGTGTTCATTTTACTCGGACTATGCAGAGGTAATTCAAAGAGACCTGTTTTTTTACAGGAAATTTGATCACATTAAGCTATTTTCCACCCAGGCTCAGCAATCCTGCATTGCTGTTTAGCTGTTTATTTCATCTGAAGAATAAAGCTTTGCATAAGTGGAAATCTGCTGTTACCAAGGATCACGTTTGTACCAAGTGCCACTGCAGTCACTGGTCATTGGTTAGCTCCATATACAATGGAATGTTTTTTATATTACTTTAGTCATGCCATGCATTTGCCTGTCACATTATTTAATGTATGCTTTTGGTTGTGATTAGGAAAAGACTGGATTTAGGGGGTAATTCATAGAATTTAGCGCACAAGTGGCGCACGCGGCTGGTGCACAGTGTGCGCGTGTGAATCTCTGCACCAGCCGCGTGCGTTAAAATCCATTTCCGCGCACAGCGTATTCATGGATTTTAAGTACCAAAACCAGCCGTGGCGCACAGTGGCACAGCGACCCTGCAGCAGCGCCAGTTACGCCCCCAAGAACACCCCTCGCGCAGGGTAATGTCATCAAAATCCCCAATCCAGTGCAAAGGGCTGCGCTAACCGTGTACCGGCACGGCAAGTGGGGAACGTGTATTACTGGGGTTCATAGGAAGTTTCACACGTGATTGGCACTGTGAGAGTGGGGTATGTGTATTACTGGTGTTCGTGGGAAGTTTCACACGTGAAAGGGCCTGTGAGAGTGGGGTACGTGTATTTTGGGGGTGCGCGGGAAGTTTCACACGTGATTGGCCCTGTGCGAGTGGGGTACGTGTATTACTGGGGTTCGCGGGAAGTTTCACACGTGATTGGCCCTGTGCGAGTGGGGTACGTGTATTACTGGGGTTTGCGGGAGATTTTACACGTGATTGGCCCTGTGCGAGTGGGGTATGTGTATTTCGGGGGTGCGTGGGAAGTTTCACACGCGATTGGCCCTGTGCAAGTGGGGTACGTGCATTTCGAGGGTGCGTGGGACGTTTCACACGCGAAAGGGCCTGGGCGAGTCGGGTACGTGTATTACTGGGGTTCACAGGAAGTTTCACACGCGAAAGGGCCTGTGCGAGTGGGGTACGTGTATTACTGGGGTTCACGGGAAGTTTCAAACGCGATTGGCCCTGTGCGAGTGGGGTACGTGTATTTTGCGGGTGCGCACGAAGTTTCACATGCGAAAGGGCCTGTGCGAGTGGGGTACGTGTATCACTGGGGTTTGTGGGAAGTTTCACATGCGAAAGGGCCTGTGCGAGTGGGATACGTGTATAACTCATACACATGAGCAATTCCACAGCCATATCACAACAGCCGGCACCATCCATACACATACAAAAGCATGAGCATCCAAAGGTGAGCCAGACATCACATTAAACACAGGGAGTGCGGTAGACATGCACACATGCCACCACACTTACATGCATGTCTACATCTCCTCCAACTGTTGCAGTGATGAGATCGCCATACATGTCAGATCTGCCATATCAGTGTAACATGCATCCATGGTGCATCACAGTTGCACACTTGTCAAGTACACACACATGCACATGTACACAGTGCAGATACATGCATTAGGAACCACCATTCATGCCACAACCATGCCAATGTACATACACAGAAATTCAAACGTGTGCTCCCACACCTGCATTTGTCCAGCATGCTTACCAACACATACACCATCAATGTGTCTCACACATGAGAGGACACACATGTGGCAGCCTCACGCCCATGTTCATACACATCCCTACATGGCCCTACAAAAACACATGTGCAACCTGCACACTACTGGCACACCATGACACGCACAGCGTCCAATCACTCTGCATGTACACTTACCGCTCGACTCCAGATGGGTCTGCCTCTCAAGGATCTGGACATAGAGCGCTGGATATATGTTTTCCAGGACCCTCATTTGGTGGTCCGACAGCTGGCCTCGGCACCCCTCGGCATCCGCTGCCTTTGCGAGGTGCCGCGCCTTGTTGAGGGTCTTGGACCTGAAGTCCTCCCAATGCTTCTTGACATGATGTAAGTCGCGGACTGCCACCACCCCCCCTCGTTGATGGCAGTCATGATGTCCATCCAGATCCTGGTCCGTCCTTCATTGTAGGCGCGCAAACTTCCAAAGAGGGCATCATACTGCCCCAGTACTTGCTCCACCAGGACACCAACTTCCCTGGCACTGAAGCTGGTGGCCGTCTGCCTCTCTGGCTGGGGGTTGCCAGTGCTGCCCGATGGTGTTCTGCTGGACATGGCAACCCTAGAGGCAGCAGTGGGTGGGCAACTGGGTCCTGGGGCTGGTCTGTGGAGCGATGGAATCCCAGTCAGGAGTCTTCAGTTCCAGCAGGGGTGGTCACAGCAACTGCACCCCTGGCAGACGTGCAGGCAGCAAATGGCAGGGCACGTGGGCAGCAGGCAGTCAGGCAGCAGCAGATTGCAGTTGGGAGCGTGCTCGGGGTTCTGGGGGGCAGTAATTCGGCCTTCTGGGCAGGAGTGTGGTCTTCCGTGTGTTTTCGCGTGGCCAGCTTCATACTGAGTGATTTGGCATGTGAAAAAATTGCACGTCAGCGTCTAATTGGAGGAAAGGCCTTTAGCGCGTAAGCGCGTAAGCGTGTCAGCACACGTACGCGTTTTCATTGGACCAAAGGCCCTTAGCGCGTAAGCGCGTACACACGCAAGCGTTTCGCTCGTGACGTGGGCATAGTGGTTCAGCACGCCTGAAAAAACTGCACGTCCACGTGTGAATGTGTGTAATCCGAGGAAAGGGCATATGCGCGTAAGTGATGTGACGTGCGCGGGCCTTTCCCTTAGCACGGGTTAAAGGTGAGCGGGGCCAGCAGTTCGCTGGTCGTGCCTTTCATGGAGACCGACGTGTGTAGCTGCTTCGTGTTGTTTCTCGCGCCATCACATCTTCACAGCGATCGAGGACGTATCTCTTCTTTTGGCGGGGTATTGGCTACATGTGTTTTTCTGCATCGCGCTAGTCAGGCGGTGAGTCGCGCACGCTATTTTTCCCAATGCGGGTGCCCCTGTGTATCGCACCCATTTTCGAGGTCATAGTAGCCTGGGTGCCACCGCGTACTGCGGGAGGTTGATTCCACGCACATAGGCTGCAGGGTTGCGTGCACGGTATTACTGCAGTTTTGGGGTGCCTGAGCATAGCGTGACCCGTCACTGCATCACCGGGGTCACATACAGCCTTGCAGGTGCAGTGGGGCTGTTAACATCTTGCATCCCACCCCCTTCACCCCAATTGCCCAGGTCAATTGTGATGTACACCTCCCATTGGCACTACTCCATCTGTGCCGGCACTACTCCATCTGTGCCATGGTTGGGAGGCCACCAAAGGTGAGGGGCACCTCAGCTGGGCGTACTCCTCGTGGCGGGCGTGGTCAGGGACGTGGCCAGGATGACCAGGGAGTAGGGGGACTCCAGGGTGTCCAGGGTGGCCGCAGAGGGGGAAGAGGCAGGGCACCACTTGAGCATAATGTTGTGCCATGTGTCAGTGCAGTCATGCCACCACCCTCTGTGGTTCTGGGAGATGCAGCTTCTGCATCTGGCACTCGTGCCCGTGTGACCCGGCATTCCATTTCATCGACTGCCACAGGCCCAAGGGAAGTGGTAGCTGCAGGTGCAGCTGTGGACACCACCACCCAGGCTCAATGTCTGCCAATGCAGGCTGCGTTGGCAATTGAAGAGCCCTTGGAAGATTTCCAACAGGCCCGGAGGGAAACCGTAGGGGCACGCAGGGCTGCCCTGACCAAGACACGTGTCCCTGGGGCAGTAATGTCATCTGCTGCCCAGAACAGCCGGGTATTGGTAAGTACAGGGGCAGATGCAGCCAACAACACCCCGGTTGTGAGTCTGCCAACCAGGACAGTCGCGGTCAATGACCCTGCCACAGCGGATGTTGCTGCGCAGGGTCCATTAGAGGGCACCCAGCTGCCTGTGACACAAGTCAGCCTTTTGGTCGTCCCACCACCCGCCACTCCCTTGGCTCAATCCACCGGTCCCACTGGCCATACTGATCAGGGCGGCATCAGCCAGCCAGGGTCTGCACCACAATCCAAGCGGAGGAAGGTTGCACCTGCAGCAAGGGCTGGGACCACACACACAGCCACAACCTCCTGCACGTCGAGGAAGAAGCCTTTCTGCAACCAGGAACTGGACTAACTCATGGACTACGTGCAGGACCACAGCCGTGACATGCTAGTGGGTGCTAATTGTCAGACTACAGCTGCCCACCGTGATACCCACTGGAAGCAAGTTGCGGAAGATGTGAGTGCATTCGACCATGAGGTGCGCACGGCGCAAGAGTGCAAAAAGCGTTGGAATGACCTCAAACGCAGCGCTAAGGCTAAGCGTGCCTCAAATTACAACTTGACTCTGGTGACTGGCGATGGGCCTGCACCAGAGGAGGAAGACCTCACTCCACATGAGTCACTCGTTGCGGAGTTCATACCATCAGAATCGGTCGAAGGAGTGGGAGAGATGCCGGACTTTGATGCACAGTCCAGTGATTGTTGATGCGTGTTTGTCGAGGACGTGTGTGTTTTACTTGTGTGATGTGATGTGCATGACTGCCACTACATGTCACGTGTACATGGTTATGATGTGTGAGTAATGCAATGCTTCCCTGATGCATGTCTACTCTGCTGGATGGTGGACATGTGGAGCAGATGGGGACTGTCCACATCACCACTTTTGCATCCTACTCACATGCTGGTTACCAGTTTGCCCCTCCGGTCCATGTTCCAGCTCACTGGCACTTCTGCATGTAGCGTGGGGTGAGCTTCCTTTCAGCCCAGGAACTATGCATAGCATGACTGACGTGCATGTGTACTCAGCCTGCAACGGGGAACCCAATGTAGGCATGCTCCCTTGCCCCTCAACCCCCTGCTCTGCACCCCAATTCCATTTTAGCACTGGTCTGCCACAATATTGCCGTTGGATACTTCCCTGTTCATGCCTCCTGTGTACATGCTAACATCCAGCGGCCAATGTGCCAGACATATCCATTATGGTACATCCTTAGTACTTGATGCAGGGTGTCTCACTTGGACTGTGCAGAGGTCAGATGCCCCGCAGAGACGTGAGTGCCCATTCATGCTCCATGTGCATTCCACGCATGCTCATATGTGTCCATGAATGGATGATGACTGTAATACAAGTCCAGGATGACCTAAATTGCATGGCATTTCATCTGCCTTCCCATGTCAACTGTGGCTCAGTACTGCGTTGCAAACATATTTAGGGTCTGACAATCTGTGAGGGTCACAGGCCTCAGCCTGTTTAAAGGTCAATGACTCTGTCCAACTGGTGTAGTGTCTTCTTCACACGTGGGTGGACTCCAGAGGTTTCATCATGTGTCCTGCTTACTGTCCCATCATCATTTGCAGTATTGTCACTTGACTCACATGAAGCTGTTGATGCTAGTCAACACTGTCTGTCAATACACAGGTCTATGCTCAGCCTTTTGATACCATGCTAGGCATCCCTGCTTTTGCACTTGGGTGGAGGGGTGCTTTGCTTGTAGATATGCTACCCATTGAATGCACATTGCACGTGATGCCTGAAGTTGAACTGGCACTGCCTTCACATTTTCTGACACACACCATGGAGTCCTTGTACATGTAGGTAGTGAGTAACATACATATTCACTGCACTGCATAGACCCACTTCAGTGCAAACTGCCACCTTTCAACAGGTCTAATCACAGAAGCAAATTCAAGTTGACCCAGTATGCATGCCAGGTGCTATTTTGTGTGTCACATGTCTGCCTGATGTGTTTGTTGTCAGTGTGCGTGTGTGTTGTAGGCTTCTAACATGTGTAATTACCTTTTTTCTCTATATTTTTTAGATGATGACGCAATGGAGCCGGAGGATGGCGTTGTCATGCCAGGCACAGGGTTGTTATCACTTCAACAACCCGGCACAAGTGGGGGTCGTGGGGTGGTAGGCCACGAAAACCCCCAAGTGCTACAGTCTATCTTGTCTCTGGCTGCCTATGAGTCCAGCCCTGAAGAACACTGTGACGACCATGTTGAGTTAGATGAGCATCAGGTCCATATGCCAGGGGTGAGTGATTCTGATGTGGACACTTCTCTGTCCGCGACACCTGCACTGAGGGGTCAGACAGTCTTGGAACCTCCACCCATGGTGGATCGGGATGCAGGGTCACCCTCCACACCAGTCACTGATGTGCCTGGGACATCACATCGACGGGGGCATGTAGTCGTGCAGCCGCGGGCGGTGCCAACACAACGAGAACACACGGTCCTTGGGTCCCGCTGTAACGCTCACCTGATTCCCGTAGAGGCGCCGGTCTTGACTGGGCGTATACCGTATCTGCAAAGGTGATGTGTAACACACTGCTGGCTCTTTGGGCTGGACCTCTGTGCACTGTATGTCTGACTTGAAGGGTAAGATGTCTGCAGATAGAAAATATGGGATTAAGGAACTGGGTTATTGAATGTCTCTCTCTTCTTCCCTTTCTCTTCTCCTGTAGAACCCCAAAGGTTAACGCTCTCACCTTAGGTAAGTGAACGCCGTGCTCTCCATCTGCCTCGGGGCAGGGTGCTGTAACCAGTTTCTTCACTGGATAAGGGGAGCAGGCCTCTTGACTTCAGAGGACTGCTGTCCGTCGTTTACTGCACGAACGGTAAGTTTCGAGTAATTCTAATGTCTTTAAAGTCTTTAGTAATGATGTTTCTGGTTTTGCAGGGTTCCGGCGATGGCGGATGACTGGCTGAAGTGAGTTGAAGATGGAGCCCGTGTGAATAGAAGCGCCTGGAAGCACGTAAGTAAGCGCTTGTTGCCTGCTTCACGATGCGCTCTAACTGTCTTTTTATTTTGCAGGTACAAGTTCGGAGCGGCTGCAGGGTGCCGGAATACCCACTGGGTTAGATGTGGAAAGGAGTAATGGCACGTGAGTATTAAAGTTCCCCAATGTCTTTAAACGCACCTTGTTTTGTCTTTCAGATGCGGGATGCAGCGCCGAAGGCCTCCGGAGCGTGCGAAGAGTTGGTAAGCTTTTGTCTTTCAGATGCCGGAATGCAGCGCGAGGCGTTGGTGACAGCCGATGGACCAGGTAAGTGAAGAGCTGTCACTGAAGACCGTAATGCTAACCTGTTCTTTCTTGTCTTTATAGGTGTTGCTGAAGACTGGATTCAGGATGGTAAGCCTTTTTCCTTAGGCCCAGGATCAGATGCAGAAGACACGATGAGCGTTCTGCTGCAGAGGATGCAGAATAACGCAAAGCAAGATTCATCCATCGGGTGTGGTTTAAATAGCCTCCTGTAGTGCTTAGGTGTCTCCTTCCACAGCCACGCCTAGGTAAGAAAAGAGTTCCTGCTTTCCAGAAGAGTTCCAGTGTTCTGAACCTAGGGAGTGGCTCCTGCCCCACCCAACAGGAAAAGTAGTTCCAAACAGAAGAGGATCAGAGGCTCAACTGGCAGGCAAGTAAGCAGCATGGTCTGCTGCAGGTAAGTCCACCCAAGCATTATGAGCCCGGCGCTTCCAGCGCTGGGACTGGGCATATTTATGAGCCTGGTGCCACTGGCGCCAGGACTGGGTCCAAAAGGTCCCAATTGGGACTGGTCGGCGCTCGGAACCTGGGTTATGGATCTGCTTCTAAGGGAGTTGGGAAAACCCTGACCTTTTGGAAGCAGAGATCATGACAGTACCCCCCCTCAAGGCCCCTCCCAAACCGGGCTTCTCCGGGGGTTTTGGCTTGTCAGGAAATGTTCGGTGAAATCTTTTGATTAGGCGAGGAGCGTGGACATATTCAGCAGGTTCCCAGGATCTCTCTTGGGGGCCGTAGCCTTTCCAGTCAATTAGGTAAAATAGTTTAGATTTGGAGATCTTGGAGTCCAGAATGCTTTTGACTTCAAACTCGAATTCTCCATCAACTAGGATAGGTTTTGGAGATTTAGTTAGTCGGGTTTGAGGTTGTACGGGTTTTAATAGAGAGACGTGGAAGACCGGATGTATCTTCATGTGCGGGGGCAAGTCCAACTTGACCGCTACTGGGTTTACTATGGTAGTGATGGAATAGGGACCAAGGTATCTTGGGTTGAATGTGCGTGGCCCTTTTAGAGGTAGATATTTGGTGGATAACCAGACTTGATCCCCTACTTGATATTGAGGGGCTTCCTTCCGATGTTGATCTGCTCCTTTCTTGTATTGTTCTTTAGCCCTTTGAAGGTGAGAAACAGCTTCCTTAAAGGCTTGGGTGATTGTAGAATGCAGGTAGTCTACTGCTGGTGTTTCAAGATCTTGGAGGGGATCCAACTCCGAGGTTCGAGGGTGACTGCCGTACAAAAGAAAAAACGGGGTTTTCCCAGTTCCCGAATGGACAGAGTTATTGTAGGCATATTCGGCTATCCAAAGGATGTCTTTCCAAGTTTTTTCAGTTTGTTGCAGCATGCAGCGTAAATACTGTTCCAGAGTTTGATTGGTCCTCTCGGTTTGTCCGTCGGTCTGAGGGTGGTGACTGGTCGATAGTCTCACATCAATTTGAGCCGACCGACAGCAACTTCGCCAAAAATGAGAAATAAATTGACTACCTCGATCCGAAATTAGAACCGAAGGAAAACCGTGCAGTCGGACGATGTTTTCGAGAAATTCTCGGGCCAGAGTTGCTGCTGTTGGCAAGCCTTTGAGCGGAATGAAATGCGCCATCTTGGAGAATAAGTCCACGATTACTAGAATCGTATTGTATCCGGAGCATGGAGGTAGATCGGTGATGAAGTCCATAGAAAGCGTATGCCAAGGGCGAGGTGGGATGTCAATAGGGCGTAAGAGGCCTGCTGGTCTTTCCTTTTGACTCTTGTTTTGGGCGCATACTCCACAGGACATTATAAAGTCTCTGATATCTTTTTTCCAAGACGGCCACCAGAAGTAGCGCTTGATCTTTTCTGAGGTCTTGGCCATACCGGGATGTCCTTCCATTAAAGAATCGTGATAACAAGAGATTACTTTTTTCTGTAAATCTGTGCTGGGTAGGTATAATCGTTCTTGGAAATACAATAAGTTGTCCTTTACTGCAAAGTCCTTTCCCTGCAGATGCCAATTCTGTATGTCTGCTGGAGTTACAAGTTGCCTGGCCTTATCCTTAACTTCCTCTATGGATTCTGTGGCGATTACACCCAGAATTCTTTGTTCGGGAATGATTGGTACAGGTTTAGGGTTGATCAAGTGTTCTTCCACTCCCATCCGAGAAAGGGCATCAGCTTTACCGTTCTTTGTACCAGGTCGATAGGTAATTATGAAGTCAAACTCGGCAAAGAATAATGCCCAACGGAGTTGTCTAGAGGATTGGGCTTTTGCGGTTTTCAAATATTGCAGGTTTCGGTGATCCGTAATCACAGTAACGGTGTGTCGGGCCCCCAGCAGATAATGCCGCCAAGCCTTGAAAGGCAGACTTGATAGCCAGAAGTTCCTTGTCAGTAATCGTGTAATTGATTTCAGGAGGCGAGAATTTGCGGGACCAAAATGCCACGGGATGCAACTGATTGGTTACCGGGTCCTTTTGTGATAGAACTGTCCCCATGGCAAGGCTTGCAGCATCAGTTTCCACGATGTAGGGGAGTTCGGGGCGAGGGTGTTTTAAGATTGGTGCAGAGATAAATTTAGTCTTCAAATCCTGGAAAGCTTGTTCTGCCTCGGTAGACCATTCAAAACATTTGTTTTTCTTTAACAAGGCAGTGATGGGCTGGACTATTCGAGAGAATTCGGGGATAAACCTGCGGTAAAAGTTAGCGAAGCCTAACATGCTTTGCACACATTTTACGGAGGATGGTGATGGCCATTTGAGAACTGCATCGACCTTCTTTGAATCCATACGCACTCCGCCAGGTGATAATATGAATCCCAAGAATTCAACTTCAGTTACGTTGAAAACACATTTTTCCAACTTAGCGAAAAGTTTGTGTTGACGCAATCTTTCGAGGACCATTTTCACGTGTTTCCGATGTTCAGATTCCGATGAAGAATAAACGAGGATGTCGTCAATGTAAACAACAACACACACATCTATGAGCTCTCTGAGGACATCGTTCATAAAATATTGAAAGGCGGCCGGGGCATTGCAAAGTCCGAAGGGCATGACCTGATATTCAAATAGTCCATACTTTGTGCGGAAGGCCGTCTTCCATTCATCGCCCTCTTTTACTCATACCAAGTGGTAAGCTCCTCTAAGATCCAGCTTTGAATATATGCATGCTTTTCTGACTTGGTCCAGGAGTTCAGGGATCAAAGGTAACGGATATCTATTCTTAACGGTGATCTGGTTCAGGGAGCGATAATCTATACAAGTTCTAAGGTCTCCTTCCTTTTTTGGAACGAAGAACAAAGCTGAAGAAGCAGGGGACTTGGAAGGACGAATAAACCCATTTGCCAGGTATTGATCCAGGTATTGTCGAAGGTGAAGGTTCTCAGGCTCGGTGAGGGCATAAATTCTACTACAAGGAGGAGTAGATCCAGGTATCAGGTCTATCTGGCAGTCATAAGACCTATGAGGAGGTAGAGAGTTAGCCTGATCCTTCCGGAAAACATCTTGGTATTCTAGGTATTCGGGAGGTAACTGGGGAGTCTCTGAAGAAATTGCTGCCAGTGCAACACCAGGTGGAGGGTGACAAGTAGAGACACATTCTGGAAACTGGACTGTTCTTGCTCGCCAATCGATCAGAGGATTGTGTTTTTCTAACCAAGGTATTCCTAGAATAATCTGAAACTGAGGGGCCTTGATCACATCGAACACGATCTTCTCATGGTGTCCATCTTGACTTACTAGCGTCACCTCTTGAGTGGTATGCGTTACTGGCCCGGAGGCTATCTCCGTACCTCCACCGTAGTAATGACGTCCTTAACAGCCTTGGGACAAAGAGTTAGATTCATCCTCAAAACCATTTCATGATCCACATAATTGCCGATGGCACCGCTGTCGACGTAAGCTTCAATTGCATGTAATCGATCCGGATTATCAGGGCTAATGAGGACCATAGGTATCACGAAATGCGAGGTCACGGAACTGGTTTTCACACTCGGCAAGAGGACCTCTATTCTTATCGGGCGAGGTCGTTTCCCTGCTCAGAGTTTGTAACTTTGGTAACTGCAGCTCCTACTGCCTTCTTGGCAGGTTTCACCGGACAGTCTCGAAGAAAGTGCCCTGAGTTTCCGCAATAGAGGCATAATTGCAACTGTTTTCTCCTTTCCCGCTCCTTTTGTGTTAGAGGACCTTTCAGACCCCCTATTTGCATGGGTTCCCCGGGGTCTACTCCTTTGGAAGGAGTTGGCGGTTTGGAAAATACTCGAGCATCAAACTTGGAACGATCGGCCTTCCTGTTCTGCAGTCTGTGATCTATTTGAACGACTAAGTCTATATGGTCCGAACAATCTTGTGGGGGATTCACTACTTGGGCTAACACATCTTTGAGCTCTCCACGTAGACCTCTATAAAACAGCGTAATCCTTTTCTCCTCAGGCCATTGAGTTTCCACTATCAGTCTGTTGAAAGACGCAATATAAGCCAAAAGGTCTTGATTACCTTGTCGCAACAAAAGAAGCTCATTGTCCAAGGCCTGCCCCTGTGAATGTCTTGCGAACAGTTTTTCCATACTGAGCTGAAAAGCTTGAAAATCATGGAGGACCGGATCATCTTGATTTACTAGAGGGATCGACCAGTCTGCCGCATTGCCACTAAGGTACGAAAGCACGAAAGCTACTTTAGCTTGATCAGTTGGAAAGGCTGATGGCCGGCATAAGAAATGCAACCGGCACTGATTGATAAATACTGCAAACCTCTTTGGGTCACCAGAAAATCGTTCGGGCGGAGCCAGAGGTACATTCCCAGGTAGGTTGATCTGCACTGGATTATAGAGGATGTAGAAGGAAGATTTCCCCCAGATGCGGGTAACGGGGTCTGTCCGGCTTGTGACTGTAGCAATTGTCTAGCGAGATCATCTGTTCGCTCCTTGGAAATAATCAGTTCCCTTCTTAGAGCGTTCTTTTCCTGACGGGCTGCATGCACTTCTGCCCTTAGTTCCCCAAGTAACTGGGCTAGCTGGTCGGTATCCGAGGTTTCCATAGCGCCTGGACGGGAGTTTTGTGGTAGGCTTTGCGTTCTGTAATGCTCACCTGATTCCCGTAGAGGCGCCGGTCTTGACTGGGCGTATACCGTATCTGCAAAGGTGATGTGCAACACACGGCTGGCTCTTTGGGCTGGACCTCTGTGCACTGTATGTCTGACTTGAAGGGTAAGATGTCTGCAGATAGAAAATATGGGCTTAAGGAACTGGGTTATTGAATGTCTCTCTCTTCTTCCCTTTCTCTTCTCCTGTAGAACCCCAAAGGTTAACGCTCTCACCTTAGGTAAGTGAACGCCGTGCTCTCCATCTGCCTCGGGGCAGGGTGCTGTAACCAGTTTCTTCACTGGATAAGGGGAGCAGGCCTCTTGACTTCAGAGGACTGCTGTCCGTCGTTTACTGCACGAACGGTAAGTTTCGAGTAATTCTAATGTCTTTAAAGTCTTTAGTAATGATGTTTCTTGTTTTGCAGGGTTCCGGCGATGGCGGATGACGGGCTGAAGTGAGTTGAAGATGGAGCCCGTGTGAATAGAAGCGCCTGGAAGCACGTAAGTAAGCGCTTGTTGCCTGCTTCACGATGCGCTCTAACTGTCTTTTTATTTTGCAGGTACAAGTTCGGAGCGGCTGCAGGGTGCCGGAATACCCACTGGGTTAGATGTGGAAAGGAGTAATGGCACGTGAGTATTAAAGTTCCCCAATGTCTTTAAACGCACCTTGTTTTGTCTTTCAGATGCGGGATGCAGCGCCGAAGGCCTCCGGAGCGTGCGAAGAGTTGGTAAGCTTTTGTCTTTCAGATGCCGGAATGCAGCGCGAGGCGTTGGTGACAGCCGATGGACCAGGTAAGTGAAGAGCTGTCACTGAAGACCGTAATGCTAACCTGTTCTTTCTTGTCTTTATAGGTGTTGCTGAAGACTGGATTCAGGATGGTAAGCCTTTTTCCTTAGGCCCAGGATCAGATGCAGAAGACATGATGAGCGTTCTGCTGCAGAGGATGCAGAATAACGCAAAGCAAGATTCATCCATCGGGTGTGGTTTAAATAGCCTCCTGTAGTGCTTAGGTGTCTCCTTCCACAGCCACGCCTAGGTAAGAAAAGAGTTCCTGCTTACCAGAAGAGTTCCAGTGTTCTGAATCTAGGGAGTGGCTCCTGCCCCACCCAACAGGAAAAGTAGTTCCAAACAGAAGAGGATCAGAGGCTCAACTGGCAGGCAAGTAAGCAGCATGGTCTGCTGCAGGTAAGTCCACCCAAGCATTATGAGCCCGGCGCTTCCAGCGCTGGGACTGGGCATATTTATGAGCCTGGTGCCACTGGCGCCAGGACTGGGTCCAAAAGGTCCCAATTGGGACTGGTTGGCACTCGGAACCTGGGTTATGGATCTGCTTCCAAGGGAGTTGGGAAAACCCTGACCTTTTGGAAGCAGAGATCATGACAGTACCCCCCCTCAAGGCCCCTCCCAAACCGGGCTTCTCCGGGGGTTTTGGCTTGTCAGGAAATGTTCTGTGAAATCTTTTGATTAGGCGAGGAGCGTGGACATATTCAGCAGGTTCCCAGGATCTCTCTTGGGGGCCGTAGCCTTTCCAGTCAATTAGGTGAAATAGTTTAGATTTGGAGATCTTGGAGTCCAGAATGCTTTTGACTTCAAACTCGAGTTCTCCATCAACTAGGATAGGTTTTGGAGATTTAGTTAGTCGGGTTTGAGGTTGCACAGGTTTTAATAGAGAGACGTGGAAGACCGGATGTATCTTCATGTGCGGGGGCAAGTCCAACTTGACCGCTACTGGGTTTACTATGGTAGTGATGGAATAGGGACCAAGGTATCTTGGGTTGAATGTGCGTGGCCCTTTTAGAGGTAGATATTTGGTGGATAACCAGACTTGATCCCCTACTTGATATTGAGGGGCTTCCTTCCGATGTTGATCTGCTCCTTTCTTGTATTGTTCTTTAGCCCTTTGAAGGTGAGAAACAGCTTCCTTAAAGGCTTGGGTGATTGTAGAATGCAGGTAGTCTACTGCTGGTGTTTCAAGATCTTGGAGGGGATCCAACTCCGAGGTTCGAGGGTGACTGCCGTACAAAAGAAAAAACGGGGTTTTCCCAGTTCCCGAATGGACAGAGTTATTGTAGGCATATTCGGCTATCCAAAGGATGTCTTTCCAAGTTTTTTCAGTTTGTTGCAGCATGCAGAGTAAATACTGTTCCAGAGTTTGATTGGTCCTCTCGGTTTGTCCGTCGGTCTGAAGGTGGTGACTGGTCGATAGTCTCACATCAGTTTGAGCCGACCGACAGCAACTTCGCCAAAAATGAGAAATAAATTGACTACCTCGATCCGAAATTAGAACCGAAGGAAAACCGTGCAGTCGGACGATGTTTTCGAGAAATTCTCGGGCCAGAGTTGCTGCTGTTGGCAAGCCTTTAAGCGGAATGAAATGCGCCATCTTGGAGAATAAGTCCACGATTACTAGAATCGTATTGTATCCGGAGCATGGAGGTAGATCGGTGAAGAAGTCCATAGAAAGCGTATGCCAAGGGCGAGGTGGGATGTCAATAGGGCGTAAGAGGCCTGCTGGTCTTTCCTTTTGACTCTTGTTTTGGGCTCATACTCCACAGGACATTATAAAGTCTCTGATATCTTTTTTCCAAGACGGCCACCAGAAGTAGCGCTTGATCTTTTCTGAGGTCTTGGCCATACCGGGATGTCCTTCCATTAAAGAATCGTGATAACAAGAGATTACTTTTTTCTGTAAATCTGTGCTGGGTAGGTATAATCGTTCTTGGAAATACAATAAGTTGTCCTTTACTGCAAAGTCCTTTCCCTGCAGATGCCAATTCTGTATGTCTGCTGGAGTTACAAGTTGCCTGGCCTTATCCTTAACTTCCTCTATGGATTCTGTGGCGATTACACCCAGAATTCTTTGTTCGGGAATGATTGGTACAGGTTTAGGGTTGATCAAGTGTTCTTCCACTCCCATCCGAGAAAGGGCATCAGCTTTACCATTCTTTGTACCAGGTCGATAGGTAATTATGAAGTCAAACTCGGCAAAGAATAATGCCCAACGGAGTTGTCTAGAGGATTGGGCTTTTGCGGTTTTCAAATATTGCAGGTTTCGGTGATCCGTAATCACAGTAACGGTGTGTCGGGCCCCCAGCAGATAATGCCGCCAAGCCTTGAAAGGCAGACTTGATAGCCAGAAGTTCCTTGTCAATAATCGTGTAATTGATTTCAGGAGGCGAGAATTTGCGGGACCAAAATGCCACGGGATGCAACTGATTGGTTACCGGGTCCTTTTGTGATAGAACTGTCCCCATGGCAAGGCTTGAAGCATCAGTTTCCACGATGTAGGGGAGTTCGGGGCGAGGGTGTTTTAAGATTGGTGCAGAGATGAATTTAGTCTTCAAATCCTGGAAAGCTTGTTCCGCCTCGGTAGACCATTCAAAACATTTGTTTTTCTTTAACAAGGCAGTGATGGGCTGGACTATTCGAGAGAATTCGGGGATAAACCTGCGGTAAAAGTTAGCGAAGCCTAACATGCTTTGCACACCTTTTACGGAGGATGGTGATGGCCATTTGAGAACTGCATCGACCTTCTTTGAATCCATACGCACTCCGCCAGGTGATAATATGAATCCCAAGAATTCAACTTCAGTTACGTTGAAAACACATTTTTCCAACTTAGCGAAAAGTTTGTGTTGACGCAATCTTTCGAGGACCATTTTCACGTGTTTCCGATGTTCAGATTCCGATGAAGAATAAACGAGGATGTCGTCAATGTAAACAACAACACACACATCTATGAGATCTCTGAGGACATCGTTCATAAAATATTGAAAGGCGGCCGGGGCATTGCAAAGTCCGAAGGGCATGACCTGATATTCAAATAGTCCATACTTGGTGCGGAAGGCCGTCTTCCATTCATCGCCCTCTTTTACTCGTACCAAGTGGTAAGCTCCTCTAAGATCCAGCTTTGAATATATGCATGCTTTTCTGACTTGGCCCAGGAGTTCAGGGATCAAAGGTAACGGATATCTATTCTTAACGGTGATCTGGTTCAGGGAGCGATAATCTATACAAGTTCTAAGGTCTCCTTCCTTTTTTGGAACGAAGAACAAAGCTGAAGAAGCAGGGGACTTGGAAGGACGAATAAACCCATTTGCCAGGTATTGATCCAGGTATTGTCGAAGGTGAAGGTTCTCAGGCTCGGTGAGGGCATAAGTTCTACTACAAGGAGGAGTAGATCCAGGTATCAGGTCTATCTGGCAGTCATAAGACCTATGAGGAGGTAGAGAGTTAGCCTGATCCTTCCGGAAAACATCTTGGTATTCTAGGTATTCGGGAGGTAACTGGGGAGTCTCTGAAGAAATTGCTGCCAGTGCAACACCAGGTGGAGGGTGACAAGTAGAGACACATTCTGGAAACTGGACCGTTCTTGCTCGCCAATCGATCAGAGGATTGTGTTTCTCTAACCAAGGTATTCCTAGAATAATCTGAAACTGAGGGGCCTTGATCACATCGAACACGATCTTCTCATGGTGTCCATCTTGACTTACTAGCGTCACCTCTTGAGTGGTGTGCGTTACTGGCCCGGAGGCTATCTCTGTACCATCCACCGTAGTAATGACGTCCTTAACAGCCTTGGGACAAAGAGTTAGATTCATCCTCAAAACCATTTCATGATCCACATAATTGCCGATGGCACCGCTGTCGACGTAAGCTTCAATTGCTTGTAATCGATCCGGATTATCAGGGCTAATGAGGACCATAGGTATCACGAAATGCGAGGTCACGGAACTGGTTTTCACGCTCGGCAAGAGGACCTCTATTCTTGTCGGGCGAGGTCGTTTCCCTGCTCAGAGTTTGTAACTTTGGTAACTGCAGCTCCTACTGCCTTCTTGGCAGGTTTCACCGGACAGTCTCGAAGAAAAGTGCCCTGAGTTTCCGCAATAGAGGCATAATTACAACTGTTTTCTCCTTTCCCGCTCCTTTTGTGTTAGAGGACCTTTCAGACCCCCTATTTGCATGGGTTCCCCGGGGTCTACTCCTTTGGAAGGAGTTGGCGGTTTGGAAAATACTCGAGCATCAAACTTGGAACGATCGGCCTTCCTGTTCTGCAGTCTGTGATCTATTTGAACGACTAAGTCTATATAGTCTGAACAATCTTGTGGGGGATTCACTACTTGGGCTAACACATCTTTGAGCTCTCCACGTAGACCTCTATAAAACAGCGTAATCCTTTTGTCCTCAGGCCATTGAGTTTCCACTATCAGTCTGTTGAAAGACGCAATATAAGCCAAAAGGTCTTGATTACCTTGTCGCAACGAAAGAAGCTCATTGTCCAAGGCCTGCCCCTGTGAATGTCTTGCGAACAGTTTTTCCATACTGAGCTGAAAAGCTTGAAAATCATGGAGGACCGGATCATCTTGATTTACTAGAGGGATCGACCAGTCTGCCGCATTGCCACTAAGGTACGAAAGCACGAAAGCTACTTTAGCTTGATCAGTTGGAAAGGCTGATGGCCGGCATAAGAAATGCAACCGGCACTGATTGATAAATACTGCAAACCTCTTTGGGTCACCAGAAAATCGTTCGGGCGGAGCCAGAGGTACATTCCCAGGTAGGTTGATCTGCACTGGATTATAGAGGATGTAGAAGGAAGATTTCCCCCAGATGCGGGTAACGGGGTCTGTCCGGCTTGTGACTGTAGCAATTGTCTAGCGAGATCATCTGTTCGCTCCTTGGAAATAATCAGTTCCCTTCTTAGAGTGTTCGTTTCCTGACGGGCTGCATGCACTTCTGCCCTTAGTTCCCCAAGTAACTGGGCTAGCTGGTCGGTATCCGAGGTTTCCATAGCGAATGGACGGGAGTTTTGTGGTAGGCTTTGCGTTCTGTAACGCTCACCTGATTCCCGTAGAGGCGCCGGTCTTGACTGGGCGTATACCGTATCTGCAAAGGTGATGTGTAACACACGGCTGGCTCTTTGGGCTGGACCTCTGTGCACTGTATGTCTGACTTGAAGGGTAAGATGTCTGCAGATAGAAAATATGGGATTAAGGAACTGGGTTATTGAATGTCTCTCTCTTCTTCCCTTTCTCTTCTCCTGTAGAACCCCAAAGGTTAACGCTCTCACCTTAGGTAAGTGAACGCCGTGCTCTCCATCTGCCTCGGGGCAGGGTGCTGTAACCAGTTTCTTCACTGGATAAGGGGAGCAGGCCTCTTGACTTCAGAGGACTGCTGTCCGTCGTTTACTGCACGAACGGTAAGTTTTGAGTAATTCTAATGTCTTTAAAGTCTTTAGTAATGATGTTTCTTGTTTTGCAGGGTTCCGGCGATGGCGGATGACGGGCTGAAGTGAGTTGAAGATGGAGCCCGTGTGAATAGAAGCGCCTGGAAGCACGTAAGTAAGCGCTTGTTGCCTGCTTCACGATGCGCTCTAACTGTCTTTTTGTTTTGCAGGTACAAGTTCGGAGCGGCTGCAGGGTGCCGGAATACCCACTGGGTTAGATGTGGAAAGGAGTAATGGCACGTGAGTATTAAAGTTCCCCAATGTCTTTAAACGCACCTTGTTTTGTCTTTCAGATGCGGGATGCAGCGCCGAAGGCCTCCGGAGCGTGCGAAGAGTTGGTAAGCTTTTGTCTTTCAGATGCCGGAATGCAGCGCGAGGCGTTGGTGACAGCCGATGGACCAGGTAAGTGAAGAGCTGTCACTGAAGACCGTAATGCTAACCTGTTCTTTCTTGTCTTTATAGGTGTTGCTGAAGACTGGATTCAGGATGGTAAGCCTTTTTCCTTAGGCCCAGGATCAGATGCAGAAGACACGATGAGCGTTCTGCTGCAGAGGATGCAGAATAACGCAAATCAAGATTCATCCATCGGGTGTGGTTTAAATAGCCTCCTGTAGTGCTTAGGTGTCTCCTTCCACAGCCACGCCTAGGTAAGAAAAGAGTTCCTGCTTTCCAGAAGAGTTCCAGTGTTCTGAATCTAGGGAGTGGCTCCTGCCCCACCCAACAGGAAAAGTAGTTCCAAACAGAAGAGGATCAGAGGCTCAACTGGCAGGCAAGTAAGCAGCATGGTCTGCTGCAGGTAAGTCCACCCAAGCATTATGAGCCCGGCGCTTCCAGCGCTGGGACTGGGCATATTTATGAGCCTGGTGCCACTGGCGCCAGGACTGGGTCCAAAAGGTCCCAATTGGGACTGGTTGGCACTCGGAACCTGGGTTATGGATCTGCTTCCAAGGGAGTTGGGAAAACCCTGACCTTTTGGAAGCAGAGATCATGACACCCGCATGCATGTCTACTCTGCTGGATGGTGGTTAATTTACTGCTATGTGCATGTGAACAAGTTTTGTCGATTTGTGTATGTGTTAATGTGTGTACTACATTTTGGTGCATTCCCTACTTTCCCGTGTCAATCCTACTCCCCTCTCCTGCCCCTCATTCCCGTTATCCAGTATGCCAATGCCTGTGCCGACTGCATATCCCTGACCCTCCTTCCCCTCCAGGGTCTCAGAGGCCTGTGTGAGTTAGACCTTGCAGGCACCCAGACCACGGTGGGGGTGGTTGTTTTGTGCCACTCCTGCGCCTGTACACGGGAGCTGTGACAGTAGACATCTGTTTGTGTTGTATCGTTCTATGTTATGTACCACACATGGTTCAGATCCTGTTGTGACATTGTTTTACTGTACTACCTTGGTTATTGACATCATTTTGGTCGTACTTGGCCTTTGTGGCATACTGCTACTTGAAGTCATCTACTGGAGGCTGTTCTGGTTGGTTTTACTGCCTGCAGGGTATTTGCTTGGCTTCTGTGTTGTCCTGCTTTGAGTTCTCTTAGATTTTGTGCTTTTGCAAATCTAGGTGGACTCTGAGGGTGCTGGCAACTTTTTACACACAAGGTGGGAGATGGTGACAAAGGGGAAGGGTGATCCTGTGGCCAGGTGGAATTCAAGGATGTACAATGAATGACCCAGATGCAGTTGTTCAGTGAGCCGTGGTGATTTGTGAGGGAGGGGGGGTGTTTTGTTGTTGATAGTTCCTTTGCCCTGCATTGTGATGGGCACCCTGAAATTGTAATTGTGCTTTCCCATGTACATGATGTATTCTGCTGATCAATGCCTGTTCATGTGTTGTGTTTACCTTTCAGGTGTGAGGGGATAGTTGTGGTTTGACATGCTGGGGTATACACATGGTGAATGTTCACATGTGATGTGTAGACGACACTGATGGTCACTTGATTTCACATGCATATGTTGAGTGCATGTCCCTACTGACCCACACGCTCGCACTATGATCCACTACATGTACAACCACCCTCCCATGTCCACGTGTGCACTCTGTTTGCCTTCTGGTGCCCACTGTGTCCCTGCAGCACATGTTCTCTGACCATTTGTGGATCATGTACATGCCTAATTTGGTTTTTTATGTAGTTTGTTGCTTAGATGTCATGCTCAGGGTGTGCATCACACACAATGGCTGTTCACTGTGCTGTGCGCTGAGCAGTGTGTTGCAGGAGGTGGACACGGCACACAGTAGCTGCAGTGTTGATTTTGCAATGCACATTGTGCATGTAGACAGTCATTCATTGTTATGTTTCAACTACGACTTTTGGAATGCATTTGGGTATGACTTATTTTGGGCGGGAGGTTGTTGGTCAGTCATTTCATCTGATTCCATGTCAGGCATCATTGTCTGATGCCAATTTACATTTTTCACATGGCAATGTGTACCTTATTGTTACTGTGTTGGTGTATGGCTATTGCTTGCCATGTCATGTTGTGGTTTTGGAGGGTTTGAGTGACATACCAGTGATAGTCATGGCCTGTTAGGCAGGTCTGTGTGATTCACACCTTGCATGTGTGCCTTTTGGTCACACAGGATTGCTTGTGTTTAAGTAGCTAGGGATGCACACAATGCAGCAATTCCATGGCAACAATCTCAGGGCGGTAAGGTTGTGACAGTTGACTGTCTCTTTGTCATCATCGATTGTCACCTGGTATGTGCCAGGCCTGTGTGGACTCCGCAGGGTGGGGAGTTTAGGTGAAAAATCTGTCCACAAGCTGGGTCCGTGCTTCCTCGCCACGTGCCCTATCCCCTCCCATGGGCAGCACCTGTGCCTGTGGTTGGGGATGTGGGGGCACCACCATGTCCACCGGTACGCCCCTGCCGTGTTGCAACATTGTGCAGGACACATGCTGCCACAATGATCCTGCAGACTACTGAGCGGTCAAGAGTGCGGAAGCGTGACTTGAGCACTCCGAATGTGTGCTCCACTATGGCCCTGGTTGCAATATGGGCCGCGTTGTATCTTACCTGGGGTGGTGTGGTGGGGTTGTGGATTGGCGTCATCATGTGGTTGCTCAGAGGGTAGGCACTGTCCCCTGTAGAGGTGATAATGGTTGTGATTATTGGGGTTTGTGTATTTGTGTGTGTGTGTGACATGCATGCATGTGCACGGGCATTTGTACTCACCTAGGAGCCATGTGTCGCCATGCTGGCCAGCTTCCAGGGCCCGGCTCAGGGCGGACATTCTGTATATGAAACTGTCATGGGTGGAGCCAGGGTAGTTTGCATAGACAGAGGTGATGATTACCTTTGCATCGCATACCACCTGTACATTGATGGAATGCCAGTGCTTGCGGTTTCGGTAGATGTGCTCAGTGGCCCTAGGTGGACGTAGGGCCACATGGGTGCAATCTATGGCACTGAGCACTTTGGGGAAGTGTGCCACCCTGTAAAAGTCCTGGACAATGGCCTGCCTTTCTGCAGGTGTTCTGGGCATGTATATGTGCCTGCGGACTGAGGGGTGTGCAGTCATGATTGCCAAGACCTGGTGTAGGCAGCGTGACTGCGTGGCCTGTGAGACCCCCCACTATGGCAGTAGTCCGCTGAAAAGACCCAGTGGTAAAAAAATGCAGGACATTGAGCACTTTCTCCAAGGGTCTCAATGATTGGGAGCAGAGGGTGGGGGATGTTAGGTCATCTTCCCACTCCCTGACCAGGTCTAGGATGATACTCGGTGGAAATCTATACCTGCCATAGACCTGGTCATCAGGCATCCCAAAAACGCTTGTCCGTGGTGAAAAAATGCATGCCCTGGCTATTCTCCTCCTCCTGCGGTGTCCCACGATCAGTGCTGCGACAAATGGGGCATTCATCGTAGCTATATATAGGTGTTTGTTGGTTGCGCGCACTTTTATACTGTGCGCGGGGACGCTTCCACCTGCCTTCGTGTGGTGGAGGAGTTGACGCCTGTGCGCGTCTTTTGCCGTGCGCGGGTTTCCCATATTCAAATCCATGAATATGGGTCGTTCGCGTGCCTGTGGGCGTTCCGTGTAGTTCCCTGCAGTACTTCCCCAGTTACGCCTTCTTTTTCACGCGTTATTCCCCATTCTGGGTGTTCTGCCCCCTGTTCCGTCTACTTTTGTTGTGTGCGCTGCGCTATGTGCGCTTTCTGTGTGCACTTAGCGCACGCTGTTTGGAGACGTGTGCGCCAGCGTGCGCCATGCACGGATTTGGCACACAACCAATTGGAAAGTAGCGCCGCACCTTCCTTGAATTGCAAGCGTGCGCTTGCTTTCTCACGCTTGCGCCTCCTTGTACCTGCGCTGGGATTTTTGGCGCACGTTTGTTCCATGAATCGGCCCTTAATGTTTTATGGAAACGGAACATTTTCAGTTATCATTTTCAGTAATCTTTGGTACACAACAGCATATTCATGCATGATTTGTAATTATACAGAATCAATTACACAGTCAATAACAGAGAAAGGAGATTATGGAGACAAAGCTGGCCGAAGGATGACAGGCCATGCCAAACATACAGGGTAATTCATAAAAATTCGCACAAAAGTGGCGCACGTGGCTGGCGCACAGCGTGCCCGTGCGAATGTCTGTGCCAGCCTCGTGCGCTAAAATCGATTTCCGCGCACAGCGTATTCATGGATTTTCGCATCCAAAACCAGCCGTGGAGCAGCGTGGCGCAGCGACCCTGCAGCAGCGCCAGTTACGCCCCCAAGAACGACCTCGCGCAAGGAAAAGCCTTCAAAATCCCCAAATAATCGCAAAGGGCTGCGCTAACCCTGGACCAGTTCACAGGGCTGGCAAACAGCAAACGCAAAGCGGGGAACGTGTATTTCAGTGGTTCGCGGGAAGTTCCACACGCGATTGTCCTGTGTACGTGTGCATCAGGGGTGCGTGGGAAGTAACACACGCAAAAGCAGCAGAGTACATGTATTTCAGGGGTGCGCGGGAAGTTCACACGCAAAAGCAGCAGGGTACGTGTATTTCAGGGGTGCGCGGGAAGTATCACACGCAAAAGCAGCAGGGTACGTGTATATCAGGGGCGCGCGGGAAGTATCACACGCGATTCAATCAGGGTACGTGTATTCCAGGGGTGCGCGGGAAGTATCACACGCAAAAACAGCAGGGTACGTGTATTTCAGGGGTGCACGGGAAGTATCACACACAAAAGCAGCAGGGTACGTGTATCTCAGGGGTGCCCGGGAAGTATCACAGCGATTCCATCAGGGTACGTGTGTTCCAGGGGTGCGCGAGAAGTATCACACGCAAAAACAGCAGGGTATGTGTATTTCAAGGGTGCACGGGAAGTATCACAGGCAAAAGCAGCAGGGTACGTGTATTTCAGGGGTGCACGGGAAGTATCACACGCAAAATCAGCAGGGTAGGTGTATTTCAGGGGTGCGCGGGAAGTATCACACGCAATTCCATCAGGGTACGTGTATTACAGGGGTGCGCGGGGAGCACCACAAGTGAATTGCACGTGTGGGTCCTCCCAGGTGTTCCCTCTACACCCTCCATGGCCCCTGCAGGTGGCCCACACCACAGGAGCCTACCCTGCACATGTCCTGCAGGCACCCCATCCACCATGGCCATGCCCCCCAGCCAATCCACATGTCACCTTGCACTACTGCCCACCAACGCATGTCCCCCTGCACCCCCATCCACCAGGGGCAGCCTCCACCATGCCCCCACCCATGTCTCCCATCACCCCCACCCCCCAGCCACCAGGGGCAGCCTCCAACAGGCCCCCACCCATGTCTACCACCACCCCCACCCCCCAGCAGTGCAGGGGCAGCCTCCACCAGGCCCCCACTCATGTCTCCCACCACCCCCACCCCCCAGCCACCAGGGGCAGCCTCCACCAGGCCCCCACTAATGTCCTCTATCGCCCCCACCCCCCAGCCACCAGTGGCAGCCTCCACCAGGCCCCCACTCATGTCCCCTATCACCCCCACCCCCCAGCAGTGCAGGGGCAGCCTCCACCAGGCCCCCACTCATGTCTCCCACCACCCCCACCCCCCAGCCACCATGGGCAGCCTCCACCAGGCCCCCACCCATGTCTACCACCACCCCCCCCAGCAGTGCAGGGGCAGCCTCCACCAGGCCCCCACTCATGTCCAACTCATGTCTCCCTGCACCCCCACCCCCCAGTAGTGCAGGGGCAGCCTCCACCAGGCCCCCACTCATGTCTCCCACCACCCCCACCCCCAGCAGTGCAGGGGCAGCCTCCACCAGGCCCCCACTCATGTCTCCCACCACCCCCACCCCCCAGCAGTGCAGGGGCAGCCTCCACCAGGCCCCCACTCATGTCCCCTATCACCCCCTCCCCCCAACCACCAGGGGCAGCCTCCACCAGGCCCTCACCCATGTCTCCCACCACCCCCACCCCCCAGCAGTGCAGGGGCAGCCTCCACCAGGCCCCCACTCATGTCCCCCTGTACCGCCACCCCCCAGCCACCAGGGGCAGCCTCCACCAGGCCCCCACTCATGTCCCCTATCACCCCCACCCCCCAGCAGTGCAGGGGCAGCCTCCACCAGGCCCCCACTCATGTCTCCCACCACCCCAACCCCCAAGCAGTGCAGGGGCAGCCTTCACCAGGCCCCCACTCATGTCTCCCTGCACCCCCACCCCCCAGCCACCAGGGGCAGCCTCCACCAGGCCCCCACCCATGTCTACCACCACCCCCAAACCCAGCAGTGCAGGGGCAGCCTCCACCAGGCCCCCACCCATGTCCCCTATCACCCCCACCCCCAGCCACCAGGGGCAGCCTCCACCAGGCCCCCACTCATGTCCCCCTGTACCGCCACCCCCCAGCCACCAGGGGCAGCCTCCACCAGGCCCCCACTCATGTCCCCTATCACCCCCACCCCCCAGCAGTGCAGGGGCAGCCTCCACCAGGCCCCCACTCATGTCTCCCACCACCCAACCCCCAAGCAGTGCAGGGGCAGCCTCCACAAGGCCCCCACTCATGTCTCCCTGCACCCCCACCCCCCAGCCACCAGGGGCAGCCTCCACCAGGCCCCCACCCATGTCTACCACCACCCCCATCCCCAGCAGTGCAGGGGCAGCCTCCACCAGGCCCCCACCCATGTCCCCTATCACCCCCATCCCCAGCCACCAGGGGCAGCCTCCACCAGGCCCCCACCCATGTCCCCTATCATCCCCACCCCCCAGCAGTGCAGGGGCAGCCTCCACCAGGCCCCCACTCATGTCTCCCACCACACCCACCCTCCAGCAGTGCAGGGGCAGCCTTCACCAGGCCCCCACTCATGTCTCCCTGCACCCCCACCCCCCAGCCACCAGGGGCAGCCTCCACCAGGCCCCCACCCATGTCTACCACCACCCCCACCCCCCAGCAGTGCAGGGGCAGCCTCCACCAGGCCCCCACTCATGTCCCCCATCACCCCCACCCCCAGCCACCAGGGGCAGCCTCCACCAGGCCCCCACTCATGTCCCCTATCACCCCACCCCCCAGCAGTGCAGGGGCAGCCTCCACCAGGCCCCACTCATGTCTCCCACCACCCCCACCCCCCAGCAGTGCAGGGGCAGCCTCCACCAGGCCCCCACTCATGTCTCCCTGCACCCCCACCCCCCAGCCACCAGTGGCAGCCTCCACCAGGCCCCCACCCATGTCTACCACCACCCCCACCCCCCAGCAGTGCAGGGGCAGCCTCCACCAGGCCCCCACTCATGTCTCCCACCACCCCCACCCCCCAGCCACCAGGGGCAGCCTCCACTAAGCCCCCACTCATGTCCCCTATCACCCCCACCCCCCAGCCACCAGGGGCAGCCTCCACCAGGCCCCCACTCATGTCACCTATCACCGACACCCCCCAGCAGGGCAGGGGCAGCCTCCACCAGGCCCCCACTCATGTCTCCCACCACCCCCACCCCCCAGCCACCATGGGCAGCCTCCACCAGGCCCCCACTCATGTCCCCTATCACCCCCACCCCCAGTAGTGAGGGGTAGCCTCCACCAGGCCCCCACTCATGTCCCCAATCACCCCAACCCCCCAGCAACCAGGGGCAGCCTCCACCAGGCCCCCACTCATGTCCCCTATCACCCCCACCCCCCAGCAGTGCAGGGCAGCCTCCACCAGGCCCCCACTCATGTCTCCCACCACCCCCACCCCCCAGCAGTGCAGGGGCAGCCTCCACCAGCCCCCCACTCATGTCCCCTATCACCCCCTCCCCCAACCACCAGGGGCAGCCTCCACCAGGCCCTCACCCATGTCTCCCACCACCCCCACCCCCCAGCAGTGCAGGGGCAGCCTCCACCAGGCCCCCACTCATGTCCCCCTGTACCGCCACCCCCCAGCCACCAGGGGCAGCCTCCACCAGGCCCCCACTCATGTCCCCTATCACCCCCACCCCCCAGCAGTGCAGGGGCAGCCTCCACCAGGCCCCCACTCATGTCTCCCACCACCCCAACCCCCAAGCAGTGCAGGGGCAGCCTCCACCAGGCCCCCACTCATGTCTCCCTGCACCCCCACCCCCCAGCCACCAGGGGCAGCCTCCACCAGGCCCCCACCCATGTCTACCACCACCCCCAACCCCAGCAGTGCAGGGGCAGCCTCCACCAGGCCCCCACCCATGTCCCCTATCACCCCCACCCCCAGCCACCAGGGGCAGCCTCCACCAGGCCCCCACTCATGTCCCCCTGTACCGCCACCCCCCAGCCACCAGGGGCAGCCTCCACCAGGCCCCCACTCATGTCCCCTATCACCCCCACCCCCCAGCAGTGCAGGGGCAGCCTCCACTAGGCCCCCACTCATGTCTCCCACCACCCAACCCCCAAGCAGTGCAGGGGCAGCCTCCACAAGGCCCCCACTCATGTCTCCCTGCACCCCCACACCCCAGCCACCAGGGGCAGCCTCCACCAGGCCCCCACCCATGTCTACCACCACCCCCAACCCCAGCAGTGCAGGGGCAGCCTCCACCAGGCCCCCACCCATGTCCCCTATCACCCCCACCCCCAGCCACCAGGGGCAGCCTCCACCAGGCCCCCACCCATGTCCCCTATCATCCCCACCCCCCAGCAGTGCAGGGGCAGCCTCCACCAGGCCCCCACTCATGTCTCCTACCACACCCACCCTCCAGCAGTGCAGGGGCAGCCTTCACCAGGCCCCCACTCATGTCTCCCTGCACCCCCACCCCCCAGCCACCAGGGGCAGCCTCCACCAGGCCCCCACCCATGTCTACCACCACCCCCACCCCCCAGCAGTGCAGGGGCAGCCTCCACCAGGCCCCCACTCATGTCCCCTATCACCCCCACCCCCCAGCCACCAGGGGCAGCCTCCACCAGGCCCCCACTCATGTCCCCTATTACCCCACCCCCCAGCAGTGCAGGGGCAGCCTCCACCAGGCCCCACTCATGTCTCCCACCACCCCCACCCCCCAGCAGTGCAGGGGCAGCCTCCACCAGGCCCCCACTCATGTCTCCCTGCACCCCCACCCCCCAGCCACCAGGGGCAGCCTCCACCAGGCCCCCACCCATGTCTACCACCACCCCCACCCCCCAGCAGTGCAGGGGCAGCCTCCACCAGGCCCCCACTCATGTCTCCCACCACCCCACCCCCCAGCCACCAGGGGCAGCCTCCACTAAGCCCCCACTCATGTCCCCTATCACCCCCACCCCCCAGCCACCAGGGGCAGCCTCCACCAGGCCCCCACTCATGTCACCTATCACCGACAACCCCCAGCAGTGCAGGGGCAGCCTCCACCAGGCCCCCACTCATGTCTCCCACCACCCCCACCCCCCAGCCACCATGGGCAGCCTCCACCAGGCCCCCACTCATGTCCCCTATCACCCCCACCCCCAGTAGTGCAGGGGTAGCCTCCACCAGGCCCCCACTCATGTCCCCAATCACCCCCACCCCCCAGCAACCAGGGGCAGCCTCCACCAGGCCCCCACTCATGTCCCCTATCACCCCCACCCCCCAGCAGTGCAGGGCAGCCTCTACCAGGCCCCCACTCATGTCTCCCACCACCCCCACCCCCAGCAGTGCAGGGGCAGCCTCCACCAGGCCCCCACTCATGTCTCCCTGCACCCCCACCCTCCAGCCATCAGGGGCAGCCTCCACCAGGCCCCCACCCATGTCTACCACCACCCCCACCCACCAGCAGTGCAGGGGCAGCCTACACCAGGCCCCCACTCATGTCCCCTATCACCCCACCCCCCAGCCACAAGGGGCAGCCTCCACCAGGCCCCCACTCATGTCCCCTATCACCCTCACGCTATATGCAGATGATGTCCTCCTATATGTGAGAGACCCAGGCAAAAATGTTCCAACTATGCTAGAGGTATTAGAGAACTATGCTGCGGTATCAGGAATACACTTCAGCAGAGCAAAATCTAGCTTGTTCCCGCTGGCGGATATGAGAGGCAAATGCAGGGAGGAGTTGCCAGACGTGGTTATTCATTGGCAACTAGAATCCTTTAGGTACTTGAGGGTCAATATACGACGCACACCGGATCAGATGCATGAGCACAACACTGGGGCGGTGGTCAAGGGACTACGTAAATCTATTAAGTTCTGGTTGAAGTTACCTTTATCAATGATAGGCAGGCCCTACATTGTAAAAATGATTATCCTCCCAAGATTTCTATACCACTTTCAAAACATAGGCTATTACATCAAAGCCTCCTTTTCCGCATACTTGACATATTGATCCGCAATTTCTTGTGGAGCGGCACGAGACACAAAACTGTCCTTAACCACACTACACTACGAAGAAGGGGGCATACAACTCCCTCACTTATAGAAATACTACCTGTCAGCACAACTGAGCTTAGTCGCCCAGTGGTTCTCTGATGACATGAAAGCGGAAACCAGATTTTTAAGACAGTCGAAAGCCCCAATGCTCATGAAAACATTGATCTGGGTTTCTTTGCACAGCCTAGTGCCCCCCCATGCTAGTTAGCCTGGGGAGGCAGATATGGAACAGAACCAAAATCTTACTACGCCTACAACACCCCTACTCACCAGAAATCCCAATGGCTGCTGATACATGCCAAATAGGCACTGATCTGGCGACAGACCGTCACTGGAAAATATGGGGGATATACACATGGGGAGACCTATATGATGAAGGCTTGTTCAGGGACTTTGACTCACTGGTAGAAAGAGAAGGTCTACCGGCGGGACAATTACTGTGGTACCAAAGGGCAAGACGGGTGGCAAAAGAAAAACGCGAGGTTTGGCCTGAGGAACCGGCAGCGTGCCCATTGTTTACACTGTTGTACAACCTGGGAGACGGCAGGAAACCAATATCCAGAATTACAGTCTATTGGTTGACACGCCCAACCCCAGGGGACCTGCCTTGAAGACAAGATGGGAGGAAGGTCTGGGGACGGGCATTTCGGAGAGGAAATGGGAAAGGGCTCTGGCGTTTCCTCGGGAGGTCTCCTGGAACGCCAGGTTCCGGCAAATACAGCTAAATGTCCTATACCATACTTATGTGACCCCAAACAGGATGGTCAACTTTAACAAACAGGCACACTCCCAATGCCCCTGGTGCGGAAGAGAGAGAGCAGGGATTGTCCACATGTTCTGGGAATGCACAAAAACACAATCCCTCTGGGATGAAGTGGAATCGGCCTGCAATAGGGCAGATATTACACAATATGATTGGTCCCCCAAAAAATGCCTCTTAGGTACACACTCAAGGCTGGCCAAGATAAAACACATGGTGAAATGGATGGGCATGGCAAGCATACTGGCCAAGAGAACTGTAGCGATGGCATGGAAACAAACACGAGGTCCAAGATACGATGTATGGTATAGAGAATTGGAGTGTTGGGCTGAAGCTGAAACCATGGCATGGGGGCCGGGCGTGTCCAGATCAGACGAGGAAACCAGTGTGACATTTGAGGCATGGAAGTCAATGGTTTGGGACATGTTTCATCCCCTAGATGACAAACCACCATCAATAAATTGAATTTCACCAGAGTTAACCCGAAAAGGTTGGACAAGAGACAAATATCAACTCAGGCACCCCGATGCAAGGAACTGACAAATGCAACAACCACCCCAACCCCAACACCTGTTATGATACTACCGGATGAGTCTAACTGTGAAAGGAGACCACTGCAAATTACTTTCTGCTTGATTTGTTTGTTTGTTTTTTGTTTCTGTTCTGTTTCAAACTAAACTGTAAGAATAAGCATGGTGACAGAACGCACTGAAGATGTCATGTTATTCAAGAAATGCTGATAAAAACACTTTAAAATAAATAGACTCATTATCCAATAATCTCACATATCCCTTTGGTTTCTTTATAGCAGCACAAGCCGTAGCAACAGGAACCCGAACTTGGATCAGCCGGTCCCCCAGCTGCACGACGCAAAGCTAAGTACTCTCACCTTGTTTTTGTTTTCTACGTGTTGGTTGTTAGTTTCAACAACCGGCACGTTGTATGTGTTCTCTCCTAACTAGCATGTGTCAGCACGCTGCATGTAAGATGTGCATATATTCTGAACATATTGTCACATTTAGAGGGATACTCTGCAGGAGTGCATACAAATAATGCAAATCAATATAACCTCAAGGTGTCAAAGAAAAACATGCTAGTGCCTGAAATGAAGTCAGAATTAGGCAGACCTGGGGGGGTATTGAGTGCTGTGCATGGGAGTGAGTTGGCGAAGTACCTACAAATCTCAGGAACCCCAGGAAGGGGCAACAGCTGCATCTTTCCCTAAAACACCCTCTACTCACCCATCACCTACTCTTAACCGTCAATCCGGTTTCCCTAAAATCCCCCTACCTATCCAACCCAGTGGACCCTAACCCTCTTTCCACGGTGGGTTACGGAGGCCTGAGTCTATATACTTTCCAGGCGCCAAGACCCTACAGGGAGGCAGGTGTACGTGCTTCCACCGCGCAAGACCCAGGGAATGATGACATTCAGTTCAGATGACATGTTGCATCCCTGTCAGCATGAACACAAGTTTTGTCTTTTATTTTCTTCCTCGATCTGTCCCTCGAAGGAGAGTTTCTACACCGCTCTGTGATTTTTTTCAGACTAGATGCTCACCTGGATTATTGTTCCTTCCATGATCACATTCAAGTTTGCAGTGTTTCTTAGGTCTCTCAGAAAAGTGACCACATCTGTATGTCTTCAAACGAGATGCGGGTATTCAATTAGACGAAAGAACACCACACTGACCAGTCTATATGCTGCATCGTTTGATAAGGGCATTTGTGCTTTCTTCACTGTACTCAGGCAACTTAGAAAATTCTTCCGTGATGATAATGAGAAATCTTCTTATGAGCTTTTCATTGTCAGGATTTTGAATAAAAGCTGGAATGTGACAAGTTCTCCCCGCCAACGTAGGATAAGAGCGTAACACCAACTCGAAATAAGTAAGCACGTTCCTAGAAAGGTCCATGAGTAGAGCCAAACATGAACTTCATGTAGAAGCAATCAGGGTATTGTACCCTCTTCTACTTGCTGTGTCCATGATCAGAATCTGGCATATCCTTATTCTTATCAATGCTTAAGTATGCCTCATTCCAAAATCAATAAACTTGTCTCACTATTCTTGTTATCAAGGCTTAAGCATGCCTTAGTAAAAAGCCAATAGCTACTGTGGCTTTTAAACATGCAGATCTTACTTTATTCTGCAACTAAGATTCACAGAGAGTTCAAATGTGTCCTTCTACCCTTTTATTTATAACTCAAAATGGAGTGTCCACAATCAAGCCACTGTCCGCTAAAGAGTTTTTCACGCTTTCCACTTGTCACGTCATGCATCCTTCTTCTTCGTCATAGATCTTGTCAGCACGTGCTGTGGTTCTTCCATGATGAGTGTAGCTTCTTCGCAGTTGGGAGTAGGCAAAGTGGTTTTTCCAGAGTAGATTTTCGTGTCGCCCAAGAATATCCAAGTGTGCCTACCCTGCAATTTGACAGCAGATTGTGTTGCGTTCTCAACAATAAAAGGACCTTTGAACCTGGGCTCGTCCCACTTTTTTCTTGTGTGGTTATGAACTAGGACTGCATCTCCGGGGTATCATTTGGAAAGTTGCAATTCAGTAGGCTGAGTTGTTGAAGCATCTCCTTCTGTGTGATGTACTGCCTTACACCCTCGTCCCTGCAATTGTCCTGAAATTACAGAAAAACTGGAAGTCACATATTTTGAATAGTTTTGTAATTCAAGCATAAAAATTCGGACATTAGCTAAGCATCACTTTTAGCTCTGGATGGAGGCTTTGAGGGTGTTCTCATTCACCTTAATGTCACGATTACGTGAGGTGTAAGATGGTGGTCAGACCTGGTTGGTTCCTTAGTGCATATAATGCCAGTGGTAGGCAATGCAACCCCCATTTTTACAGAGAAAGCTTCAACTTGGCTATTCTTTCTTTTAACAGGCCATTGAGCTTTTCACAGATCCCATTTCCTTGCAGATGATAAGCTGAAGAAAACCTTTTTTTACCAAGCAACGAGCTGATCTGCTCGAAAACTGTATTAACAAAATGAGGTCCATTATCCGATCTCATTACCTTGCACACTCCCCATCTAGGAAACATTTCTTGCACCAAGAACTTAGCTGTACATGTAGAGTCTGGGTGTGTGCATGGACCCGCCTCTATCCATCTAGAAAAAGGACACACTACAACAAGCAGGTATCGATATCCATTGCATACTTATATCATGTCGACATAGTCGATATGCAAGTGCTGAAAAGGGCAATTGGGTCTTGGGATGACTCCCCACCCTATGTGCAGTGTATGCCCAGCCGTGAATTGTTGGCTAACAATACAATTTACGATAAAAAATGCAACATGCTCCTCAGCAATAGTTACAGCAAGATTCTCCCTAGTTGGTTGCGCTGGGTAGTGTAACCGTTCTAGCGCTACCCTTAATAAGGCTATGGGCATCAGTGGTTTACCAGTGATGTCTTGTCACCACAATGCTTCAGAGGGGTTTAAAGAACACCCTTTCACTTCTACAAATTCTTTTCCTCTTGCAATGCCTCTCCTTGGAGTTCCACTATCTTTGTTTTTGGCATATGATTATTTCCCTCACCCATAATCATCATCACAATCATTCTTTCATTCACACCAATGGTTTCAACTGTCATCATCCCGGTATCTGTATTTGCTATACGCTTGGCTTCAGTGTCTGCTGCTTGATTACCGTGCAAGATCAAATCTGTCCCTTTCGTGTGAGCTGCGCAATTAAAGACTGCAATGCCCACTGGGAGTTGTAGTACCTATTAAGCCTGTCCAATAAGGCTGCACGCTGTACTGGCGTGCTGTCTGGTCAGAGGTAACCCCTCCTTTTCCAGCACGCTAGTCCTGCGTGAAACTTCAACGTCACGTAGGAGGAGTCGGTGTACACTGTCACTTCCTGGTCTGGGTGATTCTCAATCGCGAGTATCAATGCCAATAATTCTTCAACTTGCGCTGAATAATGAGTTGGCTATCGAATACTCGCGAGCACTCGAAATTCTCCATTTGCCAGATGTTTCACTACTGCGGCACCTGTATATCTTTGTTCATCATTTTGATTGATTCTCAATGACCAGTCAATGAAAGCAATCTCTCCTGCTGCAAGTGCATTCTCCTTCACTCTAGGGAGCTCATCACAAAACTCTTCATAGCTGGTGCAATAGTGCATGGGCTCTCCTTCTGTGATTGGCTCAGCTATAAACATAACTGTGTTCAATATTTTACATCAAACAATTTTAATCGTTGGATTCGATATGACTACCTCATAGGCAGAAGCCCTTTCAGAAGTCAAAGTGCCTTTCAGTTTTTCCAAAATGGCAAATAGTGTGTGTTCAACAAATAACATCATAGAACATGCCATCACTATGCTTGTAGCCTTTTCTATGGCGAACGTGGCGGCTGCCAAAATTTGTTCGCATGGAAAGTAACCTCTCATCACTGGGTCCAAAATTCCACTGTAATATGCAAGGACTTGTACCCGAATTTGGTTCTCTATGTGAGTACTTGTGCCATAAAAGTACCATCTGTATGTGAGAATAAAAATGATTCCTCTGCCTAATTGGGGATCCCTAGAACTGCGGCTGTGCAAATTGCTTTTTCAATTCATCAAACCCTTCTTGCGTTTCCTGTGCTTTCTTTAACGGCTGTAAGAGAGGCCGTGTATACGATCTGTAGTCAAAGACCCATGCCCTGGCATAATTACATAATCCTAGAAAACTCTGCATCTGTTTTATCGTGTGTGGCTGTTTTTAAAATGGCTTCAGCTCTTTCAGGGGTAACCTTCTTTCCCTCATGAGAAATCAATTGGCCTATGTACAACACTTCTTGTTGACAATATTGTAACTTTTCCTTGTCAACCTTATATCCTTTGTCAGCAAGCGTAATCATCAGCTGAACAGAATTGCGCCTGCACTCTTCCTCTGGGGTGTCGCAAACTAAAATGTCATCTTTGATAGCGGCACAACGCTTTCTAAAGCAATATTGCTCAAGTCCATCCGAAGGACTCTGTTGAAAATTAATGGGGACTCACAGTACCCCTGGGGCAGCCTTGTGCTTTTTAATTGCACTTGTCTAAATGTAAACAATGTCAAATCTTGTGAGTCTTTGTGCAATGGTATTGAGAAAGAAAAATGTTTTCAAGTCAACTACCCTGAAATATCATGCATCAACAGGTGTATTACAAAGACTTGTAGACCATTTCGGGACTAAATGGAACTCAGCCTCTACAATTTGGTTTATTGATCTCAATTCTTGTATTATATGCCACAACCCCCCTAATCGTTTGATAAGGGCATTTGTGCTTTCTTCACTGTACTCAGGCAACTTAAAAAATTCTTATCCTATTTTTGATAGGATAAACTGACATATTACATGGTGACTCTGACGTCACTAGGATACCTTGGTCCATCATAGCCGAAATCGTCTTGAAAATGCCTTCATCTGCCTCTTGAGACATGGGATATTGCCATGGTCGAGGTAAAATTGCTCCTGGTTTCAATTTAATCTTCCCCTCCCCAACCATTTTCAGTAAGCCTACGTCAAAGGGGCCAGTGGTCCATAATGAAACTGGCACTTTCGCCATATATTCATCAAAATATTCAGGACGCTTCTTTGCTACGATCATTCTCTTTGGAACTTCTCTCTTGATCGCCTTTACCCAATAAGTAATGCGCATGTCAAATATTACAAAATCATCAGATAGGTCACCTCCAAACAATTCCTCATCAATGACATCAGTCACTCTGCAGCCTTCCTCAATGGCAATTATTGTGCTCCATCGTCTACCCTTATCATCAGTTGCATCAATCAAAGCCATATTTCCTTGGACTATAGCTACTTCTATGTCTAAGGGAAAAATGTGCCCCTCCTCTTCATCCATGGGTATCTGAGGACTAAATAGAAACTCATCTGGTATTCTCATGGTTCTGCCTACTAGACCTGGTAGGCATGTTAACAAAATACGTATCCCATAGTGGAACACCTCAGGTTCGAGAGGTATCGCTCTAGGTGCTATTTGTCGTGCAAATGCCATGATAATTTTGCACACGTTTAAATAATGCATTCCTGGTGTTGAGCATATTATGCCTCCGTCTGTAAACGAAATGGTCATATTCATTTTTGTCAATAAATCTTGTCCTAATATGTTGACAGTTGGTTGCCTCGAATAAAGTAGTGGCACCTTCAAATCATATTCTCCTATGGAGACTAGTAATTCTTCTGTAAAAATGGAACTCGACTCATCGCTCCTGTAAAGTCCTGAGTATTCATTGCATTGCCAGACATAAAAAATGTGCCCTCACATATACACAAGCATTTTGCACGCGTATCGACTAAGAAGGAAAAAGCTTTGCTGCCTATATTTACAACTATCCTCAGCTCCTAATGAGGATTCAGTGTTACAGATAGGACTGAACACATCAGGTCTACCAGTGAGCTTTCCTATTTCAGGTACAGTCTCACTCCATCACTCATGAATGGATTTCCTCCATCAACAGTGACACCTCCTATTCTCTACGTCATAGGCGATTCTGTGTTTGCGTTCTGCTGAAGTTGCAAAGGAGATTGCTGCGATTGTCCTTGCAGTTGATTATCTGCCATTTGCTGTGATTGCAAGCCTTGCTGCACTCCCAGTGCTTGCTGCTGCACTGTTTGATCTTGCACAAATCAATTTCCACTCTGCTGCGAAAATGCAGGCAGATTTGGCATTCCCAGTCTAGAAAACTGATCATTCTGCACCATCCCTTGGCTTCTACACATTCGAGCCATGTGCCCTGTCATTCCACATGTCCAACATATGGGCGGTTGTCTCCCCATCTTCCCATATTGAAACCCTCCCTGATTATTCTGCCAATTCCCATGATAACCTTGCAAACCTCTTCCTCGATATCCCCTTCCTCGTGGAGCAGATCCATTATTTGTCTGATCAAACTGTCTTTGGTTATCTACTTGTGGCATGTTCACTGCCTGCTGCAAATTTGGTCCACATATGCTACATAAAATTGCCCCTTCAATGGGGTACTTGGACAGTTTTTTCTTAACTAATTTTGCTTCCTCACCTTTTTGCGTATCATCCTGTTTGTGATTCTTTTCCAGCAGTAATGTGCAATGATTAACTGGATTTCCGACCATGGTTTGGCTTCAATCCCCACTAATTTCTTGAGCTGCTTCTGTACTTGTTCTGGCTGCCCGTAGCATAATATATGTAAAATACAGGCATAGACTTCCCCCAAGCCTCACGAGTTTCAAGGATGCAAGCGTCTTGAGAACTTTGAATGTAAACCAATGGAACCTCTCCCTCTTTCATCTTTCTTGTCATTATAGCTCCCATATCGGATGTGTCCGGGTATAGCACTCGAAGCACTTTCCAAATCGCTGCTGTACAATTATTACATTGCGCTCCATCATGCGCAGTGTTGACTGTAGTCACACCAGGATAACCTGCCCGTGTCCATACGTCATCAGCTCTCTCACCAAGTATGGCGATTAGAAGACCTTTACAATCCCCTATAACTAATGAATTCCCTCCAGTTTTTTTTTGTTTTTTTTAAACTAATTTATCCATTTTCCAATGCTGGAAGTTAAACTCAGGAGTTTACTTTTTAAATTATCCCTGTCCATATGGGACCATGGTATATACTGAGGCCTGGCCCCTCCCTTTTCTAGCAAGGGTCACTGTGACACTCCAAACTCCTTCTCATCTCTCATCATTTGTCTATCTACCGCCGGGGTAATATTCCTGTATCGCCGTCTACCTGGCAATGATCTTAACCTACTTACATAAGGCGGGAATTCCCCCCTCTGGCCATGGGGTTACCCTTATGTCGGTTTGACTGTGTCAGTGACTCTGATGCCTTAGACATGGGTATTTTTAAATCTGACTGTCTTATTCCTTTATACAAAGGCGAATATCAAATTGGATCACATATATCACTTCTCTCTTCCCTCTGGAAGGTTTCCCTTTCTTCCTCTGATACTTCTTGTGCCCAACTCGTGTGACTTCTCTCATCATCATCTCTATTTAATATTAGTCTGTCTAAAGACAGCTCCTTATGTCGTGCACTACAAGAGGCTTTTTTATCCCTCATCCTTTTCTTTGTCTTTTTATCTTGTTCACTTTGATCTCCCCTTTGTCTGAGATCTTCGATACTTTTGCCAACAAGTTTAACTAAAATCTGACCTTCCATCCATTGGATTTGTAAGAGCGCCATCTCATTAGTTTTATCCTTGTCTCCTTTCCATCTTTTTATTTATCACCTTATATCTAGAGATGTACTTGCTCGATCACTTCTCTCCTTATCACGTCTCTCCTTGTCCCTCTGAACTTTGGAGTTTATATCTTTCTCTGTATCCGCCTCTGGGTCCTCGTCATTAATTTGTATAGGTGACTCATATGACAGATTGCCATATCCCGCCACTGCTTTCAGTTCCCTTAATGGGTATAACCCTTCATAATTCTTAGTTTCATCTTTTATTTTGGACGGGGCTTGCAGAGCAGAAGGCTCTCCACCCCCCTCTTTGCATATATTGAGTATCCAATCTAAAGGAGGCTCCTCTTCCTTTTCGTGTTCATACATTTTCCAACATTCTTAACTCGCTAGGCGCTTTTCTAACTTTTTTCCTGTGTATGCAGCATGCAAATATTTTGTCATATGCTGCGGAGCTGCTCTCGATAATGATCCCCCTTGTGGCCATGGCATAAACATTTTGTCTGTGTGCCCCTTAACTCACTCTGCACTGTATTGTTTGAGCTTAAGCGCATGTTTCGGTAGCTGTTTTCAGAGATGCACTAATGGAGTAACCTCTTCCATTTCTAACTTTCGCTTTTCTCTTTGTTACCTCTCGCTTATGCCTTAGTTATAGTTTCCAATTTGAGTCTCAATTAAAATACACTTATGAGCGAACACCAATCGCCATAAGCTCCAATCCCATCAAAACACACATTTTTACTTTAATCTTGCTAAAAAACAACCATCAAAGTTCAATTATAAAGCAATCAATTTTCGCGTCTCAACTTCACGCTTCTCCTTTACATGACATTTTTTCTTTCAACTCTGATGTCATCACACCCCTTTCAATAAAACAAACAGGCAAACTTGACCAGCCACATGTTCTACTTACAATCTTTTCTTAAGACTCATAGTGTGGCGATACTCATGAGTATTCTTCCTCATATATTGCTCAGCCACACTCAAGTGAATATCTATTTCCCATATACATATGTATTACATTAAAATCTGACCTTCCATCCATTCGATTTGTAAGAGCGCCATCTCATTAGTTTTATCCTTGTCTCCTTTCCATCTTTTTATTTATCACCTTATATCTAGAGATGTACTTGCTCGATCACTTCTCTCCTTATCACGTTACTCTTGCGTTATATTTTATCCCACTTCCCTCCATTACTCTCCATTATTTACTATGCATGCATCCCTTTGCCCCACACTTTGTTCTATTCACTCACTGTTTGCATTTATTCCGTCTTCATACCCTCAGGGATCACCGCCTTCATTACTGCCTCTTCGAGCCGCTTTCCAATCCGCTTCGCATAGATGTGTGAGGGGTTTCTATCGGAAAATAGGGGTCCCACCAAACTGTCCCTTGCAGGGAGTTGCCTATTCTAACCACTTTTACGGGAGCTTCGTATCCTGTCAGCCGAATGGCAAAGGTCGTGTGATATTGAAGAGACTCTAAAGTTACTTAGGTCGGCGGCCGATGGTTTGTCATATCTAGCCATCTTATCTCTGCTACCAAGTGAACTGCAGGCTCAGTCCAGCCCTTTAAGATGAGTAGCGGTACCCTGGAGATAGATAGGGATGCCGATTTTACTCATACATCAATAATCAAGATGACACAATTAGTTTGGCAAATGTTCGTCTGTTTTAATGTCAATTATCTAAAACAGGGAGTACAACTAACATCAGCAATCACTCAATACTCTGACTCTAACTACAACACAACAAGTGCTGTGTGTGATTGATTACTAACAACATCCATTTCAGGCTCAGTTATCTTCCCATCTTTTCTTGGGACAGGAATAAATATTTAAGGTTTAGGCTGCCTTGTAGTTGCCACGCTTACTTTTTCCTTCTGTTCAGAAACATATACAGGAGTCTTTGCCCCATGTTCCCCTATATAAAATGCAGTTCTCACTGTCAGTGAAAGCAATATGAGTATGAATATAATGAATGTGTACGTGATGCAGTGGTACGTGAGCTTGCAGCACCTACTTCTTGGAAAATGTGTATGTCTGTTCTCATTGGGCAATGCAATGTTGCTGTTAAAGTTCTCCATCTTGACCATTTGATGCTAAGGAAGAAAAAGCAAACTTTAATGGCTCTGCATTTTTAGATTGCTTTCTGGAAGCTGCTGTCTTCTTAAGCATTTTTCATCGATCAATTATCTGCTTTCTGGATGCTAAGAAATTACTTTATCTTTCTTTCTGGAATCAGTTTTTTCACCAGTCGGGATGCAAATGTTCCTTTATCGTGAAGAAAAATGTCCACTGCAATCGTCTATAAGGTCTGCTTAATTTATCAGTTCACAATCTATGCCTTGAATCTGCTTCAGTGTCAGGAGCTCACAGGTGGCAAGCATGAGCAGGAGGGCTCATAAAGACAAATATTTGTGTGGCCAGGAAAAAAGGTCTAAAAGCCAAAAACATTCTTATTACATGACATTTCTTTGTATTTTATGCAGGGTAAAGGCTTGGCAGGCTCTTAAAAGGCCCCAGAAACCAAAGAACACTAAGGAACTACGTTACCCAGAAGTCGTGAGTGGCCACAAGACTTCTGTGCCCTTCAGAGCAACACCCAATGTACTGCGCATGTGCGCTGCGTGTGCGGACTACGCCGGTTGTGCTCACAGATACGAGAGGATCAAGACTTGTATGCAGAGGGCTCCTCCAGGCCACGATCCGCAGGGCCATACCTTGACTGTGACTACTGCAGTCCCGGCACCCAGCTTCAGAGAAGTGCTTGTATTACTGGGATTATTCAAAACTCTCGTGCACATAGCGTTTGGGCAGATCATAAGGAAAATTGTACTGGTGATAACTCAGGCGAGCGTTGGCAAGCGCAAGGCACAAAACTGAACGCAAGCAGTGTTCGGGCATGCATTTCTTCCACAGCCAGTGGAAAGACATGGGAAGTGTGCGTGTGTGTGTCAGAGTGCTTACGACCGAAAGGGGTCACTGAACGGTAGTGCCAGATCACCGGGACTGCAGACCAGTTATAATCATGAAGAGTTAAAATCGAGATCAAACCCATGTCCCCTCACCCCAGGCGCATATACAGAAGAACAGCAGGAAGAACAAGGAGCACACTTATCATTTAAACCAGGCCCCAGCGCACCCATGGGTGACAAACATGCTGAAAGACACCCACTCCACCAACATTGCAACTTCCATGCTACATTAGAATCAATGCAGCAATACCATAATCTACAAAACACAAGAACCCCTCTTTAAAGGCTGCAGATGCCTATAGTAATTAACATGAACTAATTGCACAGTGTAAAGCCATGTTTCAGGAGAATCACAGCCAAGTGCATTTTGCCTCACTGAACAACAGCCGTGCTGACTTCATCAATACTCCTCGCAAACCCAGGAGCAGCCAAGGTCGCAGAGTGAGATAAGATTGCTTTCTGCAGACAAACATTTTTTAATTCTCCACGAATGCGACTAAGCCACAGCAAAGCACCAAAGCCCAGACTGTTTTTTTCTTTTCTTTCTGGGAACAAAATACCTTTTCGCAAAGACTCGCACACCATTTGAAACATAATTGTAACAAGAATGGCTCAGTCCTAGCCAATGAACACTCAGAGCCCAGGGACGAAAAGCTTGTTTCAGCTAAAAAGTGATGGGAACAAGCTCATAATGCAACAAGTTAAAATTAGGTAATGGTGGGTGGCACAGCTAAACCAACCCACTGACACAAAAGTCCAATGTGCAATTATCAGGCTCTCTATAAGGGCTACATAGGTAACCTATTACTAAGCAGCCAATAACAGGAGGAGATAGGTTTCTGGGAGCTGTTCCAATTCTGTGATGTCAGCCTGCAGTGTGTTACAAAGCTGGCTTGCAAGCCAGCCCCGGGGGAGATGGTGCCTGGACTTTCGATGTGCACGAAGCTCTGCGTGTTTGTTTTTTCTTTTTTGCTGCTCAGGAATAAACGCAGTTTGGAACATGTGGCTGCCTGCTTGGGTCTCTGTTGCATTCCTGTGGGCCAAATGGGAGGTGTTGGGGTCTCCCATAGCTGCTGGCCCCCACAGCCTTGGTGGGGGTCCAGCTTCTCCCCAACAAGTTGGTGCCCTCTGTGAGGCTCATTGCTCATTGTAAGACATGGGGGAATGGGCACTGCCTGCCTGCCCTGCATTGAACTGCACTCCCTGCCGCCGACTCAAGGAAGCTGTGGGACCCTCGCCTGCACCTGAAGACCACCGGAAAACGCGTAACCGGCTAAAGCCATCGGGGGCAACTTGAAAATACCCCGCTTGAGGGCATGTGAAAGCCCTGCAGGAGAAGGGGTCCGGTGAAGCGCCTTGAGGGGGTGTCAAGTAGCAGAGCAAGCGCCAGTGCAGCATAGGAAATGTAAGTACAAGTTCAAGCAACCAGCAACATGGGCTTTGAGGGGAGGGTGTGATTGTGTGGGGTAACAATGGGCAAATGTTTCAAGTATTATGATGTATTGTTGATCAGTATGTTGCAGACATTTTAAGTTGTTTTGTTTGGGTAGAAATTGGGGGGAGGTATTGTAAATTTGATGGTGGGAGACTGTACATTGTCGCAAAGAAATCAGTATATTGGTGATGATTGGCACGTGAATTGTAGTTGGGACTGTAGCGGTTGCAGTGGTCCCTTCGTGTGTTTATGAGCATATTGGGTGGGGTAGTAACTCCCCACATATAGGACGGAGTGCCGCGCTGGTTGGTCTGGATGGCGATTACATGTACTGGGGTATGGATTTCGTATGAATTGACGTTGTAGGTCAATGAGTAGATGAGGTTCCCTGCTAATTGAGCGTTTTTAGTTCTGCGAGTGGATGATGTTTCCCCACAGAAGGTAGCTAGATTGTTCCCAAGTGTAAAGACTGGTAGGGGGTGTCTGCCTGCCTGCCCTGCATTGCGTTGAACTACGGTAGTGAAGTGGCAGCTTCGTTCCTAGTGGTGCTCGTCGAAGACAGAGCGTTGTTGTCCTGCAAGGAAGAGGCATGCGGGGCACCTCGATGACGATAGTTCTGGACCGCAAAGAGATGATGAAGAACTGTTGCCCAGCAAGGGCGTCGAGTCGTTGGCGTCTCTGTGGTCTTTAGGTGGCGGGAAACCCACCGGCAGATGCTCCTCGGCGCGTCAACGGTCGGGCCTTCTCCAGCAGGATAAAGCGGGCGACGATGCAGACGAGAGCGTCCGATGATCAAATGAAGTTCTTAGGCAAACAGGAGTATGGCGGCTCTAGAGTGCTTCTCTTTGAGATTCCGCCGCAGTCCCCGTCTCGGGTCGGCAGCCTGTCGAAGGTCTGTCTACCAGGGAGCTTTGGCAAAGATCAGCTGGTGCACGATGATCCCTCGTAGCTCGGGAAGAGGGCGCCTTACCAGGTCCTCTCTGGGTCAGTCCTTGGAGGCACAGCAGCTTTCAGATTGTGAAGGAGAGCAACAGCAATTCTTCTCGTCCAGCAGGGCTTCAAGGTCAAGCTTCAGTTACTCCAGTTACTCGTCATAGTGGACTTCAGCTTCTGAACATGATTCCTAGCAGTAAGAGGTCCTCAGATATACGGTTGATCTCCCATTCATTCCGTTGGGTCACACTCAAGCATCCAATCATGACTAAGGGCATTCATTCAGGCAGGCAGCCAATCAGGCACACAAGGTATTCAGGCCATTCACTTCTCTCCAGACACTCACAACAAGTTATGTGTATTGGGACAAGTACCGAGCCATTCAACACTCCAAGCTGCATTAATACCGGTTTCGGGCAGGGCTGTCTCAGTCATTGTGTCAACCACCAGATGCTAGACATCCACAACACAGAATGCATATTCGTCACACACTCTATTCACCCGGGTCCCACCCACAGGAGGTACCCACAACATACATCACCGGGAAGGCTCCAGCTAGGCTGGCCAGGCCTTCACGCCAACACCATATATGGCACTTCCACCCAACAGCCAGTCAGGGGGAAGGGACAGAGTCAGGGCTTCCCAGGACTTTGGGAAAACAAGGTAATGGGTAATAGAAAGCAAGACTATCTGGGTGTCTCCTATACTAACTATGCGGACGACACCCAGATACTCATCCCCATCACTGGTGATTATCTAGGTGACACCAAGGCCCTTAACGACGTCTACTTGGTCATCCAAGCCTGGATGGCCCAACATCAGTTGTGCTTGAATGATGACAAGACGGAGCTCCTGATCTTGGGCACTGCACAACGCCTGAGCAGACTAGAGCCGTCCTATCAGTCATTCAACATAGATGGTAATATCATTTGTGTCTCAAAAGATACCAAAACGTTAGGTTTCTTCCTTGATGCCACACTCTCATTAACCCGACAAACTAATGCTGTCAGATCTGCGTCTGCATACACATGCAAACTTATCGCAGCTTGCAGACCATTCCTCACTACGTCTAACAGCGTTACGCTAGCGAGAACCCTTATTATGGCTAAAATTGATTATTGCAGTGCTCTTTATCTTGGCACCAGCAAAGAGAACCTGAACAGACTTCAAACGACACAAAACAACGCCATTCGTGCCGCTTTAAACATTCCCCGACACCACCACATCACAGAAACCAGAAGTAAGTTAAATTGGCTACCTGTCAAACAGAGAATTTCACTCAAAACACTCGCCCTTATGCACAAATGCCTAGCCAACAAAGCCCCGATCTACCTTGGTAGTCGACTGTCGCGCCACTCTACCTCCCGACCTCTAAGAACAGCCCAATCCCACTGTCTAGCGATCCCCAGATTTAAATTGCAAAAAGCAGGGGGCTCAAGTTTCCCCGTCTTAGCTTCCAAGTTATGGAACTCCCTCCCTGTTTCAATTAGAGCGGAAGACTCTTTCAATACCTTCAAAGCCAATACTAGATCTTGGCTTTTCAACCAGCTTTAAGGCCGTTTCTTCCTGACCTACCCTGACTTGCCGACCGCTACTATCACCTATCGGCACTGAAACTACTGTACATATGTATATAAGATCCTCTTGTAAATGTATATAATGATTCTTTGTTATACCTGCATATCGGATCCCATGTGTAAATGTTTATGATTCTCTGTTATACCTGCATATCTGTAACCTTTTACAAATTGCGCCCTGGCTGGTTTGCGCGTTATAAATAAATAAATACAAATACAAGAGGCCACCAGGGCCATCGGGGCCATCTTGTTTTCCATCACAAATCAACTGATCCCAATGGCAGGGCCGGGGTATCCCAAAATGGAGGATACTCCGCGCACCTGTCAAATTCAGCATGGAGCTGCCACCAGCCCATACCCTACTCTGGGGGCCACCCACAGGTGCCCAACAACATAAACTAGGGGCACAGGGTTGCACCCCCACCCCTGGGTGCCATAAGGGTATCTCACGGGTCCGTTCACCAAACCAAAAGAGAGAGAGCTGCACGGCCAGGAGTCCCACATGGACTCCTGCGCAGAAAACACGAGAGAACACACGATAGAAATCAGTAAAGGACAAAGATACGGAGGCCCTGTCCCTCCGATGCATTTCCAGCATCACAGTCGCCACTCCCCCAGACTGAGGTGGAGGGTGCCTAATCTCCCACAGGATAGACACCCTCATCCAGACGGTCAACATACCTTCTGGAAAGGCCATCTGCATTATCGTGACTCTTCCCTGGTCTGTGCTGTATGGCGAAGTCTAGCCCTTGCAGGCTAATGGACCACCTGAGCAGTTTTGGGTTCTCACCCTTCATCTGCATAAGCCACTCCAGGGGTTTATGATCTGCTTGGACCTTGAAGGTAGACCCCGTAAGGTAGGGCCTAAAACGCCTAAGGCTACAAACTATACTAAAACATTCCTTTTCAACAGTAGCCCACATAAGTTCTCTAACCTTGAGTTGTCTACTGATGAATATGATAGGATGTTCTCTCCCTTTGTCATCTAACTGGGACAAGACAGCTCCAATTCCGATGTCGCAGGCATCCATCTGGACGATAAAGGGTCGGCTGTAGTCAGGTGCACACAACACAGGTGCCCTACACAGACTTTCTTTCAAGCCATCAAAGGCCCTCTGACAGTCTTCAGTCCAATTAACCTTCCTAGGTTGTTTGGGTGAAGTCAGAGCTGTCAGGGGTGCAGCTATGGTTCCATAGTCCGCCATGAAATTGCTATAATACCCAGTGAGGCCCAAAAAGGCTCTCACCTGGGTTTGAGTAGTGGGAGTCTCCCAGTCCTGTACATCCTGTACCTTACTGGGGTGCGGTTGGATTTGACCCCCTCCTACCTCACGACTAAGATACGTGACTTTCCCCTGAGCTATCTGGCACTTGGTGGCCTTGATAGTGAAGTTAGCCCTTTTCAAGACCTGTAACACCCTACCCAGATGTGGCAAGTGCTGTTCTCAAGTGGAACTGTAGACATCTATGTCGTTTAAATAAGCCACACAAAAGGCTACCAGCCCACTGAGAGCATGATTGACCAATCTCTGGAAGGTGGCAGGGGCTTTCTTCAACCCAAAAGGCATGACGCTAAAATGGTAGAGTCCCTCTGGTGTTGAGAACTCCGTCTTTTCCTTGGCATTGTCCGTCAGAGCTATTTGCCAATAGCCTGAGGTGAGGTCAAAGGTGCTCACAAATTTGGCAGCACCTATGGTGTCCACAAGCTCATCAGCCCTGGGAAATGGGTGCGCGTCAGTTTTGGTATTGACTCCTCGGTAGTTCACACAGAACCTCCAATCCTTGGTACCTGCCTGGGAACTTGCCTTGGGGACAAGGACCATGGGACTGGACCAGGGACTGGTTGAGCGTTCAATAACATCCAGATCCAACATCTTGGCGACCTCAGCCTGCATGTGGTTCTTAACCGTATCTGACATTCGGTAGCTCCTGCTCTGGACAGGTACGCTGTCACCAGTGTCAATTTCGTGCATACCCCACGGTGTAAGGCCTGGCGTCAGCGAAAACAGAGAGGCATACTTCTGGAGGAAAGTCCTGCAGGCCCTCTGCTGCTCGGTTGTCAAATCTGGAGAGAGCTGCACTCCCTCCACTGAGCCATCCTGAGGGTTGCTGTGCAGCAAATCAGGAAGGGGCTCACTCTCATCCTCTTCTTGCTCTGAAGCCAGCAAGAGACATGAGACTTCGGCTCGCCTGTGGAAAGGCTTGAGCCTCTTAATATGGAATACCTGAGGGGCTACCCCGGGGATTCCCATGTCAACCAGATAATTGACCTCGCCCATCTTGGAGATTATCCTGAAGGGTCCAGTCCATTTATCTGCCAATGCTCGAGGTTTGCTAGGCTCCATCACGAGGACCTCCTGTCCCGGAGTCCAATCCACTTGCGATGCTTTAAGGTCATGCAAGTATTTGTTCAATTCCTGGCTGGCCTTGAGATTCACTGTTGCTTGACCTATCATCTGTGTCATCCTCCATTTGAGGCCTAACACATAGTCCCCCACTTGCTCGGCGGGACCTGGAGGGGTGGCTTCCAAACCTTCTCTGATCAAGGCAAGGGGCCCCCTCACGGGATGTCCAAAGAGTAACTCAAAAGGGCTGAAACCAACACCCTCTCTGTAAGCAAACAGCGGGCATGGCAGGAGGAGATCCCATTTCCTCCTTAGGGGCTCTTCCAAAGCACCTAGCATGCCCTTGAGAGTTTTATTAAATCTCTCAACCAGACCATTGGTCTGGGGTGGTAAGAGGTGGAGAACTTATAGGTTAGTCCGCACTCTTTTCACTCAATCCAACACGGGTGAAAATGCCCAGGAGAGCCCTGGCAACCACCTTGGCAGTTACAGTCCGGAGGGGTATAGCCTCAGGGTACCTGGTGGCATGATCTACCAAAACCAGGATGAACCGATGTCCACCTGACGTGGGAGGGTCAAGGTGGACCGACAATGTCGATGCCCACCCTCTCGAATGGTGTGCCAACCACTGGTAATGGCTGTAGTGGGGCAATGACACTGCCTCCAGTCTTGCCAGACGACTGACAAGTTGGGCAGGTCCTGCAGTGGGACTCTACTTCTGCTCCCATCCGAGGCCAGTAGAAATGGGCAGAGAGCCTCTGCTTAGTCTTTTTGGTACCAAGATGACCAGCTAAGGGCACCCCATGCGCCAACTGCAGTAGGAAGGGCCTGTAAACCTGGGGTACCACCAACCTCTTGAGGGCACCAGGTTCAGGCTTAGTGGGCTCACTAACAAGGAGCTCACCCTCCCAATAAATCCGGAATGTCCTAGGCACTTCTCCTTGTGTCTGGAACAGGGCCTGTTTCCTCAGACCCTCGAGAGAGTGGCACTCTCTCTGTCCTTGACAGAAGTCTGCCCGGGAGGGTCCCCCTTCAGCCAACAAGCATTGAAGATCGGGATGATCCTGCGGGTTGAGAACCTCTCCCACCGGAGAGTATTCTGGCTCTTCTCCCACAGGAGTTGACACGGAGTTTACCACTGGACCCAGCCCGCCTGCAGCATGGATCCCAATGGGTGCTGTAGAACAGCAGGAAGAGAAGGAGCTCCCTCCTCAGAGGTGGCCTTCTTGCTCTTTCTTCGTCATGCCTTAAGCCACGCCTTTGGCTCGGGTACCTGACTCACAGCCAGACCCGGTGTCGCCTGTGACCTAGTGACCACAGCAGCGGTCATGGGAAGACCATCCGCAAACAGTCCCAACTCCACTAGATCATTACCTAACAGAATGTTAGCAGGGACATTGTCCTGAACCAGGACAGGAAGCTTTGCTGTCTTGTCTCCAATTACGAGTGTGACTCGGGCTACAGGCGATAATTTGGGAGGCCTACCAGCTAACCTGGTTGGTCTCAGAGGAGCACCTACATAGTCCTCTGGCTTGAGCAGGGTCCTGTCCACCACTGTCATGCATGCCCCAGTGTCTCTCAAACCAGTAGAAGGCTGGCCATTCAGGAGGACACTTCTCAAAAATCTACGGGTGTTCTGTGGGATAGTCACCAGTACTTCCGTGTACTGGTCCCAGGCCCCAAGGGACACTAAGGAAATTTCTACAGGAGCACCAAAGGTGATTCCGGTAGAGGAGGGGAGGACAGTGGCCTCCACCTCAGACATGGGGTAAGGGTAGGTCAGGCTAACAGCTTGTACTCCAAGTGCCTTACCTTTACACTTGGAGTCACCCCTCTTGTGCTCCAGAGCCCCACAGTCACAACAATCCCGGGAGTGCGGGGTACGGTACTGGAACCACCGGGAGCCTGCTTTGCAGCATGTGGACCACTATTCTTATTCCCACCCACAGATGACTTATCCCCACTCGATTTTTGGGTCTTCGGAGAGGAGGGTTTAGGTTTACCCGACTGTGACTGCTTTTGGGACTTCTCAGCTTTCTGTGAGGCCCCCTTTTCTTTGTCCTTGTCCTTCCCACTGGAGTCCTTAGGGGACACCCGGTGGGAGACCCACTTGTCAGCCAGCCTAGCCAGCTTAAAGGGATCCAAGATGTTCTGGTCAGCAACATACTGACGCAGCTCCGGTGAACAGGCTTCAGAAAAATGCTCAAAAAACAACAGGTGGGACAATTCAACAAAAGTTTCACCTTGTAACCATCAATCCACCCTATCATATTCATGTGCGCAGCACTCACCCAGTCAACCTAAGACACATTCTCTCTTTTCTTAAAATCCCTGAACCTTTTAAGGTATTGGGTAGGTGTCTTGCCAAACTTGCCAATCAAAGCAGATTTCATACACTCATACTGGCCCCTTTCTTCCAAACTCAGCTTCAGAATACAGTCATACCCAGTCTGAGGCACTCTGCTTAAAAAACACTTAGCCCAATCTCTTGTGTCAACATCATGAATTGCACAAGCCATTTCAAATGCTTCAATCCATTGGAGGATATCAGAACCCTCCACAAACACACCAACCAAATCTTTCATGAATTTAGTTGCTGGGACCTGACACACTCACTGTGTTTCACTGAAGTCTCCACTCTAGCTTTCTCTAGCTGGATTCTCTGACATTCAGTGTCATTGTCTTTGAGTTCAATATCCCTATTCTTGAGTTCAACTTGTTGAGCCAGCTCCTCCTTCTTAAGCTCAGCATCTATTTCCAACTTGCGATATTCAAAGGCCAATTTCATCCTTAATAACTCAAGCTCCAAGAAATTGCTGGGGTTCGGAACAGAGGCAGCAGGAATGGCGCCATTCCCAGAAACAGATTCAGTAGAAACCCCAGGGGCAGAGTCCTAATTGGTTGCATTCCCCCCCTAATCAGGAGTTTCACCATCGGTCTGGTAGTCCACCAGGGCAGCTATCAGCTCAGCCCTAGACTTATCCACAAAGTCTAACTCCCTGGCTTCACAAGCACTCTGGAGAGCCTCTAAGCTCATCCGAGTCAATTTACCATTTGCAATAGACTCCATTGTTTGTAATGCAGTTATTTTGTACACAACCAAACCTTAATTTAATAAAGTGCAGATGTTTTGTAAGTGGCACGGTTATACACTGATTCTTAAAACCATAAGCATCCCACCGCTGCCACAAGTGTAAAGACTGGTAGGGGGTGTCTGTACTTCTGCTCTCTATATGGTAGAGGAGAGGCACAGAAGACCCCAGCCAAGATTCTCTATAAGGTAGCAATGGACGAGCAATCAAGGCCTAGCTTCTCAGGAGGTGATGCAGGCTGGTTCTTAAGTACAGTGTAGTCCCCGAACCCCCACAAAGGAATGTCCACACACTGTATTACTGAAAACACAGTCTTTATATAATTAATATTCAAAGGTATGTACACGATCACAATAACGCACTTTGTACTCGGAAGTCAATAATGATAAATATATAAAATTCTATAGTGGTACCATCAATGTTATCGAATCTCATTAAAGTGCATCAACTGTACGGTTAAAATGTCACACAGATCAATAACGAGGAAACCAGCAATAGAGATAGGCAGGAACGTAAGATGGTTGAAACAATAGGCAGAAGGCTGACCCCTACCACTAGGCACAGTTCTGTGTGGAGATCACCCCACTTTGGCAACCTGTAAATAAAGATATATAGCACAAGCCCAGTCCATATATTGTTCAATAGTCTTATTTCTTCCTATTAAGGTTTTACCCCCCCAAATGTACCTGGTGGAGTAGAGTTCTCTGAAGATGCGTCAACCGATCCTTCTTGAGTGACTCCCTTTAAAGCAGGAGCCACGGATCGTCGAGAGGCGTCGAGGAACTTGGCGTTTGGTATCGGGGAATCATCGACCCTTCTTGAGTGCCCTCCCTTTAAGGCAGGAGTTACGGGTCGTTGAACGTCCGTCGGCGAACAGGTTGAACTACGGTAGTGAAGTGGCAGCTTTGTTCCTAGTGGTGCTCATCGACGACAGAGCGTTGGCGTCCTGCAAGGAAGAGGCGTGCGTGGCACCTCGGTGACGATAGTTCTGGACCGCAAAGAAATGATGAAGAACTGTGGCCCAGCAAGGGCGTCGAGTCGTCGGCGTCTCTGTTGTCTTTAGGTGGCGGGAAACCCACCGGCGGATGCTCCTCGGCGCGTCGACGGTCGGGCCTTCTCTAGCGGGATAAAGCGGGTGACGATGCAGACGAGAGCGTCCGATGATCAAATGACGTTCTTAGGCAAACGGTAGCATGGCGGCTCCGGTCGGCGACGGCGGTCGTCAACAGTGGCGGACAACAGTCCGAGTGCTTCTCTTTGAGATTCCACAGCAGTCCCCTTCTCGGGTCGGCAGTCTGTCGAAGGTCTGTCTACCAGGGAGCTTTGGAAAAGATCAGCTGGTGCACAATGGTCCCTCGTAGCTCGGGAAGAGGGCGCCTTACCAGGTCCTCTCTGGGTCAGTCCTTGGAGGCACAGCAGCTTTCAGATTGTGAAGAAGAGCAACAGCAATTCTTCTCGTCCAGCAGGGCTTCAAGGTCAAGATTCAGTTACTCCAGTTACTCGTCGTAGTGGACTTCAGCTTCTGAACACGATTCCTAGCAGTGAGAGGTCCCCAGATATACTGTTGATCTCCCATTCATTCCGCTGGGTCACACTCAAGCATCCAATCATGACTAAGGGCATTCATGCAGGCAGGCAGCCAATCAGGCACACAAGGTATTCAGGCCATTCACTTCTCTCCAGACACTCACAACAAGTTATGTGTATTGGGACAAGAACCAAGCCATTCAACACTCGAAGCTGCATTCATACCGGTTTCGGGCAGGGCTGTCTCAGTCATTGTGTCAACCACCAGATAATAGACATCCACAACAAAGAATGCATATTTGTCACACACTCTATTCACCCGGGTCCCACTCACAGGAGGTAGACACAACATACATCACCGGGAAGGCTCCAGCTAGTCTGGCCGGGCCTTCACAACAACACCATATATGGCACTTCCACCCAACAGCCAGTCAGGGGGAAGGGACAGAGTCAGGGCTTCCCAGGACTTTGGGAAAACAAGGTAATGGGTAATAGAAAGCAAGAGGCCACCAGGGCCATCTTGTTTTCCATCAGGGATCAACTGATCCCAATGGCAGGGCTGGGGTATCCCAAAATGGAGGATACTCCGCGCACCTGTCAAATTCAGCATGGAGCTGCCACCAGCCCATACCCTGCTCTGGGGGCCACCCACAGGTGCCCAACAACATACACTAGGGGCACAGGGTTGCACCCCCACCCATGGGTGCCCTAAGGGTATCCCACAGATCCGTTCACCAAACCAAAAGAGAGAGAGCTGCACCGCCAGGAGTCCCACATGGACTCCTGTGTGGAAAACACGACAGAACACACAATAAAAATCAGTAAAGGACAAGGATACGGAGGCCCTGTCCCTCCGATGCATTTCCAGCATCACACCGAGTGCGGAAGATAATTGGCTGGTTAAGCTCCCCTGGTGAGGGGCGTGTCACATGCGAGGTGACGCAGCATGCACAGTCCAATTATAAGAGTTTTATTGTGGTTTACCTTGCTCCAGTTGAAACGGGTAGACAGCTGTGGGGATTGTGGGGTTTTATTTTGGGATATTTTTGGGGTTGGAAGCAATGGGTTATTGTTCTGTGTATGCACATTTGTCTGTTCATTTGTATTGTGTTTTTAGTTTGGTGACGTCACCTTTAGATTGATACATAGGATACTGATTTTTGATGGTGAGGAGATGGTGGTGTGGTTTTGGAAAAGAAGAAGAGGTGACCCAGAGGCGGTGTGTGGAAGACACATGCGCAAGATTGTGGGGGTGTACCGGAGAAGGCAATGGTTTGGTGAAGATGGACTGCATGTGGAGTGCACTGGCTAAGGTGCGGAGCCAAGAAGGCTCACCGAAATTGAAAATATGTTCTTCTAACTTTTGCTCCCTGAATAGCGGACTATCGAAATTTTCAAACTGAGGTGAGGGAAAATGCATCACATAATAGAGAAATGACCCCCCTTCACCTGTTGTGTAGCACACAGTTCCATGCCAAAATAAGTTAGTAAAACATAGTTTGCAAAGATTCAAAAGTACTGAAGGCAAATAAATGAGACCATGGCTGCCCATAGGCAGCTTCTCCAGAAGCGTGCAGCGATCGCTAATGACACACATGCATCGCACTTACACAGGAAAGAAGCTGGGAAAAAGCACCTGGCTACAGTTGAACGGTGTGCACGAAGGGAAGGGAAGTGGCAAGGAGTCAGCAGACGATGAACCAGCATGAGCAGAGGGAAGAGGGGACTCACCCTTCTGCACCTCCGGGAGTGTAATAATTGATGACACAGATGGTAAGCAAGGAATGAATTGCATGAGAGAACTGAAAACAGCAGAAGGACATTTAAACACCACACACACACACACAATCACAATACACTAAAGAGAACAAACAGGAAGGTGCAGAACAACCCACTAGCAGCACAGGAGCGAGCAAGGGAGGGCTGCAGTGCATGGAAGCAGATTTCAAGGCACAGGTACAGAGGAATTAAATTTAAAGGGAAGATAACGGGGGAGGTGCAAGGAGTAACAATAGCAACAGAGAGGGGGAACTAGAAAGGGAAGAAAGGGATTGGAGGGGGAAGGGTGAGAGGGAGATTATGGGAAAAGAGTGTGGAGAAGGGGTAGATGGCAAGGGAATGGGTAGAGAAACAGGAGGATGAACGGATGATAAAAGTGGCCAGTGAGTGGGTTGCACTGGAATAAGAAAGGAAGTGATGGGAGGAGGAGAGAAGGACTGAACGAGACAGTACAGCCAAACATGATAGAGAATCAGTAAGGGGTGGTGCAGCATGCAAGGGGTTTTGGAAGGGAGGAAGGATGTATAGCGCGCTAGACATTGACTGTGTGCATTGTAGATTGTGGCAACAGAACGGCAGAGGCAGAGAAAGGCAGATGAGGACAAGTCGGCACAAAATAAATTATTAAAGTATGCAATGGGAGGGGCAGTTAAAAACAGCCTCAACACAAACGCACAAGCATCACAATAGCAGTATCAACAACCACCACAATATGCACCACCAATGTGGGGAGGATACATGGGGCAAGAGGGTATCATTTCAGTAAACACCACAAGCACCAACGCAGGCACTGTCACCACTACATATACGAATACAGACACAACAAATGACAGCACCACTACCCCAGGACTCACAAGCATCACAACCCAGGGGCACCGCACAGCAGCCAGCACCCATACAGAACACTGACACAATAGCAACGGTACTGGTTACATGACTGGGAGGGGTCTTCTTGATGGGGAACAAACCTTTCAAAGGACATAGATTGACATCATACCCTAGATAGGACAGCCCAAGACAAACTTGATTTGACTCACTCTGCCACACACGCTCATGCTCCACCTCCCCGACAGAGCGGGCGAGGCGCACGCCGACACACACACTCACACACACTCAATAATGCAGAGGACGATTGAATAGGGGTGGTGATAGGTATCAAAATATTTTCTTTTCTGGGTGACAGTGGGGCGACTAGACCATGCATTAGGGAAGAGAGAATTGTAACATCATGAGCGATGTGGATATGACCACCTTCTTAACAGAGAAAGCCATACCTTGTTAAACACCAAGCATACACATGTTGAAAGTAAGGAAGATTGTTTAAGAATAGTGGGGGTGCAAGGTACAGAGGGGGGTGCATAGAGATAGCGCATAACAAGAGAGTACATTTAGCTATGTTCTGAGCACACATCTTTCAGCGAGGAGACTGGGCTCATGCATACACGAATAACACAGAGCAATTAAATGAGACACACAAGGTGGAGGAAGGTGCTCTTGAGGGGGGAGGCGTACATTTCATTGACGTTCACCATGGGAGGGGAGAAATGGGGTAAAGGGTGGATGATTCATGTTCCCAACAGACCCAATTTGGCGACAAAATAACACAGTGCAAGTGGTAATGCCACTAGCGCTTTTGAAAACAGCACTGGCACAAATGCATTAGCCAACACATATAGGGAAAGAGGTCATTGCTGCACGAACTGGAGAATAATGGTTGTATTAAAATTTGAGAGCAGATATGGGGGGGAGAAATATTTTGTTTAAATTTAACAGTAATCAAAGTAGTGGAGTAATACAATACTAGACTAAATGAGTAATTAACAGAGTAGGTAGGGTTTAACAAGTGAACATGGGGTGGGATAGAGAGCATGGGAGTAAATTGTGACAGTTGGGTTTGAAAGAAAAAAGGAAACAAATAAATAAATAAATAAATAAATAAATAAATAAATAAACACAAAGAGGGGGGAGGGACAGGTAGCAAATAATTGGTAGCAAATTTCATTAGTACCAGTTTAAAGTGCCTTCAGTTCACTGCGAGACACGCCCTGAGAAGTTGTGAGAGGAGCCATAGAAAAAAGATTTACAAACCCTGCGATTATCTTAACTAAGTAACATGGTCCTCTTAATTTAGAAACACAGCCGCCCTATATGACAAATGTACCACCCTGATGTTTCCCTGTTCAGCTTGTCAGTGCCTGATGCCCCACGGGACAAAGGCACACACTATAAATAGATCACAACAAAAATAAATATAAAGATCCAAAGGCCCATTTGTACACTAGCACCTAAATTGCGTATATATGATCCAAGTGAGTAATGAGTATCTTCACATAAATTAAGTGCCTACCCATTTTCCGGGTACATTTCGAATAGTGCAACAAGTTACGGTCAGACCGTCATTGAACGCCACCAGGTGGTGACAGGATGGTGCATAAATGTACCATTGGCTCCTTCCACTAGGACACTGAATAGTGCAAGAGTAGTGCAGAGAGGTTAGGTCAAGAAATTGAAGAATATGTAAATGCTCAGGTCTCAAGCGCTTCTATTTCATTTCTCGCCAGATATGAAGGACCCAGGGCAGGCCTAAAGACAACGGACAACTAACACCCAATGGCTACGGACTACAGTGGGACATTTTCCCCTCCTGACAGACTTTGTTAGATGTGTGAGGCGTTAAGCCCTACAAAGCGGTGGCCACCCTGGCAACGAAGGAGCAACGATCAACAGGGCCAACGCAAAAGATTTTCATGAACTGCAAAACAGCACAACCACTCCCGAGTTAGGGAAACATGGCCATCCTAAGGTCCAACGCACACTCGCAACTAGAATAGGGACCGACACACCCATGTCCAAAGTTTAATTGAGTTTCATATTACATTTTGTGCACAAACAGCTGTAACACTGTTTTGTTCCTTCTCTTTTCCCCGCACATGCACATTTTTGCGTATGTATATGCTGTTAGAATTGTGTAGGAAATTTCCTTAATGTTATCTTCCATTAATAAACAGAGAAGTAAGTGGGCACCACTGATTAGTTATATTCTTCAATTCAAAGTCCATAAATACAATTGTACTTATTTAAGTTCAAAAGGTGCTGGCTGCGACAAGTCTGGAGACACCCTGACTATAATACACAACAAAAGCAGGAGACCGAGTAAAAATACTAGGCCACACAGCCGCTCTCAAACAAGGCCCAGACGGGCATCAAATTATCAAGTTCAGAAACTTTCTTGTATCCAAAGGTTATTCAGTGCTCAAAAATAAATAGATGCAGGAAGTCACCTGTTGATTTTTTCAAATTAAAGTGTATCCAAAAAGAAGACAAAGCTGTCACTCTGATTTTTTAGTGAGAGGAAGATTGCCGCAACACACGTGTGTAATAGACTTAAGGCCAATGCATTTCGGAAATATTTCCTTCTTCAGGGCAAGTCTGCACAGTTATAATTCAAAAGCAAAATATAACAATAGTAATATTGCCATTACATGTGAATAAAAATGAATATAAATGAAAATAAATATAAATGCAACATACCCATCGAGGGATAGCCCCATGGGGCACACGGAATATGAAAAAAAGAGAGATAAACAAGTAGGAATGAGTGAAAAGGAATATTAAAACAGAAAACATGGAAGTGTGAGAAAATAAGAAAATAATGTTACCTTAAAGGTGTTGCATGTATAAAAACAAAGGTTGCTCAGCCCACATGGAGCGGGGCGCAATGTGGTAGCGTGCATACAGCCGCTCAGATAAAGAGGAGATCGCGTTAGCTACTGGAAAACATAAGGATCAGGGTAAGTGAAGTTGAAAGTCTCTGAGAAAGTAGAAAACAATTAGATCCGACGCGATCGCGTCGCTTTCGTCCGTTACACGGAGAGAGAAAGTGCTTCTGCGTACAGAAGCCGGTTCCTGAAAGCGGGATGGCGAGTAAGACGGTCGCCTAGGAAACCGCTCTTTGTTGGGACACGTGACCGCCGCGGCGCCATAGCGCGGCCGGTGCACACGAAGCTGCAGAGCAGGGGAAAGCCTGCATAAATGCAAAAAATGTATCATTTACAGGAATCTGCAAATCATCGGCTAACTAAAAATTAAATTAGCCCACATTTTTTTTAAAAAGGGAAATGAATTGTATAGACATAGAAAAAATACTCGAGTGAGTGCACTCGAGAAAACAGATATGTAAGTGACAGGTGCTGTGGAGCACCAAGGTATCAACAAAGCCATAGCTGGAAAGAAACAAAGAGTAGGTAAGCTGAAAGGAAAAAAGGTAGGTAAATAAAAGTATTGAGAGCTAGATCAAGCACATGGATGGCATTACTAAAGTGAACAAAAACAGCTAGTGGCATTACTCAAGTGGAGTAGATAATAACATATGGAATGTCAAGTACAAATGGACACATGTAATCAAAAAGGCAATTCGTGTTACATAACCCCACTGAGGGTGGTGTCGCCCCGAAGAACGACACCTTGGGTCCCAGACCAGGATCCGGGATGTCCAGCGAGGTTACTATCAAAGTCACATAGGAACAAGTTGGAAAAGGATAAAGGATAAAGTCAGCATATCAGTACATTCGTAATAGGAGAAACACAGTGTAAACCAACAATACACCAGGCGTACATTGGCAAGACATATGTTTAAATATAACAGTGATAGTTGATTTCCTCATTCAAACCGTTGGGGACCAGACTGCAGAGTTTGTCAATCCAAAATGTTTCTCTACGATTTAGGCGTAGACTCATATCTTCATGTGGATTGTTTCTTGTTAGCACTTCCAACACCAA